>NC_137462.1:56202341-56948087 GCF_964235325.1 Thermobia domestica | reverse complement strand
AACTCGGTTTAATAAAGTGACCTTGAAGAAATATCTCAGAGTAACCAAGTACTAACGCGAATAAAGGCTAGACGAGTATACTTAAACTGCACCAATTGCGGAAACAGCTATACAGTTCTGTAGTCACTTTTAAACTATTCAAAAACATTTACTACATAAAAACTACTTGCATCGTCGGACCAGGTAGGCAGTTAACATGCATGAGTACGGTTGATTGTTAAGCTACGAGTTGAAAACATAGTCAATCATTTCTACACGACACTCATTCTCATACAAAATTCCAATGTATGGGTCACTGCTAGAAACATTCATTATCATATATAAACTATCAATACCTTAGCAACTCTTAACAAGTCCCAAAGAATACACTGGGCTCATATTTATTTTGAGGTGTCCTATCATTTACTTACACTCACTATATTCATATATACACATTATTATTATTATTATTATTATTATTATTATTATTATTATTATTATTATTATTATTATTACTTACATTTATTCACACTTTCTATCATAGATTCATATTAGACACAATATTCTTTAACTATACCCAAGACTGTTCAAAGCAGTCATATTCTATACTTTCAAAATCTATATGCCGCTAAAGAAATTATCGAGCACTGAACGATACATGAGAACTCGCATGATCCAAGATTCAACTTTTTCAATAGAAATCACACTGTATTCACATTTCGCAGCTTAAAGATCGTATACAAGCAAGTAAAATTCAATATTATTTACTGTACTCTTTAATAAATGTGCTTGTATTCTGACAACAACAATGAGATTAATCACTGAAAGCAAAGGAAAGGAAAAGTTTAAAACTATGGTCTGTCTATGGAATTGTTTCATGTATACTGGCATGTGTTTAAGTACGAACGTAAAGTTTATTTTCGTTTATTATTTCACTACAGACCGTATAATTCAAAGTATAAGGGAACTAGTAATGTACTGTATTTTATTGATCTAACTACACATACGGACTGTGGCTACCACATAATTTCAAATATTGACGAAAAAAGCAATTTTAACTTTATTAATCGTCTTAACTATGTAGATAAACAGCTCTCGATACGCGAATGTTCACTGGCAATTAGAGTGCGCTACAAGGTAACAATAAACTTTGTACTGGAAAAACATGCTTTGTACTGTATTAGAAGCTAACTATAAGTTGTATATTACGAAACAACGATACAGAATCACTATAGATTTGCATTACGGACGAATTTACTTATTATGTTAGGCCAGAAGAGATGAATAATTACGAACCAACAATACACTGTCCTTAAACAGGTTAATAACACTCATACACACATCAATACATACATGCTACATCTCGAAGGACAAAACTACACATACTAATACATATCACTACAGAAATTTAAATTCTACATATCTGGACTAAACAAATCACTAACATCACCACATTTTCAATCAGCTCTTGTACTAAAAAAGGGAAGGGAATAGTCCGAAACAAATGGCCCTTGCACTCAAACTAACCCATTTGTTGCAATTATTAGACTATTATTTATAGCTCCAGAGGGTCACATCGAAACTATTAAGGAAAAAATCCTTTTCTTGAAGGGAAAGGAACCTTTACGAAACTATTTAACCCATGATGCATTGGAAGCTGTCAATTTAAGAGTAAAATAGGAGTCCCTATGGGAGTTTACACTGAGATAGTAAAACTTAACTCGACTACTAAAGAACCTACATATACCGACATGTTTAAAAAATTACATATACTATATACAAAAACTGTATTTGATAGGCTACCGACACCTAACAGAAATTTTGAGGGTAATGGAAATTATTAGGGGAAACACTAATCTACAAAACTTAGTTTAAAAATCACTTAAAATCGGTAAATCAATGCACTTCACTACAATCCTGTCCATAGCTATCTGTAGTCACAAACATGGCGTCTGCTGAATCGAATTCTATATTTTACTGTTTCTGTCTGTTTTCAGATACAAGTTCAATGTTTCAAGACTCCAGTCAGCTTCCGAATTATTTATTTCTTAACTGGAACTAATTTTACCTGTTTATTTCATAAAAATCTGGTCGTTTTAATGAATTTCACTGCAACGTTGCGATCTACGTGGTTTACTCGATGACTGATTCCAGAACAAAGACGAGGTAAGTCGCGCCCGAATACTGAGGTAGAATATAGTTCCCAATTACAGCAAGGGGATTTTTGGGGCGGAAAATATAAAGGGAATGAAAAATAGTAAACACTGGATTTAACCGGATTTTAGCAGGATATGGGCATCTCAGAGCGACGAAGGGGCCTAAAATATTATACCAAATATTGTATTGGTGGGCAAATTCAGAAAAATCTACCTAATTGCTGACCTATGATTTACATTGAAATAAAAATGTATAATTTCAATAATCATCCATTTGAGGTGCCCATATACAGAAATTTACGATGAAAAATAATATATAAATAAAGAAATTATTTCCCGAAAAATATTTTTTCCTAGTTATTCTGAAGCTTAATTTTGATTTGGACAAGAAACAAACAGATTTAATACGTAAACCGAAAATTATATAGTAAAATTCAACAATACACACTATGATCAAAAATAACCCGGACTGTAAAAAACATACTATCTTAACTGTAGCTGAAGGCTACAAACCGTAATAACTTCTTAAATAGAAGATAAATCCAATCACATAAAAAATTATTACTAGAAAATGAACAAAACTTTACAAAAAATCATATTACTGTTTATCCTTTACGAAAGAGAAAACGGCAAACAAAATACACGGGTAAAGTACATGAGACATTCAATTCAACTTACCTTTTTGTAATTATTGAATCCAATTACCACATACATAGACCAATGCTAGGAGTTTTGGTAAGTAAGGGGTAACTGAAATAATAAACATACCTAAAGAAAATCTTACGTGTCGACTATTGCATGCTATTCTAGGAACCATCTTCTGACGTATTTTCGCGAAAGATACAACTAATATTTACCAAGAGGAAGTTAGACCGTAAACAAAAACTATATCAATTCCAATTTCCTGCGTCCTTGAGTAATCGTGATCATCAACTATCCCATATTCACAACATGGAATTATTTATGATCTTGATCATTATTTCCGAAGCTTAGTGAATAAAAAATAAAACAAGTAGTCAGTTTCTTTCTGTGAATGGACCAATGTCAGAAACATTGATTGGACCATTGACTATAAAGGTAATCATTGTCTGTCATGTATCACATAAAATTAAAATTATTATTGGAACAAAGACGCTTGTGTGATTTTAACTCTTAAAAATGTATTTAATAGAAAACAAACTGTGAAAAAGAACTGTTATTGGTGTGATTATTGTAACTTCCATCATCTCAAATATTGACTTCCAGCTAATTGTATATTTTGTGCTTAACCCTTTTAGGATTTTTGATAACTCTTGTTACCATGGCACAGTATTGTCTTTGACCGCTTATTTAGATTCTATAACAGGTATTTAAGCCGGTATTTTTATTAGTCAAGTCAAGGATGGACCAAATAATACTTCAAATGCGTTTTCGAACCGGATGGTCAATTTGGCTGCGCCGAGTGGGAGCGGAGGGGCGTGACTTTTAAAATTTTTCTTAAAACAAATTTCAAAACTTTTAATTTTCAAGATATCAGATTGAAACTTTGCATAAGAATTATGCATACCTTCGGGTACTTCTCAAATTTTTCTGAGATCCCTAAGTGAAACCGGACTCGTTCACGAGGGGCACAAGTGTTCCGAGGGGATGATTTTTTCAAAAAAAAAAGTTTTTTCCCAATTTTTCCGGTTACGAACATGTGAATGGCACCTTTGAAAAGAGCTTGTTATACTGAAGAAAATACATACTTGTAAAATACATACAAATAAATATATATACTTGTGAACCTCGGAACACAGAACGCAATATGTTACGATATAATCTTTGGATCACCTTGAGACTTTCAAAACTTTCTCCCGACCTCAATTTTTAAGGTACAAGTATGAAATTTTGCACACGTAGTATGTACATAACAATCTATTTTTCAAAACAATTCAGATTCCTACGTGAACCCAGGCCCGGGTCAGAGGGGTACAAAAATTTCGCATTGTTTCGAAAAATCTGTTTTTTTACTTTCCCATCTCTGGTGTACAATACAGACAAGCGAGTGAAGCCGTTTGAAAGTATGATCTATCCTTTAAAAAACGAGGTATGAACCATGATCCCACGGTAAATAGTAAAGAAGCAGTAGCTGTTTGAGTGACAGTCTAAAATTTACCTCAAAAAGTGGAAATCCTAAAAGAGTTAAATAAAGAAACAAGAACAATGAGATAACACTTAATAGTAGAAAGTAAATAGAACACAGTTCCAGAAACTACACTAGAATATGTCAAAGAATAAAGGTGCTAGATATAAGTTAAGAAGAAATCATAAAGAACATCTGATCACGACACAAGTAAAATGTGACTACGCTTGGATACATTTCTAATAATTCTTCTTATATTAATTTCAATAAAACTATTTTAAGCTTATCCGTTCATGAAACACAAGAAAAAGTACCTTAAAGTTTCCATTTTTATACTAATTTTTAATAAGGAAAAGTGTTTGTATATAATTAAGTAATGATAATATATGTATATACATTAAATATGCATACGATTTCTAGTACGACATACTCAATAAATTTATTCTTTATGACCAATAAAGCAAAGACGTATATCTCAACTTTGAAGTCATTTTTCTGCATGACCTTTAAATGAGAAAGTCTAAAAAATACTTCCATTGGATTCAATACCCTCAAATTAGTATATAACGTTCAATTAAAATGTATCGAATAGTAGACATTTTTACTAGAAGCGGTACTTCAAAGATCCTAACTTTGAGGTTAATTTTCTCTTGAAGGAAAATATTTCCATTGTATTCAACATTCTTAAATTAGTATGGAAAATGAAATGAGGAATGTATTCAGAAGTGGGGAATTTTTACTAATGCATGATGAAAAAGCTATCTTTAATAACATACTAATCATTGAATGACAGAATATCGTCATTAGCTAAAATGTTTAATGTTATTATGGCCAGAAAGTAGCAAGTGCCAGAAATGAGTCTGTGCATATAGTTTCTAAGAAGCTTGAGTGACCCTCATTACCCTTGTTTCGCCTATATCGGCAGTTTTCAAGAATATAGTGCAAACTCACAGAAAAAGAAACTAGAAGAGAAAATTTTGTGCCAATCCTTCTCCCTACAATAAATATCTCCCTCTCCCTGTTAGCATTTATAAAATATAAGCTTCTGATCAGTGTCTCTTATCATAAAATAGCTAAAACACGTGCTTTCTGAATGCGTAGCTCTGGGTTCCAGGTGGATACTTGTTTCGGACACAAACCAAAGTAGTGGTTTGGATCGAACTTTAAATAGTAAGTTCCGTCTCATATAATCTCAGTAATAAAATGGGACGTACTCAAATACACCATCCAACTGATAAATTATATCCGAGGCATCACATTTCATGAACATTAACTACAATGTAATTACTAAATTACAACAGCACTTGTAGCACAGTGTAAGTGAAAACTACAATTTGAAAACTCAAAATTGGCGTTGAAAATAAAAAAGTGATTTT
Organism: Thermobia domestica; assembly: GCF_964235325.1. NCBI lineage: Eukaryota > Metazoa > Arthropoda > Insecta > Zygentoma > Lepismatidae > Thermobia > Thermobia domestica. The sequence goes on along the minus strand of NC_137462.1, from coordinate 56,942,472 downwards.
GACTAGAACATTATCATTAAGATGAAATAAACATTTTGAAAGTTTTCCGAACACAACTACGTTTTAGGTTACAAAAAAGGTGAACACACTTTGAAAAAAATTTTTTTTTAGTTATATGTCTCACGTTTATACCGGCTAGGCTAAAGAAGACTGTGATGATGAGAAATGAATGAAGTGTAGATATGAAGAAAGTGGGAGGAAACAGGAGAACAACTAGAAAACCCACACACACGGTGTTTGTCCACTACAAAGTTCACTTAGCTCAAGCTGGGATCGAATCAGGGATTACATTTTAGAAATACTTAATGAATTCTTATTCGTAATCAATGGTTTAGCTGTGATAGGGCTTCGAAACTCTATTCCAACAGTGTACACTTGCATTCGGCAACTGAATCAACTTTAATAAAAGGTTCTTAATCCCTTTCGGATGATTGAGTAGACTTAAGACTGGTAGTAACTCCTACTATTGCTCACAATCCTCAAAAACAAAAACATCATTTTCATGAAGATATTTTCGAACAATCTGAAAATGCAATGAAATAGATGTTATTTTAGTATTTTTCGCTGGAGAACACCGAGATTTACTATTCTACTGTTGAGAGTTAAACTTTAAACGGATTTGAATATTCTTTCATTGGCAGATGAGTCCAACATGAAGTGTGCTCATTGGCAGCATCATAGGCCATAGTAAATTGCGATTGATTGAGTTTTACGTCCCGTTCAGCAGCGAGGCTATATGAGACGTGGACCTACTTATTAACGTGGAATCCGAACCACATGAGCTCCCGCCGGGAATCGAACCCGGGTCTCCCGCGCCAAAGGCGCGTACGCTAACCGCTTAGCCACGATAGTAAATTGCGAGTAGCAAAGTACAGGTGTATGACAATGGACATTTCCAATGATCTTTTATTGAGCTATAAAATACTTAAGAGCTATCTGATTACGGAAAACACTTCCTCTTGGTCACCCGATGCTTCTAATTAGTAGAAATTCGCGATTGTATTCTGGCCTGCTACTCGTGAGCTTAAAACAATAACCACCATATTTATATGTCATATGTAGGTTCAAGGCATGTCTGTGTCGCTGAGTAGGGAAATGGCTTAACGAGAGATAAGATACATGTTTTCCAAACACGTACGACATTGCTAATAAAACAAAAATAAGAAAAATAACAGAATTCAAGGCTTTTTTACAAAGTAAAATATTTGTCTATTTATTTATTAGCAATTACTTGACTATACTTGAATATCTAAAGACAAAGTTGTAGTATACTAGTTTGCAATATTATTGACATTGTTTGTGGTCTGAGTTAATAAATTAATTAATGTTCTGATGTTTGGGTCACCCGCCGACATTACAAAGTGAATTTTATTGATTCTTAAAGAAAAATCAAAAATATAAAAACACTGTGATTTGATATTAGAGTGCTGATTTCTTGTATGCAAGTTTGTCGCGGATTCGATAGTTATGTGTTCAGGGGAGAGCCCGAGGAAATTAACACATGAGAAAACATTTTCGCAAGTAAAAATAACCTATATTCTTTACTGGGTCCAACACAAGGACGCACAAATTTAAGATGATAATCATGTCCATGAGCTTTCTGAGAATTCATTAGTGCTATTGTTGAACTACTTTACACATTAAAAATATAATTTCACAATACTATTTTTGCTATTACTATCGTTTTCTTTAGTCCCTGGAACATACTCGTAAATTGTTTATATTAGTCCATGTGAACATTTACAGATCGACTGAAGTGTTTTGAACACATGAGTTAACATTTAAACCAACAATTAAACAGATAGGCAACACCGTAATAATAACTGACTAATTACTGAATAAAATGAAATGAAAGTTCTACTTTTATGTTCCACGATATGCCATGTAGGCAAAGTGAGGCGGATGATTAATGAGAGTGAATGATTATAAAAGAATTGGTGGAATGGTCATGTGGGAGGAAACATCAGAATCGCGAGAAAACCCACGGACACGATGTTGAGTTGATTTTGAGTTTAACATCCTCTTCATGGGAGCTACTGACTAACGTGGAATCCGAACCACACGAGCTCCCGCCGGGAATTGAACCCGGGTCTCCCACGCCAAAGGCGCGTACGATAACCGCTTAGCCACGAAGGAGTTCACCGACACGATGTTGTTCTCCACAAACTCATAGACCTGGGTTCGAACCAGGGATCCCTCGCATCGAATTTAATTTTCACAATCATCCACTTCCATTAATCACCCACCTCATTCAGCCTAAAGAGCAAATTCTGGGACATTTAGATTAAAAAAAAAAATCTATAGGACATGCTATAGTCTTGGCATGTATGCAACCCACCTAACTCAGATGGTATGTGGGTTTCATAACGTCAAGGTAGTATACAACATAGTACGAAAGAAGTTTCTGGATACTAACTAGGGAAGCACATGAAGTGGTACGCGGGGATCTGCATGTGTTATATATCGTTGGAAAGGTTACACCGAGTATACTTCACATGTGAAATATCTCGCTTGAATGGGGCCTGTAGGGGGCGTGGCGACCATTTGAAAATCAGAAAAAGGTACGCTCCGAAACACCAGAAAACATGGACAAAATAGGAAGCTATGATGCAATTCTTTGAGAAGCGGTATATATAGGTTTGAAAGGTAGCTGAATACGAATCTAACATCAAATGTTATAAATCAAAATGGCGGATTCAATATGGCGGACACAAATTACAAAAAAAAACAAGGTATGGATCTAAAATTGGGTATATAGAGACACTTGACGTCGCTATGTATGAATCGGATACCGGAAAGTGTAAAATTCAAAATGGCGGATACAATATGGCAGACAGAATGCAAAACACTGCTATGGAACTGAAATTGGGTAGATGTTTTCGTGGTCGCTGAGTACGAATTGAATGTAAAAAGTGCAAAATGGAATATGACGGATCCAATGTGGAGGACGAAAAATGAAAAAAAAATGTACAGAACGGACATATGTTAATCTTAGACATATAGTAGAAAAATACCTATAGTACATAAGGGGGCAAATAGGGGCAGATGATATTTTACAATAAACAGGGAGCGTGTTTTGCTATACAATCATGCCGAAATTGAGGCACAGAATACAGGGCAGGTTTTGTAGCGCATATGAAAGTTTTATGATACGAAAGATTGCAATCATAGACAATAATTATTTTACTACCAACTCCCTCCCCCGCCCCCGAAGAGATACGCGGGGATCGGCATCTGTTATATATCGTTGAAAGGCTCACATCGACTATACTTTACATCTGTAATATCTCAGAAGAATGGCACCTGTAGGTACGTTGCGACTATTGGCAGATACCATCTGAAGATCCGAACAGTGACAGTGAAAAGTGCGTGTTTTAAATATCGTTATGCTTCCATAACTGTCTTTCCGGTTTCACATTATGCCGTGTACACTTGTGAGAAATATGTATGACAAACGTCCATTCTCCGTAGTAAGGATATTGCTGACATCGAGAGTAGTTTCGATCTTGTCTCGGTCTTATTTCTAATGCGAGACCGTGATGTGCTTTTCTAAGTCGAGACGGAGCCCAGGTTCGTCTTGATACATATACATCCATTCTGTAGTTTTGTACATTTTGTCCGCCATATGGGATGCGTCATATTGCATTTTACACTTTTAGCATTGAATTCGTACCCTGCGACCACGAAAACCTTTATCTACTTGCTTTCAGTTCCAAAGCAGTCTTTTGAATTTTTTCGCCATATTGGATACGCTATTTTGAATTTTACATCTTTTGATATCCGATTTATTCATAGCGACGTCGAATGTATCTATATACCCATGTTTAGATCCATAGCTTGTTTTTTTTTGTAATTTGTGTCCGCCATGTTGGATCCGCCATCTTGATTTGTAAACATTTGATGTTAGATTCGTATTCAGCTACCTTTCAAACCTATATATACCGCGTCTCAAAACAATTACGGCATAGCTTCCTATTTTGTCCATGTTTTCTGGTGTTTCGGAGCGTACCTTGTTCTGATTTTCAAATGGTAGCCACGCCCCCTAGAGGCCCCATTCAAGCGAGATATTTCACATGTGAGGTTTACTTGGTGTGACCTTTCCAACGATATATAACACTTGCAGATCCCCGCGTACCACTGCATGTACTTCCCTAGTAAGTGTGGCGCTAGTTCTCCCTATTATAAATTACAAAGAATTAACCTGTCTATGTTTAAGAAACCTCTGATTGTTTGATTAAGCCTATTTGTTTATTTTTCATAGCAGTGTGAAAGAGTAGCTTTGCTTGAAAAATGGATATTTCTCGTGAACACTTTTGGACCATGATTTTAAATTATTTCAAGCGTAGTATAACACCAAAACAGTGCACCGAGCGACTTCATTTGGGTTTCGAGGATGAAGTATCATCCAATAGGGTTGTTTACAATTGATTTTCTGAATTCAGCGTCATCAGCGAAACTTGAGTTTAATTCATACTAACCCGAAACCAAAGACGAATCTAGGGTTTGGATGTTTCAAATAGATTCAAAACCAACAAAGTTGTTTATTCGAAGAGTGGTGTCAAGCAAATGATTGCTTATTTTTTCGGTTATACCAGGCATGTGGTAACTATTGCTTTAGAAGATCTAAAGACTGTAAATGCTGAGTGGCATACCACAATTTGTTTGCCAAAGGTCATTAATGAGTTGCGCAAAAGCAATCCAAATTGTCGCATCATTCTTTCCCACTCAGCATACAAAATTGTTTTCTTTGTCCAGTAAAAATATCGAATTATTGGCTCACTATCCGTACTCACCTGATTTAGCACCGAATGATTTATGTTTGTTCCCACACATGAAAAATAAGAAGTGTTGTTAGCGATTAGTATCGCCTGAAGCAAATGCTAGGGCTTTTCGAATAGGGGTTTCTGAGATACTTCTTCAATCTGTTGTGAAAATAAACGAGTGTACTTAAATAAACAACCAAAGATAATTCAAATATAAAAGTTCTATTTTTTCGAATGTTATAATATTGTAACACAGGCACCATCGGTGGTAGTACTCCGGAGGAATAATTCCAGCAGCCCTCGTAATGGAGAGAAAGACAGACCAATATACTGCCACTTGGTTAAAAGAAGATAAAAAGTTAAGAGAAGCGAGAAGACGATAATACTGCCTTGATCAAAAAGTTCCCGCAATCACCACCGTGTGGAGCTCTCAATCACTTGATTTGACTTTTCATTTTGTGGGTTTGCCACATCTTTCTGAGATATTCCCTCCCAATTTGAACATCCTAGTTTGCCATTTGTGTAAGTGACACAGTGTTGAGTACATCTGTTTGGGTGCATGTTTCAAGTTTTGGAACGGAGTTAATTTTCCAATGAGTGTATGTTAAATTTTGCGTTAAAAATGGATCCAATGGTGCAAAGACCTCGGAAATGTTGCAAAAATGTTTCGACAATGATACTCTAAACAAAACAGCAGTTTACCAGTGGCGAACACCCAATGAACCGATTAAAAAAAAAAAAAAAAAAAAACGTCGTTTTCAGTCGTAAAAGGGTTTTCATTAGTTACAATGGTGTTCTACATCATACATATCTGCCAGGAAGTCAGACAGTTATCAAGGAGTATTATTTGGGAGTTATGAAGCGTTTCCGTGAAACAATCTGTCGAAAAAGAAAAGATCTTTGGAAAACCAACTTGTGGATTTTGCAGCATGATAACAAGGCGTCGACCAATGCTATCATTATCCGCGAGTTTCACACCAAAAAACGTAATCGAGTACCACAAATGTTTTGAGAACTGGATCAAGCGCTGACATAAGTGTGTTGCAGTCGATAGAGATTATTTTGAAAGGGACAACATCAATTTTCAGCAATAAACTTGTATTTTTAATTTTGTGAGTGAATTTCGGGAACTTTTTGTTCAACGTAGTATATTACTGCAGTGGTTCCCAACCTTTTTTGCCTGACAATACACTTCACTGAACACCCATTACTTTGCAACACACTTGTTTGATTACTTTTATTATTAGTAATATAAATCATAAAAGTGTAAGAAAGTGTTTCCTTCAGAAACAATGTTCCGGGGGTACACTTAGTATTTCGGGGAAGGCACTGCTGTACTATTCTATCTATTATTAAAGACGAATTATTTTGGTCTCCTCTGGGGGACACTCTCAGAGCTCTGGGTGGGCAGTGCACCCCAAAAGAATGTCTGGAAGAAACAGTGGTGTAAGCCTTTAGACTTTGATAAAATAGTGACTCTGTGTTATACTAATCATAATTGTTGCAGTTGGAGGCATTGACTGGCACAGTCTGTTTCAAAATTGATTTTCACTATTAAAATCCTTTATTATTTTTAATGTCTAGGAGACACGGTGGCTCAGTGGTCAAGCGCTTACCTCTTGCGTGTAAGACCTGGTTCGATTCCCCGCCAAGTAGATTTGTGGTTGACAACATAGTGTCCGTGAATTTTCTTGGGGTACTTCTGTTTCCTCCTACATTCTCATTCCATCAATTTTTCTATTATCATACCCTTGCTTTAATCATTCGTCTCCCTTAGCCTAAAAGACATAATCCTGAAGATTTTATTTCATTTCATTTTTTTATTTCTAAAATTTCGCAATAAACTGATGATTGGAAACCACTGTATCACTACATGACAAAGAGTTTTTTCGTATAATTTATATTCTTCGTTATGACATTAAAGTGAACCTACAAAATTACTCCCACACAACACTAAGTATCTGTTTGTTTTGTTTTGGTGAACAAAATAATAACGAATACTAAAACTCATACAAAACAGTTTTCGGTAACGGAAATTAAATATTTAAATATACTGTGAATGTTACGTGGTAATACGTATTTGCGTGCCAACTACAAAGCACTTAGTTTCTATACGATACAGCTTATCGTGTATATTAACTTTCTGTTGTATATGTTTCTATGGATTACAATTCTGTTATTTCAAAACAGAAGAGAGATAACATATCGAATGAAAATTGTTTGATTGGAGATTTGATAAAAATACAGCATTGTAGTAGCTTATATCTTATTGTTTTCGGAAGATACTCAATAATTCATAACGAAGCCAGTGTTGCACATTCATCCATTTTTATGGTAAATTTAGTCAATTTCAAGCGATGTTTAGCCAGTGAAAACGCAATTTTGGTATTAGGAATAATTTCGGTCAAGTCTACCAGTACACTCATAACCGACAATTTCTAGCCATTTACTATCAGTTGTATTTTTGTTAAGGAAAAGTTATTTAAAAATATGAATGAGAATAAGATATGACTAAGCGCGCACCCATAAATTTTTGTTGGGAGGGGTACAAGCTTCTGGGGGGGGGGTAATATTACAAGCCACTACGTCTATGTATTATTGAACGGGTATTATTCTGAACCCGAAAAGACAAAAAGTAATTGTAAAATACTTCCACCTATATTTTCAGAAACAATGAAAGAACTAGGTTGTTTTTACAAGAGAAAGATTACAGATGAAGTGTAAGGTCAAATTTTCATGCCATATTAATTATTTCCCTGTTAAACAAGTATAGTTTTATTGAAACAAAGTGTTCAAATGTATATTGAGGCAGGAAATTTTAGGAGGAATCCAGACCCGGTGGACCACCCCTGTGGGTACGCCCCTGGATCTGACTTCCTTTTTCTTGCAGTAATTACTTATATTCCTACTCCACAATATTTGTACTATTCTCGCTTCTGTGTGTTCGTGATTTCGGATATTTCACCCTCCAATAGCAATAAATAAAAGCAAGAAAAGGTATGGCAAAATAAGCCTTTAGGAGGAAGAAAATACTATATTGTGGAACAGTGAATAAAGACTTGAGAAAAAAATACTCATAAAACACTTCATGTGGAGTATTGTATTGTATAGGGAAGAAACATGGACATTACGCAAAAATAATTAAAAACAATTGGAAGCTTTCGGAATGTGGATAGGGAGAAGAATGAAGCAAATTAGCTGGGTCGAGTGGAAAACAAATGAGAGGGTGTTAGAAATGGTAGGGGAGAAAAAAGAACAATTTTAGATATTATTAAGAAGAGGAAAAGGAACTGATTGGGACATTGGATAAGAAGGAACTGTATCATGAGGGACGTACTAGAGGGTATGATGGCAGGAAAGAGAGGGAGGAGCGAAGGATACTATAAGTAATGGACGATATCAAAATCGTACGTGAAGACGAAGAGATTAGCGGAAGACCGTGGAACATGGGTTCTTCTCAGTTGCAGCAAATGATCTGCCAATAATAGCAAAATATCTATAATGATGACGATAGCTAATTTCAAGCGTAGTTAAATTGTATATTAGTGTTTTGAAGGTATTTTTGGTACGAATTTTTAATGTTATGGTAGATATATATCCAACATTACCGCAAAAATTAAGAACGGAGAATGAACTCAGAGGATGTTTAGTATATCTAATCAATGATGCGAGCAAAGCGTTCCGTTAATGCTTCAAATGTGAATTAAGAAGGAAAATGTTTGATTTGAAAATCTTTGAAATGAAATCTTTTACGTCTCACGATTATGTCCTTTAGGCTAAGGGAGACGATGATTAAAGCAACTGAATGTTGAGAGAAGAATTGGTGGAATGAAAAGTGGAAGGAAACGGAAGTACCCTGAGAAAACCCACGGGCACGATATTGTCCACCACAAACTTACTTAGCTGTGAATCGAACCATGGACCCCATGCACAAGAGGTAAGCGCTCTAGCACTGAGCTACCTTGTCCCGAAATGTTTTATTTGAGTATATCAGGGAAGACATTAGTGTGTGCTTCATGCATGCAGTAATTTTGTGAAATGTTCATTTTTTTTTACTTTTTCATTAAGTTATATTAGTCACAAATTTAACCATAATCTCGAATGAGCTTAGCCATTTTTAGCTATTACTATTGACAAGTCACTTAGTCACTCGTACTTTCTGAAAATTCTTGTTGGCAACACTGGAAGTAGCCTTACAAACAACATAAATACAAAGAGTCAAGAGTATATAGTATTATCACGAATCATAATACAGTGACCTACATTCTATTTCTGTGCTTCACTGAAAAATCACATCCAACACATTACAAGAGGAACGCTCATCTGTTCTGAAGTAAACTAGGCACGTTCTGTTGTAAGCCTTATATTCTTACTGACACACAGAAAGTGTGTTACAGAAAATTGAAATTGTATGTTCTACACGATTGTAGAGATCTTGGATCGTACAGTTAAGTAGAAAGAAAGAAGTCTATTTCGTGGTGGGATTCTGTGTAAGTCTACCAGTGGCGTAGCAAAGGAAAGGGTGGTACGTACCTACTGCCCTGGGCCGCAAAAATGAAATTGTATTTTTAAGATTGAAACTTCGAAAATTTTGACTATTGCCAGTTTTAAAATTGACGCCTATACTCAATCATGCTTTTTCTACGGTTAAAAGTTCTATGACTTAATGAAAGTTAACGTTGATATACCCGTGAGTAGTTCCTGTTAAACATTCTGTTACTTCCCGCACGTACATCTCACTAGCCAACTTTGAATCTGGCTTCAGTTGGTGATTGTACCCAAATGTAGTAAGTATTGAGAGTTAATGTGAAATCGGTGTTATTAAGGGTCTTCACTACAGCGAAATTAAACTACCGCTAATTTTAGAGTTTTTTCTGCAATATCTTCAAAACAAATAAAAATATTCGAAAAGCAGAAACGTAGTGAACTAGATAATACAATTTTGCATGTGATACCTTTACCACAATTCACCTATCTGCCTTTGGTATGCCGCTATTTACAGAACCCGCAAAAAATGCTGAATCTATCTACAGTTGCAAATCGAAAGGAAATAGAGTTGTGATAACGGTATCACCTGCAAAATCGTACTGCCTAGTTCACTACGTTTCTGCTTTTCGAATATTTTTATTTGTTTTGAAGATAATACAGAAAAACTTTAAAATTAGAGGTAGTTTAATTTCGCTGTAGTGAAGACCCTTAAGTGTGATTAAATTCGTGGTTGTTAGTATTAATTAAAATGTAGTTGAATAAAGTAAGTAAGAGTGGTTCTGCATTAGATGAAAGATAAAATCATTCATTTGCTGTTACTCTCCATCCAATGCTAAACAATCTTTATTTACGTTTTGGTTTGATTTTCAGTATAGCGCTCTTTTCAGCAGCATGGGTATATAAGACGTGGATCTACAGCTTAATGTTGGATTCGAACCACATGAGCTCCCGCCTGAAATCGAACCCAGGTCTTCCACGTCAAAAGTGCATGCTAACTCCTTAGCCACAAGTAGTGCTCTCAAACGGGTCGGATCGGGTCAGGTCAACTCGGGTCGGGTCAGTCGGGTCAGCTCGGGTCAGATCGGGTCGGGTTGTCGGGTCGGGTCAGTCGGGTCAGCTCGGGTCGGGTCACTCAAGTCGGGTTGTCGGGTCGGGTCAATCGGGTCAGCTCGGGTCGGTCACTCGGGTCGGGTTATCGGGTCGGGTCAGTCGTGTCGGGTTTTCGGGTCAGTCGGGTCAGTTCACTTTGGTCAACTAAGTTTAGGTTGAGCTTAAACTCAGCTGGAGTCGAAAACTGCTTTTTTACACTAGCTGCCTAATTAAAAATAGCAATTTTCAATTGATTTTATAGAAGCCATAAATGTATTTTGAACACTTGCTGCTAGTGCTTTTATGGTAAATGCTTATTTTTGTACTTGTGTGTACTTTAATTTTTAAATGTGGGAGATTGATTTTACCAATCGACTGTAATATTTATATCTACGCCAATATGGAGTCTGGATTTAGAACAAAACTAGAAGTTGTTTAAGCAAGGCTAAAAGAAAGATTGGATATGGACGACCAAGCCCAAGCAGGGCCGCGGTAGCTCAGTGGTAGAGAATTCATCTCTGGTGTATGGTGTCAATGGTTCGATCCCAGCTTGTGCTAAGTAGGCTTTGTGGTGGAGAAACGCCATGTAGTGGGTTTTCTCGGGGTTCTCCTGTTTCCTCCCACTTTCTTCATTCCACTATTTCATTCATTTCTCATGGTCACCATATCCCTTAGCCTCGAAGCAGAATCGAGGGACCTTAAACTCAGGGGTGTAGCCAAGGGGGGCATCGGGTCCAGGCCCTCCAAAATGGTTTCCCTGCCCTCCCCAAATGACCAGCTTTAAAAACATCATAGTAAAATTATCTCGCTTCCTTCATTTAAAAGTAACAAAGTTATTGACAATTAATAATTTACAGTAAAATAATATGGAGAAATATTGTTTTTCCATATCGATCGAAAAATAGGATACATTTTTGTGACAGCAGATTACACAATTTACTGCGATTTATATTTGACAGTTTAAAGACAAACATTTTAACAAGGTATTATAAATACAGCCATAAAACAAAGGTACTAAACTGATTTGTAAGTACATTATATTTTTATATGCTTTAACAAGTATTTTAAAACACATAGAGGATGGAAAATTTGGTGAGAAACAATGTTTTTATTCAGTTTGGATTTCATTCGCTCTCTCTTTTATTTCTACTCAGTGTAATAAAATAATTGTTTTTTTAAGTCACGAATAATAAATAAATATTTTTGTCAGGAAACTATAAAGAAATTAAGTGAAATTTCAAGGAAAATTAATCTTGTGTACATAGGTTCTGTATACAAGGTCTTAAATTTAAATATAAAGGTAACCAAGAAAAGTTTTGTTGCTTTTTCACCCACCACCTTCGAACATCGATATGTCACCTAACCTGGAAGATCAAAAATAGTCCCCATCAACATCGACGACCTTCTGAAAACGTTCTGGAAGGCCATGGAATCCATCGCGGTAGAAGTTGGTGGGCCGTGAAACGAAGGAGGTATCAGGTGCATTTTGGACTTTTACTAGGGATTTGAATTGGCGGCCTCTAAGGTGATTGTCCAAAGAATGGAACAGGTAATAATCGGACGGTGCAATACCCGGGGAATATAGTGGTTGCAATATTGTTTCCCATCCAAGGCGGAGAATGGTGTCCTGAGTCATCCTAGTCACGTGGGACTTAGCGTAGTCCCGTAAACGAGAACCCATTTGCAATTCAGAAGTGATGGCTCCAGAGTTTTGAGTTTTTCTCGAGCACAGCTCAACTGCTGACACTACACAGTTGCATTGATACTCTGACCAGCTGGTAGCAGTTCCCGATGCACGATGCACCAAACACACAGAAGGACCTTCTTCTGGTACAGTGCTGGTTTCGGCTGTTTTGAAATCGGTTCATGGGATGCTAACCAATGATGACGGCGCCGTGGAGCTTCGTATAGGACCCACTTTTTATCACATGTCAACGCCCTGTCCAGAAATGGCTCCGAAACTGTAAATAAACCCATGCGACTGCCGCGTTGCCTTCTGGCCCGGAGTCAAAACATGTGAGACCCAACTTGTGGTGCTTCCCAACTTGATGGATGTGCTGCCGAATGGTTTCTCCACACACTGAATTGTAGTCCCAGTTCCTCTTTGTACGTACATGTGTTGGCCTTCTGGCATGTGGTGTTTTCGGGTGTTTCGTCATCGTCCTTAAACTTGTTAAACCATCGCTGCACTGTCCGCGTCGTCACGACACCCTCAACAAAGGCCTAGCATATTTTCTGTCCCGCTAAAGCGGCGTTTGACCTCCATTTGAACTCGTTCAGCATACATGCTCTTATGACGCTCTGTGGATGTCCCATGTTCTTTCTGTCTTTACGCAAGTTCACTGTGTATCTGAATTGCCACAACCGGGTAGTATGTTGGATATGCCCACACCAACAACTGACGTTCGCCTTATCTCCACTCGCATTCAACTCACGGTGTGAGGTCCAATTGAACACAGACCTCCATGAAAAGGGACAGAACTTTCTTGGTTACCTTTATAGTTATGCACAAAAGTATAGCGTTTGGTCCCGGGCAGTAGTTCTTGATTAAGCATAATAAAAACTGTCTTGAATATAATTTATGGATAATAATAATAATAATAATAATAATAATAATAATAATAATAATAATAATAATAATAATAATAATAATAATAATAATAATAATAATAATAAAATAAGGCAAAATAGTGTTTTTAGTTTCCAGAAGGAAACCAAAATTTTCCTTTCTTTTAGGCCTGAAAAACACTAGCAGCAACACATTTCTTTGCTTTGTACATTGTAGCCGCCCCCTCCTCAAAAACGAAGGGCCCCTCCTACACGAACCTGCTGGCTATACCCCTGCTTAAAGTGAATATTTCATTTTATTTCACCAAGCCCAAGGACATCGATACAAGAACAAGATAAAGATTGGATATGCAAGACGAATTGCATAGTAATCTTGCTCTTGGCCTTGTTTTGGTGATCACCAAGTAGCGATGAGCATATTTTCTTGCTTTCCGTATAGTATGAAAGACCATAATCAAAATCACACTTGGTCTTCATTTGTACCGATGAGGTGAGTATTTTTGGCTCTTGTATAGCATGAAAGATCACCAAGACTACGAAATGCAGGACCAAGACTTGACTGCAAGACAAAGAATAAGACGCAGTATTGATGACCAAGACCCAGGGAGCGAATTGTTTGAATTTCATTTGTTGGGCTGAAAGTGATGAAATAAAATTAGTACTTTATAATTAAATATCAACCTGTATTTTTAAATTCATATTATGTATCTTCTTACGTGCAACTATATATAATGTAAAATACGTTTTAATTACCGAGAAAGAAAAATCAAAGTGGTACGGGTCCCGGAATCATAAGTACCTATTTTGGAATGAAAGTTGAAGGGTTGGAAAAAATAACAGGTGTTCTCCTGTTTCCTCAACCCTTATCATTGTAGTTAAACGATTTCCTTTTGTCTCCGCCAAAAGATTCTTGCTACTGCCTTCCGAGAAGACGCCCTGCCGTCCAAGCAGGTGAGAACACTGACCTTGAAGAAAAATTTCGTCACATAGAACTAAAGAAAAAAATGAAATAAAAATAAATAAATAAATAAATAAATAAATAAAAATAAAAATAAAAATAAAAATAAATTTCTCCCACGTCGGACATTGGTATCAGTTATAAAAAGAAATAACCAAACCTCAAAAGTGCCAAATATTCATTAAGATGCATATACAATTCCCCGCTTGATCTAGCTAGTGGTTAACGTGTAAGACTTCGGTACACGTGGTCCGGGTTTAATTCCCAATGGGAGTGCATTTTGGTGTTCACCCAGTGTTGTGACCTAGTGCTCTCAAACGGATCGGGTTGACCCGACCCGACTCGTGACCCGACCCGACCCGACTCGGATCGGGTCAGCTCGGGTCGGGTCGGGTCAGGTCAACTCGGGTCGGGTTGTCGGGTCGGGTCAATCGGGTCAGCTCGGGTCGGGTTGTCGGGTCGGGTTATTCGGATAGGGTTGTCGGGTCGGGTCAATCGGGTCAGCTCTGGTTGGGTTATCGGGTCGGGTCACTCGGGTGGGGTTATCGGGTCGGGTCAGCTCGGGTCGGGTTGTCGGGTCAGGTCAACCAGGTCGGATCACGGTTCGGGTCAGTCGGGTCGGGTCGGGTCAGTCAATTCGGGTCACGGGTCGGGTCAGTCAATTCGGGTCACGGGTCGGGTCGGGTCGGTCTTCAACCCGACCCGACCCGACCCGTTGAGAGCACTAGCCACAAGAGAGCTCACGAAAGTTATAGTGAAACACATATTTTAAATCATAGTGTGGGGATGAATGTATTGCCAGTGGAGGTGTAAAATGAGTCTTCATTTTTGTCAACTTAGAGACTGTGTGAAAGTCTCAACAATCATACACACCATATTGCAAGAGAGGAACATACACAATTGAGAGAATAGTTGATTTCCCGTTGTTGATTCATTTCAAATCCAAGTAGCAGACAAGACGATTGTGAAACCTGGGGAAAAATTAGCTATGTTGATTCAAAATCTAATATATTTTATGTGAGTTTACCTGGTACATTTCTTAAAAATCGGAGGTAGTGGGTATTTGCCCTACATCAGTGGGCTAGATTCACCTCTCATCCATGAATGTCTTAATGTTTCAGGACTGTGGAAAACCCAAAAAAAAGTTTATAATACAGTGAAACTTCTCAATTTTACGCCCCTTTATCTTGAATACTACTCTAGTTGGAAACTTTTTTTCGGAACCACAAATACCCCTATTGAATTCTACTTATTTGAATCCTTGTAATATGTACACCTCTCAATCTTACATCTTGGACACACAAATTTAAAACAAAGTTGGACACCATAAAGTAACGCCCCAATGGTAAAGAACTGGTTCCTCCAAATCAGTGATTTCCAACCTTGTTTATCTGAGGTGTCTGTTGTGAATCCTGCATACGGCACATCCCCCTCCTTATGTTTGTTGACATGACTCCTTTACAGCGATTTCAGATACAACATTGAGTACTTACATTTTCAATAATAATAGTAATAATAATCACTAATTTGTATTTATATCTAGTCAAACTTCTGCGTACCATTGTACTGTAATATTATTTTTACAAGCTTTGCTCTTAATTAGTTTAATTCAATTTAAGTTTTAGTATACTGTCTCTTTCAGCAGCGAGACTATATGAGGCGTGCAGTACAACATAATGTAGGATTCGAATCATGTGGCCAAGAATCGAACCCGTGTCTCCCACTTATTATTAGTTGAGCCACAGTTCTTATTCAGTAGGTATTTTGTGTTCATATAGTATTTAATTCAACGAATCTTTGTTACTATATTCGTAATATTTGTAATTACGAATGTAGTTTATTTCTGTTTGTTGCTGCATCCTCCTTCCTCATTTCTCATGCCCCTAGATTGGGGGTCAATGTTCTAAATCAATAAATATAAGCATAAAACTCTCCTTGTTAGTAAAACTCAATCGCGAAGTTACAGAAATACTTTGGTAGTTTATTTAATTCCATTAATATCTACGAGATAAGAACTGTGGCTATCTCGTCTCGAGAAATGTTCTAACAGAGAATATTCAACCGTTAACAGTAGTTATAACGAGATAAGATTGCTGGAATTCCGAGAAGAGGTGATAGGTGAGGTAGCAGAACAGATTATATATTTTCATAGGTACCGACGCGACTAAAACATTGGGTGGGGGAATTCAGAACTCCCCAAGAGACGTAATGAGACAGAGATCTAATAGGAACAAATGCTCTTTCGAAGACGAAAATTCTCTGTTAGAACATTTCTCGAGACGAGATAGCTACAGTTCTTATCTCGTAGATATTAATGGAATTAAATAAACTACCAAAGTATTTCTGTAACTTCGCGATTGAGTTTTACTAACAAGGAGAGTTTTATGCTTATATTTATTGATTTAGAACATTGACCCCCAATCTAGGGGCATGAGAAATGAGGAAGGAGGATGCAGCAACAAACAGAAATAAACTACATTCGTAATTACAAATATTACGAATATAGTAACAAAGATTCGTTGAATTAAATACTATATGAACACAAAATACCTACTGAATAAGAACTGTGGCTCAACTAATAATAAGTGGGAGACACGGGTTCGATTCTTGGCCACATGATTCGAATCCTACATTATGCTGTACTCTACGCCTCATATAGTCTCGCTGCTGAAAGAGACAGTATACGAAAACTTAAATTGAATTAAACTAATTAAGAACAAAGCTTGTAAAAATAATACTACAGTACAATGGTACGCAGAAGTTTGACTAGATATAAATACAAATTAGTGATTATTATTACTATTATTATTGAAAATGTAAGTACTCAATGTTGTATCTGAAATCGCTGTAAAGGAGTCATGTCAACAAACATAAGGAGGGGGATGTGCCGTATGCAGGATTCACAACAGACACCTCAGATAAACAAGGTTGGAAATCACTGATTTGGGTGAACCAGTTCTTTATGAAGATTTGGAGCAAAGAGGCTCGAGTGCAGTGGCGGTTTTAACGGGTAGACTGGTTAGGCAAGGGCCTACCCAAAAAAATAGATATCTAAACGCTAAAAGAAACAACAAAGAGTAAATATATTTATTAGCGGTAGTATTGATATTATTATTAGCGGTACTATTTATATTAGCGGTAGATAATTATTTAACAAATAACATCAACAACTACTGTAAACGTAATTTCCAACTGTTATTGAACGGTACATTCTACTGTAAAATTCACCATACCAGAGAATTTCCGAGGAAATTGTACATGAATTTGATGTATCCCATGCCCTATTCCCATTTGAAAACCCGAAAGTTGAATCTAATATGGGGGATCAAAGATGGCGGCCGGGGTGGGTAACATATGTTAGAGAAGCAGTACTTGATCCAATTGTTTTGCATATGCCCGCATTCATGTTCAAAAGTTATATCTAAAGAAATTAAAAGCAATGTTGTGTCTAAACGTGTGGTTGAATTCTGGATATATGAAGGTCCATAAGTACGCAAATTACCGGTATGGGACGCTAAAATTAGTATAATATACATTGGGCCGCGGAGAACTTTGCATTTCAAACAATTTTACACGACTCTCGAGGGGACACTTCGCGAATGTACCTTGTCAGATGTAGCAAAAATAGAAGTGCGAGGGACAATTTTAAACAAGTTTCTGGTGAAATAAATTTTCACTAATCTATATTGCATGATAATTTCGAGTTAAAGCACAAAAAACTTGTTTTTGAAAACAAAGGACTAAAGATCGGAAGTAAAAGAATCAGTAAACAGGACCTATCTAGAAGAAAATATGAATCCCATGTGAATGATCACAGAAGTAAATGAGAGAGACAGGGGTGAAGAATGTGAAAGATAATGCGAGTGGAGGAAGGGGCTCAGAAGGTGATATAAAAGGACGAGAAACATTATTATATCAACATCTTCTAAGAGGTTCTTGTAACTTTCAGAAGTAAGGATCAATCCCCCTAGTCACGCCAATATAGTCGAAATTGAAAAAAATTGTGGTTGGTCTACATCAGTGTTTATCAAACTTTTCCGAGTCATCTTCGTTTTCTTGGCGTATTCGGTTTTCGGTGGCAGATTTAAAATTTGAACGCATTACACTGGTTGAGATTCCACCTCAAACTCCATTTCCAGGTCTCGTATAGCCTCAGTGCTGAGAACCGACGTTAAACTTCAATTAACTTCTTGCAAGTGAATGCAGCTTTTATTACTCAGAATGTTCTACGGACTAGAGTATCTTGTTCCCTTTGAATGCAAATATATATATCAGGTGTTCCAAAAATGGCGCCCACGGACTACAGAGCAATATCCTATAAGTTAAAATAAAGTGAAAAATATATGTAATTATTTACCTTTTGGATCCTTATCTGGAGGCGGGAACTGTGCTATGTGGCAACGTCGCAGATAAAGAACCTCAGATAAGTGTCTACTAATCCATCACTTGTAGTTATATCGATTCTTTCAAGATGGCACTTAAAGTCCATAGACGTTGACACTAGCACCACTAGCGTAACAATCGAGTTTAATGTCCCGTTCATCAGCGAGGCTATATGTGCTTAACAATCGTTGTAACTGCATGATGGATTCGAGGAGCAATACCAATGGTTCGAAGTTAATCTGCGACGTTGCCACATAGTGAAATTTTGATTTCTCATAGGGGCTGAAGGATGCCTTGGAAGGGGTAGTATTTTCGCTTCATTTTGACCTGAATAATAACGCTCTGTTGTCCGTGGGAGCTAGAAAATAGAATAGAATAGAAAAGAAAATAGAATGTAATTCCTTTTAATAATTGAAGGCTGTCATGATATTTGATAGTGGAAACGGGGTAAAAAAAAAAAAAAAAAAAAGAACATGAACATGAAGCTCTGGGAAAGGAAGAAAGATTGCTGCTTATATAATGTCCAAATTCTGTTCGCAATTCTCAGCTATAGTATGTAATATGAAATTTACTTGAATTTTATCTATTCTGCCTTTTTAAATTTTTTTTTTAAAGTAGACATCAAGGATTTGTGGGTCGCGAACCACATATTGAGAAAAGCTCTTCTACTTTATTTATAAGAGAAGATATTAATTTCTGATTTTTGCTAACAAGGAAATTCATGCTTATTTACAGATTTCTGGTGTATGCTGCTCCAGAATGCTAGTCCTGGTCAATGGAAGAGAACTCAAACACAATTTTCATTAAAACGTGCACATTATCATTTCCTTATTCTCTAACAATGCTATTGCATTTGATATTAAGGGTCTGAAGCCTTTTCAAAATCTTAAGAAATTACAGCTAAGATCTGGAACACTGTGGAGCAAGACAATAAACAATATTGTGGTGAATATGTATTATGTATTATGAGTTTTCATTCGTTTCAGCTGAATTAAATGGAAAAATGAAGTGTTTACTTCTACTTATTCTATTGACTATCTTCACGGAGGGTACGACTACAATGTTGCCAAGTGAAGACAATACCCAAGTGACTACATGCCTCTGTAACATTATAAATACGCATTTCGGAGATCGCAGAATAATACTATTCCTTAGTAAAGTATCAGATATACCAATAACTGATATTGTGGGTTATAGAAGTGGAGTATCAGTAGTAAACTCTGATTTTGATACTATAATGGCTTCTCAGAACACACTTATGTCATCTTTGGAATGGTCAGAGGATTCTACAGGATATATATTATTTATGCAAGACATTGACGAATTCAAGAATGCAATCTTTATGTTAAAATTATTATATTTTAGTCCACGAAGTAAAATTATTGTGGTGCTCAAAGATAACCGTACTTTCTCGGAAGCATTAAGAAAATTGTTTCATATATCTTTTGCAGAAGATATTTTTAATATTGTCGCTGTTATTTTCAATACTATAAGTAATGTCACAACTGTTAAAGCTTTTACTTACTTTCCATTTTCTGGAAAACATTGTAGATCTTCAGGAAAGGAAGTTTTAATGGATCAGTGTCACAAAGGACATTTTACACTTGATTTATTTCCGAGTAAGATTAACAATTTGCACGCCTGCGTATTTCATGCGACTACTACAGATTTTCCGCCAGATGTCATTCTTCAATCCACATCCGAGGGTAATGTTAAAATAAGTGGTGTAACACCACAGGTTTTCAATACCATTGCAAGTTATATGAATTTTACTTTAAAACTGAATGCTCGAATTAATCCTGCAGATCATGGACGGGTATTAAAAAACAACACCGTCACTGGAGATTTAAAACAAGTTATATCGGCTAAGCTAGAAGGAAGCTTTGTTGCATTCACGGCAGAACTGAGTTCCTTTGTGTATTTCTCCCCAATTCTCAGCGGCGATTTTTATTATTATGTGTGGGTTGTGCCTTATCCAAAATACTACCCAAAATGGATGAATATATTTTTTCCCTTTCAAACTTTATGCTGGGTTGCTACAATTGGTACTTATTCCCTTGTTTCTGCTTTAGCAAAAGCAATAGCAGCTATGATAAAACATAGGAGGGATTTCTTCCTACGATCTCCACTATTATACAACTTATCCATTCTTTTAGGAATCTCAGTAGCACCACCTCCACAAATACCTCTTGTGAGAATAATCTTTCTCCTCTGGGTTCTTGGTTCATTTGTATTAAATAATGGGTACCAAGCTTCATTGTTTGGTTTTGTGACAAAACCAAAACGGTATCCACACATAAACACAATGAAGGAGCTTGCTAGCTCTGATTTATCCTTAAGTGGATATTATTTTCATCGTCGCTTCTTCAGTAACCCTACGGATCCTATTATGGTAAGTATTCTTAGCAGGTGGGAAGATATGTCACCGGGATGGTTTGGATGGGAGGAAGAATTCTTAAAAACTGCTGAAAATGAAGATAGAGGCGTTTTTGTTGAATTGTCCATATCACAATATATCATGTATGAACACCCATTTCTGGATTCCAAAGGTAGACCTTTAATGCACACAGTTCCAGAAGTTATAGTTTCAGTCCCTACTGTGTACATGTTGAGACAGAATTCCCCTTATTTGGGTATATTCAGTAAAATTATTGAAATTTGTGTTAACTCCGGCCTTCGTACGAAGTGGAAGCAAGATATTTTAGTATCTCTGCGTACCAGCAGAATGCATTCTTATTTGTTCCACACAGAAGATAGAGTTACAGCTATTTGTGTGAGAAACTTAATAGGAGCCTTTATCTTGTTGATAACTGGTTTATCATTGAGCTGTGTATCTTTTATCACCGAAATTTATGTAAACTTTCGTAAGAATCGAAAAGAGAACAATTGTAATCGAATTCATTGTCATACTAACTGATAGTTCACGGATGATTTTAACATTAATGCAAACTATGTAATTGTAGCTGAATTAGGAAAATGACGGCACACGTAATTTAAATTAGATATTTCTAAAGCAGAATATATACCAATCAAACTTCAGAACAAAACATATCCAGTATATACCTTTAGATTAGCAGTTTTCAACTTTTTAACATGCAATCTACGATCCGGAAAACTATGGAGAAGAATTTTGAGGAATAAGAAAGCAGAACCATTGTTCATTTAATTGATTTTATCATATTTTGCACTTGGTTAGTTCGTGTATATAATTATTGTGATTATAAAAAAAAAATCATGTTTCTTGTATGTATATAACATAAAATATATTAAAAAGGTAGTAATGTCAAATCGAACATTAACAGTACGCTTGGGAACATTTTGCTGTGATGGAGTTTGTTTGTTACTAGTTTTGGTAGGTAACCGATATCAGATTTAACTATCTAAAACATCAAATTTAGGACCGAACCTTGAAAAGTATGCTCTAGAGAAATAATAAAAACATACAACAGATTGTGTATTGCGAAGTGTAAGATGACATCAATAGTTTCATTACTTGGCAATGTTTCAAATTCTGATAAGCCCATCCGAATGACTTTGCTAGATGTCGTTGCTAATTGCTTAACCCTCTTTTGCTTACTTTTGTAATTCCTTGTACCCTGTCTTTTCCATTTGCTGATAATGTAGGAGAATTATGGTACTTCACATAAGATTTCCAATTGTAAAATAATGTTAATATAACACATATTACTAGTTGTCTGGATTTGTTATGTTTTCAACATTTAAATGTGCTGTACTTTGTAAAAGATAATAATCATTTAATATATTTCATTATGAACTAGCTAATAAATTATTCATAACTTTGAGATACGAATAAAATATTACATATTGTATCTTTAATTCCTTGATCAACGCCTTTACTATAGTATCACTAATAGAATGTTTCGATAAGAAAAGGCGGCCTTTGAGCTTGTATACAGCATTTTAAAACCATTTTGAATAGTTCTAAGGCTACGAATCAGAAACTACTTTATTTAAGTAGTCTTACGTTTTCCAATAACAAATTTCGTTCATTTTATACAACAAATAGCATTGTTTTTTGTTTTGTTTTTGCTTTTGCATATATGGCGGTAGAATGAAGGTGTCTTAACAACGGAACAACGTGCATAAAAACGGAACATACAACTGAATACTACTAAAATACGCACTCGGAAATGAAATATTTTATTATAGGTATATTTTGTAAAGGAAAATATGCACAGGGGTGAACTGGCTACATAAAAGGGTGGTGGTACTGGTCCAGTCTGAGACAAAAAAAATTTCCATTAAGTAAAATTTATTTTGGAAATATAGCTGGAATGTACAGGAAATTATTTTCTTTTTAATTTAATGAAAACTATATTCAAACTGTCCTTCTATTCTGTAATTATTTAAAAGGAGTCATCTACGACTGTACGACGAGAGTCATCTATGAATTAGAAGGAGAGTAGGTATTATGTCAAGTCGATTTCAATAACAACCATGAAAACTCTTTCAAGAGAAAATATAAAGTCGAATCACATAAAAATTATTACTAGAAAATTAACAAAACTATTACAAAAAATTACAGTATATTACTGTTTGCCGTTTATAAAAGAGTAAACGATAAACCAATTGCACGCGTAAAGTAAATGAAGCATTAAATCCAACTTACCTTCTTGCGATTATTGAATCCAAGTACCGTATATACCTGACCTATGTACGAGAAAGATACAACTGAGATTTACCAAGAGGAAACAATACCGAAAAAAATAACTATATTAATTCCAATTTTTTGCATCTTGGAGTAATTGTGATCTCAACAATCTCATATTCATAATATGCAATTATTGATGATCTCGATTTCCGAAGCATAATGAATAAAAATAAAAACAAGTAGTCAGCTTCTTTTGTGAATGGACCAATGACAGAAACATTGAATGAACAATTAGCTATAAAGAGATAACTATTGTCATATATTACATAAAATTAAAATTACACCTTAAAAATGTATTCAATTGAAAACTAACAGTGAAGAATAACTCTTATCGGTGTGATCATTGTGATTCCCATCATTCCAAACATTCACTTCCAGATAATTGTATATTTTATTATTTTGTGCTTAAATATAAAAAAATGAGAATAATGACGTAACACTTACTAGGGATGATTCCATACCGGGACCAAGTACCTGGGTAAAATCTATATATCGTCTGAAAGCTCTTGTCATGAGAATTACAAAACCGTTTTCAAATCACGGGCAAACCCGCAACCTCACCCTATAAGGGGCTAGTTTGTTGGTGTTTTTGACCCTGTATATGGCATATTCGACAGAGGTAAAAATGAATGTTAAGATGCATCACGCGTAAACGACTGAGTTTATCATGCTCCGTTTTGGGCTCATTGGTAGAACGTGACTCGGGCAAGGGTTTGATGATATCACTTTGCACCCAGACGTACCCATTTGGTCAGTGTTGCCAACGAATTATAAATACAATGTGGCAGGTGGTGTCTTTACCACTGGATGTGTATCCATGTAACGTGACATAAAGACCATTCGTCACTAGCGAGAATATACTGTGGACGTATTTCTTTCTCAAGGATCCCAGTTTGTCAGTGTTGCCAACTAATTTTAAAAATGAGAAGGTGTAAAATAGATTCGTACGATAACACATTTAGACACCAATCTTGGCCGGAACATCGCACACTATACCAAAAAGACATCGAAAGTGATCATCTCCTAACCATTCTAGGTTGTCAGTGTTGCCAACCAAGTGTAAACATCACAATGTTGCAAATGGTGTACGAACGACTGAACGACTATATAACAAAAGTGACATAACCAGCATTGGACAATGAAAAAGTATGAGTGTCCCCGTCTAACAAGCATCCCAGTTTAGCAGTGTTACCGACCAATGCAAACATTCAATATTTTTGCATGAATCTACAGCATTGGCGGACATAATTACACAATGACCCCTGCTAGTTTTCTATTGTCCAATGTTGCTTATGTCACATTTGTTATATATTTGTTCAATTGCGAGCACGTCATTTGCAACATTGTGATTGGAAACACTAAGAACCTAGAATGTTTGGGAGGTGGTCACACTCAACGTCTTTTTGCTATAGTGTCGTGCGACGTTTCTCCCAAGCTTGGTGTATAAGCGTCTTATCGTACGAACAACTTTTACACGTTCTCATTTTTACAATTGGTTGGCAACCCTGACAAATTGGGTTCCTTGAGAAATGAATACGTCCACAGTATATTCTCTCTAGTGATGAATGATCTTTATGTCACGTTACATGGATATACATTCAATGGTAGAGAAATCATCTGCCACACTGTATTTACAATTCGTTGGCAACACTGAACAAATAGGCACGTAGGGGTGCAAAGTGATATCAAAACCTTGCCCGATCCACTTTCTAACAATGAGCTAAAAACAGACACAATACGCTCAGGCGCTTACGAGTGATGCCTTCGTAACATTCATTTTTAATTCTGTCGGATATGTCATATATAGGGTCACAAAAACCTACAAACTGCCTCTTCATAGGGTCAGGTTGCGGGTTTGCCCGTGATTTGAAAACGGTTTCGTACTTCTCATGGCAAGAGCTTTCAGACGATATATAGATTTTATCCAGGTACTTGGTCCCGGTACGGAATCATCCCTAGTTAATAGAAGGTAAATAGCGCACAGTTCCAGAAATTACAATCGAATACTCAAAAGATAAATGTAATAGATATACGTTAATTAAGAACAAATCATAAAGAGCATCCGATCATGCTACTAGTAAAAACTGTCCATTCTTGGATAGATTTATAATTGCGCATATTACACTAGTTTGAAGTTGCTCATTCCAATAAAACTATTTTAAATTTCTTCGTCGATACATTTCTAATTCCATTATTTATACTAATTTTTTAATACTTTTTATTAAGAAAATTGTTGCTATTTTATTAAATAATGATAAGATATATATATACACTGACCGTCATAAATTAAGCAACAAAAACAAAATGTGCAATAAAAAAGAAATGATGGGGGTAAAATGCAGAAAAAAATGGAAGTCATAATACACCGAGCATTGACGAACGATCGGGGAAAGATTGTGTAGAAGAACTCGTAACTATGTTGCCCTCACACGACTTCGTGAAGTACTAGATACAAGCGAGAACTTCATGAGCTCACAGAATTGTTGGCTAACAGTGTGCGGAGAGTTCAGAAGCAAGATTAATGGAGTGCAACAGACGAATATGCCAACGAGGCATCATTTGCCGGATGAAATGCACTGGTGTGCTATCGGTAGATTGGAAACAGCGCAGCATCAGGCCGACGTGGCTCGGTGCCTCAATGTCAATCGAGCAGTGGTCAGCAAGTTATGGAGCAAGTTCCAGACAACGTAAAATGCTTCAAGAAGTTACAGTGACCATCGACTGTGTGTGTGACATCAGCCAGGGGTGATTGATACATCCGTTTGACAAGTCGAAGAAACAGATCTGCAACAGCAACTCAAGTGCATGTAGAGGCTGTTGCTGCCACTGGATGTCCTCTATCAACTAGTACAGTACGCAGACGACTTCTAGAAGATGGGTCGTATGCCAGAAGACCAGTGGTGTGTGTATTTCTTAACCAGCGTCACAAGAGGCAACGATTAAATTGGACAAGATCGTATGTGAATTGGAACCAGGAGCAATGGCAGTCCGTTCTCTTTACTGACGAGTCTAGATTTTATCTGGACAGTAATTCTCGACGCAGATTGGTCTGTCAAGAAACACGAACCTGTTACCATCCATTCAATATTCTTGAAAGGATAAATATGGTGGTGCAAGTATGTTTGTGTCGGATGTCATCTTGCTTGTCTAGGACATACTGAACTGTATGTTCTCCCGCGTGGCACAATAACAGCTCAATGCTATAGGAATGATGTTCTGGATCGTCACGTTGTACGCTTCGCATTTGCTAAAGGTCAGGGATTCATTCTACAGGACGATAATTCTTGTTTCCATAGAACACAACTGGTTGATCTGTACTTGATGCAACACCATATTCACCGAATGGAGTGGCCATCGAGGTCCCCGGACCATAACCCGATTGAACACATGTGGGATGCTATAGGTTGACGCATTGCAAGTCTTGTACCTCTTCCACGAACTTTCCAAGATCATCAACTCGCTCTTCATCAACAATGGTCCCAGACACCAAATGAGCTGGTACAGACACTTATTACCAGCATGAGACAATGTTGAGAATCCTGTATTGCTATGTGCGGAAATCATATCCGTTATTAGAGTCAGCAAATCATCCTTTCACGGCTTCAGTGTTTCCCAGTTTCAGTGCCACCTACGTCCAGCATTATTTTTTACCACGAGTGTACTTTCATTTGGTAGTTTTCTTTGCTGTATGGCATAAAATAGGTGCTTCTTTAGTTTCAATAACAATTTGTTCACCAGCATGCGTTTACTTTCCTTATACATCTGAGTATCCAAATGTTTAATCTATGACGGCCAGTGTATATCTTAAATATGTATATCATTTATAGTACAACATAATAAATTTCTTCTTTATGACGCATAAAGCAAAGATGTATATCTCAACTTTGATTTCATTTTTATTCGTGATTCCATAAATGAATAAGTTTTAAAATACTTCCATTGGATTCAGCATCGTCAAATTAGTGTAAAAAGTGCAATCGGAAGCGTATGGTATCCAAAAATGGGCTACTTTTATGATTGGCATGAGCTGTAGTTAAAATCCCGAATTTGAGGTCATTTTTCGCGTGACCCTATGGATAGATAAGTTTAAAAATAGTTCCATTGACTTCAGAGCTCTCAGTATAAAAAGTTCAATTAAAAATGTATCGATCCATGGACACTTTTACTAGAAGCAGTACTTCAAAGACCCTAACTTTGATGTTAATTTCCTCGTGTCCTAAAGGACGGAAATATTTCTATAAGATTCAGAATCCTCAAGTTAACATCAAGAGAGGGAATCGATGCTGGATGTTCGGAACAAATAAATCTTCGGAAAAGACTAGAAAATGGTAACCTCTTTTGTTATTTGAAAACAAAATTTTATTTATATTAGTTCGGCCAAAATTTGTTTCCATCCTATAATTCAATGTTTTATTTACGTTGAAATTTGAAACATGCTATATCTGTGAGGAATATAAACTTTTCCTTTCGATCATTTGTAACTTTTCATTATGATACAGTTTGGACTTTTAATATAGGGTATTTCTGATAGAAATTTAGCCGTAAAATAGCACTCATTCAATTTTCTCTTTCTTTCTGTCTTTTTTGTTACGTTTCGTTTTTTTCCTTTAGTTTGCATTAGTAATCTGAAATGGAGAATATGACCAATGCTACCTACTGGGTTTATTAGAATGTATTTTGGATCAGTACGTCGAATAAACCCTACCGAATTTGCAACCTAACCACGTGGAAACAGAGCATGTGTGTTAAACTTTTGACATTGTCCTAGATATGTCTCGGAGGTCTGCAGTTCTACATCAGTGAGAGACTGCGATCCTCATTCCCTCACTGCTCAGAAATGACTGCCGCGGGGTGCGGTGCTTAGGTAAGACCCTCATCACCGATACCACCCATCTGGTGGCGACTGGAGCGCTGCACGACTGCCAGTCTCATTACTTCTTGGACAAACCTTGTACTAGTTACTATTTCTTTTTTTAAAAAATAAATACTGTTTATAGACCTTTAGTACAAGCATGTACAAAAGATTTGTAGGTTTCTAAAATTTAATAAAAAATTTTTAATATTTCATGGAATTATAAAACGATGTTAACGTTAATTAACACATTACATTTACCCGTTCGATTGACTCAGGCAACCATAAAACGGCTGTGATGGACATACCGAAAATCGAGCACGAGAACTGGATCAAGCTCTCACATAAGTGTGTTGCAGTCGATGGAGATTACTTTGAAGAAGACAACATCAATTTTCAGGAATAAACTTGTAGGTCCTATGTTTAATTTTGTGAGTGAATTTCGGGAACTTTTTGTTCAAGATAGTATATTACTGCAGTGGTTACCAATCTTTTCTGACTGACAACACACTTCACTTAACACCCACGACTTCGAACACACTTGTTTATTTTTATTATTAGTAATATAAATCATAGTAGTGTAAGCCAGTCTTGCCTACAGAAACAATGTTCCAGAGGCACACTTAGTATTCCGGGGAAGGCACTGCTGGTACTACTCTATTTATTATTATAGACGAATTATTTTGGTCTCCTTCGGGGACACTCTCAGA
Source organism: Thermobia domestica (assembly GCF_964235325.1). Lineage (NCBI taxonomy): Eukaryota > Metazoa > Arthropoda > Insecta > Zygentoma > Lepismatidae > Thermobia > Thermobia domestica. Next base: position 56,913,989 of record NC_137462.1, on the reverse strand, counting down.
GCTCTAGGTGGGCAGTGCACCCCAAAAGAATGTCTGGAAGAAACACTGGTGTAAGCCTCTAGACTTTTATAAACTAGTGACTCTGTGTTATACTAATCATAGTTGCTATAGTTAGAGGCATTGACTGGTACAGTATGTCTCAAAATTGATTTTCACTATTAAAATGCTTAATTATTTTTAATTTCTAGGAGACACGGTGGCTCAGTGGTCGAGCGCTTACCTCTTGTGCGTAGAACCTGGTTCGATCCCCAGCCAACTAAAGTTGTGATGAACAACAGTGTCCGTGAGGTGAGGTTTCTTGGAGTACCCCCGTTTCCTCCCACATTCTTGTTACATCAATTTGTCTATCATCATACACTTGCTTTAATTATTCGTCTCTCTTAGCCTAAAGGACATAATCCTGAAGGTTTTATTTCATTTCATTTTTTTATTATTTTCAAAATTTCGCGTTTCAATAGACTGATAATTGGGAACTACTGTAGAGCTATTACTGCATGATGAAAAGTTCTCTCTCTCTCTCTCTCTCTCTCTCTCTCTCTCCCTCTCTCTCTCTCTCTCTCTCTCTCTGAGAAGTAGAATTTATTGTATTCGTTATAACATTAAAGTTAGCTTATAGAAAACAAGAGAACAAAGAATACTAAAAGCCATACAATACAGTTCTCGATTACGTGAATAAAATATTTAAATATACTGTGAATGTTAAACGATAATATGTATCTGCGTACCAAGTAGAAAGCACTTAGTTTATATTCCATAAAGCTTATCGTGTATATTAATCATCTGTTTATACTGCAGTGATATTAAGAATCATTATATGTTTATAAGAATTGCAATTATGTTATTTCAAAACAGAAGGGAGAAAATATATGTCGTGAAAATTGTTTCATTGGAGTTTTGATAAAATACAGGATTTTGATAGGTTATATTATCATTGTTATTAGAAGATTCTCAGTAATTCATAAAGAAGCCAGTGTTGCCCATTCACCTATTTTATGGTTAAATCTAGCCAATTTCAAGTGGTGTTTAGCCAGTGAAAATGTAGTTTAAGTATTACAGAATAGTGTAGCTATATAATTTTGGCCAAGTTTACACTCATAACTGACAATTTCTAGCCATTTTCCTTCAGTGCTGTTTTTGTTAACCAGAACTTAATTTAAAAAAAATATGAATAAGAATGAAATGCGACTTACTTATGCTTGCAGTAGTGATTATTTATTTTTATTCCTACTCCACAATACTTGTATCACGCTCCCTTCTCTGTGTAACAGTTAATAGTGGTTTCGAATATTTCGCTCTTTATTAGCTAATTTCAAAAGTTATTAAATTGTATATTAGTGTTCGGAATGTATTTTTGGTAGGCATTTTTATTGTTAAGTAGATCAATAGTGCAACCAATATTACTACAAATATTGAGAACGTGAAAATAACTTAAGGAATGTTTACTATATCGAGTCAATGATGGGAGCAAAGCGATCCGTAAATACACTGATCATCAGTTGAATTAGAGACAGGAGGCCAGTTTCAGAAACCACCCCTTTAGGGGCTACACCAGCACATGTGAATAACACATATCACGCGTGTACTGCTGCCGTGTGATTGCTCTCTCACAAGTAAACCTTACGTTTGGGTGAATCGAGTTGCTGACTGAGACACATATGAGAAAGTAGTACTAAATGTGGTGAGTATTTCAGTGAAGTTATAGGTGCGAAGCTCCAGAGGTTTAGAGATGTAGCTACCAGAACATCACATGGAAGTACAGAATAGTCTTCATACAGTTGGAGGTAAAAGCTCTGTAAGACCTCTTGTAACGACAAAAGGTGAATAAAAAATACATGGGTACATATTAGGACTAGGGGGAAGTCATATAGTAAAGGTATACCTGACGGAGGCCATCTTGAAATCCGCCATTTTGAATTAAAGTTAAATTTTTAAAATAGGAATAGGGTCATGTGATACATGATTTAAGGCGCAAATTTAATCAGAAGAACAATGGTGACGTTAATTTTGATTTACGCGCAGTTGGTAAAAAGTTACAGGGAAATTAAATATTGTTGCAGCATATGTATTAGTCCTTTACCCTACCTTGTAAATTTTGTGTTAATGATAATAATTAAATAAAAAGCAGGTGGATAAATATTAGGTCTATGGTAAGAGTTGCCTTGATGGCGGCCATCTTCAAATCCGCCATTTTGAATCAGACAAAAGTTTTAAACAAAACGCATAACATTGACACCTTATTAATAGCAATTTTTACCATAACTCCAACGGTATAACCATTTTTGCTTTATCATTAACCAGCACAAAATTAAATGGATCGCTCCTTACGACTACTGCTTTGACGGAAATGTTAACGACAAATGTAACTCGATTACCTTTGTCAGGTGTGCTCACTGTGAGCAGAGCATTTGTGCAAGTCATGCACCCTTTTCTGAACTACATATTGATTGTACTAATTGAGGATTTTTCTGGAAGAAAGACCCAAGTTCAATTATGACTCAATTCCACTTTGGTCATTTTTCCTTAAATTAGCAACTTGTTTACGCGATAACAAATGCTGGTTAATGATAAAGTAAAAATGGTTATACCGTTGGATTTATGGTAAAATTTGCTATTAATAACGTGTCAATGTTATGCGTTTTGTTTAAACTTTTGTCTGATTCAAAATATCGGATTTGAAGATGGCCGCCATCAAAGCAACTCTTACCATAGACCTAATATTTATCCACCTGCTTTTTATTTAATTATTATCATTAACACAAAATTTACAAGGTAGGGTAAAGGACTAATACAAATGCTGCAACAATATTTAATTTCCCTGTAACTTTTTACCAATTGCGCGTAAATCAAAATTAACGTCACCATTGTTCTTCTGATTAAATTTGCGCCTTAAATTATGTATCACATGACCCTATTCCTATTTTAAAAATTTAACCTTAATTCAAAATGGCGGATTTCAAGATGGCCGCCGTCAGGTATACCTTTACTATATGACTTCCCCCTAGTCCTAATATGTACCCATATATTTTTTATTCACCTTTTGTCGTTACAAGAGGTCTTACAGAGCTTTTACCTCCAACTGTATGAAGACTATTCTGTACTTCTATGGGATGTTCTGGTAGCTACATCTCCTAAACCCCTGGAGCTTCGCACCTACAACTTCACTGAAATACTGACCACATTTAGTACTACTTTCTCATATGTGTCTCAGTCAGCAACTCGATTCACCCAAACGTAAGGTTTACTTGTCAGTATCCGTGTCTGTGCAGTGTGTGATGGGCACAACGAAGGACCTGAGTGCATTTGACCGTGGTCAAATCGTAGGGGCCAGGCGACTGGGAGGCCCGATTTCGGAAGTGGTTGCAGCACTTGGATTTTCAAAGCCAACTGTGTCAAGGTGTGAATACCTGGCTTCCGGTAAAACCGCACTTGCACGGGCAAACTAACCGCGGTCAGGGATGTCAATGACAGAAATTGGCGCCGACTCACCCGCATCGTAACAGCCGGTAGACGGGACACAGTGCGTCAAATCGCCGAGAAGTTCAATGCAGCACAACAACACCGCGTTAGCAGCCATACAATCCACAACCACCTACTCGCCATTGGCTCACGTGTGTACTCCTTCTAACAGCACAATACAGGAATCAACGTCTACCGTGGGCAAAGGAACACCGCCATTGGACTGAAAATGTAGAAGAAATTTTGTCTCGACAGATGAGTCACGATTTACATTGGTACATGCCGATAGACGCGTACGGGTGCATGGCCAACCATACGAGGCAATGGATCTATCGTGCCAGCAGAGAACTGTGCAGGCCAGTGGTGGTGGTATTCTCATCTGGGGCATGTTTACGTGGACTGAAATGGGTCCCACACAACCTGTGATACGGTTTATCATACGTGAACGCTACGGGGATCTTCTGAATGATCGTGTCCTATTATTTGCTCGGCTGCAACTTCCGGATGGTGACCTCATCTTTCATCAGGACAATGCGCCGGCCTACCGCTTTAGGATGGCAGTACACTGGGATGATGGGCACTCCTCTGATCTGCCAATACTTCCCTAGGCATCACGGTCACCGGAACTCAATCCCATCGAATAGATCTGGGACGCCATGGAACGACGCCTTCGAGCTGTGGGCTCTCTTCCGACCAACTTGCGGGCCCTGTGGGAGACTTTCGAGCAGATATGGATTCAGATGCCACAGCAACACATCAGGCGCCTCGTGGAGTCCATGCCGCGGAGGGTAGCAGCCGTTATCAAAGCGAAAGGTGGTGCTACACGGTATTAGGTAGGTTTCTCTAATTTAACTGGTGATCAGTGTAGTCCAAATGTGAATTAAGAGTGGAAGTGTTTGATGTGAGAAGGTCAAGGAAGATATTATGGTATGCAGTAATTTTATAAAAAATTATGGTATTAATTATGGTATTTTCACTTTTTCCGTTAAGTTCTGTTAACTAGAAATTTAAGCATACTCTAGGAGGAGCTTAGTCATTTTTACTTATATTTTTACAAGTCATTTAGCTACTTTCTGAAAACTCTTATTGGCAACACTGGAACTAGCTCTACAAACAACGTAAATGTAATGAGTCATTAGTATACAGTATTATCAAGAATCATAATGCAATGACTTCCATTCTACTTCTGTGCTTCACTGAAAAATTAAACAAACCAACTTATTACAAGTAGCACGCTCATCTGTTCTGATGAAGTAAAATACAGGTATTGGTATGTTTTAAGTCTTATTTTACGGACACACAAAAAATATTTTCTAGAAAATTAAAATAGGAAGATCTTCACAACCGTAGAGATCTCGGATCCAGGCACGTAGCCAGGGGGGTCCGGACCCCCCTTCGAGACCAGAAATAAAAAAATTAAGGAAAGATGAAACAAAATGAAATGAGAAAAAGAAGGATCAGCGTTAAAAATTAAAAAAAAAACTACAGGAAGGTTTTGGTTACTCTTTTTTATGAGGAGATTTGTATTACTTGCTATACATGATGAGAGGTGAGCGAGATATCCTCGAAGAGTCAGGGAATTTGAAATTTCTAGAAAAGTTACGGAATTCTCAGAATTTCTGCTACTAGTCAGGGAGATTTCAAGCTTCCGAAAGCATAGTGCCGTTAAGTAACAGCATGGACATTTTTTTTTATCATAATTTTTTGTCATCGCATCCTTGCACAATCAAACATGTTATTTCAAAAACAATTTTCTACTGATTCTTTAATCTGTCATTTGGAACCGACAGTATTTGGCGGAATAATAAAAACAAAAATTTATATGGAAAAGGAGTTCTATTAGCATTTGATTCAACAGAAAAAGGAACGCAGATACTGTGAAATATTTTACAAGACATTATTGAGTATGTACTTTTTATAATAGTGACTATGTACTTTTCATAATAGCTGAGATCATAATGAAAGGAAAATTGTTATATTTGAATGACCAAAGAAAGGAACGTAAATATTGTAAAATCTTTTTCAATACTTTTTTTTATTCTTTTATTACTCGAGATTTCTTCATAGTTTGTTATTAAAATACTTACTAACACATCCTCATTTTATTGTCTAACAAACCAATATATGTTGATGGTAAAGTAGTTTATATTGATCAAGCTCCTGAGCCTTCAGAATTTCATAACACGCCCCCCCCCCGTTACGAAATCCTGGCTAAACAAATTAATATATATTTCATAAAACAGTTTAGAATGATCGATCACAGTATTTCGTGTCACGGACCCCTTCCTTCACGAAATCCTGGCTACGTGCCTGTCGGATCGTACAGATAATTAGACAGAAAGAACACTATTTCTTGGTGGTTTTCTACGTAAGGTTATCAGTGGCATAGCAACGGAGAGGGTGGCAGGTACTTGGGCAACAAAAACGGGATTAAATTTTTAACATTGAAAATTTGTGCTATTTCTAGAGTTTTAAAATTGATGTCTACACATTATCGTGTCGTTTTCTAAGGTTAAAATTCTATGACTTAAAGAAAGTTACCGTTAAGAGACTCGTCAGTAATTCGTATTACATTCTGTTACTTCCTGCAAATAACTCTCACTAGCCAACCTTGAATCTATTTTCAGCTAATGATTGTACTTAAATGTAGTAAGTAGTGAGTGTTAATGTGAATTTGCTTTTATTAAATGAGGTACCTGGTGACCCAATTACTATATCACCTAGCTTCCATTGCAAGTGATGAAAACAAAAGATTTAATAAACAGAAATCCTCTATTTCAAAACAAAGTTTAAATTATTTGCATATACAAACACACTTCGCAAAATTGAAACCTTTGACTACAATGAGAACAAATTACATGTGCCTACTCAATGTTCAACATGTAATGACCCTCTTACACCAGCAACCATTAAACGACTCAGACTACAATGGCCACGTGAACGACATCGCAGCAATGCTGATTTGCAAAATGTAGGACACATTAAAGCGGGACGCGCTCGAATACATTACATTGCCACTCTTCACGCCAGCCAGCGTTCACGTGCCCATTGCAGTCTAGTTGTTTTTGGCCGCTGGTCAATGGCATGCTTACCATCAGTCCATCCTGCAGCAGACGGCGTCGAACAGTTGACTCACACAAGTCCACACCAGTTGCAGTCCTAGCAATAATCGTGGCGTAACAGTACCATAAGCGAGGGTGCAACACTAGTACAAAAAAGTGCACAGTGGAACTCCTGTAAACTTAATCACTTATTGCCAGTACACCGTTTTACTAATTCTACGAGTTCGGTATTATTCGGGCCATGATATGGATCCTTAAAAATCGGTTTCTCATGTATTTCTATGGGAGTGGATCCCTCCGGCTGGTCTAGTGGCTAGCGTGTGTGCCTTTAAAACACGTGATCCCATTGGGTGTGCACAAGAAATTTAATTCTTTCAATCATCCACCAGTCTCATTTAGTTGGCTGAGCTCATGTCGTTGGAGGTTTAGAAAAAAAGAATCATTTTTTTGTGAGAGGGGATTATATCGCCGTGGCATATATGCAACCCATTTAACACAGTTTGTACGTGGGTTTCATAACATCACGGCTATAACCAACATAATACGAGGACTGCTGGAAAAATTTCTGGAAAATACTAAACTTACAGTGCTGCTATAGTTCTCTACTAATAATTACGAAGAATTGTCTTTCCTATATTTAAGAAACCTTTGGTTATGTGTTTAAGCCTATTGATTTATTTTTCACAGCAGTTTGAAAAGTGGTTTTGTATGAAAAATGAAAATTTCTCGTGTACACTTTTGGACGAAGATTTTGTCATGTGTTAACATGTGGTAACCATTACTTTAGAAGATCTAAGGACTGTAAATGCTGAGTTGTATACTACAATTTGTTTGCCAGAGGTGGAGCTCTCCTGGAAAGCAGAAGCTGGAGTACTTAAGTATGATGCACAAGAAAGGGCTTAAAAGTTCAAACGAGCAGTTGAAAATCTAAGAAACGTTGAGCCCTTGCTTGCAATGGTCCTATTTCTTAAGAAGAAAGATCTTCAGATTTGGAATTGCAGTATCTAGTTAAGAGATCATGTTATTACCATATGCTGGGCCTATTAGCATACTTAAGTAATTGGTAGTCGGCATTGTTGGGAATTAGAGATTGAAAAAGTAAAGTAGAAAATATGTAGAATTAACTTAGTTTGAAGTCCATGTTGGCTAACCAACAACTTGCCAACAGTTTCGATATCGCAATTTTACTTCTTTCGTGGAAAGTACGTTGGTAAATGCTCGGCAAAGCGGCCAATTACAACTTAGGGCCAACATAGGATGTCCTATCGTTTCTAACTGTTTGTCCTACAGTCTGTGCTGTTGGGGGAATTACATTTACAAACACATGACCTAAAAAAAAAAACATCCTATCAAAATTCCAAATAAAGATCCTCATCATGCAGTCTTGGAATCCCGAGAACGGCTGCAACAGTGTTTCCAAGTGAATCTAGCACAGTTGGAGATGTGGTGTTAAGCAGCCTTACTTCGTCCTGAAAATTTAATTTTTAAGGAACATTTTATAATAATTTTACATTGATAAAACTCTCACCTTGGAATCCATAATTTTTTTGCACCTGAATTTTTAATTCAGTAGGAGCTTAAAAACATATTATTTGGGCAATAGTTTACATTCAGCAACAAAAATTGTTAATAGACTTTGATGTAATTCTTAACAGCGGTTGCAAAAGCATACAATTTTTCATTCACTTAACGATAAGATCTTTATTGCTATCAACTTAGTTATGTTTTCATTTTTGGTAAGATTTCTTGTAGATAACAGCGTCAATCTGTTATAAAACAATGTGGCCAGTTTGAAAGTGCAATCACAGTAACAAGATCCATAAAGAGATTCATTATTAATGTATAATCTTAAGAGCTCTATGAAAATAAATTCCTTTGGGCTTCTAATGGACTTTATGAGCAAGAACGTTGATTTATTTTAAGGAACAAAAACATAATGCATATATATATTTGTCACATTGAACAAAAGAACTTTCAGAATGCATTGAGATAATGTGAAAGTATTGAGTAATTACTGCATTGAAGGCAGAAATTTGTCCTTCATAAGCGAATTTGTGCCAAACAGCAAACATTTAGAAATGAATCAGTGCTTTAACAGGTGGAAGGAATAAAGGGTAATAAGTTTGTTTTGTTCTAATAGACTTTATTCATAAAGATTTTATGCCTTCTAAATTATTATTATTATTATTATTATTATTATTATTATTATTATTATTATTATTATTATTATTATTATTATTATTATTATTATTATTATTATTATTACAGTGAAACCTCTAAATAACGAACACCAATGGGACATGAATTTTTCTCCGTTATTGAGAGGTGTCCGTTCCAGAGAGTTCAGAAATTTAATTTCTCACAACGGTAATTGTATGCAGTAATATACAGTGAATTCATTATGTATGAGCGTACATACGTAAAATTCAACATGAAAATACTCTATTTAGTACGTATTTGAATAACTGGGAGGGATGAAGGAGAAATTCATTTTTGTTAAATAATATTATTGGTGGGGGATGTGTTAATATATTTGTATACCGGTACAGCAAAAGATAATGCGTGTATGCTAATTTTCTTAAGTACATGTAATCACTCTGTACGCATTTCTCATTTATTTGAAATTCTCAGAACCTTCTCAAAAGATGCGTTAGGAACCAACTAATCGGCTAAACTTTTTTGTTTAGCAAGAAAAGACATAATTTCTCCTCTACAGGGGTAATAAAACTCTTTAGCAAGTGTCCTCTGAGAATCCTCGGTACGGTTGCGGAAAAAACATGTGTGTGTGAGCTTTTGTGTACTGGAGCGGTATCTTCGTTGGCGGAATGGATGACAAGGCATATGGGAGTGCATATGTTTATTGACCCAGCCCCAGTCACTAAGAATATCCTCTTAGAGACAGTGAAAAAGGAAGCCGGGAAAACTCCAACCCATACTTGTTCCAGTATCATCAGTAAAATAAAAATGTTGCTTGTCAAGAAAAAGTAATAGAGGAAACATTGCTCGTCGAAAATGATATTGTAAACCAAACAATGTTTTGTTACCTATGAAACTCAGAGGAAACTCTTCGTATCGGGAAAGATGCAAGGCCCAGAGGCAAAAGGACTAAATTTGTTAGGGAAGGGAAGATAGTTCGCATAGAATTCTTGGCCATACGACTGACTCTGCATGAGTGTTATCGTGTATTGAAGGTTTTCTAGGATTTCCACCAGAAAGCATTTTATTGAGGGCAGAAAAAAAGAATAATTTCAAGTTCAGTTTGAAGCTGTTCTGTTTGATGGTTCACCAGGTCTAGACTCATGATAGATACGCTTGTGTGGAATAATATATCGCAGAGCCGAGAATAATTCCTGTCCGTTTGAAGAGGTTATTGAAAGGTCTGGGGGAAAAGGGACTGTCCGCGTCCGTATCTAAGAGGGTCCGTAAAAGAGAGGGTTTTGTTCCATAAGGGTAAATATATTTTTGCAGGGACAAAAAATGTGTCCGTATTATAGAGGTGTCCGTTATTAAGAGGTGTCTGTTAAGGGAGGTTTCACTGTATTATTATTTGTTCTGTATTACTGCCTCATCTTGAGGTTAAATGTGTATCGTCCTGTGCTTTTAAAAAAGGCCATTTGTAGGTTTTGCTCAAAATGCGATTTTTACTGATAGGGATATTTTGGTATACAGCATTTTGTGATTTCACTAAAAAGACCCTTATGTGATATCGTTCAATTAAGGGTTTATTACGTCATAAAACAAAACCCACCATATGATGTTGCGGTCAAATTGCTCCTATCATTTTGAGTATAAGTGTTCTCAAAGGCACACAGATGATTCAATGGTGCCCACCCCCCTCATGTCCATGACGCACCCCCCCTCAATTGTCTATCCGTAAGTGTTCTTCCATGAAAAAAAAATCTTTTTGATTAATTTTTACACACCCTCAAACATATTTATATAGATGTTTAACCCCCCGAAATATTTCAATGACGCAGTTTGCGTCATAGCCCCCTTCCCTTGTGGGTACTCCTGGATGATTTTGTTAAAATGAATACAATAATACGCATGCAGCAGCTGCACACTTTTTTGACTGCCATCTTACAAACTATAAAAACAATTCATTCGTTCTTTATTATTCCTTTAAAATTTAAAGTTTGCACATTGTAGTTTTGAAAGCGTACCGACGATATGTAAGGAAGTTAATAATAGCAGAAGCTACAACTAATTGTCAGTTAATTGCGAATTAGGTAGAGCTTAAGAAGTGAAAGAAAGGAGTGTGTGCAGTAGGACTACTTATGTAATCATAATACAGAATAACTTCTATGAAAAAAAAATAGTGCAGTCACGTCTTCCCAGGCCTTTTCTTAGGCACAAAATAAAAATAAGCAAAAATATTAACAACAACACATAAGGTAAAGTAAAACGTTCGAAAGTTTTTGAATAATCTGATATGACAAGCTAGAAAAAAAAAAACACCGTTTATTATTTTGACGTCATGAAAGTACTACGAACGTTGTGAAACTATTATTTTGACGCAATTGTGAAAGTACAAATTAAGACAATGCCAATCACTGAGAGCATTTGGGCAGAAAGGATCGTTTCTTCCAAGGGTTGCCAACTTTTGGAAATAGAAACACTATCGTGGAGTACGTATGCTTTAAGATTGTGACATCGCTCGTCAAAAATATGGACAACCTGAGAGTGGTTACTTCATATAAAATTGAGCAATTCGGAGTTTAAAATTAATAAATTTAGTTACTTTTGAAACTTATTTATTCCAGTTTCGGTTGAGTTAGCACATGTAATTTTTGTAGTCTATCATCAATAATACATCGTATTCAAAGCGGAAAAGTAAATATAATTTGCAATATAATTATGCCATGCACAAAATATACTTGAAAAATAAGTCTTACCCACTTCGCTGGGACTGGTAATATCTCATAATGCCTAAATACTTATACTGAATCTGGATGCATTATTTGATTGGAAGATGTAACTGAGGATGAAGCGTTGTTAGCTGTGCTCCTGAAAATGTGCTTTTGTTGATCTGTACCAGTTTTCATAATTTCAGAAACTTTTTCCGACTTCAACTCTTCAACAAATTCCGCGCACGACAGGACGATGCCAAAGCAAATTATAAGCTCTGCTTTAACCATGTTCAATGACAAACGATTCCTTTCGTCACTCCAAAAGAATCTAAATAGAACAGAGAATAGGACTAGTAACAGGAAAAATTACCGGACATCTAAGTCCGGTTTTGAGGTCGTACCGAACACCGAATAAGGAGGTAAAAAATCTAACTGTCCGGTAAAATACCGGACGGTTGGCAACACTACGAGCACGTGAACGAAAGAACTTCACCGACGTGAAAAAAAAATGGCTGCAACAGTGTTGCCATTCTCAATGTTATTGTAAATGGGAGAAACGGGCTAGAAAGGGGTGTCAATAAATTTTCTTTTCTTTTTTATTTTAAAGCTCACCAGTCAGAATCGTTGGTACTGCTTTGTAGGTCTGTTCACTCTTAGCAGATAAAGCCATTAATGGGAAAGGAAACCATGGCGAACGAAACGGTGTCTTTGTTTCTGAATGATTCCTATGAACTATTTGTAATTATTCAAAGTAAAGCATAAACAAATGGTTAACATTAACATTACGAAACTCTCTCATGCCTATTTGGTTAACGTACGAGTCTTCGGCGCAGATGACCCTGGCTCGGTTCCAGGTGGAAGCCCATGTAGTTTGAATTCCACGTTAAGTTATAGGTTCAATCTCATATAGATACCCTCCACGCTGGTCTAGTGGCTAGCGTGCGTGCCTTTGTTGCACGAGGTCCTTGTTTGATTCGCATTTGTACAGATTTTATTTTAAACTGTATGTCTTCGTCTCGTAGAGCCTCGGTGCTGAAAAGGGTCACTGAACTTCAACGAACAAATAAACAAACGCAGAAAGAAGCATTTAAATAAGAATGAAGGATAAATTAGTAAAATCAAAATATTAAATAAGTTCTAGTTTATTTAGAAGAAACCAGAAAAATAATTCCCATACAAATCAATAGTCGAAACTCAAAAATATCTCAGGCATTCAGTGCATTTAATATTTTTCTCTTTTGATTGTGAAGAAAGAAAAAAACTTTTATCCAGTGTTAAAAGTAGATCTGAAAAGTAGGGGACGCATGACGTCATGCTGTTCCCCGTACCTATCTTTCCCCATTGTAATATTTTAGGAAATGGGGAGACGCCATAGATACGGTTTGGAAGTAGAGAACTTCGCTCCCCCACTTCCAAAATATCTATCGCATCCTCCCACTTTCTAAAAATTACAATGGCAAAGATAGGCACGAGCAGAGCCGTAGCTAGAGATTTCGGCGCCCGGGGCGAAGTACAATTCGGCGCCCCCTACACTCACCTTACCAATATTATATATATATATATATATATATATATATATATATATATATATATATATATATATATATATATATATATATATATATATATATATAAGAAAAACAGCTTTTGTTATTATGCTACGTTGAATTTTTATTAACCATCTTGGAAGACCATTACAATAATCAAAAACGATCATTATGTATCCTTTTTCAAATAAGAGCTGTTTTCAACATTATTTTGGACTGTTTGTTAAACTTGACAAAACTACCGTTAGTTGTTTACAAATTCACTAGGAAAACAGTTATGAAAAGTTACTACTATTTACAACGTTTCATAGTATCGATAAGAAATGAAACTTCAATACAAAAGAGATAGGCCTGTGTGCTTTTAAATTGTTCGAAATGCGTGACAGTATTAATTTCCAGTAATACTGTAATTGTAAAATTTTTAATTTTATTCTGTATGTGACCACATCAATAGCATTTTAATTTCGATCTTTTTACGGTAAAAAAATATTTTGTGAAATGTAATGGAAATTCGGAAGAAGCCTTCTTTGTGAATTTCTAAATATTGATCGATGGAGGTGAAGAATATGTTCAATGTTTGTACTTAAAATCCAAAATATACTTTGGCTACTACATATGTCTGAAATTATAGTAATTACTTAATTTCTTAATAAATTAAAGTTCCGAATTTAAGGTACTTATTATTAAAATTAATTAACATATTAAAATACTCTAACACGCACATATATAAAGAATGTGTATATTTATGTTTTGTAAGATAACATCACACAACTAGACACGTATGCACAAAATAATATGCTGGCGATACAAAAAGTTGATGAAAAAATAAGCCCGATAAATTCCTCCAAATTGGATGCATTTGATATGTTAATGGAATTTAAAAGTAAATCATTGATAGTGATTAGTGTCTGAAAAAGTCGAACTTCATTGGGCTAAGTTCTGATCTCTTAAGCCCCTATTCTACAACTGCTTGAAGTTCGAAAATGTTATTGTTCCCTTCGTTTATCTTTATTCTTAATATTCCCGCGCAAACAGCAGCTTGAATATGTCTCTTCAGTCTTCTCACTTTCATACCTTCATTCTCAACATCGAACAGTGGGACCAAACCAGGCAATTCTTAGCGAAAACTCGAAAAATAAAGTAAAAGATTGACTCGATATAATTTGTTATAATGAAACGTAAGACAGTGTGCAGGAAAAGAAGTGATAGCAGTTTACAATAAACTCATGGGACGTGTAAATTTGGTTACCCGCCGAAGTTGGAGAGACGCTGCTTAGTAACAGAAGATAGGAAATTGACTTTGAATGCGACTATTCTTACATTGCGTGTAGATATTCAGTGGTGACACGACCAACATGTATGTATCGTTTTGTATATTTAGAATGTTGATGTGAAGTGCAGTCAATAATCATATTTGGAATGATGCTATCATTATCATATCCCTATGATAATCCCCTACTTAATATCATATTTGGAAAATGCTGTGGTACTGAAAGCATATAAACTATGGTCAAATGATAGAATGGCATTTTAGTAGAAAATATGGCATAATATGTCTGTGATTTTTTAATATGTCGTAGCGGAAACATTGTTCTTACTGTATGAAAAGAGAAACTCTGCACATATTTGCACTTTTGGAAAATATAGCGCGTGAAAATGTTTTAGGAAAACCGCATTCTGGATGCAATGCTGCTTTTAAATTGAGCTGGGATGAATGTGAGAACAAGTGTTAGGTTATTAGACGTGTGTTCCCCATGTACGCAGTGACAAAAGTTGAATATAGGTCGATTCTGGGAATTTTGCCCTCAGGTCTTGTTGGGGGGCTTCGTCCCCAGGACCCATCTTGATTCCAACTTCTAGTCATACTTCTCTGGCATTCACCAACAGAACTAAACTCTAATCAAACATATTTGATTAATGGTGGCGACATTTTGAAACGTCAATGTTTGCTAAACAATCTATGGACCATAAGGTAGAACCATATTAAAAATGGTGTTGATCAATTCAGTTTTTTATTTTTATTTTATTATTATTATTATTATTATTATTATTATTATTATTATTATTATTATTATTATTATTATTATTATTATTATTTTAATTTTACGCGTGCACAGAAGTGACAGAACTGTACTGAGCTTCCGCTCGCTCCAGCTCAGAGTATTCCAATCAAGCCCTGAAATGAGCTCACGTAATGCACGATGCAATATATGAAACAACCTGAACAGGTTACTGATTCTTCTAAATCATAATCCGCCCTATGCAGAGTCGTTTTGACGTATGATTAACGTCATACTAAAAGTCTGACTACTACGGGAACCTTATGTTAGTCGAACTCTTTAGTATGACACTAATCACACGTCAAAATGACTCTGCATACGGCCCAATATGTTTAATATATCTGATAATGTATTCATATCGAGAACTTGTAATGAGATAATTTTTATGTATTGAAGCGTCCTTGCATCTTCATTGTCATAACGAATCCTCCACAACTTTGAAATAATTTTGAGGAGCAAGAACTTTTCTTCAATTTTATTACTCTTCAGTTGTAAAATGAATAAGTACACTTTTTCCTTTCATGTGTAAGAATGTAAGCCAATCGTAAATTGACAAATCAAAGCATATTGCCCACGCGTTTGTTTATGCCAATTATATATATAATCTGTTATATAATTTAGGCGCGAATATAAGGAATATTTCCTTTTATGCTGTAAAACTCTGTTTCTGATGAAATAATGTCGAAATAACATTATTGTAGCCACTGCACACACCGAACTAATTAGTTTTCTTTCAATGTTCTGCTTCATTTTGCGAATTCTTATTTTTGCCAAGAATTCAGTGCTTTGGCCCCACTGTGCGTCGTGATTAATCCGTTTAGCAAACTCATCACTGTCAAAACGTCGAACACGACTTTGCTCGTTTCGAATTTTGAAAATACTTCTACGTACACTATAAGTCATTTCTCGGCACCTTGTATACCACATGTCATTAAAAATCATCTATAACAACTCTTTAAGTAATAAGTGAAAACTTGTTGTGACTTATTTAAACTCTTGGATTGCGAGCGAAGCGAGCAAAGAAAATTTTTAAGAAATCTACGTATTTCATTGATAACCGACAGCAATATTGATCTAATAGGGCGCCAATACTTTCTGGGAGCGACTCATCTTTTACTTATGTCCAACACCACTTTTCCTTTCTCCTTGCTCGTTCGGCGCCCCCTTGCTATCAGCGCCCGGGGCGGGCCCCCCCAGCTGGCCCCCCCTTAGCTACGGCTCTGGGCACGAGGGATGGTGTGACGCCATACATCCCCCTACCTTTTCAGATCCACTTTTACGTTGAAGCCCTTTAAACGAGGATTTTTTTTTTTTACTTTTTGTAGAGCTTTTAAGCAACTCTATATTCTTTTTGCTTACTACTCGTTATTGTTTGGAAAGGTTATAGAAAAAAAAAACCTCATTCACTAAAGTATTATTAACCTGAGGCTGCTGCATTCCGTACACACGTAGACGGTCTCCGAAATACGGTAACAACAACAAGGATATTTGCTTTTACACGAAGTATGAGATTGACGCACAAAACATTACTTAGAACCATGGAATCAAAGGCTTTTCTTCTCGAACAAAGACTTTTCCTCTATACTAGTGAGTAAACACTATTCTGCGTGACAAACAACAATGAACTAGAAATAGTAGTAGCAGTCAACCAGGAGACTGATAAAACAACGTCCTCTATTCTTAACATTTAACCAGAACTGGTTGCGTAGTCTTGCAATGCAGTTGGTTTGGAAGCGAAATAGTGTTACAAGGAAAGACCTATCTTGTAAGGAGTAGTCTTGTATAATGATCTGCACACCCGAAACTTTCACTGGATAATTGGCCCTGTCCTCCATAATTTTGGTATTGTACGTATACAGAGATAAATCACAAAAACTGAAAATAACTTTTGGGTTACATATTTTAAATCGCAAATTATCAGAAATTGTTTAATTCCACAACGTAACATTTAATCATAAGCTTTCAGGTAAGGAACTTTTCAAACATGGCAAATTGTTAAAATACTTGTTACATTAAATGATTGAATGGTTGATGTATTGCTGGAGTGATGATACAAACAGTAAGTGACAGCTAGAAATTAGATGTTACTTTATTATACACAGTCTAGCAATTAGAAATGGGACTGGGCCTGTAAAAAATAAATGAACAGCAAGTGGAATTAACTTGCCGCGATTGATTCATAGTACAAACCTCCTACACTAGAAAGCTTTACAAGGCTTTACAAGATTCAGTAAGTCATAAATTGACTTCTGGAAGTCCTGGTCTATAAATATATTCAAGGTCCCTGTCACTCTTTTGTTAATGATGGAATCAAAGTTCTTCAGTGGTGGTTTTATTTTGTGGACAAGAAAGCATTTACAAGAAGACAGGTCTGGCGAGTATCCTAAATGTGGGAATACTCAAACACATTTTTCGGGGGGGAGAGGGTAAAAAGTGATGAAAAATCACTTTGTTGTGTGCTGGGGTATTGCAATGCAACAGCTTCCAGTGGAAATCACTCCGATACTCCGGACTCACACGTATGATTCTTTGCTTAGAACTTCCACATAAAAAGATTTAGTAACAGTTTGGCCGCTGGGTACAAATTCCTTTGCTGTCGTAAAAAATAATCAAAAGTGTCTTGATTTTTAATTGTGAGGGTGATTCTTTTGGATTAAGGGCATTGGCCCCTTACCTTCCACTCAGACTTTATTGCTTGCTTTCTGGATCGTAATGAGAAATCCATGCTACGTCCTCTGCAATTATGTTGCGGAGGAAACTTTGTTTCCTTTTAGCAGTAGCCGTCAGCTTCTGGTAATGATACACTCTTTCTGATTTCTGCTGTTTTGTTAAGAAATGGAGCACGAAATGTTAACACAATTTCCGTTTCTGTAAATCCTCTGCTATCATTTGGAGTAACGTAATCTTATTCATCCCCATATGCTCTGATATTACCATGAGACTTGCATTTCCGCCATTCAAACTGATACCTACCTTTGTCAATCATTTCAGTAGTTTTGACATACTTGGTTGGAATACGGCGATTATCTTCTTCTACAAAACATCCTTCCAGCACTGGACCTCTTATGCCAATCGAAAATAATAAGAAAGGCAGTTATTCCCTATACACCATTTTCAACATCTCAACTGTTTCTGTTGGAGTTTACTTTTAGCTCACATAGAATTTTACTTTTTGTTACCGGTGACGAGGTCTTACAACCAGGGTCGCCAACCGTCCCGATTCTGTCGGGACTATGCCGATTTTTGACTTATTTGTCCCGCGTCCCGACCGAAAACTCGTCGGGACACACATTGCACCGATTTATCGATTTTCAAAGTTAATTAATATTTTACATGGCCATTTTTTACAAAAGAATCACTTATTCTTTTATACGCACAGTTTCATGCACGAAATCAATTCTATATAATTTTCCCTCTAAACTGTTTATATTAAATAATTGCAGTTGTTGTGGTTTACATTTGTTGTATATATTGCTTATATGTAGTGATAAACAGTGAATGGGAAAATAAAAAAAAATTAGGTGGCGCATTCATTCAGGTTCGTCTTATTCAGGTGATTATTTACATTGTTTTCAACAATTCGCCGTATGTGTAGTCGTCTCCGGGTTAGGAGGGATCCAACACCGATTGTCCCGTTTCGATGTTTTCTTAGGAAAAGTTGGCAACCCTGATTACAACATTAGTCTATGCTTAGTCTCATCAGGCGCCACATTGGCGACAAGCTAAGCTGGGATATTTTGCATGTCTTCCGAAGGTCAAAAAATTTGCAGGAAAAGACCTGTACCCGTGACAAAGTTGGCCTATGCAAGAGATTGTTGTTACACCCTGATCTTGTAAGATCATTGATGTTGTGATGGTTTGGGTACAAAACCTCGCGGTCAGAACCTCGCGGCGACAACATCGCGGACCAAAACCTCGCCTCCCAAAACCTCGCGGCCCAAATTCTCGCCGGGCCAAAACCCCGCCTGGCCAAAACCTCGCGGGGCTAAAACCTCGCCTGGCCAAAACATCGCCACCAAAACCTCGCGGGCCAAAATCAAAGAAATGTGAATTTTTCTTGAGATATTGAACTTCAAAGTTCTCTCCCAAAAAATCTTCGATTTTGGAGTAATATCACCTGGAATTCAAGAGATCCATTTGTTTTGCTGTCTGTAGTAAACTTTGAATACTAAATTATCTCAAACTAATGTTGTCCCGAGATGAGAACTGCTTTTTCAAATTTAAGAAGAGATGAGATACATGACAATTCTCTTCTCGTCTCGTTTTTGAGAGACGAATCAAAGTGAGACTAGAAATATTCCAGGGGGCAACTCCATGGTTGCAATATTCCGTCTGGCATTTCTTGGTATTTAATATACATGGTTTTCTATATTATGTATACATTTTCGTGAGCCGGAGGGCGGACCCTCCCTCCCTCTTTGGGCGCTCATGATATATATATGAATTCGTGAATGAAATTTGCAATAAAAATTTATATTACAAATACACGAAATAGAAAACTCGTAGTGTCATCTTGATTGCGACAACTTGAACAAAAGTTATGAACCAGTGAACAAGTAGAAACAAAGAGTAACAACATGGCGGTGATTTCACTGATGGCAGCTAGTAAAGTTTTAATGATAGAACTAGGAATAAAAGTGAGGGGGGATGCGGAAGGACGCCGTCCTCCTACCTTCAAAAAATATGTACGGCGTTCCCTCCCACTTCCTAAAAAAACAATGGTCACAGATAGTCAGGAGATGGCGTGATTAATGCCGCTATCTAACGCCTCCTCCCAATTATTCAACATTTACAATGAGCGGTTAATGAATGAAGCATTAATGGGAATTGGAGATTTTAAGATTGGAGGACAGATCGTTAACAAGATCAGGTATGCAGATGATACAGTTATTATAACTAAAACCAAAGAAGGACTATAGAAGATGGTTCACAAAATAGCTGGACTGGAAAACTATATGGAACGGAGATCAACATCGAAAAATCGAAAGTCATGAGAATATCCTTTGGAAATGCGCCCTTACAGGTCAGAGTTGAACAAAGAGTACTTGAAGATGTTGATCATTTCAAATATCTAGTAAGTATTTTGACGAAAGACATGCTGCACCAACGAGATCAGGTCGAGAATTGTCATACCCAAGGAAGTATTCAACAAGAAAAGATCACTCTTAACGAGCAGTCTTAATGTTGGACTAAGGAAGAAATTGGTCAAGTGCCATATATGGAGCATTGGACTGTATGATTCAGAGACTTAGACATTGCAGAAGTTAGAGAAGAAATATTTAGAGAACTTCGAAATGTAGTGCTTGAGGAAGATGGAAAAGATAAAATGGAGAGAAAGAGTAACAAACGAAGACGTTTTAAAACGAATAGGAGAGAAGAGGACGCTTCTAGCCACCATCCTTCGTAGAAATGCCAATTGGATTGGACATATCTTGGGAAGAACTTGTCTTCTTCATTCCACCATAGAAAGAAAGATGGAAGGAAAGCGAGGAATAGGAAGAAGAAGGACACAAGTGATCGATGATTTGAAAAATAGAAGGAAATATTGGGAGTTAAAAGAGGAAGCTGAAAATCGAGAAACATGGAAGAAATATTTCCAGATCCAAACTGAAAATTAAGAAGAAAAGAAATAAGAAAAAAGAAGAAAAAACCTCACTAGTCCCAGGACCTGCCAAAAAGCAGAATACT
Source organism: Thermobia domestica (assembly GCF_964235325.1). Taxonomy (NCBI): domain Eukaryota; kingdom Metazoa; phylum Arthropoda; class Insecta; order Zygentoma; family Lepismatidae; genus Thermobia; species Thermobia domestica. The sequence goes on along the minus strand of NC_137462.1, from coordinate 56,893,326 downwards.
TAATAATAATAATACTTTTTCGGATCCACTTTTATGCCTGGATAGAACCATATTTGAAAGTGTTTTGTATAATTTGGGATTCCGCCATATAATGCATGCTTTTTAGGTGCAATTCGAGACAACGGAAATTTTTCTTAAAATTCGCGATACCCCGCCTAATTCAGGACAGAGTAGTAACCTTAATTCCCATACTATGCATATTATAATTTGGAAACCTAAATTTACCTGCGTTAGTTCTACTTCCAAGTAGTAGTTTCTATCTTGATCTAGAAAAAATGTGCAGACATATTGTATTCTTCTACTTCTGCTAAGAGAGTATTCACACAGAAATACAGCATGCCATCTAATTTCTGTAAATATTTATAAGCGATTATATACGCTGAATCACTTGACAATCTTCACTGGAAATAAATATTTGGAAGATTTTCTTATCTAATTCCTAGGTTGAGAAGCATTTATCAACCTCCCTTAACTATCTAGACCCTTTTCTAAAGACATTAGTATGCTCATCTGTATATTACAATATATGATTTAAGCTTACAAGTATGTTTTAAATATGTATGTTGCATACTTTAAGTTTAATTACACATTAAATGTGAATGTTGGGTGATTTTGTGACATCTTCGAATTTAGATGTTGGTTGCACAAAACACTTTCAAATAACTAAAGAACAGTGAAAAATTATGCACGGTTAAGTACGCTATAAATAAGGTTGTTATATTTCTGTTATTACAAATCGGACCAGTTTGGTAAGAGATAAGTTATCTAAAACGGAACACTTTAGCTGAGGTTCAGTTTCACACTTTCCATCAGTAGAAATTATCTAACCAGCAAAAAAAAAAAAAAAAAAAAAAATCTTTATTTCATTCCTGTTGGGTATTTCATTAGTGGTGCTTAGTAAAACAATACAAATATAAATTATCTACGTTTATATCTGCTAAGTAAAAATACGTGTATCAAAAAGAATATTCGAGAATACTACAATGGGTACACAAGAAAGGGGAGAAAGAATTGTCACGTCAGAAAACCGAGATAAAACTGTCAACCAGTGAGGTATCGGCATAAGAGCCTTCAAACCAGACCTATAAGAACGCACTCACAGCCTTTTTACTGTTAATTTAACTGTCAACTTTCTTTTTGCAAAGTATATATTACGAAATTAATAGCATATGAAAGTAATTTAGGATATATAGTTGGTAATAAAATTTGACGGTATTAATGTGACACTTTTTAACATAATAGATGTATAAGCTCTATGCTATTTTAAGATATTAATAGTTTTGTAATCAAATGCCAATAAGCTATATTAATTTAATTTCAGGTGTGATATACTAAACAATGGCTTACCTATTTGTAATTCTTCTGTTGATTAACTTCATAGAAGCTACAACAAAACTATCTCATCTTGTAACAACTGACGTCAATACCCCGCTCACCTCTTGCTTGTCTAACGTTATGCATACAAATTTCAAAGACCTGCGAGCACTGATAGTATTTACAGATAGAAATTCAGATACAATTCAGTCTGTAATTATGAACTATGGAAGTGCAGTCTTAGTCGTAGATCAAAATTTACCTACTACACTAGATACTGAAAAGTTAAATGTGTCTTCTTGGGAATGGTCAGAAGATTCTGTTGGTTACTTGTTCTTCCTAGAAAACGCCGACGAACTACAAAATGTAATCCAAATGCTTAAATCGTTATATTTTGTTCCACGTAGTAAACTTCTTGTGGTTCTGACAAATAATGATAATTTATTTGAGAATTTAAAGAAATTATTGGAATTTTCATTTCTAGAACATATTTTTAATATTGTTGTTCTTTGTTCAGAAACCATAAATGGAATTTCAATTGTATCGGCATTTACATATTTCCCCTATTCTGAGAACCACTGTAGCTCTGTAGACAAATACGTTTTGCTAGATCTTTGGTACAGAGAGCAATTCATAAAATCGGCCAATTTATTCCCGAGCAAGATTAACAATTTTCATAAATGCTCATTCTCTGCTACTACAACGAGTTTTCCACCTATTGTTATTCTTGAACGTACCTCTGAAGGTAGACTCAAAGTTGGAGGCGTAACACCACAGGTATTAAACACTATTGCAAGAACAATGAATTTTACCTTACAACTTAATGCTAGAACTGATTATTTGAAACATGGCTTAGTGTTTCCAAATGGAACAGCAACTGGTGATTTAGAACAAGTTGTATCGGAAAATATAGAAGGTAGTTTCGTTGGGTACTCACCGGAGCTCCATTACTTCGTGCCATTCTATCCCATTCTCAGTGGTGGTTTCCTTTACTTCAGGTGGATTGTACCTCATCCCAAATTCTATCCCAAATGGATGAGCATAGTTTTCCCTTTTGAAGCCTTATGTTGGATTTTAATAATTGGTGCTTACGCTCTAGTTAGCATCGTCATGAAATCGATGGGAACCATCAGCCAGGATAGAACTAATTACTTTCTGCGATTTCCATTATTAGTCAATTTGTCTATTCTTTTAGGTATTTCAGTAACGCATCCACCTCGAACATCACTTATAAGAATAGTTTTCTTGATTTGGGTTCTTTGTTCATTTGTTTTAAATTATGGTTATCAAGCTTCGTTGTTCGGGTTTTTAACAAAACCGAAACGACATCCGTACATTAATACAATGAAGGAGCTTGCAAGCTCCGATTTATATATTGGAGGTTACTTCTTCCATCGTCGGTTCTTCAGAGACCCAACAGATCCCATCATGAAGACTGTGCAGAGTAAGTGGAGAGACATGACTGGTACATGGGAAAACGAATTCATGAGAATTTTAGAGAATGGAGACAGAGCTGTTCTAGTAGAACAATCAGCGTCAGAATATATTATGTATAAGCATCCTTTTCTGGATTTTAGAGGTAAACCTTTGCTGTATACAGTTCCCGAAGTGATTGTCTCAGTACCAAGTGTATATCTATTACGACGAAATTCGCCTTATGTGAGTGTGTTCAATGAAGTTATTCAATTTTGTGTCCATTCTGGTCTACGTATGAAATGGGAGAGGGATATTGTACTTTCTCTTCTCACCAACAGAATGAAATCGAATTTTGTGGAGAGAGAGAACACTGTTGTTGTCATTCGAGTTAAGGATTTAATAGGTGCATTTATTTTGCTCGCTGCTGGCTTAACACTCAGTTTGGTACTTTTTGTTTTAGAAATTGGTGTAAAACACCAGAATACGTTAAAAATGAGAGCAAAAATTAAGTCATTATTACACTCATAGTAGTTAGTGATAACATTTTCTTTCAAAAACAGCTATTTAATTGTGCTTGTAAACACTACATATAATACACACTAAACATGTAGTTCAACCTGTGGTTATGCAGAATATTTTTCACTGATATTCAGTGGCGTAGCGTAGTATTCCGAAATGGGGATACCAAAGTTAGTCACTTCTGAGATACAATACTCCTGCAATCAGCAATACATAGCTATTACGAGGGGAAATATAGGGTTATAAAAAAATAGACCCCGGGCCTAGTGGGGCATACAGAAGAAAGTGTGTGGATTACGTTAGAAGCCAATAAGCAATTCTCTCAGCTTCTTCTTGCCATTACCGTTGTGACGAGAAAATTCGCCCCCACTGTTGTGTGAACATTGTTTTCAGTATAGTTCCCTTTATTTCTTTCTCGTGGACAGCGTCTTTCTCCGCATACCATACTTCAATCTCGTTCTTTTTTTAAAAAAAGAAAGAAAAGGAAAAAAAAGATACATCGCCCCTAGAAATTTATCATCTGGGGTCCGGAACTCAGACGCCCATTCGTGAATATCATTTGAAGATGCCAATAGAAAGCACTTAAAACAACTCAGGGGACCTGTTTCTCTGTGTCTATTTCGTTGTCAGATATCCAGATATTGAAAGGCCCAAGCAATCTTTGCGATCTGGCTCTCTTGGTCTATCAGATCAGTGACTATGATTCTACAGGATGTTTTATATTTATGCTTGTGTATAGGAGCTCCTTCTAACTGTAAGAGTTTCTGGCTACACCACTGGACATACTATGTATTTATGATGAAGATTAACAGTTTGCCTTTAATTACCATTACAATTAAGGTGCATTTAATTACGATTAAAGCATAACTATTTTTATATTACTATTTAAATAACCGACATGCTTCAAAAAGGCATTGAACTAGCCAGTTCAGATTTGACGTTAGCACACATACGTTCTGTACAGAAACTATAGCTTAGTTCAAAATAGATAGAGTTGGAAATACTTGCAAATATGAAAGCTTATATCTAAAGCAAAATGTAGAGTTGCAAGGGATGAGGAGGAGTGAGAAAGCAAGTAGTTGCGCATGCGCATTCAACAGAAAGCAGACGAAAACCCCGATGCTTACAGTAGGCCTGGAAGCCCAAGGAACATAGCATACGACAGGTGGAAAGACAGAAAATGTGCATCTAAGTGACGCGCATGCGTAGGTTCCGCTTGTCAAAATAAGGCGAGAGAGCGCATTCAGCAGATTGCAGTGGAAATATTTGTGATAATTACAAGCAAACAATTTATACGGATAATGAAATACGTATTTTGTCTTATTAACAGGGAATGCCGGCATACCGGCGTTCCCTTATGCTACGCCGCTGCTGATATTCTAATTGTTATTTAGCTACATCTAATAACATGCTTTGATTTTTATTTTTCTTTCTTCAATTGTCATGCATTCTAAAATGATCCTTGCAATTATTCAACTCATTGACATAACATTTAATCCACTTTTTAATAAACTCATAAAAGCTAATAACATGAGTACGTGACATAAATTATAGTAAGAGGGCGAGTGGATCTTTATGAAAAGTTATTTTGTGTTAACTATCTTTCTGCACAACCACATGAAAAGTTTTATGTCAATTACCTTTGTGCAGACATATGCAAAGTTATGTTTTAATTATCTGTGTGTACACCAAGGCGTATTTACGATTTTGTTTCAGGGTGGGCTTCGCTAACTTTAATCCTGGAAATTGAAAATTCTTCAAGATACTTCATTTACTTTAATATAGTAAATAAAATTTCGCGGGGGGGGGGTGGCCTAAGCCCGAAAGCCCCCCTTAAATACGCCACTACACCCATATAGAAAGTTATTCTATTTTAATTAACTTTGTGTGCACTGATATGTAAAGTTCTGTTTTATGTTTATGTACACTCACATGAAAAGTTCTGTACAAATTACCTTTGTGCACACCTATATGAAAACGTTCTGTTTTACGATAATTTCCTATGTGCAGATCCACATGAAAAATTCAATCTTAATTATCTTTGTGCACACCCACATGAAAAGTTCTGGCTACGCCTAATTATATGGATGTCTAGTTATCCCTTTCTTGCATAACGTCCACTAAAGTGGACACTGCTGATTGGTTACGATTGTGTTCTGTCGGAACCCTCTACCCGCAACCCAAGTGCATTCCTTTTCTATAGAAGTTACCTGGGTGGCCTGACGATCTGAATTTTTCTGCCACCTAGCTTATAACTCTGAAAGCAGGGGTGTCACGTCGTCGGTGCATACTTGAAACATGAAAGAAAGAAGCGTGACGAGTTCTTCTGAAATATCTGCTGACAACTTCTATGGAGGGTGTGCCAAGCAAGTGATATGTTTTCTTTTCTTTGTTACAATGTCTAAAATAAGCTGACATCATGATAATATCTGCTTTTGTATCTACAAAAATCATCCAAACAGACATGTTCCATGTAGTGGACAGCATGCACTTTAAGCACATTTGTCTCCAACAATCTGTCCACTGTAGTGGACTTCATGCATCTATTGAAGATAAGATTCGTTTTGCAAAAAGTGGTGCTTGCCACTCACAAAAATATAATTGGAGCCTCTATGGTAACCAATGAGCCTCTTCAAGACTTCTGACTAACATATGTATAAAATCTGGGTTCGATTTCCAGTTGATGTCACTACACTTGACTCTAACACGTTATGGCAGACAAAATTGATATGTTCAGAACACCTCCCAAAAAGAACACCTTTCCTGAAATCAAACTGAAATCAGGAATATGTAGACCTGTACACACAAACTGCCTTGAACATACGTTACTCAGTATATTGAGGATTACGGAAGCGAATGAAGAAAAAGAAACTGAAGGTCCTCCTCTGAATAGAAGAAACCAAAGACGACAACAAACAAAAGTGAGGTGGTCAAAATATGGCAATACAATGTAAATATTACAGGAAATGAACAAATTGATTTGTTTTCGCAGTTATTTACAGATGACGTTGTAAATGTGCAGGCGAAATGTTTCAGAACAATCTGCTTGCGAAACAAAATGGCAGGGAACACGAAAGTGTTGGTCTTATGATGAAGTTTTAAGTTGTAAAGTTGTAGCTGACGTAATGTCAATAAACCGGTTTGACCTCATATGGAGATATCTTCATTTCTATGATAATCCACAGCCTCGAGGTACGAATGAAAAACTTTATAAGTTACGATATGTACTGAACAAACTGAAGGAGAAATTCGAATTTGCTGTGAATGATGAAGAGTATGAATGCATTGACGGGCAAATCACGCCATTCAAGGGTAGATGTAACATAAACCAATATGCAGGTTGTTTCAGAACAACACCGACAACGTTTGATAGGTGACACCAAAATAAGATAAAAAGTATAGACCAACCTGGGTGCAATAAATGCTTCCTTTCGGAGTTATAGGCTGCCAAAAATATGAAAAAATGAAATTTAAGGGCCCATAGCTCCAAAACTATGGAACCTACCTTAGTCAGGTCAAGACTTCACTTAGGAACTAGTATGTACCCTATCCAAATATCCAAGTTTCAGAATCCTGCAGTACTTTGACAACATTTTTTATAGAGGAAGTTTGGCTACTGGCATTTAATTTGAAGTACTCAGCAACTACCACTATAAAACTTGTAGCAGAAATACCACAGAATTTTGAAACTTGGATATTTGGATAGGGCACGTAATAGTTCCTAAGTGAAGTCTTGACCTGACTAAGGTTGGGCTCATAGTTTTGGAGCTATGGGCCCTTAAAGTTCATTTCTTCATATTTTCAACAGCCTATAACTCCGAAATGAAGCATTTGTGCACCCAAGTTGGTCCTATACTTTTTGTCTTATCTTAGTGTCAGAAATCACCTCCCAAACGTTGTCGGTGTAGTTTTGAAACACCCTGTATCCTCACGAAGCCGAAAGCTTGGGGGTGGAAATTTTGGTAAGGGCACAGAGTAGTGGTTACATGTAGGATTTTGTTCAGTATGTTGTTTTTTTTAAATTTTATTTCTTGTACCAAAATCACTTTGGCAACTTTTCTAGAATATAACGTATATTACATTTATTTTTAGTGTAATTTTGCAAAATTTATGTGTCACTATTCAGAAATGATTATTTTACCCAAAATGCATCAAGCCCATTCAAGTGGACAGATAAAGATAATTAAATTCTGCTAAGAAAATATAAAATTTCAAAATTTTCGGTTTTACATGTCATAGTAAAGTCAAAAACAATTAGAAAGAAAAACTAATCATCATATGTCAATGAGAACACAATTCATGCATGAAAGGCTTATATATGTGTATTGCAGCGTAATCGGGATTATTCGGGATCGAGCACCGATCTTCTCATGACTGTTGTTGAAAAATACCTACATGTATTTACTATCATTTTAATCAATTAAGACATACCCCTATAATTTTAACACTTTCAAAGTAGACCCTCAGTGTGTACATTGTGTACCAAAAAAATGAGTTTTTACAAAGTTAGTTTGAGATGTGAGTTGTTTCAATTACACAGTCTGCATGATAGATCATACAGCTTAGAATTGTTTGTCGCTTTAGTTTTATACATAAGAGGCCTGTCGAAAAATTATCTGACCTATGCTTTTGAGAAAACTACATGGCGTAGATTGACCAAATTTTGTGTCATGATATCTTTGACCTGCAGACGGCATTACTTTCATTTGCATCTTTTGTTGTAGAGGAGTGGTTATTTTGGGTGCTTTTCTGTGGTCTCGGCGCGGCTAAAATGATAAAGATATGGGTATACAGATAGGACGCTAGAACGAAATCACAATCGATTCCGACTTCGTCAACGTGTAACAAAGCATGCGAAGACCCAGGGAAGACCTCCAGGTACGTATCGTACGGAATCGGAATACAGTTTTAAGACGTTCCGTAATTCGAAACGTTTCGGAATTTCGGAACGTTCCGGAACTTCTTATTGAAAAAATAATTTTTGCTGTTACCCCGAACTGAGAGGTGTGCGCAAAGCTTATCTTTGAAACTAGATATTGATTCCGCTGTGTTGAAGGAAGGAGCTTTGGTCCACGGCAACTGGTTTGTTTCATTGTCTAGATCCGTTCACTGTGAACGATTGCGCTTACTTGGAACTTTGTCTGGTTATCCTTAAAGTCTAAATCATAATTGATTCAGTGTAAATCCCATGATTTTGGTGCAGAAATTGGAACCTATAAATTCGAGCTATTTCTTCCCTTTAGTTTGGTTAATCTTTCAAAAAGTGCCTTTTCTATAAACCATTTTGTATATTTAAAAAAGTGAATACCGACAGTACCTTTTCCATTTATATGAGGGAACCCTGACAAGAAATTGAACTGCATATCCTTTGATGTATGGCCACTCTTAAGTATAAGTACCTGAAGGAGGGACAGAGAATCATTTAAAAGATAACACGATTTTCTGTAACTAAAGGGATAGGACAGTCTGAAATATTTGAAAAAATCTGACCACTATTTCTGGTGGCTCCACACCCCTGCTTACTGGGAGGGAAGTGGCCATTATTTGTCAGTAGTCTAAAGAGGAACATAATTCCCAACCGGTCGACGTCCGTGCTTTGTTGTTAACTTTTTCTTGATAGTTCGTTGAAGGCTTGGCATTTTAATTTGTGATAATCTGCAATACTGTACAAAAAATTATTTTGCTAAGTCAGGTGTTTCCGTTTTGTGAACAAATAGATCCTTTCGTTCACTAAAGCTAGATGTGCATATGTAACATGACGTGAACACTAGCATATAGTTTTCGTGGCATTTCAGTATGCCATAGCATAGCATAGGCTATGAAGCAGTGTCCTTTTGGAAATAAGACGCTTTTGTATTAAACAATCTGAAATAATACCCTAAAAGAGATAAAAGCGAATCTACATGAAGTACCCAAAGCATCGAATTTATCGCGCCAACATCAAAGCTTGACTTGTGAGCTCGTTTTTAATGTTTAGTAGGCCTATGTGAATCGGTACCTTCCCGAATTGTAGACGCTTACGCGCTTATGTGTTCACCACAGGAGTATGGAATTGGCAGACCGTCATTGGATTGGACCACACCTAGCGTAAGCCTATCAACGCCTAGCCACATGCACGTGAATGCTTTAGTCATACACAGGAGACTCCTCTGAGTCACCGGTGTCCAACCTACTTCCAATTTCAACGTTCTTGTAATGAATGCTTTTTAAGTGAACATGCGCGTTCTAGTACACTACTTCTACCCCCATGTTTTCCATGTTTTCCATGTTTCACCCCCATGTTTTCCGTTGTTCGGGACTTACCCGAATTCGCAAACTCTTTTCATTGCTCGGTAATGTTCCTGTCGCAGTCTCTCCAGCAGTAATAGACTTTTCACAACGAGTTGGAGCTTTCGTAGTACAGGCAACGAAACAGAAGTGGGAACAAGTCACAATGAAATCTTATACGTGGAAGTACTTTAAACGAATAGAAGGAAAGGACGAAGTACGGTGTACAGTTAATAATTGCTCAGTTGTTGTTCCTATAAAAGGTGGCAGTACAAGCTGCATGACTGCGTACTTAAAAAGGCGTCATCTAATTATATGGAGTCAAGAAAGACTGAAGATTGCGGAATATGATCCACGGGACGAGGGAGAAGCAGAAAAAGCGGAACTTTCAATTGTCCACAGGTAAAATTATATATACAGAGGTGACCAGATATACTCTTTTGAAGGTTCATATTATTATTATTATTATTATTATTATTATTATTATTATTATTATTATTATTATTATTATTATTATTATTATTATTATTATTTCTTCAAATTGTTTGTATATAGCGGTCGTTTCTAAATGAGCCCTTACCATTTCACATTATCTTTACTGTTCAATTTATATTTGCAAACAGCAAACCGCAAATTTTTATTTCACACATTATGAATTAAGAGGATAAGAGTCTCTCGTGAAAGTGGATAAAAGTCCAGAAAGATATTAAAAAATAATTGAAGTGGAACTCCTCCCCTTTGCTAAGTTTACCTATGTTTAGGCACCCATGTTTACATGAAGAAAGTATTTGTTCAACTTTCAGACAATCGTCACTCAAGGGTCAATAATTTATAATAATAATAATAATAATAATAATAATAATAATAATAATAATAATAATAATAATAATAATAATAATGATAATAATAATAATAATAATAATAATAATAATAATAATAATAATAATAATAATAATAATAATAATAATAATAATAATGAAAAGAGGAACGTAAACACCTAGATCTGTGAGGAAGAAACTCATTTTCAATATAAAGTAGCATATTACAGCTGAGACACGTAAGGACAGAGAGAGATGGGTTTATAGTGGTACGCACATGCATAGCAAAATCACTGAATTCGTTATTTAGGAACTTTGTAAATTTTGGAAAACCTGTTCAAGTCCGTTTCATGAAAACTGAGTATCACTGAATTTTCACATTCACACACAGTTCAGCAAGAAACGATAGATTTCTCACTTCAGCCGTGCTGATTTCTTTGCAAGGCTACTTAAGAGCCCTTCGTACCACGGATTTAAACTACCGCTAATTTTACCGTTTTTCCGTATTATCTTCAAAACAGATAAAATAACCGAAACGTGAAAAGCGAGCCACCTAGACAATATTGTTTTGCATGTGATATCGTTACCAAGAATCATTTAGTTTCTTTCATTTCGAACTCATTTGTAGGCTTGCCAAATGTTTGGGGGCCTCTAAGGGGCTGCAATACAAAAGAAATTAAGTGACTCATGGTAGGTGACATCGCATGCAGAATAATATTATCTAGGCGACCCGCTTTTCACTTTTCGACTATTTTTGAAGATATTACAGAAAAATGGTAAAATTAGAGTTAGTTTAATTTCTCGGTACGAATAGCTCTTAAATGATCACTTGGTGCCAAAAGTCAAGTAAATTTTAAATAAATTTCTCTCTTTTACGCGTAATAAGTTTTCCTGCCAGTGAGTCATCAGTATATTGCGATGCTTTGCGCAAGGGGGGTGAAAGTGGGAGATTGGTAACGTTGTGACCCTTTATGGCTAAAACGAAAATTTTGATAGATCTTTTATAAGTGTATTATGGCATCTTACCTTCTTCAATTGCATTAATTTTGTTACATGATCTGTTGTACAGAAGCTATCGCCACAAAGATGGCACTAGATTTGCTAGAGGTCACTAGATCCGGTTACAAATATTTGTCATTATTCAACTATTCTGCAATATAATATAGGCACATATGAAAATTATTGCTACCAGCGATGTACCGTATATTTATCCATTTAACATTGGAATCCTGTAAGGAAAAAAATGAATTTTAACTTTTGATCCTGTAGCTCAGCATCCCTTAATATCCGTGGTCCTGTTTTGCTACCACACAAAACTTCACCTTCGTCTAAGTTTAATCCAAATTGCACTGGCCTGGCTTTGATCAGCCTTGTGTGGTACCACAATAAAATTAACACACGAATTTTGGGACATCCTATAATAATAGGCGAGTTGTAATGGAGAGAATAAACGTTTCTGTTACCCACGCTATGCTACTTTTACAGTCCATTCAGCTTGCCACAAAGATGTAAAGATAACGTTAGAATTTAATACTAAAATGGAACGCGTCGCAGAGGGACATTTTGAGTTATGCAGTGAAATGGATTTTGAATTATATGTTCTGTGGGCAAGTACTCACTATTTGCAACGCGGCGAAACTGACATGAAAGTCTGCATGGCATATATAAGCTTTGATGGCGTTAAGTCACCTGTAGTTCTAGGCCATCCAGATATCCAAGAACTGGTTACTCTGTGGGTAAAGATACAAATTGGAGCGTTATGATTCTGTGCGTTTTCATCTCTATCATGCTGGAAGCAAACATTTCACTCCATCTCCTCTCTCTCTCTCTCTCTCTGTTACAGCAACATAGCACTTCATTCAACCTCCAGCTCTCAGCCGGAGAACGTTTCCCGTTCAACAGAATCCATGGGCATTTCCGGGAAGACACAGACACAGCTCACTCATTTTCGCCTGCCGGATAGTAAAACAAATGAAAAGTATCGGAATGTTGTTGCATATAGACCTCCAATTGGTATGATGCCTTATTCAGCAGTTGAGAAAAACGGCTTCAAGCGTCTAATGTCAGTGTTATGTCCTGAGTTTCACGTACCTGGCAGGAAGTGTTTCCCTGAATCCAAAATACCTGCTTTGTACAATGCAACGTCAGAATTACTAAAAGTTGAATTGGCAGACGCTAATAACATTGCGCTAACAACAGAGTGTTGGACGTCGGCCTCTGAACATCCCTTTATGGCAGTTACCGCGCACTTTATTAACAGCAGCTCTGAAATGAACAGTTATTGCCTCAACTGTACTTCTCTGGATGTTGATCACACTGCAGCAAATCTTCTGAGTGCCTTGAATTACAGCCTGGAATTGTGGGGAATCCCACAGGAAAAGGTTTCTTGTGTAACAACGGACAGCGGAACTAACATTGTTAAAGCCATTGGTGAACTAAGTGCTTACCGCCATTTGAATTGTTTCGGTCACACATTAAATATTGGACTAACTAACACTTTTAAAGAACAACCCACATGTGGAGTTATCGAGAAGATAAAAAGAATCAGGGGAATTATTAGTCATAGTCATAAAATGAAACGTGCTTTACAAAAGGAACAAGAAGCTTTAGACTACCATATAAAATGATACCATCAGTGACACCGACAAGATGGTGGTCTCTTATTACATTAATTCAGTTCGTTGTAGAACAACAAGCCGCACTCGCCAAGTTACTTTCCCAAAGGAAACACAGGTCTCTTATTCTGCAACAGAAAGAACTTAAGTTTCTAGAGACGATTTTTTCGCTAATGTTACCCTTACAAATGCTGAGTGACAATGTGTCTGCTGAAAAATCAGTGACAGCTTCAGCAATCCGTCCTCTTTATGAGCAAGTAAAAAGTGAATTTCAAGCAGATGATGATGATGATGATCAAACGCTGACGTCCAGTGAGACTTACTTGTTTGGTTATGATGCTCTTCAAGAAGAAGAAGAAGAAGGTAGTGAAGCGATACTGAAACTGGCTTTGAAAGATGTTCAAGTTCATATGAAAAAGGTAATGTTAGAACCTTTGCATGATAGGTATGACACCAAGGAAGAAACCATAATCCTTCTTAAGATTTGTTCCTTTTTCGACCCAAGATTTAAAATTGAACCAGCAGGAAACGACATCGATATAGTGAAGGCAACTGTTTTAGCAGAATTAAAAGACATTGTCATAAAGGATAACTCTGGTAGTGTTCAAAGAAACGTTCCAAAGAAAGGATTTGCATGTTACTTGAAACGGAAAAAAAGTTGAACAAGGTAGTGCTGAACAAAGTGAAATTGTTTAAATGAATAGATATTTAAATCTTGGAAATGCTGAATTGGAAGAAGATCCACTTACTTGGTGGAAAAATCATTCTTCTCTACTCCCCTGGTTAGCACAGTTGGCAAAAAAGTATTTGAGCATTCCTGCCACAAGTGTACCTAGTGAAAGAGTATTTGGTTGTGGAGGTAATGTAGTGTCAGACCACAGACACTCTCTTACACCTGAACATGCCGAGCAGTTGATATTTTTGTCCACGAACAAATCCATTGTTCCAAAAGCTCTTTAAGTATGTTCAGTTAAAATGCATTCTTTACTCAACATTAGAGAATCATCATAGGATGCAATAATTCTGTGGTGTTATGGCAAAGCTTGGTAGGCCTATGTTACTTTTAACAACGATTCATGAAATTAACTTTCCACTCCAGTAAAGGATTTAAACTTATAGTAATAGTTGGTTTTTCATGTGCTTTAAGGGAATATTTGCCGCCGTTGTGATTCTTTTTTCTTTTCTTTCTTTCTTTCTTTTCTTTCTAGAAATTAAAACATATTTTCTAGCGTTTATAATTATAAGTAAGAAAATACATAATTATGAACTTTGTAATTGAAATTTGAAAAGAAATATGTTAAGCAATTACAAGATGATTGCTAACTAATTATAAATTTAGCTTTTTACTTTTCAGCCCAGCAAAGGAAATTAAAACAACCAACCCTACAGAAATTGATTAAGTTTATCTTCCTCTATGACTTAAAGTAATTTGGAAGTCTTTGTGTACAAACACAACTCTAATATTTAATATTTAATTGAATTAATCAAGGATCACGTAATTTAAAATTTAATATTAGACGAGTGTTTGCAAATGAAGCTTTGCATTTTTTTAAGCCATAGAGGAAGAATAACTTTTGAATTTTCGTCGTTGGGCTGAAAAGTAAAAAAAAAAAATAATAAATAAATAAATTTTAATTAATTAGTAACTATCTTGTAATTAATTAGTATATATATTTTTAAAATTTTCAATTACAAAATACGTAAGATTACTATCTTCTTACTTGCAAGTATAGATAGTAAAATGATTTAATCACGGAAAAAGAAAAATCAAAATGGCATAGCGAAAAATCAAAATAAAAGAAAAATCTCCTTAACTTTTATTAATGAATAAAGTAGAGATAATATGCGAAAAAAATCACTGAGGTCATGGATCGTCTCATCAAGACTTTAACTATAAAGAAGTATTCAAAAGGTACATATAAAGCTGTATGGCCAGGACTCTGCCTTTCTATATCTTTTAACCTAAGCCTCTCGCGCGACCTAAGCCTCAGTTGTCTAAAAATAAAACTAAATTCAAATTTAGTCAATCAAGTTCAAACTCAACTAGTCAAAATTCAATAAAGTTTTTTCATAACGCCACAAAATTCTAGTAATTTGTAATGGCAGTTTAATACTGTGATGTTAAAGTCATCCAGTATAGATAGCTAGTAGGCAGCTATTATTGTGGTACCGTTTAGCATCTTACATAATTTGTTACCAAAATAATGTTTAATATTATTTTATCTTCAGATATATAAATGTACACTTATTATGCTGCTGCCCGTGTTATGTAAAAAATATGCATTATTGATGTTACATGAACTTTTTGGAAACTAGAATCCGTATTTCATATTTCAAGTTCAAATCATGCAAAGCTAAAATTAATAATGTATCGCTTGTATTGTATTTAGTACACTGCATGCCGTAAACAACAACAAAATTGTTACAGCAAAGAATTACTGTTTAATGTTTTTGTGGCTTCTATAATCATGTTGCTACTGTTGTTTTCTTTTCAATGAAAGCTTTATCAAGCATTATTTGCATAACTGTTGTCAAAATGTGCTACGAGAGTAAATCGAATATAGAGGTGAAGCTTTGCATAATATCTTATAATTATTCACATGTACATGCTACTCTTTGCTTGTCCTGCGACACTTATTTGAATAACTAACTAAATAAAGGTGTACCAGTTAAATACTAAGCATTGGAACTTACGTATGAAGATTAGTTCTTACTATCTTAATGAACATTTTATCCAAGGTGATAAATGAATTGTGTGTGAGTGAAAAACTATTAAAATTGGTTTGTTAGAAATTGCATTAGTCACTAATATATTAATAATGTTGTGAAATTCTGATGTAAAAGTATGTTACTTTCTTTAAACAATTACATTGATACAAGCCAACAGAATATGTACATTTTTATACAAAGCTGCAATATGAAGGGTAGTTATGCATTCAGATGGAAGGGTCTGCACCAACGACCAACTAACAAGAAAGGTAAATGTTCAATTAGTATACCCGAAATTGTGAGTAGCGATGGTAAAAGATAAAAATGAAATAAATCATTTCGTAAATATTAATATTCACATTAAAAGCATTAGTCTAATGTTTATATTTCGCCCTTAGGAAATAATTAATTTGTATCAAAAACTATTCGTACTTCGCGTAAATCGATCTTTACAAAAATTGATGTCTTATTTTCCAAGAGTAGAAGAGTTGGCGAAAACTTTCTTTCTCCTAATTTCTCAGATAAATCAGATAAAAAAGATCAATGAGATAAAAGAAGTTTGTTATGCTAAAAGTCCCTAAAGCTCCTTTTATGCGATACAATTTTCTATGCAATCTTGCATGTTAAGAGTCGTGCGTTCAAATTATTTCGTGTAATAATAATTAACATTCAGCTTTCCATGGTAAATTGCACGTTTTACCTTGTTCGGAGATAGAATTTGTGTAATCTACCATGGAAAGTTGAATTCTAATTTCTATTACAGGAAATTATTTGAATGCATGGCCCCTAGCATGCAAGATTCCATACAAAATTGTCTTGTCTAATTCGTCTTAAGTCTACTTTCCCCTAATTTTTAAAAAATCATCTGGGCATATATATGAAAATTGACATTTAATACATGCTCTTATAACATTTTATCCACATCATTGTTCTCTAACAGTATTATTTTGTAGCACAGGAAATTTTGCTTTTTCTTTCAATAGTAATTTACATTTACATTTTTTGTTGCATTATTTGATGACGTCTCAGGTAGCATCAGTTATACCATTTCAGGGTTTCAGTTGTCAAAATTTATGCAAGTATGTATTACTCATGTGTACTCCTTGTAATTTAGATTAAGAGTTCATTAATATAATTCCAAATGACATGACTACAAATGTTTCGTGTGCTCTTGTATTGTTTGCTTAATAGTAAAACAAATGTTTTGGAATTAAAATGCCAAGCATGTAAAATGTTTCGTTGTTGGTACTGCAAAATACAAAATGGTAATCATTGAAATGGTAAAAGCTAAAGATAAAATAACTTTGTTTGATGAAAGTTGTACGATATTCAAATAATTGTAAATAAGAGAATGCATAACTGTTTAAGATATGTTGCTACTATATTCCATGAATACCAAAGTGAAAATGAGAAAGCAGGGTTGGCTGGTTTAAACCAAGATGATTTAAACCACTGTTTAAACCTTGGTTTAAACTAGCTGTTTTGTTTAAAAAAAAACTGGTTTAAACCAAAAAAACGAAAAATGTTCGTAAAAGTGTAAGTGTTCGTAAAATCTTGATGAACACACATTTGTGGGTTATCACGTGTCACTCCCGCATATTAATCGTATTAGATATATACAGACCTAAATTCTCCATATCCATTACTCAAAGAGATTATACTACACAAGCAACTTTTTTAAAGTTTATGAATGTTTCTTTTGTGATTTTTTTATAGTTTGTTATTATTATTATGCAATTGCAATCAAAGAAAAATTGTAAATATCGTTTCGTTTTCATAATGTTTACTATTGATAAAATACATCGAAATACTGTACTTTTTTGGGAGGAGGGGTCATACAAACCCGACGAGAGGCATTTACTGAAATCATAAGTATCTTTGGTATCTATTTATGTGTAAATGGGTCAGAGCCAAAGTGGACTCAAATAATAACTAATCTTTATTCACGTTTACTGATATCAAATTAAGTCGTTGTATTTCTTTATCTTGGACTAATAAAAGTCGTAGTGAACTAACGTGCACTTAATTAGTTCTTCTGTACTCTACAGTATTTTGAATGTGTCCATATGTAATTCTCTACAATAGTTTCACTTGTGCAACTATTTATGTTTTTGTCCTTCTCAAATTACACTTGACAATTAGACAATTATATTAAAAGTATGTAAAGATCAGTACAGCGTATCAGGAGTCCTTCGTGAGTGAGTCGGCAGACGTATCGCATTTGTGGCCAATTAGTCCCGGTTTCGAGTTCAAATGGAGGACAATTCGTTTCGAATGTAATTCGAGAAACGGTTCGGACTCCGTTTTAAGCTTATGTGACCCCTCCCAGCATAACCCGATCGTTGCAGAATAACACCAAGGTGAAACAAACTTATTTCTGTTCGTATGCGATATAAATACAAAGAGCAAATTATTTAAACAAAAAATCTGGTTTAAACCAAAAAACAGGTTTAAGCAAAAAATAACATGATATTTGCCAACCCTGCGAGAAAGTATTTGCGAGTAAATTTGTGGGATTAAAGCCTTGTAACGACGTTTGAGAACCACTGCCGCAGAATTGTTTCGAACTTTTATATTCAAACTTGGAACGAATATTAATATTACGATTCCGAAATTAACAGTGAGCTTCAAAATTTCAGTCTTGAAAACAGTTCCGAAATTCATACTTTTGAGCATTCCACAATTCCAAAATTTATCGAATTCCGAATAGCCCTAGCTCAGACTCGAAAAATTCCATGTGCCAGGTAGTCTGGCGCCTAAATATTTTAAATCCAAAATAAAATTATATAGACCCGTGTATTAAAATGTATTATTACGACGTCTAGTTTTGAAAACCGACGACTAGGTCAGAAGACACATTTTCGAGGACATCTCTCGTTTATGGTGCTCTTTCGGCAATCTAATCATTTGTCTACCTCTATTCGCTACAGCTTTCTTCAGCTTTAAACCATCGCGGTGACCACGAAAGCATTTCCCTTGTAGAAATATAATTTCTAAAAAAAAGTAATACGTTAAATAATACATGATTCTTATAACATTAAGATAAGAATAATTGTAGTAATGGTGTGAGCTGACCAATTGCTAATATACAGTAAATGGTAGAAACAATGTAATGATGTAGTAGGATATGAATTTTTTTAAAAAGGTATTTGTACCCGTAGTATAATAGCATGGGGATTCATGAAAAATCTTCAAAAGAAAGAAAAACTAGGTGGCTTAGATATTCTCAATCTGCACGTGATTTAATTTGAACTGATATAGTAATTTAATTTGAATTGACTCCTGATGTTTTTGGTGTAATACAATAATAAAATAAGCCTGCTTAAATGTGTTTAAAATATTTGTAATTATAGAACATTACATATGACCTTTAATACATTTTAAACTAGAAGAATAGTTCTTACTAACATGTTACTTTTATATACAGTAAGTGTTTTACTTTTTTTTATTACTTTTCCTTTCACTATTACACTAAATTTATTCATAGTTTACAGTAAGAAACTGCAATATGAAAGGATTCCCTGAAGCTTTCAATTCGGCTCAGAGAGGGATACCGATATATGACGTCACCCCAAACGTTTGTTTCTGTTCCCGTGACGTATGCAGCTCATTTTTGCATTGTTTGAAGAGTTGTATCTCCGTAATGAAGAATCTGAGCTTTTTGATATGTGGTATATTGAAGACTACACGACGGAATCTTTAAATTACAACCTTTGGTCAGAAAGGAAATGTCCATTGGACCAAACTTCTGAAAATACTTAAAGAAATCGGAGTCAACTGAGAGACTGATGCTCATCCGCAACTTGTACATAGAACTGCAAGTGAAGTTGACCTTAAATAAAGCAGAAACCAATAGTGTGGAGATTGGAAGAGGAATCAAAAAAGATGTTGTATGTCGCTTCAATTAATCAACATTTACAGTGAATGTTTAATGAAGGAAGCGCTAATGGGGATTGGAGATTTCAAGGTTGGAGGGCAGATCATTAACAAGGTCAGGTACGCATATGATATGGTTATTGTAGCTAGAACCGAAGGACGACAGGAGATGATTGACAAAATAGTTAAAACTGGTAAACTATATGGAATGGAAATCAGCATCGAAAATTCGAAAGTCATGAGAATATCCCGTGGAAACGCGCCTTACAAGGCAGAGCAGAACAAAGAAAACTTAAAGAGGTCGGTACCTTCAAGTATCTGGGTAGTATTTTGATGAGAGATGCTTACTGCATCAAAGAGATCAGGTCAAGAATGGCCATGAGCATTCAAAAAGAAAAGATCACTCTTAACTAGCAGTTTTGGACTAAGGAAAAGGTTGCTCAAAATGCTATATATGAAATATTGAACTGTATGGTTGAGAGACATGGACATTACAGAAGTCAGAGAAGAAATCAGGACCTATTCTTTAACATAGGGTATGAATGATACGGTTTCTTACTGGGAACCGAACCCTGGTATTCTGTTCGGAAGACGCGTTTGCTAACAATAGCCACAAGGGATTCCTAAGATGTGCATAATTTTTTTTTCATACTTCTAGCGGGGACTAGGTACTATAAATTTGCTAAATACACCGTGAGCTCCCTCCAACCTAAATTTACGCTTTCTACTTATTGTTATTTTGTGACTATTTTTTGAGCTACAAGTGTAACACTTGTATATCTGTATATGGCTTCACATGCTTGATTTCACAGTAACATTTCAGGAGTAAATCAATTCACAATGTAGTTGAAGAGGGTTCATTCGTTCTCTAAATGGTCTCAAGAAAGAAATAAAAAGTTATGTTAACATGCATCAAGTGTTATTAAGTTCTGAAATTGTAAAGTACATTAATAAAGTATTTTACTTTTTCCTTCATAGTAATTTGTTTATGAGCGTCGCAAAGAATTGTGACCGTCAGTCTGACCACAAAATTACGCTTTTGGGCAAACAGTGTATTTTTTCCTTTTATTCATGCAACGAAATCATTATTTTACTTGTGAAAAGAAAAGCTATTTTGCTTGCTGGTGAGAAATTCAACTTTTTCTGCAGGTGTTCCTCAGTTGCTTTTATCATTTCTCACGGTAGAACAAAGGACTTTTTGTTTTCCAATACAACGCTTATCGTCTGGACAAAGTGCTTCGTAGCAGGAAACTCATTTTTTCTTTCCCTGAAAATAGTTACCAACTTATAGTTTTCGTTTCTATGACTGTTTCCCATGTACTTTCTTCATAACGACATTTATTAAGGTTGGGAATATTTTTGGACACGAAGTTGATATTGTGTGTGAACGAACTGTCGTCGTCTGTTGTGTTCTCACGCACTTATATTGCGTTATCCTTCCTACCGTGGGAACAGTGTTCATAGCTTGTAAGAGTCGTGGGTGAAATGACTCATTCCCTCAATTACCAACGTTCACTCCTTTCCACTGAACTGGTTTATGTATAATAGTAGTGTAAAAAAATCTAACAGTCATGGAAGGAATCTACCAGTTCAGATTGCAACACACTTTTTTGACTATCACTTCCAAGTTTTATTCCCACGAGACCGAAACATGTGTTGCCAGTGCTCTCAATTATACCGTCGTCGTATTTCTGTTGTGTAAGAATGCAGAAAACTTTAACACTTCTTTATTATTTTGTATAACGCACTACCAACCCTAAGTATAGCGAACGGGTTGTTCCCAAGCGTTGGTAGAAGCAGAAAGTCAACCGAAGTCTTCATAGCAAGGAGGAGCGAAAAGTTTAGAAGAACGTTTTACCTATGTATTAATATAGGAGAAGTCCGAAATATAATTAAATATGTGATAGGAATCTTATTTTGGCGTTGAACAAAAAGTGAATAACCGTCTTTTAGAAGACAGCATTTCTTCGGAGTCAAGAAATTTCATCATGGATTGGTGATTCCTGTATCTCTTCCATTCCCCTTGTCTTAAATTACGCAGTGAAAGTCTCATAGTGCGAATAATAAGTTTATAGTGCAAGTGATATCGAATAGAAGGGCTATGTTGCTAATGATTTTATATAGTATGTGCATATCTACGTTTATCACGCAATACTAAGTGTCTTATTTTTCATTATTTCGTTTATTCAATTGCGTGAGCGCAATTTTTCCTGTTTGAGCGTTTAAGCTCCGTAAAGTGAAAATTTTGTGTGTTGTTAATATTTCTCGTTCTACTCAGTATTCACATATATGCCTATTTAATAAATAAGAATTCATCTAAGGAAATTCTATCGTCTTCATTCATGTGTGTGTGAATCCCTGCGAGCAGTCGGCTTGCCAGTTGCGCATATGTATACGCATGCATACACAAAAGTAAGTATAATGCAACCTGAGTCTCAAAAGCATCAACGTTGCTCATGTCAAATCACTTGTTGTATTTGCTGTCATCAATCTGTGCCTGAACAGAGCATGAGCTTGGACCAGAATTGTTATCAGCTGTTTTCTTAAGGAATTCTCCGGAAGCTAGCACCCGAGGGAAACGGTAGGTAGCAGAATGATTTGAAAATATACTACAGAGTACAAAATTAAATCACAATTGCAACAAAATAAGTCAGTCTTTTTCCGCGAAGTCAGGCCTTCCTTCCCCCTTCATCGTGCAGAGCGTACAAAACCAGCACAAATTAAGAGGCTCCAGTTTCACTAACTAGCCAGGATTATATTCTATTATTATTATTATTATTATTATTATTATTATTATTATTATTATTATTATTATTATTATTATTATTATTATTATTATTATTATTATTATTGGGAAGCCACGTGACTTTGTGACTTCAATAAGAACTCGCCCTTGGTTATTTCAAATATAGCCTTTTTTGTGTCAAAAGGCAAGAACATGATAGGTGAAATTATAAATGACAATAAAAATACATTGCCCACATTATATTTCTTTGTGAGAATATATTATACTTTACTGTAGAAAATAAATACTATTATATTTAGCTTTTAAATATTATGTTTTTATCAGCATCATTTCTATAGGCTTTCTCGGGGATCTCTCTTTCTTCCAACAATTTTCCCTACCAATTCTTCCACTATCATTCATTTTCAGCAATCATCCATCTCCTTTAACATAGTGGCTATAACTGCATGACACTAAATATTTTATTAATTTTTGAACTTCTTTTTAAATCGTATTACTTTTGTCTTCAAATCAAATGAAATTTCTAGTTTTGTATTCCATAAGAGATCGATAGTCAATAAAAGTGGATTATTCTGAAAGAATTGATGGGAAAATGACAGAACTCCAAGAAAACTTATGGACACACGATGTTCTCCACCACGGAAGCACATGGCATGGACTCGAACCCTTCGCCTCAGAGGTAAGTTCTCTACCACTGAGTTATCTTGTCTTCAAATCTTGAAACAGCTTTTGGTTCCATTTTCGTGCGATGTAAATCTTTCAGTTTTACGTCCCACGATTATTTCGTATAGGCTAAACGAGTCGGTGATGGTAAGAATGAATGAAATGGTGGAATAAAGAAAGTGAAAGGAAACGGAAGAACGCCCAGTAAACGGATGCGAGCAATATTGTGGAGTACAATGCCTCTTGGCGTGAGCTGGGATCGAACCAGGGACCCCATAAATCAGAGTTGAACACTGTACCACTGAAAAATGTCGACCCTCTTCGTGCAATGCGACATTAATCTTTATATATACCCCATACTCTTGTATACAATTTCTTCTCTATTCGAAGTTTAGCTGTCTTTAGAAATTTTATGGCGGAGGGTACGGTGGCTCAGTGATAAAGCGCTTACCTCTGGTGCATGGAGTCCCTCGTTCGATCCTCGGCCAAGTAAGTTTGTGGTGGACAACATCGTGACCGTGGGTTTTCTTTGACTTCTCCTGTTTCCTTCCACATTCTTATTCTATCTAATTTTCCATTATCATTCACTTGTCTTAAGCTTTCGTCTTTCCTAGCGTAAATGGCATGACCGTGAGACGTTAAATTTACAGATTTCATTTTAAAGAATTTTTATGTCAACGTTCTTTATTTGTATTTTGATTACAAATTCGGAATTTCCTTTGTTTCCTTCTTTCTCCATATTCTTAATAAACTACATATGTATATTGGCTGCCTCGATTCTTTTTCAGTCCTAATTTTGCTAAGTACTTCTTCAAAACACGCATTTTTGTCATTCTTGTTTATTTTTTGTATATAGTAAAGGAGAGTATATAAACTAAATAAAACGTTTCCAATGCATCGTTCCCACAAGTTCCCACGCGGTGGCTCAGTGGTAGAGCGTTCACCTCTGGTGCTTGGTGTCCCGGGTTCGATCCCAGCCCCCGCCAAGTGAACTTTGTGGTGGACAAACACCGTGTGCGTGGGTTTTCTCGGGGTTCTCCCGTTTCCTCCCACTTTCTTCATTCCACCATTTCATTCATTACTCATCATCACCGTCTCCTTTAGCCTAACCGGCGTAACCGTGGGACGTAAAACTTAAAGATTTCATTTCATTTCATTTTTTAAATCTTTCAATATCGAATTTCTTGTCCATTATCTTTTACCTATATTTTTTTTTAAAATTATTTCTTATATTTTTCAGTTGGATTCCGCTTTAACTAGCACAGGACCTCACATTTACTGATCTGTAAAAGTGTCAACTTCAGAAGTAATTTTCGCGTTTTTTAAAAGTGTTCCAATAATTAGTATGGTGCTGCAGTCGTAGAGCGCTCACTTCTGGCACGAGAGGTTTCGATCCCAGCTCCCATCAAGCAGTGTTCTAGGTTGAGGGAAATTTTCTTAATCTAGGGAAATTTCATACGTAAATTTACCAAAAATGAAAAAGGGAACTTTTCGATAAAACGTGTAAATCCAGGAAAATTCTTGTGCTGACTGATTGGCCCATATAAATGCTTAAAGTTTTCTTTGTTCTTCGCAAATAAACCAATACAATAGGAATAATTTGTGTGTGTGTGTGTGTGTTGAAAGAAGCATAATTTGCACCCATTATTGGTTAGATGTATTGTATTTTTTTCTTTAAAATAGTAAGTGAAAAAGTTATGAAAATAGAAGCAAAAAGCAAATGAATAAAAGAAATGTGATTGATACTTCCTTTAATATTGCTAAATTATTCTTATCACATAACTTCTATCATAGGAATTGGACACTCAACAAACTAGGGAAAATTTTTGATAAGAGAAGGGAAAATTTTGAGTCATCAGTTGAGTGAAATCTTCTTAACGAAACCTGCGAATACTGCCATCAAGTAGAAGTTGTTGTAGGCTAACACTGTGTGCGTGGATTTTCTCTAGGTTGTCTCATTTCCTCCCACTTTCATCATTATCATCCATGTCATTAGAACTGGCTCCTTTAGCCTCGTGCATAACGTGGAATGTTAAACAAAAAAGAAGAAAAAAAGTATTTTGTATCATTATACAGTATAATCCATTTAGTATCTCCACTCTTTGAATAGACATATCCAGAAGTTCTCAATTTATCTCGTCTCTATTTTCCCCTCTAATCCATATTTACTTATTAATATGATGTACAGGTATATTATCTTCTTGTCCTAATCTCATAGGCTAAACAAATGGTACGAATGTCAACCATTAAAATTAAGTGTGTGTGATTCTACTTTCTATTTATGGTTTCTTCTCTTATCTGGTAATCTTCTCCAGTTAAGTTACAAATAATTAAAATATTAGTTCCGAGATCAGGAGTGTAGTCAGGGGAACGTGTTATTTTCGGGAGGCTAGGCTTTCTACATACTTAAAATATTATTATTATTATTATTATTATTATTATTATTATTATTATTATTATTATTATTATTATTATTATTATTATTATTATTATTATTATTATTATATTTTGAAGATGCTACATTATTGAGGTGCGGACCGTGAATTATGGCAATGCATGAAGGGAGAGTAACAAACTGGATGGTTAACTTCAGTTCCTTTAAATATCGTATTGATATGGTTTGTTATTTAAAATTACTTTCACATCCTATTATAAGCATTCTACATTTGCTTCAACTATTTAACAAGTTTAATAAACATACGAGGAGTGATCGGAAAGTAAAGTCACAAAGCATGCAGTGAAACATGTATATATCATACAACCAATACAGCCAACAAATAATACAACATTAGCTTACTTTTCAACATAGTCTCTACATCGGTTGAAGCGCTTATCCTACAGTGAGATGAGTTTGAAGATTCCCTTTTCGTAAAATTTCTGTTTTTGCGTTTTCAGCCACGTTGTCACGAAGTTTTTCGTCTGAAGTGAAGCGACGGCCTCCGAGGTGCTCCTTCAAGTGCGGGAATAGATGAAGATCACATGGAGTGAGGTCCGAACTGTAAGGAGAGTGGTCGATGTTGTCCTAGCAAAACTGCTTCAACTGCACTCCTCGACGGTGACGTTTTTTCTACCAGCCTCAAACTTTCGATACCATTTTGCGACATGATGATGCCGGTGAATTTAATCCGGGGTTACATGTTTCTCTCACAGAAAGCGAATAACTGAGCGCATTTCTTCTTGAGACCAATATAATAAACGAGTCTCCATTTGTGTTTATCTACAACTATTGCCGTAGGTGAAGAGTTGCTGAAACTTTGCACAGTTGCCAACTCCATGTACTAATATTACCAAACACTCCTCATTCCTCTATAACAGACGAAACTCCAGAATTATCGGCATTTTAACCTTAGTGTCTGATCCTCTCACGTATAATAGACAAACCTCATTTGCGGTACAGTGCCCCTATTTGCCTACCATCCAGTGGCCATACCTCTGTCCGAGATGTAGGAGATGAAATAGACCGAAGTTGAAATTGCTTATTGTTTTCCTTCTTATTATTTTTTTTTATTTAGTCACAGTTACACTACTTATACTGGTATCGGTTACAATTCACTTTCAATAATTAGTCTAAATTATTTAATATATGCAAACATATTTCAAACTGTTCAAAACTTATTTTTAAGTACACATGCGTAATAATCAGTCTTCTTTCTCTTCTTTAAGTCTCGGCATATGCTTAAATTTAAGCTGTTTTTCGTCAACATCATTACCAAACACTTATGTAAATTTAGTAGATAAGAAGAATACATGAGTCTATATCTGTTGTTTAATAGTACTATATTTTGTTGCATTGATAGCCATACGTAAGTTAATATGTTTTAAAGATAATAATAACAAGATCATCTTCGTAAAGAAAAAAGAAAACGGAAGAAGGTTGTGATATTAGGGAGGGGACGCCATTCTTTTATCTTTACTATCTTCAAAATGTATCAACTTTCACAAAGCTATACAAAACAATATTTAATTTCTACATACATTTATAAAAAATATTCCTGTCCTGACAAGATAGATAAACCTCAAGCCTAAGCCACTTTAGCTGGAAACTTAATATTTCGACAATGGTTAGCATTTGTGATGTAAAGCACCACTAAGAAAATATTTCTGAAAATTCTAGGAGAAGTGGGAATTAGGGATGGCAATTGTTATATTAAAAGGTTCAAAATAATACATATATATATATATACAGGTGTGTGTGTGTCTGTAGGAATCCCTCAATGTACAACGTATGGAATTCGTTGTTTTGGACTTTGTTAAACTAAAATATTGATTTTGAGTTTAACGTCCCTTTCAGCAGCGAGGCTATGTGAGACGAGACCTACTGATTAACGTGGAATCCAAACCATATGAGCTCTCGCCGTTAAACTAAAATATGTTTGACCTATAATAAAACAGAAATTGTGGGGATGTCTACTTATTATGCTCACGTAGATGGTTCGATTCTTTTTGCGTGACCTCGGGTCCATATCACATAAAAATTAACAGCGTATAACATTTGTTTGTTATTCCTTTTAATGTAACAGCTTTTAGTCTTTGGTGCAGAAATGCAGAAAGATAGTATAGTGGAAATGAGTCCTTTAGTCCAACATTTTTTTTTTTCGAAAACAGCCCTAATGGAAAACATCCAAGTAATGGATTCTTATTCATTTTATTACTTCAGTCACTTTGTATAATCCAAAACATATTAGCGCCATGTCTCAGATACTACTTAATTTCTAAGCACAAATATATATATATATATATATATATGTGTGTGTGTGTGTGTGTGTGTGTAATGGATTTATTGTTATATTGCTAGAAGCATTCATCACCATTGAGATGTGGGAAGACATACTATCGCGTTAATCGAACGTCATGCAATGGCTGTTACAATAGAATATATGGAGGATATTGTATGTATCTATTCTTTGCTCATAGGCCCTATAGTATATATTTTTGTATATAGTTTTATATAGCTATAAAAAGGATCCGATATTATGTTTGTGTGACCAAATTTCCACGCTATATAAATATCCTCGTATGTGAAGTACAGCTCGAAGGTCATTACGAGAAAAAATAACTTCAGTAACTAGTAATCAGTAACGGCGTCATCGAAGTCAAAGCTGCACAAGTTCCTTAATGCTCGCTTTTAAAGATTCTTGGACTCAAGTAAAGGAAGATATAACTGCTTAGATTTGATAAACTGCTTAGATTTGATATGCAAATAGTACTTCAGCTTACAGCTATTCTTATTTTCCTCACATACAAAATGATACATTATTGATAACCTATTCTAGACCTGCAAATCATTAAGTATTCACAAGTAAATTCTTTGGTAAGCTGTCCAATGTGCACAAGTCGGATCTGAATACATAGTAGTGCAATCTACATTATTGAAACATGTTACATGTGGTCGTTACGACGTTACTAATTTAATTTTCAATTCACAGTGTTTCTTTCATTAAAAATGTTCCAGGGGGTACATGTAGTATTCGGAAGGGGAGATATTATTTTCACGGTACTATTCTATTTATTATTATATTATAGATGTATTATTTTGGTCACCTCCGGGGGACACTCTCAGAGCTTTGGAGGGCAGTGGCCCTAAAAACATGTATGGAAGAAACACTGTCGATCCTAATGGACCAAACTCACCAAGTATACAAAAACAGAAAAAATAAATGTACGCACTAAAGTAACATGAAGGGGGTGCGGTGGCTCAGTGGTAGAGCGTTCACCTCCGGTGCTTGGGGTCCCTGGTTCGATCACACCTCGCGCCGTGTGGACTTTGTGGTGGACAAATACCGTGCTCATGGGTTTTCTCGGGGTTCTCCCGTTTCCTGCCACTTTCTTCATTCCACCATTTCACTCATCTCCCTTATTATCACCGTCTCCTTTAGCCTAACCGGCCTAACCGTGGGACGTTAAACTTAAAGATTTCATTTTCATTTTAAAGTAACAAGAAATAAAACAAGAGAGTAACTTGAAATAAATAAATTCACTCAAAAGACAGATCTAAAACGATTTCCTCGGTTGGGGAGCCATAGAACAAGACAATCGTTCTTGTCTTAGAATATTACTATTCTTAATAGTATCGGTGTGGTAGTACAGTGATAGAGTATGATCTATGATTCAATTCCCTTGTTGGGTATTCCTCTGCAATGCAATAAACATGCTTCTTCTTTCTAACGATGCTGGGCGATAAGCTCTTGCAACTCCATCATAAATAAGGATGTAATCATTTTACAAACTACTTGGTGAACCTTCGCTAATATAACGCTACTAGTTCTCACCTTTCGTTAACCTTATTTAAGAATTGCAAAATGGAATAAGAGAGAAAACATATAATGACGATGATTGTTTATTTACATAAGCTATACATACAACAAAAGGGAATCTGTTGGTCACTACTGCTTATCTGCTAAACCAGGGTCAAACTCTGTGTGTCATAAAAGTTAGTTTAACAGAGTTTAATTAAATAATATAGATTCTGTCTGACCTACAAAGAAAGTTAGCATTATATCAGCAAGGTGATTTGAAATAATACGCCAGGCATATGAAGAGCCTTGGGCTATATCGCTTAGAACTGTCTTAAGAGTGAATCTATCATTTATGTAATGAATTCCATTACTGGCTACTTACATGTTTCAGCCTTGTCTTGGAAGTCAGCTTCTGGTCTCATATTCATACTATACGATAATTTGTTTAATCACGCACTAATTATAGGCACTATAGATCAGTGGATGGATCACTTATTCCTCTTCCAAGAGATCAGATTGCAAGCCCTCAACAAACCTCTTTGTGTGGCTACGGAGTCGGGATCGAACTTTGGACCTCTAAGGATAGCATGAGTGGTAGCCCATAGCAAACCTCTTTGCGTGGCTATATAGAGTTGGATGGACCTCAGGATCTCTGAGATAAGCAATAGTCACGGCCCACAGCAAATCTCTTTGTGTGGCTTATGGAGCTGGATATAACTGGATTGAACTCTGGGCTTCTCTTTTCCGAAATCGAGGCAGCCTGTTAATCAAGAACTCCTCGTCGAACGTGCAGCACCTTGGTCTACCCTCCGAGAACGACTCTCGTGACCTCAAAACCCGAAGTTTAAATACTGCTTGCTGTTCTTGGTTTTTCAGGTCACGAACTACTTTCTGTAGCTAAATTTTACTTAGGAAGTTAATTTTTAGCTTGTGTTCCGTGTTTTAATGCAGCCACGGAAACTTTTCCAACGGTTTCTTGTTGACTTGTAGGAAAACACAGCTTTATTTTGTTTAATATTAAAATTGATTTAGGGACATTTAGTTTCCACTTTTACGCCAGGAGTGCCCACAAGGGGGGGGGGGCTATGACGCAAACTGCGTCATTGAAATATTGGAGGGGGGTAAAAATCTATATAAATATGTTTGAGGAGGTGTAAAAATTAATCGAAAATATTTTTTTTCATGGAAGAACATATACGGATAGATAATTGAGGGGGGGGGGGTGCGTCATGGACATGAGGGGGGTGAGCACCACTGTTTACGCTATGCAGGGACGTATGTACGGATTTCATAAATTGATAGAAAACGTAGGAATTTTAAAACTAAAACTTATTGAATTAAAATAAAGAGCAATTAATAGCCATAATGGTAATAACAATTCATCAATGTCACCATACTTCAACCTAACCTATCAATGTCACCATACTTCAACCTATTCAAATTGCAATTGCATCTGAAATATTAACCCTACTATCGATCGATTTAGATTCTAACGTCCAACAAAAAGAAAGGAGAGCACAGTAGAATTTGAATTGATTGTATTGAATTTCCTGTATGTAGAGTGACAAAAACTAAGATTAGACACAAAATCGAGACAGTGTTTCTAAATTCACTTTTAGTTATAAATTCCTCTCTTAAGGCACACAAAAGAGACTGTAGAACGCTTGACATAATAGACACATAAACACATAGCACATATCTCTCTTTAATCCAAGTATTTAAAGGTTCGCTTGTATTTCACAAGCTTCGAACCCAGCTCGAACCCGCTTCGAGCTCTATGTCAAATACAAGTATGCCTTTCATGTTTCCACAAAAAAGAAATAATAACAACAACGGACAAGAAACAGCATGCATAAAGATTTTCTGGTGAGTTAAAATACATATTACATTATTTTATAAAGCGAAGTTAAGTATAATGCCAATTATAATGCATGCAAGTAATAATTTGTAAAGATTCAGTTAAGTTATAATATCCTGTAGGGATTTAACCAAAATAGTGTCGGCAATACTGATTACACTATTTGTCTTGAAGGAACAGAGTGGTCAGGAGAGTGATTTTCGATTATTTCAAACGGTTGTTTAACTTAGACACAATAGCGGTGTCGTTTGCAGACAGCATTTCCAAACTGCTCTATCACTACTGGTTTCGACAATTTCATAGAAATTTTTGAAAGATGAAGCAACTATTGCTCGGTTTGTCATGGCCGTGGTTGTGGCAACTGATAAGATAATGCCCAAACTCAGGAGCTCAATTGGGCTCAAGATCAACAATTGAGCACGCAAAAGTGTGAACCCTATAAGTTAATAGCGAGTGAGACCCCGAGTCTGAACGAGTTGGAACTCCAGCATAACTAGTGAGAGCCACCACGAGCCAGAGCGAGTGCAAATTCCATTGAAGGCATTTGACCTGAACTCCTAGTGAGTGCAAACTCAATGAGGTTAATGAGCACAAACAGATACGATCTTGAGCAATCATGAGCCTGATTAAGGATGGTGAACTTGAGTCCGCGTGATCCTCAAGTCCAAAATTGCCTTCTCTGATGGAAACAAGACAGAGGTTAGACATCTAAGATCATTTTAACAAAAGAGACACTGACCAAAGCTTAAAACCCACTTTATTTTAAATTATAATTTGTAACTGTTTCGGATATCTAGCATATCCTTCTTCAGACACTATCGAAAATAAATGAAAATACATACATATATATAAATATTGTTATCCTTATATATATGTCTGTATTTTGTCTGTATTTTCTGTAATATAAATATTGTTATCTTTATATATATGTCTGTATTTTGTCTGTAATACCGCTAATTCAAGAACAGAGTTGATCTTTGAAATATGTTTTTTTCTTTTTTAAGTTAAGTGCGAAGAGAAATTAATTTCAATGGTAGCGACGGGCCAATGTCTTACTGGCACTTCTTTTGTGGTTTTTTAGCCTTAACTAAAATTTCTTCTTCTTAAAGGTTCACAATCACTTTCGGGAATATGATATCACTTTCGATTCAATATTCATCAAGAATTGTCTGTGACGATGTAAAACGGTTCTCTGTTTTATTGTAAGTGATATCTAGAAGTCTGTTGTAAACATTAACCCTGAAGCAAGCCTCTGTGGCCGAAACCGATTATCTTCTACCAGTTCATCGAAGTTTTTTCTTGAATTTTATTTTATTTATTTATTTTTACTCTGGGTTGCCTTCTTCATATGAACATAGGGTTGACTTTCCACTTCCAAGCAACATCTGTGGCCTCTTGGTTTATTTGATGGTATTCTTTCATTTCTTCAATTCCTCTCCGCTCTTCAAGAGCGCGTAAAGCTTTCTCAAGATCAATTCGTTTAGTTTAGAGAAGTTGTGAAAATGTTTTTGACAGCACCACAATCAAAAACACAAAATCGAAGAAATTCAGAACTATCGCCAATCGCTCTGCTTCTGATACCTCGTTAGCCTTCTTAGTTGTCAGTGAAAGTTTTCGGAGAGTTTTCATTACATGAACATACCTCAACCTGATAGCTACAATGGACTGATACCTTGAGGACTATTTGATTGGATTGAGCTTTCTCAAAGTGAAATCTGATTTTCCTGTCATTGATGACAGAATATCTCATCTATTTATACTTTCGCCAAAAAGTATATACAAATTCTGGAGCGTTTTGAAATAACTGGTAGCTTCTTTTACACTTTTAACGGCATCATTAACGACAAGGTTTAGGTTATGTACCGCACACTGAATATGTATAGCTCGTTCCTCGTCTTTTTCTCCACTTGCCTACCCCACTTGTTTTACTTAGCTCAATATTAATGGGATGAAAAGTATAGTGGACAATTCACCAAACTGAGTTAACTAGAGGTCAGCGCGTACTCGGACCTACAAAGTATATATCACTTCGGGCAGGGACACGGCTCGGGCCGTAAATTTTTAAATATACAACCATATTTCTCGGGCCTTTTCAGGCCTAACTTCGTAAATGTACTATACAACGATATTTATTGGCCCGTTTTTTCTGGAGAACTCTTAGAGCACAACTACAAATTTAAACCTCTAATTACTGTAAATAAAAATACAATTTTGAGTTAATTATTAAGTTTTTGTAACTCCGGTACTTTTCGGGCTTATTTAATTATTACACGAGCTCGGCCGGGATCGGGCCTAAATGCTAAAATATATTTCGGACTCGGGTCGGACCTCACAGTATAAATTCACGGGCCGGGCCGGGCCCGGACGACCAGAGCCCTACTAAACTAATTGCATCCCCCCCACTTCAATAATGTTGCAACTTTTGCAAGAAGCATAATGTACGGATAAGCTTATCATTAAATCCCTCGAAAGTAAGGGACATACCGTACGTCGTTGTCAGTCCTAGTAGCTCATTACTTGGTTGGTAGAGTCTGAATAAAATAAAGGTCACAAAATGTTCTCATAGCTTCATAAACAACCTTTTTGCATTCTTTCCCTTCTTCAAAGGCTGCATATCAAATCAACCTTGGAAGATGCTCTTGTGAATTCTATGGAAATTGTTAATCATGACAGTAGGTTTTGTGCTTCCCAAAGCCTGTAATGCGGCACAGAGCTCTAAAAACTACTGACAGAAATGAGTGTTATTCATTTCTTGTCAGTAATTGCAAGAAAATGTTCCAGTTGGCGTCTTTTGGGCAGGACAGAAGGATGTAATTGCCCCCTCCCTTGAGCTTGAGAAATACATATTGTTTGATCAAATGTGTAGTAATATAATAAAAAAAAAAGTTCGATCCCAGCTCAAGCCAAGTAAACTTTGTGGTGGACAAACACCGTAAGCGTGGCTTCTACCGTTTTCTCCCACTTTTTCATTCAAACATTTCCTTCAAAGCTTATCATCACTGTCTCCTTTATCATTCCCACATAATCGTGGGACGGAAAACTTAAAGATCTCATTTCATTTTTTCACTAATAAAAATGAAACTTTTATGTCGGCGGAGAATCTCCTTCTCCTCTTTGTGACCGCGAAAACTATTAATTCGACACTAATATCGTTCGTATTTGACTACTTTTACATGTCACCTTCCTCCCTTATTGGAGATGGTTTCAGTGTCTAGCCCCTAACTATGCAGGAATTTCAACTAACTTAAGTATAGAGGGAGTCTATATAGTTATGCAGGAAAGTAAAACTCTATAACTTTGAAACCGTTACGTTTAAGTGTATAAATCCTTGGAAGAAAGGAAGTTTAAAGTTTTGTTCTGGCCACAATACTCGATGACGTTTGCGCGAGTAATCACGTGACTTAAGATGGCGTCTATTAAAGGAAATGCACAATGTGTTTTGTGGTTTGCGGAATTAAAATCTTGCGTTTCAGTCGGAGAAAGTTTCAAACAACGTATGGGAAAACACCCCAGTATCAAGAAGTGGTACGAGAAGTTCAAAAAGAAACGGGAAGTGTCAGATTTACCACGCAGTGGAAGGCCGGGAACGAGTGACGATGTGATTCACACGTTGCAGGACAGCTTAGCGAGGAGTCCAATGAAGTCGCTTAAACGTAGGACATTGGAACTGGGTATACCGAAGTCAACGTTACACAAGATCGTAAGCAAGAATTTGAAGGTTCGGCCCTATAAGTTAAAATTTGTGCACGAGCTGATAAAGGAAGACTGTGACATGAGAATGGAATTCTGTGAGTCAATGCTCACTCGCTTACAAGAAGATGGTGACCTTCTCTCTCGATTTCTGTTTTCAGATGAAGCCACATTTCATGTGTCGGGAAAAGTGAACAGGCACAACTGCCGAATTTGGAGGGTAGAAAATCCACGTGAATTCGAGGAGCACAAGCGGGGTCATTCCAAAGTTAATGTGTGGTATGCTGTTTCAATGGACCATATTATTGGTCATTTTTCCTTCGAGGAAGACATGGTAAATGGTAACAATTATCTGAGCATGCTACAGACATTCCTTTTGCCAGAACTTATTAGGTTAGGCATCCTTAATGAGGTTCACATGTAACAGGATGGGGTACCGCCGCACTATGCCCTTCAAGTTCGACAGTTTCTTAACGAAGAATTTAGGGAGAAATGGATTGGCCGAAGAGGACCCACACCTTGGCCAGTAAGGTCACCAGATTTGTCGCCTTGTGATTACTTGCTCTGGGGATACGTGAAGACCAAGGTGTATTCGCAGAAGCCAGCTAATCTGTACGATCTCGAGAATGAAATATCTGATATGATTTCGAACATTCCAGACGAGCACCGCCAACACGTAATTCTTGGTTTCCCAAAAAGTCTGCAAGAATGTTTGGACGTGAATGGTGCACAATTGGAGGTTTGGCGATAAACCTTAACTAGCTGAAACAAAACTTTCAACCTTTCTGTAAGTACACCAAAAAGTATTTGTTAATTCATTACGTAGTTTCCAAGTTATAGAGTTTTACTTTCTTGCAGGACTTATGGACTCCCTGTACCTATCAGTGATAGAGCGTTCACCTCTGATGCTGGGGTCCCGGGTTGTTCAAACCCTGCTCCCCCAAGTGAACTTTGTGTTGGACAAGCACCGTGTGCGTGGGTTTCATCGGGGTTCACCCGTTTCCTTCCAACTTTCTTCATTCCACTATTTCATTCATTACTCATCATCACCGTCTCCTTTAGCCTAGCCGGCATAAACGTAGGACGTAAAACTCAAAAACTTCCTTTCTTTTTTATTTTTTAAGTATACCCATAAATTATCATTTGAAAAACAACTGTGCATATGATCTTTTTCGAAGAGGAATTCGTTGATTACTTTTTCAATACCAATGTGGTGCCTTTTTTTTCGTTTTCCATGCTGAAGATTGGCAAAGAGCTCAACGTCATCTGCACCATTGTGCTATGAATACAGGTTTTAATGGCGTTTAGTTCACTGAATGCTCGCTTAGGTGCTGTTCTCGTCACAGGAAAAGTGACATAGTTATAAATGAGTTGGGGTGTAAACAAATACGGAACACTAGAGTAGTGCATTTAAATTTTCACTTCAACCCAGCGAAGTGGGTAATATATGCTAGTGTTTGATAAAGAAGACAATATACTCAAACACAAATAATCTTTTCCGAAGTTCAAATGGAAAATGAAACAAATTGTCTTAAATACACCGTACTTTACGTTTTTGAAGGGAAAAGGAGCAAAAAAGTTATTACACATTCTCATAATGGTGTCACTTGGGTGAGTATTTATAACTTACAAATAGTCGTCTTAAGTAATGGCTTGTTAGATGAGGGGTTAGTGAACAGGATTTGTATGCTGGTGTTCCTGAGTTCAAATCTCGTCCATTTTTTGTTACTTTTTTCTTTTAGCTACACTTAGTTTATGCATTCCAGATCTTCAAGCTTGAAGCAAATACAATAACAGCTAGTGAATTAATTGTAGCTACAAAGCTGAATGTAGTATTATTTTCAAAGTTGTATATTGTAAATTAATGAAAAGCATGTATTAACCTGTCATATTTGAAAAGAATGTCAGCTATGATTAATTGACTGGCTGATACTATATTTGATTCAAACTAGAAGATCAGAATGCAGAAACTAAGTGTAACTAAAAGAAAAAAATTAACAAGAATTGACGAAATTCAAACCTAGGACCACCAGGGAAGAAAAACCATTCACTAAACCCTCATCTGACAAGCCACGTGAACATAGTCATTTGTAAGTTATAAATTTGCATAAATTTGTAAGTTACATATATTACATTAAAAAAGGGATTTTTTAATTGCCGTCCGACTGTCGTCGATGTGCAAACGTTCAGCATGATATGACGTAGAAAAATGAATTCCATAAAGGTAGTAGGATTTAATATCAACATTGAAACATCGTAAGTTAAACAAAAGCATGTAATAATAACTATCATATTTGAATATAATTTCGTCTTAAACTAGCTGAGATTAAATTTACTTCCAAATTGAGTTTCTCGATTACACACTATGAGCGAGGCTAGAAGAAAAAGTCAGTAAGAATGGTCGGAATTCGAACTTAAGTCCACCCAAATAGGAATCCCTTACATTAAACATTCATGTAACAGACAACAACACAAAGTATTTGGCACTATTTTATCATATAGTTCTATCAAATATGACTTAATGAACACAATAAGAACCAATTTTACTGACTTAGAAAGTGTTCCTGAACAAGAGGAAGTTCATTATACACTCTAAACTAAGTTACAAGAGGTCTGCGTCCCATCTGAACGCCGCATCCACCGAGTCAACGTTTGGAATATCCCATTCTAGTGTGTAAAAGAAAAGTATGTGACAGGCTACGTGACTGAGTGGATAAAGTCATAGATCGATAACTAAAAAGTTCGTGGTTCGAAACTCGGATCGGAAACTAGAGATTTTTTTTTAAATTCTTAATTCTCTAGATCTTAAGATCTTTCTCTCCCTTCGTAATCGTAATGCTCTAAAAAGAATTCTCCATCGTAACTCAACAATTGCCTAATGTAATCTTCCCAGTTCGGAACCTTTCCTTCTTCTGTTTCACAAAGTCACAATTTTCATCATAATACGGATGCTGTCCGATCATTTTTTCTCCAATTCTAAGATAATATATGTAAATCATTCCTTTCTGTCCCCATATTTGAATCTCTCTCAATGTCGTCCATGAACTCTTATGGCTTGGGATCAAACCTTCGACTCTTGAAACTAAATGTAAGCGCTCTAGCAATGTGTTATCGTAACTATATAGGATTGTTGTTAAAAGCAGAGTCATTTTAGATTGTGCCCGGGTCCGGGGGAGGAGGAGGAGAAGGAGATTCTCCGCCGACATAAGAGTTTCATTTTTATTAGTGAAAAATGAAATGAAATCTTTAAGTTTTCCGTCCCACGATTATGTGGGGGTGATAAAGGAGACGGTGATGATAAGCATTGAAGGAAATGTTGGAATGAAAAAGTGGGAAAAAACGGTAGAAGCCACGCTCACGGTGTTTGTCCACCACAAAGTTTACTTGGCTTGAGCTGAGATCAAACTTTTTTTATTATATTACTACACATTTGATCAAACAATATGTATTTCTCAAGCTCAATGGAGGGGGCAATTACATCCTTCTGTCCTACCCAAATGACTCCAACTGGAATATTTTCTTGCAATTACTGACAAGAAATAAATAACATTCATTTCTGTCAGTAGTTTTAAGAGCTCTGCGCCCACATTACAGACTTTGGAAAGGACAAAACCTACTGTCATGATTAACAATTTCCATAGAATTCACAAGAGCATCTTCCAAGGTTGATTTGATATGCAGCCTTTGAAGAAGGGAAAGAATGCAAAAAAGGTTGTTTATGAAGCTATGGGAACATTTTGTGGCTTTGCTTTATTCAGGCTCTAGAAAGGCATTTCAGAACAAACGAATGAAAGAGACGGTTTTAGAGCGATAAGTCTTGTAAACTGGTTCCTCTTTTTTCCGTCTGAATGGAAAGAGTACATTACGTCACACACCGTTTTAGACAAGGATAGGTGAAGGCAGGGGGTGAGTTGATTTGAATACCGTAAGTACTTAGTCGATGAGAAGTGTATTTCGGAATGCATAAGCACACGGCGCAAGAGTTTGTTTCTAAGTTGAACTTAAACCTTTTGTAACATTTTCTATGCTTCGAACTGTACATATTTCACCTTTAAGATTTCTATCTGAAGCTCCTACCAGAGCTTAAAAGATACGGGTCCAGATATTGTAAATAACTCTTACACCCACCTACCTCCCATGTATATATATATATATATATATATATATATATATATATATATATATATATATATATATATATATATATATATATATACTGTATATACTTAACTTTTCATTGTAATTTATTTCAACATTCCGTACAACACTTGCAGCTCGTGATCGAGCCAAGTGGGTGTTGACTCATCAACTTTCAAAGTATGTAAAATTAGTAATGTGTTTAGCAACATTGCGCACGAACCGATAATGTTGGTGACATAGGACGTGCAGGGGAGGTGTATGAACATGCGATACACCATCAGTGTAAGTAGGAATTCATTAGTGTCATCTTTGTTTCCATAATGTTTGTTTAAGTGAAGCAGGTTTTGCTTGTGCGTTCTCACAATGAGTGGCATGAATATAGAGGAACGTTTTGGAGTCATGTTTTGTTTCAGACTTAGACAGTGCAACGGAAACCTTTACAAACATTGCCAGGCTTACAAAGAACCCAAGTGTTTCTTTGGTTTAAAGTATTTGCAGAATGAAGAGAGTCAATTTAACAACAGATATAACCTAAAAATTACAAAAATATTTAAAGAAGTACACAAGGAACAACACCTGTTATTTTGATCCAGGGTGTTATTACGTATCAGTCTTTGGAAGATACAGATCGCAACATAACTCATCTTCTTCTTGTTCACTTCAACCAGAGGTTGGTGGGCAACATGGAAATTTTAAAACTTTTTCTCTCGCTTGGGAAACCTAACTTTAAAATTTTTCTCTCGCTTGGAAGAGCTGTTTTATACTTTGATAAGGCCTCTTCTTCGTAACTGCATCTAGATATTCTATTCTTGGTCTTCCTTTTCCTGGTTTTCCTTCTGCCTTTCCCTCTATCAGCACGGTGATCGAATCGGAGTGTCGAATAAGATGGCCAAGCATGCTGTTTCTTCTTTTTCCTATTATTTTCATGATCTGTCGTCCTTCATGAGCTTCATAATAATAGCACAACGCATAATAATAATAATAATAATAATAATAATAATAATAATAATAATAATAATAATAAAGTCTTGCCGGAAAAGAGGCCAATTTGTCTTATCGCATCTCGTAACATTAAAAAATGCGATTTCATGGCGTGGTCGTTGTTCTGGAGAAAGTATTAGTTTTACTGGATTGTGATCGCGACGATTTGAGTCTAGAATTTCAGACTGGGAGTCAGTAAGAATGTTCAGAGATGTAACTTAATTACAACATCAAGTGTAGTCGGACTTATAGGTTTGGTGTGTGAAGAAAGGACACGAACATGTAGTTGGAGATTGCCAGTTAAATACTGTTGAAAAACTGCCTCACGATCACTACGACTACGGATATTAATGTCCACCATGATTATAATATATTGATAATATGAATTCCTGTTGCTATGGAGAGATTTAAGAAAACAATAGATGGATTACTTGTAAATATTGACTGAGGTGAGAAATAAAATTGGAATTTGTTACTGCAATTTGAATTGTCGTTTGTACCTGTTTTAGAAAGCAATACCTTGAATGTTTAGAGCATAGTTATATCACACGATACTATAAATTAATTATAATTACGAAAAATTCTTAACACAATTGTTGACTGAATTTAATTAGTTTTATCTTGATAAGCGTGTTACAAGTGCAATGTTATCTCGTATGAATAAAAAGACAATCACGCCAGAGTAAAGCGTCTATCAGAGTAGGGATGCGCTCGAGTCGAGACATGTCTCGAATCTCGACTCGACTCGACTCGAATTCGAGTCGAGATTCGAGTCGAGACACACTTTTTAAAATTCGAGACGAGTCGAGACAGACGTATTTCTCGACTCGAATTTTCGAGTCGAGACTCGAGTCGAGTCGAGACTGCTCGTAAAAATCTCGACTCGACTCGAATGTCTCGAAAATCTTTCTATAATTTTTAACATTATTTTGAGGAAAGTATTCACTCAGAAACAGCCTTGGGTACCATAAACATTTCTCAATGGCTTTTATTTCCCTGTTTTCCAAAAGGATACAATAACTTTTGTTGTACTGCAGAGACAAGCGTCTGGGGCGGTTTTCTTTTGGGAGAACCGTTACTGCCAGATGAGAAATTGTCTCTCTATGCACCGCAACTGAAATTGAGAAGAAGGGGAACGGTACAAGAGGATTTTATTTTATTCTATTTTCTTCAAGAGTCACTTTATTCATGTATTATAGATGTTAAAAGTACGAATGAAGTGGACACATCATATAAATAAATACAATAGTAATGAGAAGGGAATTTAAAGATTTTTTGTTACAATGTAATATTGTTGTACCTATAAAGCTATTCAATTTTATCCGTGATAAACGTATCCAGACAATGTTTCTTTTCTTTTCTTTTCTTTTCTTTTTTTCAAAGTACGTGTTTATTTGATTGAAGTTTAATATTCTTTTCAGGACAGAGATGTAATGTTAAGCTGAGACGAGATTTCAAAGTTCAGTGTTTTTGTTTTTTTTTTCATTTTTTAAAGATCAAATCAACACTCTTTGTTACGCTTGTTGGCTAGCGTTTGCGCCTTTGACCCTAGATACGACTCCCAGTGCGACAATATTACAATTTGAATACATTATGCTGGCTTGAATTCTGGCTGAAACTATAGGTCCACGTCTCACATAGCCTTAGAGCTGAAAAGGGATGCTAAACTTCGACAAACGAACAAACAAAGAAACAACTGACATTCATCGTCTACAGACTTAGAACGAAGCATGGGTAGATGGTACGCTAAAAACCACTCACAAATATAGGAAAATAATCTCTTGGATCAGAGAGAGATGAGGAGAGTGACGGATTATGATGAAAACAAAGACATTCCAGCGTCAGTGGGTTGATCTTATTGCAAGGAGAAATGTTGATAGGTGGACAAAACTAGTCCTTTTTTAGACAACAAGGAACTAAAGAAAACTAAGAAACATTTTTATACAGGGTAGTTGATGAAATCTGTTCAGTTATGTTAATTTATTGCTTTGAATACTGCTTATGTATTTTTTGTCGTATTTTCTATATTTTGAACTAATCAAAATGATCAATATTACGAATTTCCAGCTACCTATTTATGAATTTGATTACTCTTGTAGATTTTTATCCGTGATTTCGTCACTTTAAAAAAGATAAACAGACATTGGTGAAATCGAATTAACAGAATCAAATGTTGCAAAATATTAAAATAGTATGTTTGTAAGTGTTAGAAGTATCTGTGCCACTGATAGGAGTTTTATATCACTGTTAGGAAAAGACATCATCTGTTATTTAACAAAGTATTTAATATACAACATATAAATACAGCTAAAACAATCTCACCCAGCAGAACTATTAATTATTATTGGTAAGGAACAACATACGTTTTAGCGCCACACAAGTTCGTTCCTGTCAATTTTCTCGAAAATTACGCATCATAATTTATCCTTAAGGGTCTTCACTACAGCGAAATTAAACTACCGCTAATTTTAGTGTTTTTTCTGTAATATCTTCAAAACACATAAAAATATTCGAAAAGCAGAAACGTAGTGAACTAGACAACACGATTTTGCATGTGATATTGTTATCACAACTCATCTATTTGCTTTCGATTTACATAGATTTAGTTTTTTTTTTCGGATTCTGTAAATAGCAGCATAGCAAAAGCAGATAAGTGAATTGTGGTAAAGGTATCACATGCAAAATCGCATTGTCTAGTTCACTACGTTTCTGCTTTTCGAATATTTCTATTTGTTTTGAAGGTATTGCAGAAAAACGCTAAAATTAGCGGTAGTTTAATTTCGCTGTAGTGAAGACCCTTAAGTATGTCATTTTGTTAAACTCATTGCGATCTATCAACTGATATAGTCTATCTTTGGGGAATTTTTCAGTTAAATTTTAAATAACTAAGAGTTCATGATAATTTTCTGCTATATTTAATTAACTATGAATTGTCATATTGCTAGTGCTCATAATGAAAAGCTTGATTGTATACTTCAGCAATAGTTTCATCTTAATAAGTAGCGTGGTTGTCGTCCAGCATCAATTTTTAGCTTAAAAAAAAAAAGTCTCACATTTGTCAAGAACTTCGCCTGAGTTTTTATACTGATGCACGTCACTTTGATCTACTCAGCAAGATATATCAATTGTTATATGTCTGATCCTTGGACTTTTTGTGTTAAAGGTTAATAATAATAATAATAATAATAATAATAATAATAATAATAATAATAATAATAATAATAATAATAATAATAATAATAATAATAATAATGGTGATGCAGAACTTCATTCAAATATTATTATACCAATACGTATAAGATAGAATGTTCATCCTATTCTCAAAAAAAAAAAAAAAAAAAACTAATAATAATAATAATACTTCCAGAAAATAAGTAGTTTTCCAACTGATAAACAAGGGGGTATTAATAATTGCTCGAAGTGTCACGCTTAATATTTGGAGCGTACCATCCGCAGCAGACGACCCATCGATGTGCTAATGTTAACCAGAGCCGTAGCTACGTTGGGCGAGCGGGGCGGTTGCCCCGGGCGCTGATAGCAAGGGGGCGCCGCAAGAGCAAGGAGAAAGAAGGT
Source organism: Thermobia domestica (assembly GCF_964235325.1). NCBI lineage: Eukaryota > Metazoa > Arthropoda > Insecta > Zygentoma > Lepismatidae > Thermobia > Thermobia domestica. The sequence goes on along the minus strand of NC_137462.1, from coordinate 56,849,905 downwards.
GACGGAAAAGAATAAACGACGCGGGGCCCCGTGAAAGAATTAGCGCCCTATTAAATCAATATTGTTGTCAGTTTGCAAAAAAGTACATTTGTTAAAAAATTTCTTGCTCGATCCGCTCGCCTAAAATTTTCAGTCACAACAAGTTCTTACTTATTACTTTTAAAAAAAAAGTTATTATATACGATTTGTTAATGACGATATGACATACAAGGTGTCGAATAATGACTTACAGTGTACATAGGAGCGTTTTCGAAATTGGAGACGGTCAAAGTCTGAAATATGTGTTGAGCGTTGTAATGGTGATGAGTTTACTTAATTAATCACGCTTTTCTACCCAACCAGATTAATCACGATGGTGAGAATGAAGGTATGAAAATGAGAGGAGTGTAGAGACACACTTGAGCAGCTGTTTGCGCATGAATATTAAAATGAAGGTAAACAAGGAGAATAATAACACATTCGAAACCAGATAGTAGGGGCTAAAAGAATCTGAACTTGACCCAACGAATTTCGTTTTTTTTTTTTTTTTTTTTTTTAAGACTAATCATCATCTGTGATTTTTTTTTATTCCATTGACATATGAAATACTTCCAATTTCAAGAAATTTATTGAGATCATTTCTCCATTAACTACTTGTATCGCCAGAATGTTTTCTGTGCATACGGATAAGTTGTGCTCTGTTTTATCTCTACATACAGACAAAACATAAACCTTCTGAATTTCCGTTTTATTTCACAAAATATTTTTTTTACCGTAAAAGTCCTAACTAGCTCTATGGCCTTGATTTCTGTCCTTACCCAACTGAATCCAGTTTCTACTTTGTATTCATATTTCTGCGATATTCATCTTAATATTGTCCTTCCATCTGCGTCTAGGTCTTCCTAATGGACGTTTTCCGATTAGATTTCCAGTCAAAACTTTGAAAGCGTTTCTACCGCTACCTTCTTCCATTCTGGCTACATAACCTGCCCACCTGAGCCTCCTAGATTTGATGATCCAAACAATATTTGGCAAACAGTATAAACTATGTAGTTCCTCCTTCCTTGTAATGAAATTTCCGTCATTCTATTCTCAATAGTTACATATTCGCCTCAGGATTTTATTCTCAAATACTTTCAGTTTGCGTTTTTCCCTTAAAATAAGCGACTATGTTTCGCAACAATACAGAACAACAGGTACGATTATCGTTCTACTGTATATATTTTGAGCTTCAAATTCCTCGACAGAATCCACAACTACAAAAGATGTTGGACTGAATAATAACACGAATTCCTTGCTTTCAGTCGACATTTAATTTCTTCTTGGATATGATTTTTGGTCTGTTAATATTGATCCTAGATACTTGAAAGAATTAATTGGTATTTTAAAGCATCCATAACTTGCAGTACAGTAAAACCTTCCTTAACGGACACCTCTATAATAGAAACAGATTTTTTTGTCCCGGCAAAAATATATGTTCTCTTACGGAACAAACCCTCCCTTTTACGGACACTCTCAAACACGGACGCGGACAGTCCTTTTTTTCTCCCAAACGTTTCAATAATCTCTTCATAACGGACAGGAGTTATTCTCAGTTCTGCGATATATTACAGTAGACAGAAAAGTCTTTTCCCATGAATCTAAACCTCGTGAACCATCAAACAGAACAGCTTCAAGCTGAACTTGAATTTTATTATTATTATTATTATTATTATTATTATTATTATTATTATTATTATTATTATTATTATTATTATTATTATTATTATTATTATTTCCTGCCCGCAATAAACTAGTTTCTGGTGGAAATCCTAGAAAACCTTCAATAAGCAATAGCACTTATGCAGGGTCAGTCGTATAGTCAAGAATTCTATGCAAATTATCTTCCTTTCCCTAACAAATTTAGTCCTTTTTCCTCTGAGCCTTGCATCTTTTCCGACAATTTCATAGATAACAAAACAAACATTGTTTCTTTTGCAATAACATTTTCAAGGAGCAATGTTTCCTCTCTTACTTTCTTGAAAAAAAAAAAAAACTTTTTTTTTTTTTAAATTTTACTTATGATACTGGAACAAGTTTGGGTTGGAATTTTCTCGGCTTCCTTTTTCACTTTCTCTGAGAGGATATTCTTTGTGATTGAGACTGGGTCAATAAACATATGCACTCTCAATAACTTGCCTTTTTATCCATTCCCCCAACGAAGAAGATACCGCGCCAATACACAAACACATGCACACACACACATGTTTCTTCCGCAACCCTTCTGAGGATTCTCAGAGGACACTTGCTAATGACTTTTATTACCCTCTTAGAGGAAAAAGCATGCCTTTTTCGCTAAACAAAAGAGCTTAGCCGGTTAGTTGATTCCTAAACGCATCTTTTGAGAAAATTCTGAGAATTTGAAATAAATAATAATATTGCATTCTCTTATTAATATTGTATGCTGTTTCTAAGCTATTTTTCCTTTTAGTATAGGCGATATGTGAATTAATGGATTTTTCTTTACAGGCATGACATTTAAGGGTGAGGACATGTACTTTAGAAAATTACCATACGCGAATTATCTTTTGCAGTACACGAATATATTAACACATCTTCTAGGAATAAAAGACCCTAACAGAAATGAATTTGTCCTTTATCCCTCCCAGTAATTCAAATACGTACTAAATAGAGTATTTTCATGTTGAATTTTACGTATTTACGTTCATGTATAATGTATTTACTGTATATTACTGCATACAATTCCCGTTGTGAGAAATTAAATTTCTGTAACCTCCCTGTAGCGGACACCTCTCAGTAACGGACAAAAATTCAGGTCCCATTGGTGTCTGTTATTCAGAGGTTTCACTGGATTACAATTCCAGTGAACTTCCATGTATTTAGTTTCTTCTAAACTGCTAAACCTGCAAGCATTTGATAATGTCTCTGCATTTCTTTCTACTGTTCTCCTATCATCTCCTATCAGATTTGCATCATCAGCATATGCCCTATCCTGGTGAATATCATTCAGCTCTAAGCCCTGGCTGCTATCTTTGATTTTCCTTATAGCGTACTCCAGAATAAAGTTGAATAGTAATGTCGACAAAGCATCTCCTTCTTTCAAGCCATTCTCGACGAGGAAGCTCGTGGACGAGTTTTCCTACTCGGACTTTAATTTGGGATTCGTTTAAACACATCTTAATTAATCTAACTAGCTTTTTCATATTCCAAATTCTGCAAGAATGTTGTATAATATTTATCTTCTAATAGAATCATAAGCCTTTCTAAAATCAATAAATAATTGATGTACACTGAGAAAAAAGTGTAGGTGGCGTACTTAAAATGGTACGTTACATGCATAATTCATGTAGTTTTTGGACAACGTACAGCAGACGTATAACTGAAAACGCATGTTTTATAATACTTTCTGTATATGTGTTCCATTTATACGTACTTTCCGTATGAAACAATATATAGGTAGTCAGGATCTCACACACAGATGTACGTATATAACATATAGCCGAGGAATGTAACATAAATATATGCATGTGATATTCGGAAAACTGTTAGATGTCAGACATCCTGCAACGGCATGATGTTACATCTAAGGGCAGTGCGCATGTAGCATATGGATAACGTATACTCCATACTGATTTCTGTAGTAAACAAGATGATTCCGTATATTTGTACAATATACCGCTATCCGGAGAACGGATTTTTCTCAGTGTACCGTGGTATTATATTACCATTTCTTTTCGAGTTTTTGTTGAATGGTAAATATCTGGTCCATAGTTGATTGGTTTCGTCTAAATCCACACTGATAATCTACAATAATTCCATCCGTGTATGGGATCAATCTTGATAATAAAATATTTGAGAGAATTTTATATGATGTTGACACAAGAGAAATGCCTCAATAATTATTACAATTTCCTTGTCGCCTTTTTTGTGAATTGGAACAATGATTCATTCTTTCCACTCTTTTGGTAATCCCTCTTTATTGCAGATAAGGAGAATGAGTTTACATATCTTTTTCCGTAATTTTCCCCTCTAGCTAAAATTAACTCAGCCGGAATTTCGTCTACACCTGGAGATTTGTGTTTCTTTAATTTCTTTATAGCAATTTCTACTTCTGTTCGGCTAGGCTCTAAAATGTATTGTTCTGTTGTGCATTTTCCTTTCCCCTCGAACATTAGCTTCTTTCTGTGTGTTAAGTAAATTACTAAGGTAATCTTTCCGTCTATTCAAGATGCTATCTGTATCAGTAAGAATTGTTCCGTCATCTCTCTTTAATATATACGTGGGAGGTTGATACCCTTCCTTAAATTCGTTGATGCTCTTGAACATGTCTCGAATTTTTTTCTTTTATTATTATCTTCTAGTTCATTAGTTTAAACTTTCAAAAAATCGCGTTTCTCTCTTCTAAACATTTTGGAAGTTTCCCGTCTGATATCAGCTAAATTTAGTGTAGTTATATCGTTCGGATTTTGTAGCCAACGTAGTTTCGCCTATTTCCCCTTCTCCGTTAGTTAGATGCGTTCTTGGTTTGTTTCATGGCTTGTTCCTACATATTTCTGCGTGCCTCAATTTTTATCCTGCTGAAATTTTAATGCTATCTCAAGTATCCTCAACATTAGTGCTCTCAAAACCTTCCAAAAAAGGAGAATCTATTACACTTTAATCTGGTATTTCCCTCTCGCCTGGTTCTCTCTAATTTCTTTAAACTAAACCTCTCCGTTTTCAGATGTTGAATATTTTCTTTATTCAACAATAGTCTCTCTTGTTATCTCTCTTGTTATCGCTGCTACCAGATAGTGCTCAGTGTCACAGTCGGGTCCTCTAAACGTGCGAACATCAATTATGCTACACTTCTTCTATCTACTAAAACGTGATCAATTTGGTTGTGTGTTCTTCCATCTGGCGAGGTCCATGTGTATTTATTAACGCTGCGATGTGGGAATTTTGTACGATTCAGGATAAGGTTTTTGGATGTTCGAAAGTTCACGAAACTAACGCCGTTGTCATAACTTTCCTTATTCGGACTTTTCCTATAACCGGTTTGAAAATATCCTGTCGCCCTACCTTCGCATTGAAATCCTCTAATAGAATTTTCATGTGATATCGCGGAACTTGGTCGAATATCCGTGATACTTCTTAAAAACTGTATTTTACATCTTCATCCTTAATTTCTGTTGGGGCATGTACATTAAAAAAAAATAATATCACACCACTGACCCTTAAGAGTAATAAAAGGAAGTCTATCATTAACAAATTCAACCCGTTTAATTAAAAGAATCGAAATCAAAATGTTATTTGTGTGATCACATACAGAATAAAATTACAAAAGTTTATTAATTATTACTGAAAATTAATGCTGTCACCCATTTCGAATATTTTAAAGGCACATAGTTTCTAATGTATTGAAATTTCATCGTTAGTATCGATAGTATGAAATGTTACAAATAGTTGTACTGTAAATTTCCATAACTGTTTTCCAAGTGGATCTGTATACCAACCAAAGGTAGTTTAGTCAACTTTATCAAAAAGTCCAAAATACGCCTCTTGAAAACAGCTCTTACTTGAAAAAAAATAAATAATGATCGCTTTTGGCTGTTGCAATGGTCTGTCCAAGCAGCTTGATAAAAAAAAATCCACATACCTAGGTAGTTTAACAAAAAAAAAAATGCTTCTCTTTACGCAAGAAACAAAAAGAAAAAAGGAAGGAAAGGTTTGGTGTGATGAATGTAGGGGGAGCCGAATTCTACTTCGCCCCGGGCGTCGAAATTAGCTATAGCTCTGATGTTAACACCACGACATCGGCAACTACGACTCAAATGAACACGTGACCATCGCCACTGGACCTTTGAGCAGTTGCAGAGCTTGCATTGTCTGATGACTCCCGATACCTTCTTCATCATGACTATAGAAGGGTGCGATTCCGTAGTGTTCCAAGGGAACAGATCCTTGATACCTGTACTGGGGGACGGAGACAAGCTGGCGGCGGATTAATTGTGCTCTGGGTAACATTCACATGAGCATCCATGTGTCTAGTGGAGCTCGAGCAAGACACCATGACGGCCGAGGAATATCGCACACTGCTTGCAGACTACGTACACCCCTTCATGACGATCATGTTTCCCAACGGTAGTGGCATTTTTTGACAAGATAATGCACCATGTCACAAGGCCAGGAGTGTGATTGAGTGGTTCGAGGAACACAGGGCGACTTCCAAGTGATGTGCTGGCCCCTCAACTCGCCGGATTTGCACCCAATCGAACACATCCGAGATATGATTGAACGTGACGTCAGAGCGCATCGCCCCCTCCCCGGAATCTACAGGAATTAGGTGACCTGTGTGTGCACATGTGTGCCAACTCTCTCCAGCGACCAACCAAGGATCATTGCGTCCATACCAAGACGTGTCACCGTCGTTATCCGTACCAAAGGTGGACATACTGACGATTAGGTAGGTAGTCATAATGTTCTGCCTGATGTGTGCGTATATTTTAATTCGTATATTTTGTCTCGACTCGAATTTCGAGACGTCTCGACTCGAATTCGAGTCGAGTCGAGACAAAGACTGTCGAGTCGAGACACGAGTCGAGACACAAACATATTTTCGAGTCGAGACAGCATTTTCTCGAGACGAGTCGAGACAGGCTTTAATCTCGACTCGACTCGACTCGAGCGCATCCCTATATCAGAGCAATATATTCAAGTACAAGTGTGCCGATAAGTTATCAGTGAACAGTGGTGAATGTGTTAATCATATGTATTTTATCCTATATCATTGATGACATGCACTGAACGGTGCACATTTACCGCTGCATGATATATAGTAGATCTGCAGCGGCGGGCTCTCCAGGCAAGTCAGGAGAATAACCTCACTTCATTTGTAAACGGCCTCAAAAACGTGGTTGTGAGCATTTAAGTGGACGCTCAATATTAGTTCACGTAAAGTGACCAAACTTATACCTGTTTTCCAACATTAGCCAATATGTACCTCTAACCGCGTAACTAGTTATGGTCTTCTTCACAGATGTAGTGTTGCGTATGTTTACAGTTTACGGGAGCATTTTCCCCCTTCATCCACCACGTTGGCCGATATATAGAACAATATAACATGCGTGTCCTATTTTTGATTCTTTTATTCATTCCAGGAGTTTCAAGCAAATTCCCATTGTGCCTTGCTAGTTATGGGTTTGTTAAAATGTGTCATATTGCCCTATGTTTGCAATTTAGGGGGAGTTTTTAGCCCCTTCATCCCCCACGTTGGCCGATATAAGAAACACGTATGTCCTACTTTTAATTTCTTTATTCATTACAAGGGTTTCAAGCAAATTCCCATTGTGCATTACTAGTTATGGCCTTGCTAAAATGAATCATATTGGCCTATATTCACAGTTTAGGGGGTGTTTATTCCCTTAATCCCCCACGTTGGCTGATATAATAAAACACTTATGCTCTATTTTTGATTCCTTTATTCACTCCAAGAATTCCAAGCAAATTCCCATTATGTGTTGCTAGTTATGGCCTTGCTCAAATGTGTCATATTGCCCTATGTTAGCACTTTAGGGGGATTGTTTACGCCCTTTAACCCTCACGTTGGCCGATATTTAAAAACACGTATATCTTACTTTTGATTCCTTTATTCACTCAATGAGTTTCAAGCAAATCAGAGTGTGACACTTGGGAAACCTTGCTTGTAAGTAACGAAAAAAAAATGAAATGAAATCTTTGAGTTTTACGTCCCACGGTTATGCCGGTTAGGCTAAAGGAGACGGTGATGATGAAAGATGAATGAAATGGTGGAATGAAGAAAGTGGGAGGAAACGGGAGAACCCCGAGAAAACCCACGCACACGGTGTTTGTCCACCACAAAGTTCACTTGGCGGGAGCTGTAAGTAACGAATAACGTATTATTATTATTATTATTATTATTATTATTATTATTATTATTATTGGCAATCTTTCACGGAAGTACTTTTATGAACATATGAATTTTATTTGATAAGATTTACACTACCAGAAATGCTTGTTTTCTATGTTCCTACACTTGTTCCAGTGTATATCAACCCATATTGACTCTTCAATATGGAGCTAACAGACAAATATTTGATAATGCTTTGTAAATCATTTCCCAATACTCTTAGCTCGGGAAGCATGGTTACCAAATCGTAACAGCAACATTCCCGATGTTCCTCTTTCTCGCTGACTATATTTCGTTCCTTATAACCACTTATAAATAACTTATGCTACGTACTATATGTCTCAAAACCGTCATTTACATTTAATTAGAAAATGGTTTGTAAACTTACTACTTGTTTGTCAAGTGTACCAAAACAGTATCAAAATGATTCCATGTTACAAGTTACCAAAAAATGACATCTTTTGGTGTGAGCTTTACGTCCCACCGTTATGCCGGCTAGGCTAAAGGAGACTGTGATGCTGAGAAATAAATGAAATGGTGGAATATAAAATGTGGGAGGAAACGGAAGAATCCCCAAGAAACCCACGCATATGATGTTTGTCCACCACAAAATTTACTTGGCGCGAGCTGGTATCGAACCAGGGACCGCATGCACAACAGGTGAACGCTCTACCACTTTGTTTTTATTATTATTATTATTCGAAATAATCGTCCCAATCGGGGTATTGTTCGCCAGTGGCACCTCACATCCTTTCGACGTATTCGAAAAACGACAGGAACACGAACACAGAAATATCGAGGACAGTTAAAATTCCGACCTTGATCTTCAGAGGGACTCGAACCCCCAGTGGATTGTGCCTCATAATCCGAAGCCGAACGCCCGAGAAAACTCGGCTATTGCCACCGGCCCCATTGAGTCACCGCGGCCCCTCTAAGTTACCAACGTAGTTGATTTACCCATAATATTTGAAATATTTTTAATCGTGGGGTGGTCGACTAATTGATGAAGATTGACGAATTTTCTGTTTCTTTGTGCGTGACGCTTATTTAGCCATTTCCAAAATTATCTAGCCACTTGTACACACTTTTATGCGGTAGAACACTCTCTCCGAATTGTGTTGAACATTTCTTCTGAATTTCAGCCCTTGACACAACTTTAGATTAGAAAAAAAATATATGACTTATTGTCCTTTGTTCTTTCTGGTACACATTGCCAAGGAACGGCTATGTTTTCTCTGTAACAGAAGAGAGAAAAATGGAGCAAATAAGATCATACTGTTCTAATATTATTACAACAGTTTAACGTTATAATATGAGAGTGTAGAAAGCAGTATGTACAATCTAAACATAAATATGGGGGAAACGTATTTTTCTTACTTTCTCTCGTATATTTAAAGAATAGTGTAACGCTTTTCCTATTTCCACGTTTCTGTATTCATTCCTAGTTCCTAGTTCTTTCCACGGTAATATTTTTACACTGCAATATTAACACCACTCAATAGATCTACTGACCGTGTGTCAAAACCGCTAACACCAGACCTGTATTAACAGCAAAACTGGACATTTAATATTAAAATAAAATGGTAGTCATGCTGAGACCATTGGCTTGTTCAAAATTTGTCCTATATAATAACATCACTATCGGCTTTAGAAGATTCGGAGTGCGCTAGTGATGAGGATACCTGGATTGAAATTAGAGATAGCATTAAAATTTCAACAAAAGAAAAATTGGGACACGCGGAAATACGTAGGAATAAACCATGTTTCGACCAGGAATGCATAAAACTAGCAGAGAAGAGAAAACAGGCAAAATTATGCTGGATACAAAATTCGAATGAAATAACTACACAAAATTTCGCAGATATCAGGCGGGAAATTTCCAAAACTTTTAGAACAAAGAAACGCGATTTTCTGAAAGCTAAAATTAAGGAACTTGAAGATAATAGTAAAAATACAAACATCCAAGACATGTATAAGGGAATCAACGAATTTAAGAAAAGCTATCAACCTCGTGCTTATATATTAAAGAAATCTAACGGTACAGTTCTCACTGACAGGGATAGCATCTTAAATAGATGGAAAGATTTCTTTGACAATTTGCTTAACTACATGGAAGTGCATCGGGACTGGAATACGGCAAATTATGGGTGCGTTAAAATATTAAATAATACTTTTGATAAAGTGGATAGTTTCAAATATCTAGGATCAATATTAACATAGGAAACTCATATTCACGGAGAAATTAAATGTCGACTAAAAGCAGAGAATTCGTGTTACTATTTGGTGCAAAATCTCTTGTCGGCGCGAATTCTGTCGATGAATTTGAAGCTTAAAATATGCAAAACGATAATCATGCCGGTTGTTCTGTATGGCTGCGAAACATGGTCACTTACTCTGAGGAAAGAACATAGACTGAAAGTATTTGAGAACAAGATCCTGAGACGAATATTCGGACCCAAGAGGAACGGGAATGGGGAATGGCGGAAACTTAATAACGAGGAACTATATAATTTATACGGTTTACCCAAAATTGTTAGTGTTGTCAAGTCTAGGAGGCTTAGGTGGGCAGGTCATGTAGCTAGAATGGAAGAAAGTAGACACGCTTTCAAGTCTTGAATGGAATACCAATCGGAAAACAACCATTAGGAAGACCTAGGCGCAGATGGGAGGACAATATTAAGATGGATCTCGCAGAGATTGGAATACAAAGTAGAAACTGGATCCAGTTGGCTAAGGATAGAAGTCAGTGGAGAGCTTTTATAAAGGCGGCATTGAACCTCCTGGTTCCATAGGCCATAGAGTTAGTTAGTTATATGCCGTGTAGAGAAAAGTACGTAAATTATATTTTTAGGGACATAAGCAGGGGTGGGCTTTGGGTGCTCCGACCCCTTCCTCAAACTCCCGACTTTTCTGTAAATTTAGCCTAATTATATGGATGGTTTTACAAATTTTAATATAATTTATCCTAATATTAAATTTAAACTTGATCAAAAGCTTTGGATTCCTCCCGAAATAAATTCCTATGTGCGTGCCTGTATTCTGTTTTCAAGTAGATAAAAGTCAGTTACAAACTTGTTTAAAGAAATAGTGCCTTCTTAAGCCACACTTTAACACTTCTTGTTCTCCTTTTTTCTCATAAGAACTACCCTTAAAAATTTAAACCAAAATTATGAAAAATGCTCTGAGAAAACACAAGTTTTTTTTCTCTCTCTGAACAAAAGACGAAAGAATACTAAGCCAACACAAACATATTTTGAATAATGACGAGTGAGACATCTAAATGGACGGTTAATGCAATACGAATATTGGGGCTGCATATAAAGCATATCACAATTAGTTTCTTTCAATAATATACCTTGGAGTGAATTGATCATCTGTACACAGTAATATTCTATGTAATTACGCTTGCTATAAAGCACAATTTGTTCGATGTATTTAAAATCGAATGAACATTATTTCATTGTTTCATTGTAACACATTAAGATAGTGTAAGTGTACAGATATATTTACTAAAATAAAAAAAACGACGTGATAGATTATATCGTATGTCATTTGTGCAAATGGGTACATAATACAGAAGTCCAGAAAGCTTTCCAACCAGAAGAAAAAGAAGTTAAGAAAAATCATGTAAGGTAGCACCTGACACAAAGCAATTAGCTCTACGGAACAAAGTACATGATTCATAATATTGTAAGGAAGTGTGATATAACGATTTTAATTTTATTTCTGTACTTACTGAGAAAGTACATCAAGAAACAGTAGAGAAACTCCATTCATCTCTCAAACAGCAATGTAGGTACGTTTTAAATCGTGCATTTATATTTTTCTCTTCCTGAAAAGTGAATCATTATGCTCTATGAATTCTTCCATATCTCGACTCGTTTATATGCTTACGGACTGTATCAGTAAGCCTTACCCTACATTTGACTATCACAGAGAATGATGTCAGTGAGACTTACCTGTAATATTACTAATACTACTTTCATGATCACAGACAGCATTTTATGGTGTGAATGCTTTCAAATACTATTTGGTATCCCTGTGTTCAAGGCCAAGGGGAGCATTTCAAAAAACTGAAAAAAAAAGAAATCTTTATGTCCCACGGTTATGCCGGTTAGGCTAAATGATAAATGAAATGGCGGAATGAAGAAAGTGGGAGGAAACGGGAGAACAGCGGGAAAACCTACGCACACGGTGTTTGTCCACCACAAAGACCACACGGCGCCAGCTGGGATCGAACCAGGGATCCAAGCACCGGAGGTGAACGCTTTACCACTGAGCCCCCTGGTTAGCATTTCAGTTGTGAAGCCATGGCTGAGGTGAGTTTGCAGTTACACAGTTGATGAACGGTTCGTGGCATGGGTGTGGGTGCACGAATAACCACACACAAGACAAACAACGATACAGGGAATGACTACATTTAGAGACTCATCTCGTAAAGAAACCCTGTTTTAAAGACCTGCACGGGCCGAATTTTTCGGCCCGAGCCCAATCCAGCCCGAACGTACCTAGGCACGGCCCAGCCCGGGCCCGGCCCGATAAGTTTTTTAAAATTCTTGGCCCAAGCCCGGCCCGGGCCCGATAAATTTTAAAAGTTTTTGGCCCTACCCCAGCCCGATATTTTTTTAAAAAATTAGCTCGAGCCTCAATTTTTCTCAAAATTTAGTACGAAATTTGACCTAACCTCAGAAACATTTTCTAAACTCTGGTTTATAACCTGACACTTGCCTCCCGAATGGTACCATTGCCTCCTAGAACTTTGCCTGTCATCGAGACAACAAATACTCCATTCCCTGTAACAAAATTCTAACTTAATTGATTTTTAGCATAAAGTGAAGATGGCAATATTCTTTAGCGACAGGCAAAACATTCCCACCCCTTCTTGTTATATTTTGAGTTCAGTGAAGGTCAAGGTCAGAACTCAATTTACCGCATAATGCCTGCAATCCTCTATAGTGAAAGTGGAGCCGCTAAGCAACACAAACTGTAAATAGCTATTGCATTCTTTGTAACATTTTTCACGGACACACTTCTTCAACGTTTGGCTTTATTCCAATTATCGTTTGACGAAAGGCAATAATTATTAAAGAATTGCAATTGATCGGCCCCAGCCCAGCTCGACCTGAAGAGAAATCAGTGTCGGCCAGCCCAAGCCCGGCCCGGCCCAAAGAAATAACAGTGTCGGCCCGCCCAAGCCCGGCCCGGTCCAAAGAAATAACAGAGTCGGCCCGCCCAAGCCCGGCCCGTGCAGGTCTCTACCCTGTTTCATTAGGAGAAACGTATGTTTTCTTTTCAGGGTAAATTAAAGACGCATAAGTAAGCATGTACTGCTGTCAACTGGTCATTTGTGATGTTTCTAACTAAATTGCTTTTCAAAGAAGCTACTAAACTGAATATACCGCGTTCAACAATTCATAACTAAAAATGTTTACTATCTATGATACTCAAACCTAGAGGTACGGGAACTTCTCGAACACCTTGTAGTGAAGAATAGTTTTTAAGTAAGTACGAAATGTATAGTTGTACTTGTGTTGTTGTGTTATAGTGTCCTATACTTTTGATTTTTAGTATTTGGATATACAAAGATGACGAAACTAGAATAGAACATTGAAATAGAGTTTGTTTTGTGAATAATAATAATAATAATAATAATAATAATAATAATAATAATTATTATTATTATTATTATTATTATTATTATTATTATTATTATTATTATTATTATTATTATTATTATTATTATTATTATTATTATTATTATAAATTTTGGACATGTGACATATTTTGGAAATTCTGTGAAAACGACAAACATTATTTATTTGCAAATTATGGACAATGAATTTTCATTACCAGATCAAAGTTAAAACTGTATTTTATTTTCCAGTTCTTTCAGTTCAACTTACAGGTCATTTATACATTCAGACTTAAAAGAATTTTTATTTTGTGTTCACTCTTTCCTTTTATGTATTTCTTAATGAATAAACATAGAGATTGTTCCTTCGTCCATATTCCTAAAGATCACCTTACCTAATGTCAGTCTACACATTTTGCATTTCATCAGCTTTCTGTCGATTTATTGAACTGAGAGTACAATGACCGACGCCTCAGAACAAAAATAAGGAGAAGACGCGTAGGAGGACAGAGTAGACAAATTTAACCAACAACGACGATGTAAAGAACGCTCCGAAACGATGATAAAAAGGAGAAAGTCTGAATCTTAAAACTTATCCAAATCTGTATGGATAACGTTTTTCAAGTTGTGTATTGTGCTATCAACGACAAGAATGACTTTGTTATTAGAAAGCGACTGTACTCCGTGTCATGCAACACTATAAGTTGATTATAATTTTGTTAGTTCCGTTGCGATCTTCGTTCCGTTGCGTTTGAGCCGTCTGTCCATCCACATCCTGAATGAAAACGACATTACACCGAGAGAGAGTCATGAATGCTGTGTAGATTTTTACCTATAATAAGTTCATCTTTTTCTCATTCACCCTCTCACATCACAATATGTTTCCACTTGGAAAATATTCAATTTCATTTGTAAAGCAACAAAGATCACTTGCCATTACTTTTCCTCTAAATATTTTAGTTTAGAAAATCCTAGGATGGTTTTGTCAGTTCTATATCCCCAAATTCTTAATTTTGTCTTTGTTACATCGAGTTACAAGAACAGTGGAGATCACCGTGCATTGTTTGTGTAAGTAACGTGCTACACTCAAGTGTATCATCCTTCTTCTAGCTTTCAATTCTGTCAACTCAGAACATTATTTAACTCAACTTATTTATATAATATTGGGTAGAATTTTGTTCGGTTCTATTGGTTTTACCTTAATAGAGTTCCATATGAATGACATGAATGTAGGTAATGTGATCTGATAATTGAATATGATCGGTCGTTGTTGCAATTATGATTATGAAACTTGAAACTACATCTATTTCATCTAATCACTACATGACCTGACTCATCACTTGATTAGGTTTGGAATAGACAAGTCTTTCTAGTATAAATTATCTTTGCGAATATTTAAATTTTATGAAAACAACGTAGAGAACCATTTAATCCATCTTTGAACAAATATACAAGAGGAATACTAAATTTTTAAATGAGCAACTTTTGGCTGATTCCTTTAATGTTTGAATGTACCATGTGGAAAAAATAAAATGAAGTCTTTGATTTTCGTCCAAAGGTTATGCCGTGTAGGCTAAAGCAGAAGAAGATGATGAAAATGAATAAAATGAAGGAATGAAGAAAGTGAGAGAAAATGAAAAAACCCGAGAAAATTAACGCACGCGGTAATTGTTCACCACAAATCCCGCTTGTCGCGAGCAGGCATTAAACCAGAGACGCACTCATCAGAGATGAACACTGCCACTGAGCTACCGCGGAAAATAAACAACCAAGAACAATATCTCAACTAGTATAAATCATAGTAGGCCTACATTGTTCAAATCAGAACATTGTTAGAATTCGAACGGAGAACGGATTCGCTGTCCCCCATTAACTTTGGGGGTAGTCTTGGACCGAAGCAGAGACTCCTCACAAGAAGTTAGTGCTTTATCACTGAGGCACCGTCCCTCACTTCGCAAGAAGAACTATGATTCTGATAGTTGTATCGGTCGTGTAAACACTGTATGAAAAACCAATCCACAACAAGCACACTCAAAATGTGCAATTCGTACAGTTTTCTTCGAGCGAAAGTTTTCTCTAGATCAGTTCTTCTCAACTGGTGCGTCGCGATCCCATGAGTAAAGGACAACTTGTCGGTGGATCGTCTCCTAAATGATTTTCAATACGTTTTATTATTGTTGTAACTATTTGCAAAGAACAAAAGGATCATATGAGACCAGCAAAAGGGGATTGTCGTGTTCTAAAGGCATGAGAACTATTGTTCTTGGTTAATTATGATAAAATGCAAATTGCATGGACAGTGTATCATGTAGGTTTGATTTATGAGTCTTAAGCATTATTAGTCGTATCACGGATAACGAAGTTCTCTAATAGTGAAGGAGGTCAACTAGAATTTTATCATGCCGAAAATTTTGGAAATTACCTTTATTACTACGCAGACTTTTATGATCGCTCATGTTTGAAAGTATCTTCTTCAAAGAGTTCGAACCCAATTATTTTTGCAACGTTCCGACATTTATATTTAGTACAGGGATACAAATAAGCAACAAAATTTTACTAGCCCAAGAAAAAAGCTACTAGCCCACATCCCGCAATAGAAATCATTTAGTTATCTTTGGTATTATATTAAATACTCGCCCGCTCCGATGGACCCCTCGCCGGGGCGAGTGGTTATTTGCATCCCTGAATTAGTACATAGAATTCAATTTTTTAATGTATATGTTGTACCGAAATTGTGGTCTTACGCCTGCGTATATCAAAAATCTGGAACTCATGGCTGAAAAGTTTGAAACTTTCTTTCTTTGGGTAACCTGGAGGGTATTTTGTTTCGTCAGAAATGTACGCATTTGTATCTTCCGAAATATCTTCATGCCCGCTCGTTTGCGGACAGGACTTGGGATAGTGTGTACTCAGTTACAATGTAAAGTTTCTTATATGCTTGACTTCTAGTAACCAGTACAAAACGCGGACTTCTATTTGCATTAATGGGTCAGTTGCTTTTTGCCTTCTTATATCTGACCTGCCTCCCCTCCTTATATATAGTTTGGACCAAGTTGTCATGTTAGCATCCAAATCCACATTTTTGTATTTACTTACACCGGCGTTTCTTTTTCTTCTGTTGAGTATACCACGCATACGATATATAAGCTTTTACATAATGATATGACTGTTACTACAATACTGTGGATTTCTATGCGTTACCGACAGTATCAATGGGATCAGGTTTGGAGAAATGTTTTTGCATCCTCGATTCTCTACTGTATATGTAAGCTAAGTAGTATCAGGTCAATTGATAGTATCAGTAGTCAATTGATTCACATCAATGACAGACTGTATGTTATCTCTCTTGCGATATGGATTTATGTTCAACTTGTCAACAAAGAGAGAGTATGAGGCGTCATAAATCCCATTGATTGTCTATTGTTGCGATTTGATGGTTACTAGCAACACGCATTTGTCGAACATCGCCGCAGTTCTTTAGCGATAATATCATTTCTTTTCCCGATTTTGCTTTTTACCCTTCCGGGAAACAAAACACTGTTCTCTGGATTATAGCACGAACAGAGATTAACTTACACCGAGTTACGGCTCTCCTCGATACCACTACCTATTTTGACTTTTTGCAGCATTTCCAACGAAAACATTTCGATCCTGAGATCGAGCGGCGATATTTCAATCCTTTTGTGGCAGTAGTCATAACACTAAAGTTCCCTAGAGTGCTCCATTCTTTTTTAAGTGTAGTATGTTATAATTTTCTTTTGTGTTTCTTATACGCTTGTTTCCTTGCATTTGTTAAATTATTATTGTCTGTTCAGAAATTTTCAGCACTATTTAGTTGCCTTATGCCCTTTTTCTTAGTATTATATGGTGCATTTCTTATATTTCTTTTTTAATTGTATTTATAATTTGTGAGTTTCATAATGTAAAGTATTCCTTGTATGTGGTATTATCGTAGAGCGAATACTTTCAATAAGAAACCAGATAGCTGTAAGTGTAAGAGTTTTATGCTATTGTATCTGGAGTTGGGTGTCCAAATCATCCTGATTACTTTTGATTTTTCCTTATTTTTGTTAATTCCTATCAACAACCGCGTTTCCTCGGTTTCTGTTCGTACACTACAACGTGCAACACTTAAACCCAGGGGCGGATCCAGGGGGGCCGATCGCCCCCCCAGAAGAGGAAACTTTTTTCTTATTTTATATATAAACAAAACCCATCCCAGAGTTTGGAACTCTTAAAAGTAGCTCTAAGTGGCAGTATTACAACCCACCGCCCCCTCAGAAGTCCGTCCTGGATCCGCCACTGCTTAAACCATGAGCCATTCGTTCAGGTATTGTTTTTCTTTTCTTTTTTTTTGGAACGATCTCGGTTAGTCGGGTCTTGGATAATCGTAGCTCTAATCTAGTTAGTACCTGGGCGGTCTTATTTTGTTATTTTTATCAATTCAGTTTCACTGAAATATCCTACGGGAAGAAGAGAGTTTAAATTACTCGTAAGTAATAACAGCTGTATCGTCTGTTTGCGGAAGTTTAGCGGTTCCTTTCCAGCACCGAGATTATATAAGACGTGGCTCTACAGTTTAAGGTGGAATCCGGAGCACCGTAGTGTTTTGAATTTATTAAGTTCTCCCACCGCAAGTCGAACTCGGAATCATTTGTACCAAAGGAGCATGCGTTAACCATTAAACCAGAGGGCGGCTGCACCGTCTTAAATTATTTTTCTAACATAGTTAGCTTAACCCTGCAACCCTCGCGCGGGGTAAATATGACCACAGAGGGATATTTTGGTTTGGCTCTCCTAGATAGTTGGCAATTCTGACCCGGCCACCCTACTATTAAATCATGTTAAGAGTACAATACTTACAAAAAATATGCTATTAACATTTTTCATACACAAAAAATACGTTTAATATAAAGTGGGGTCACTGCGACCCCACGCGAGGATTGTTGATACCTAACACCGCGCGAGTGGTGCAGGGTTAATTAACAATATATTTTTGTAACTGATATTATAGTGGTTGTCTTTGAAAATACATTAAGTTTGATTATATTTTGCTCATATGTCTGTAGATCAGGCCTTGATCAATCCTCATTCGGATGCTTCTATAAAACTCTCCAATAATGCTTTGTGCAAAATATATTTGATACGCGGCTAAGTATAAATTCAAAATACTGAAGAGGAGGACTATAAGGGCTATAGTCTTCCCCCTTGAGGCTCTGGTATGCACTGGATAAAATGGGCATCAATCCTACTTTCTTCACACTGAATAAAACGGCAAACTATGGTAGCCCCTCTCTTGATGAGATCCTGGATCCCCACGTGTGAAATATATATATATATATATATATATATATATATATATATATATATATATATATGTGTGTGTGTGTGTGTGTGTGTGTGTGTGTGTGTGTGTGTGTGTAATACAAGTTAAAAACAAGTACGTTACTGGGGCTTTGGGATTATCTCATTACTTACGGGATTTAAAACGTTTGCAGATACTTTATGTAATTGTGATATGTACCAAATTTTATTACTTATTAATACATACATTAGGAGATATTAGGATTTATTATTTTTTAAAAAACAAATCTATTATTTGGATTAATAATCTGTAGTTCTTCTTGCAGCATGAATTTTTAATTATGGTAACGCTGCATTACCTCTTATAATTTTGTGAAAATCAGACTTTCAAGGAATCTACACTTAAATGAACTTTTCAGGTTTTTGATATGTTTCGTAACTAGAAAGCATTGTTGTTTTATAACGAAATACATAAGTAAATCAGACAGTTTTCAGAAAGAACACACTCTGAAAACCAGTACCTTCATTAATATTATGAATCTTCTAACTAATTTATGTACTTAATAATCATGCTAGTCAAATGGGTATTTTGTGCTCATTTATTCGTATTCTAATTGAGTAATTTTTATCGGTAAGTATTTTAAGATTGCGTGCCATAATTTATCTAAGCTTCTAAACTAATTTTACAAACAGTATTTGATTTAAGTAATCCTATTATACTATTATAATAAATTACAGGTAATAATATTATTTATTTTTATTTCTTTGCAGAAATCAACTATTTCTACATTTAAGTTAATAAAGGAGCGAAAAATGAGATTCGAACTTCTAGTTTATTTTATCTTACACTCCTTACAACTAGTGACAGGAAAAATGCAGATATATCTCAACGAGAGTAATAAAGTACAGCAATTACTAGAATGTATACGTATAATGCTATATCAACATTCAAATAATGCCAGTACACTAGTGGTAATTGAAGATGTAAGATATGATATGTTTGAAACCTTGTTCGTCAACTATAATATTCCAATTGTCCGGTTCAGTCAACGGTTACCAGAGAAGATAAACGAGAGAAGAGGCATGATCTCAAAATGGAAACTCAGGGAAAGTTCCGTAGTGTATCTTTTTATTCTACAACAACTAAAGAACTTTAAATTCATGATTGAAACACTGAAAACACTAAATTTTTCTACTCGTAGCAAAATGTTTGTGTTCACTGATAATGATGGTTCTAATTTTGAAAACATTCCACTACTACTAAACGCTGCACTCAAAAACAATATTTTAAATATAGATATAGCAGTTTCACAGAATAAGTGTAGTTTATCACAAGAGATGTCTTTACAAATTTATACATATTTCCCCTTCTCGGAAACTCACTGTCGATCCACAAAACAAATAACCATGTTGGATTCGTGTTATAACGGCTACTTCTTAAACAAAGTTGATTTATTTCCCAATAAGATTCGTAATTTACATAAATGTTCCTTCCCAATGACAACTCTACACTCTCCACCTGAAACAGTGACCAGACGGAATCCTAATGGCACACTACAAGTAGTTGATGGTCAAATGTTTAACTTGATGCAAACTATTGCTAGTAAGGTAAACTTTTCTCTGAAAGTTACACCTAAAGAAACGCATGAAGAACATGGCTTTCGCCTTAAGAACGGATCGTATGCAGGAGATATGTTAAAAGTCATACTTGGAGAATTAGAGGGAACTTTCCACCATACATCTCTCAAATTATACCACTACGATTTCTTCGATCCAGTATTGACAAGTGATTTTTCTCATTATGCTTGGATATTGCCTCAACGTGGTTTCTACCCAAGATGGATGAATATATTTTTCCCATTTGAGCCTCTGCCTTGGATATCTATATTGCTTGTTTATATCTTCCTTATTATCTGTACGAAAGCAACGGATTTTTTTCTGAAATACAGTGCAGCTTTCATATTTTCTTCCCCGATCTTATACAATTTATCTATACTACTAGGTGTATCAGTTCCTCATCCTCCAAATCTAAATTCTGTGAGAATGTTATTTCTAATTTGGATTCTCGGTTCACTTATAATCAACTCTTGCTACCAAGCTGGTCTGTATGGCTTCGTTTCAAAGCCAAAGATATATCATGATATTAACACGATGTTTGATTTAGTTCAATCAGGAATATCATTTGGTGGTACGAATACACACCGCCGTTATTTCAAGAATGGCAAAGATGCTGTTACTAAAACTATATATGATAGATGGAAAGAAACCAGTTTTAATTATCTTGAAATATTTGAACAAATGATCCTGCAGCGGAACTTTGCTGTTATATGCAAACTTCATATATTTGAGAGTACTGTGTATGAGCATTCATTATTCAATTCTCATGGGAAACCTTTGTTATACCCAATGCCACACATTGTTATATCTGCCCCAAGTGATTTCCGCTTGAAACACAATTCACCATTCACGGTGTTATTTCAACGTATTGTTAATATTGTTGTGAATTCAGGTTTAACTCAAAAATGGAGAAAGGATGTTTTATTAAACATGCGTTTGACAGCTCGGACTTCCGTATTCTCTACGGAAGAAGGAAAAGAAACAGCAATATCATTTAAAGACGTAATGGGAGCTTTTGCTTTGATAAGTTTTGGGTTAACATTAAGCTTGTTTATATTCTGTTGTGAGGTGGTTATGAAATATATTGGAGCGATTAAAAAGAAATACCGTAACTTAAAACGTAGAAAGTGTTTGAAAGGCCACACGAGACATATTTAAATACATATGTCTTACTTATTTTTAATTTATATAAAATCAACTAGATTTTTGAACGTTTAAGCATATACTAACAATAAAAGTAAAAATTTAAAAGCTAGTTAGCCAAGTAAAATGCAGGAAAGACCGTAGGTTACTGTAATTGACATGGTTTAAATAAGAAAGGAATTATTCTAAAACTCAGAAAAGCAAAATAAAGAGAATAATGTCCCGTCAAGCACTTGCTGCGTTCGGTTTTGGGCTTCCTCAATCTATGCCTCAGGTCTCATTCTGTAACTCTACAAGATTAGCATACGAAAGTAAGAATTATATGTGGTCGTCAGAATTCGACGAAAGATACGAGAATGCACATACACACACAGAGAGAGGGAATGTTCTCTCCTAGATACAAAGAGATTACTAGTTTGGTTGTAGCATCAGTTCTTACATAAATAAATTAATACAAAAATGGCAGAAATATTTCTGCTTCATTCGTAGAAACGTGTGTTTGCTTTAGAATGTATCAAAGACGCGTAATAAAGTAAGTTCTGCCGTCGATTGGTCACTTGCGATGTCTCTAAGTACATTGCTTCACAAAAGAGCAGCTAAACTGAATATATCGCGTCCAACAATTACAACGATAACGTTGTATGTATCATTGGCAATCTGTGCCTATTTACAGAAAGGGATCAGAGGCGAATTATGTGAGCAATATAATGTATAATGAAAAAGAAAGACATATAGAGATTTCGAGATTATTATTTTGTAATCGGTAGCTAAAATATAAGTTTTTGTTACTATAGCAACGATATAAATAATTGTACATATACGTAGACATCTCAACGAGTAAAGAAGTGTGTATAAAGGTTTATATATATTTTATTATATGTGCAGAAAAGTTAATTATATATACTTATCTTGGTCAAATATTAAAAACTAATTAAGAAAGTGATAAAACGCGTTGTGCTATTTAGAAGATTAATTTATAATACGAACCAGGCCCTTATAAAAATTGGTGCCTCACAACGGGAGTTATATAAAGTGTCGTTTCGAAGGTCTAGTAAAAACGGCATTTCAACGCGATCTTAATATCACAATTTTGCGAAGTGGAAAAGTAATTAAACGAAATATGGCCACGGAAAGTAATAATTTGGTTGACGGACAAAGTGTGAATCTTGAATTGACTCCGAGGGACAATTTGGCAGATATTCTAAAAGATTTGGCTCGACAGATGAAAAATCAGTCCGAGCAGATAAAAAACCAATTGGACCAGCAAATGCAACATGTGAATGAAAAATTGGACCAGCAAATGCAATATGTGAATGAAGAATTGGACCAGAAATTAACGCAACTAGCCAATGACTTTGATGAAAATATAGTAAAATTGAATCAACGTAATGAAGATAGATGGGAGCATGTGCAACATCAGTTAGATCAAATGAACTTACATGTGGTGCAAAAATTCGAGAAATACGAAGAGAAAATAGAAAAAGTTGTACAGCGAAGCACAGAAATTCATGAATCTATGGATGTTTTAAAATCGACAATTAACGCACATGAAAACCACATTAGAGTACTGCAAGATGAAGTTAATTTCATCAAAGAAAGATGCGTTCCCGGAACTTCATTTCAGGATACAGAAGGCACTAGTCGTCCTATAGCCACAGGTTGGGTACCTGATCAACCTCCAAGAGCAACATTGGAATTTGCTGGATCATCGAGTGGTACAGAGAGTAGTGGCGGAGAAGAACGAGAGAGGCAAACATCCAAACGCAGACGCGTCTCCAGTAGAGGTATGAAGACATCTACAGGTAATCAGTTGCGGTTTAGCGAAGTAAAATCGCTCACAAATTTTAGTGGTGTGCCAGGAGATATACTCGCTAGGGCATTTCTCGAAAAATTCCAGGGTGAATGTGAGCTCATTGATGTAAATGAGTCTCAATTCTTAAAAATCTTACCGCATATCTTGTTGCCACCTTGCTTAACATGGTTTAAGGCTATTAGAGGTAGTCTTTATTCGTATTCAGATTTTAAGAATGCTCTTTTGTCGAATTATGAAAACGATTTTATGGTAGCAAATAGAGATGCTGTTTTGCGAACGAACCACTACAATCCAAAGTTACACCGTAGTATTACTGAATTTGTAGTATCAACATATCATGAGCTAAGATCATTAAATCCGAACCATCCGGAATCCCGAATTATAGCTTCAATTAGGATCTTATTGCCATTTAGATTACAACAGTTGTTAATGTCGGCTCAGTGCATTAATTTCAATCATTTAATTATGCTCATTCAGAGTTATAAGAGTCAATCTGCAATTCAAAATAACAATAAGATGCAGGATAGAGGTCAGGGTAATTATGCACGTAATCAGACGCAATATGCTTTTGTTCGTAATGTAGATATACAACCTGACTTTGATTCTAATGTTCGTAGTTTCAATAATAGAATGAGTAGATATAATGGTACCGGAAATCAAACGCAACCTAACTATAGAAATGGAGCTAGGAATTTTAGAAATAACAACAGGAATTTCCGTAGGAGTAATAGCTACCGCAGATTTTCACAAAATCAATTTGCAGATGGCAGGAATTTTGTAAACAGGAATCAAAATATGGTATCATCCTATGAAAGACAAGCACGTACACAAAATTGTGCTATACAATGTTCCTTAAATGAACCCTTCGAACGTATAACTTGAACTGACAAAAAGGCGTCCGATGGATTTGTATTAAATTGACCTTTGCTTACGTCTATGGTTGATATGTTCTTCAGTCGATTTATTATTAAAATGTATGTTAAAAACATGTGTAATTATGAAATATTTTGATTATGGGTAAAACTCATTATTTACGGAATATTGACGAAGTTAATTTATGGCAGTTAACTGAAAATATTATTGATTTGTTCCTTATAGTTTTGTTGCAATTTCCTTTTATAGCATTAATTGAAGAAATGATAATTTGTGTTTCTTGTCTTTTGCAAAGTTATCTCATAATTACTTATTTGAATATTATGAATATTTAAAAATAAAAGATCGTAATTTTAATGTAAACTTATGAAAGTAATATGAAATAGATGCAATTTATTACATGGAAGGAATAAGAGTAATGAATATCGAATCTCTTGATTTTTCAAAACTTATTAATGTATTAAATGATGACCATCAATGCGTTTATATGTTCCAACTTTGTGGACTTCTGATCCTATCAATATCTAATTTTATGAAGATCTTTGTTTGTAAAGAGTGTTGTTTGCATATGAAGGAATAGTTGATTTTGTATCCTATAAGGAAACTATTAGTTAGGTTTAATTCTTGAATAACCTTAATTATGATAATTGTAATTCGTCGTTATTAATGTCGAGATATATTGTCAAAAATAAAAATGTGTAATGTTATAATATTATATATATAAAAGAAAAAGTAGAATATGTGTATTAAAGATGATATTATATATATGAGGGCTATTCAAAAGGTAAATGTTGCATGATATCTAATCCAGGGTTCTTCCCTTCATAGTAAAACTATTATGGAAGTCCCGTTCGAGGCGACATCTACAACGATAACGTTATATGTATCATTGGCAATCTGTGCCTATTTACAGAAAGGGATCAGAGGCGAATTATGTGAGCAATATAATGTATAATGAAAAAGAAAGACATATAGAGATTTCGAGATTATTATTTTGTAATCGGTAGCTAAAATATAAGTTTTTGTTACTATAGCAACGATATAAATAATTGTACATATACGTAGACATCTTAACGAGTAAAGAAGTGTGTATAAAGGTCTATATATATTTTATTATATGTGCAGAAAAGTTAATTATATATACTTATCTTGGTCAAATATTAAAAACTAATTAAGAAAGTGATAAAACGCGTTGTGTTATTTAGAAGATTAACTTACAATACGAACCAGGCCCTTATACAATGAATGATAACATTAAAATGATTCCTCTCTGTGATACTGAAATCTAGAGATACGGAGACTTCGCAAACATCTCGAAGTGAAGAAGATGGTTTTTGCGTAAGTAGAAGTTGTATAGTTGTGCTTATAGCGTTAAAAATCCTAATCTTTTGATTTTTGGTATTTGGATATACAAAGGTGAGAAAATTATAATAGGAAGTTAAATTTGAGTTTGTTTGCTTAAATAAGGTGGCACTACTTCTTAACGCAAGTGTACTATACTACCCATCTTCCACCCCCGAAATCTATCATCTCTGAACATTATTTACTTTGACTGATTTACTCTTAATGTAGTATTTTGTTCGGTTCTGCTAGTTTTATATTGGTACAACCTGTTACTATTCAGGTTCCTGAATTACATTAACGTATACCATGTTATTTCATAATTAAATATGATTGGTCATTTTTTGAAATTATGATTATGAAACTTAAAATTACATCTATTACATCCAATCACCACACGACCTGACTCATCACTTGATTTGGAACGTTGGTTTGTAATAGACATAATTTTCGTGTAAACGATTTTTGTAAATATTTAAGTTCTATACAAACAAGGTAGTGAATCATTTTACATTACGATGTACAGCATTTTCCAGCTGCTTTTAAGATTAATTCTACAAGATTACATAGGCAACTAAACGGTTTACATAGTAAACTAAATGGTATTGATAGTTTCGCTGCGTCACAATAACTATTATCTTAATCTACAAAACTTCCGGCGAAAATTATTTTAAATCCAGGAGAAACTAATCCAGAAGCACACTGAAGGATTCTAACATAATTCAGAGCATTGCAAACACATTACAGCATTAAAAGTAGTGGGGCATCACGAAGGAAACTCGGCTATAAAAAGTAAATGAGGGCACCTTTACGTATAAGAGTTGAAAAGTAAAGAACACGAAAATGAGGAAATCCAAAAATACATCAAAAGGTTGCGATCTTGGCCAATAATTAGTTTCGGATCAGGGGCCACAACAGTTTTGAATCTCTTCTAAATCGAGTTTTCATATTTTCTACTTAATAAGCACATCATACTGAGTTAAGTGATAATCTGGGTTTCGCTATACTATATGTAGTTCTCCAGATATAAGGCGTACAAGAATTTTTTTGATTGAATGAAGTATATTGCATCTTCGATCAGGGGCCACAAAATTTTTGAAAACTCCCTAAAACAAGATTTCGTATTTTCTACGGAATAATCAATCATACTGAGTTAAGCGATTGCTTCTATTTGGCTTCACTGTATGTAGTTCTCCAGATATAAGGCGTACAAGAACATTTTTGATTGAAATATATTCGATCTTTTGATCTAAAAAATGCAATAGAAAAAGTAAAAATGCCGCATTTTACTCATATCTTGTTTGAGAAGTTCATGGTTCACGTCCAGTTCATGTGTGATTGTTGTGGATAACAAAATGCCTATTAAGTTTCTTGGTTTCCGTTTCTTCCTTATTTTCTCTTTACTGCTTCTAGTACTGCATAAACTTTCCTTTGAACCTTTTATCTGTCCCCTTTGGCTACAAAGTATAATCATCGTATGTTAAAAAACGGAGTTTCATGTTATGGATAACAACCCTTCAATTACTTCTTTGTATTAAAAATCAGGGCTAACATTAAACATATCAATGATTTACCAAAAATCTTTGAACCAATTTCTAATACTTGGACGCCGTATATTCACACAATTTCTTTCGAATTGTATTCCAGGTAAAATTTACAAACACACTCCAACATTCATTGAAACATTTAAAGGCATCCATTCTACTTTAGAGTAAGATTAAAATATTTCGAATATCAAGTTTTATCAGTGAGTAAAGCAGGAGTTAAAGGAAGGTGTGTCTGAGTAATAAATTTATTGTTCGCAAAAATTGTCCTCGTATCACACCGATAAACGGCATATTTACGCAACTTCTGCAAAATCATTATGCCTGCCATAGGGAACTTTTGCCAAGACAAGGACTTCTGACAATGGGAACATAAAGTACTTCCTTCTGCTCTGCGTTCACCTCTGATGCTTGGGGTCCCTGGTTCGATTCCAGCTCGCGCCATGTGGACTTCGTGGTGGACAAACACTGTGCTGATGTGTTTTCTCGGGGTTCTTCCAGGGGCCGCGGTGGCTCAGTGGTAGAGCGTTCACCTCTGGTGCTTGGGGTACCAGGTTCGATCCCAGCCCCCGCCAAGTGAACTTTGTGGTGGACAAACACCGTGTGCGTGAGTTTTCTCGGGGTACTCCCGTTTCTTCCCACTTTCTTCATTCCACCATTTCATTCATTTCTCATCTTCACCGTTTCCTTTAGCCTAACCGGCATAAACGTGGGACGTAAAACTCAAAGATTTCATTTCATTTTTTTCGGGGTTCTTTCGTTTCCTCCTACTTTCTTTGTTCCACCATTTCATTCGTTTCTTATTATCACCGTCTCCTTTAGCCTAACTGGCATAACCGTGGGACGTAAAACTCAAAAATTTCGTTTCATTTTCAAACTTATAAGGTTGCTCATTTCATGCAAATCCTCAACATCTCTTAAAGAGCTTCCGCAAAGTCTTAAGCTAACTAAATCATTTCCCCGTATCCAAAAATGAATATCCTTTCCTTTCATCATTTTCATAAAAAGCGTTACGCTCGTTTTACATCCAAAACTTACGACAAAACACGTGTATGTTTAACAAGATTATTGACCGTCTTTTTCAATATGCCTACTTCGATTTGTATTCATATACATTCTGTATACAGGAAAAAGGTCCCAAGTAATAGCTCTTAATTGACTTTTTTTTTTTTTCTTTTTGCATTACTGCTTTTACTAATAGGAACAAAGTGGTTTGATGCCAGCATGTCTGACAGCTAAAACACTACAGCTAATAGCAAATGTTATCTATATACATACAATGTTATAAATACGTACAATAGTTACCAGTCTTTTCAATAAGTCTTTATTATTCAGTATACTCCTAAATTACGTACAAAATATTAGTAACTCAGTAAAACGTTCACTTACAGCAGAGTTTAGAAAATGGAATGAAATCCAGCAATGGGTCTCTGTCTTTGCTTGTTCATTTATTGTAAGATTTGAATGCCTTGTGTATGTGCTCTAAGAAATGACATATATATACTACATTAAGTTACTCAGTAGGATTCTTTAATGAGAAAGTAATTGAATCAATTATCGATTTGTAAATAAACTGTAAACGGTTCCGTGCAACATAAAGCCTCACTGAAAACCGGAACTTCTCAAGGACTCTTGCAGAGAGCAGCAAATTATAAACTACTCAGAAAACAGTTCAAGGTAAGTTGTTTATTGGATACATGTCGGTACTAGAAATCAACATATAGAAGAAATAGATCATATGAGTGGTCCTATGCCAAAACGGACTAACTACATTTTGATGAAATTGAGATAGGGTGACTTTTTGTGGACAGAGAGTCTTATCATACCAGAATGAACTAAGTTTGTAGCTTCTTTAATTTGTCAAGGGATGGAGTAAGTTATTATGATGAGCGCATTCTATGGCAAGTGATGAACTTTTCAGTTCTCAAACTAATTTCATTCTATTTCAATTTCATCAAAAATGAAGTTAGTCGGTTTTGGCATGGGACCACCCACATGAGTGAATACATTTGAAAATGAAATTGCATCTTCTTTCTCAAATTCACTACTCTCTTATCATATTATCTCTTACAGTTTTAGTATAACGCCTATTGAACGAATTACTGGATTTTTTCCTTAACACTCGAAGGATGGAATGAGTGAGAATGACTCATTTCAGTTTTCGAAGCAGTATACTATAACTGGTTTTCATTCAACTCATTCCACTTTCCAGCATATGATATGTATTTTGAAAATATTTGGATAGTTAGTTCTCGAGTTGTTGCTATATATACTTATAATGAGGGAAGAGTCATTTTGACTCATTTGAATTATTTTTCAGTTTCGAACTGAAATATTAGGTTTAGTATTACAGCAGCAGTTATAACAGAGTTAATTTTATCGCTTTATTATTATTATTATTATTATTATTATTATTATTATTATTATTATTATTATTATTATTATTATTATTATTATTATTATTATTATTATTATTATTATTAACAAACAGCGGCTCGGCTCAATTTGTGGTGTAATTTTTCTTTTGTATGCATTGAACTCTTTCTGTCTTCCACAACCGTATAACTATATATTAACAAAATCGGTGTTAAAGTACTCGACCAGACGCTTCTAAAGTATTCTGTTCGGGCAGGTACAAGACGATGGCCAGTGCACGTACTGTACAACGTTTTGGATCTTGCAATTGTAAATTCCTGGATATTATACAGAAGAAAAAACAACAGTAAAAAAGCCTTTATTTTAGATTCAGTGGAGGAGATAACAGAACAGAAACCTACAACTGCAGGTACTTCAAAAAATTAAAGGATGCGGAAGAGCCCATCAAAGAGAAGACATTGTCAAATCTCCAGAAAATTCATAAATTTGTCTGCAAATAAGTGCACCAATTTTGAGCATTATGCGTAAGAAAAGTGCTCTGCTAAGAAAATTGTGTGCAACACTTATTACAAAGACACTTAGACAAGAAATGTCAAACTTATTTCGAGATCAAGAGTTTACAGTGCTGTGCTAAAAATATCCGATAATACAAATGTCAATAGCTGAGTATTTGTATTGAAATCATGTTCAAATTTTACAGGAAAAGTTGATAAAACTTATCCAGAGAATTCCTGTAATTTTGTCAGTATTATTTTCAAAGATGTAGCCTTCAATATGAATGCATAACGAGAAAATGAAGCACTATCGTCCGATTCGCACTATCACGGAGTGCGAACCCGTAGGTTGAATCTTAGGCAGAGAGGGAGGAGTCCCAAGCTTAGAAAAACCATTGCAAAAATACTCACTAAAGCCAATAAATCCATATTTCCCCTCAAAACATTTTAGCTATATTCAACTTCTAGCGGGATACGGGAATTTTGTTTCCGAGAATTTATGAGCATCCAGAAGCTATTCGGTTCAGAGGTGAATTGACTTGAGAGGTTATCCACATAATTCTTATATTTCATACGAAGGAGTTATTTTGAATGTTGTCTAATATTAGAGAAAGGCCTATATGTTTGTTCACTCGGAAAGTGCTTCCACAGTAGCCAAGTCCTCTGTTTATTTCGAAGAAAAAAACGTTTCCTGCATCAAACCACGGAGGGAACCGATTCGACACGGGACAAAGTCATTAACAACTGCAGAAATCATGTTCGTAAATAGTAAATAGTATATGTAAGCTAGTTGTATTAGGTGGTCCATTAACTGACTCACTAATGACAAACTGTATGCTATTGTCTTTACTCTTATGGATTTATTTTCAACTTGTCAACAAAAAAGACACTATACGGCATCGTTATACCCATTGACTGCCTGTTGTCCCTATCTGGTGGTTACACAACTCGTAGGCTCATTTGTCGAACATTGCCGCAGTTCTTGCCATTAATGTTATTTTGTTGACTGATTTTGTTTTTTATACTTCTGGAAAATAAAACACTGTTCTCTGGATTGTTGCACGCACAGTGACTACTTACACCGGGTTATAGTTCTCCTCGATACTATCACCTATTTTGACTTTTTACTGCGTTTCTGACGAAAACATTTCGATCCCGAAGTCAGGTGGCGATATTTCAATCGCTTTTTAGCAATAGTCATACAACAGTTGATCCCTAGAGCCCTCCCTCTTTTCTTTCTTTCTTGTGGTATGTTATGATCTTCATTTGTTTTCCTTATACTTTTGCTTGTTACAAGCATTTGTTATTTATTATTATTGTGTGTTCAGAAATTTTCAATACCACTTAGTTGCTTTAAGTCTTTTTTTCTTAGTATTATCTGGTATATTTCTTATTCTCTTTTCGTTGTTTATCTTACTTTATGTAATCGTATTTATAATTTGTGAGTCTTATATCGCATTACATTATTTGTGAGTCTTATATGTTACATTTTTAAGGAAATGAATTTCGAAGTTTGGTATTCTCTCCCTGGAATGCATGGCTCTGAATAAGCACTGTAGCTATTAAAATATATTATAATATTAGTTGTTAGTCACGTTTAGGGCAAATAAGTATTTGCGTATTGTTTGTATACATGTGTGTGAGGGAGAAGAAAATGTTTGAAGTTGTAACCCTATTTATTCCCTCATAATCAAAGTAATTTGAAGTTGGTTTATGTTACACTTTCTCCGATTGTATTTTCTTTGCAATTTTATACACTCTCCATGCTTTGGAAATCAGTAGTGTTCACAAACCTACAGGCCATTGGACACAAAGAAAGGAACATGACGGTAAGTAAATGTAGCATTTATTGCAAGGTTGAAATCTCCGTTACATTGCATTATGATAACCTAAAACTTGTCATAGTCTTAGTAAAATCAAATGTTATTAGTAACTTTCTCTCTCTCGAAAACAGCTGTGGCTACATGTCCGGTAACTGGTCACCGATTTCGTGTCCGGCAGTGACGTCACTTCCTTGCAGCAAATGCCTTATTTGAGACATCGGCATATTGAAAAGATAAAACCAGTTTGCAAAAGTGGTCCGATCTTTGTCCCGTCACTGCCGGCCTTAATACACGAGGGCTCTTAAACTATCGGATGCCTCATGTGCGTCAGCTTAGTGCCTTATAATATAGTGTAAAACCTGTAATTTAATTTGGAATTACTTGTTCGCCAAAAATAACACGCAAGGCCTACAATGAAAATCATGCAAATGCAATAAAATTGAAGCAAAATCTTTCTAAATAAGAAATTAAAAATTTGGATTTTGTTTTAATTCTCGTATACCCTCTTTTCTTTTACTATGTGTACATTTACAATTATGTCAATTCTTTAACTTAGGTTTGATTTTCCGCTTTACTTCTCCCATTTGCGGAATGCTTCACATTATCTTCAGCATCTTCTTTTTATTTTGAAATGCACGTTGAGTTAGGAAAGAATAAAACTTAATTTCGATTATCACTATAGTCATTTTTTCATCAACTGGACAACAGAAAAATATTGTGTTCAGTTACGTCAGTGTTACAAACGTCAAATAAACATTCGCTGTGAGAAGTGACATCACTGTCAGACGCGGAATCGACGTCTGGTCAGCCGACGCTAAACCAGTGTCAAAATTGTAAGGCAAGTTACATTTACTTTAAATCTTTAGTATTTTAAATGTTTTTACTGTAAAATACCAATTAATTCCCTTATAGTTTACGATTTTTAGATACATTCTCTTACAATTGATGTAATTATACCGTAATTACAAGATTTATGACAGATAAGCATTCAGGCCTATAATAAGAAAAGACATCATAATAGAATGAGTGAGTTGAAGAAGAAAATATTGCATCGAACGTTTTTTTTTTTTTTTTTTTTTTTTTTAGAACCAAACAGTAACTATTTTGTAGCTAAACTACAGTGCTTCAAAACGATTTTGGGATTTATTAATTGCTCTAAAGCAGTAAAATTATTATAAAACAGTGTAATTTAGCGTATGCCACAAAACCATATTCATTTTAGATTCGTACAAACAACGTCGGGTGGAATATGTAACGTCTCCATTTTCATTCAATTCTTTTCAATCAACTACATACAATGTAATTATGAGAACTAAAACTTTTGAAGTGAAGGAAAACTAATATTGGATTACAATAACATCAAAAGAAAATTTAAAATTACTGTTTAACTTATCGTCGTTTATTTACCGCTAATTTACTGCTACTTTCGTGACACTCACTTTGAAGTAGATGCATATCCTCCAGTAATTTCACTCTCTCACTGTCATTATCCTATTTTTTTTATAAAATGTATGATGCACTTTGGGAATGTGGTTACCCTTGAGTAGAGTCATGAGATTTTTCTTCTTCTTCTGAAATTCCAACCGGTTCTCGATAAGCTTTGGGTGGAGAAGAATAGTTGTATAATTCAAAATGTAACTCTGGCTCTTGACTGAGATGCAACTGTATTCTCCCGTCCTATATTATCAAAATCGCTCCCTAGAGTACTGATATTTCTGTCATCTAGAGGTTAATTTTTGAGTTACGTTTATGCGAAAATACCATAAGGTAAAGCTCGTGTCTGTCTAGCCAATGGCAATGACAACTCAAAATTGCAATTTTTTGAGTTGTAACACTCTTCCACCGGGTGTGTGATATGTAAAGTATTCTTTGTCTGTGCTTTATCGTAGAGCAAATACCTCGAATCGTCATGAATATTTTTAATAAGAAACCAGATGACTGTGCGTGTTACAGGTTTATGTTAGTGGCCCTGGGATTGAGTGTTCGAATCTTCCTGATTATGTTTTAATTTTTTTTCTTATTTTTGTTAATTTCTGTTTCGTACACTACAACCCACCGAATTGCCTCGGTTTCTGCTCGTACACTACAATAAGCTACACTTAAAACACGAGCCATTCGTTCAGGCATTGTTTTTTTTTTTTATGTAGGATGACCTCGGTTAGTCGGGGCTTGGATGCTGTAGTTACTACTTGAGTGAATCGGCCTTTATATATTTTACAAGCTCCAACTCGGAATCACATGCAACAAAGGAGGACGCGTTAGTCATTAAACCAGAGGACGGCTGCATTCTGATGCTTCTATCAAAGTCTGCAATACTGCTTTGTGCAAAATATATTTCGTATGCGGTTATATGTGAGTTGGGAGTTGGAATTACCACATTACTTATAGGATTCATGATAACTTTTGCAAATACGTATTTTATGTAATATTGATATGTTACCAAGTTTTACTATTTATTAATACATGCATTAGAAGATATTAGGATTTATTTTTTCTAGAATCAATTATTTGGATTCATAACATGCACTCCTGTTGCACTTGAATTTTTGCTTATAGTAATCCTGCATTATGAGATAATTTTGTAGAAACTTACACCTTTAACGAGTGTACTATTAAATGAACCTTTCAAGTTTTCTGACACTCTTCATACATAGAAAGTATTTCTTGTTTATATAACAAAATACATAAATGAATCAGACAGAAATTTCCCCAGAAAGAACACATTCTAAAATCCAGTATCATCATTAATATAATGAACCTTCTAAATAATTTATATATTTAATAATGATGGAAGGCAAATGTGTATTTTGTGTTCATTTACTGAACTTCTAGTTGTGTAATTTTTATCAGTTAGCATTTTAAGATTGCCTGGCATGATTTATCTAATCTTCTAAATTAATTTTACAAACAATATTTGATTTAATTAATGCTTTTATACTGAAATAAATTGTAGTACTATAAATGAATCCGAGAATTTATTCCATTTTACAGGTAATAATATTATCTTTTATATCTTTGCAGATATCAACTATTTCTACATTTAAGTTAATAAAGGAGCGAAAAATGAGATTCGAACTTCTAGTTTATTTTATCTTACACTCCTTACAAGTAATGACAGGAAAAATACAGATGTATCTCAACAAAAGTAATAAAGCACCACAATTGTTAGAATGTATGCGTATAATGCTATATCAACATTCAAATAATGATAGTACACTAGTGGTAATTGAAGATGTAAGAAACGATATGTTTGAAACTTTGTTCGTCAACTATAATATTCCAATTGTCCGGTTCAGTCAACGGTTACCAGACAAAATAAACGAGACAAGAGGTATGACCTCAAAACGGAAGTACAGTGAAAGTTCCGTAGTATATCTTTTTATTCTACAACAACTAAAGAACTTTAAATTCATGATCGAAACACTGAAAACACTAGATTTTTCTGCTCGTAGCAAAATGTTTGTGTTCACTGATAATAATGGCTCTAATTTTGAGAACATTACACTACTACTGAATGCTGCATTCAAAAACAATATTTTAAATATAGATATAGCAGTTTCACAGAATAAGTGTAGTTTATCTCAAGAGATGTCTTTACAAATTTATACATACTTCCCATTCTCGGAAACTCACTGTCGATCCACAAAACAAATAACCATGTTGGATTCGTGTTATAACGGCTGCTTCATAAACAAAGTTGATTTATTTCCCAACAAGATTCGTAATTTACATAAGTGTTCCTTCCCAATGACAACTCTACACTCTCCACCTGAAACAGTGACCAGACGAAATCCTAACGGTACACTACAGGTGGTTGATGGTCAAATGTTTAACCTGATGCAAACTATTGCTGGTAATGTAAATTTTTCTCTGAAAGTTACGCCTAAAGAAACGTACGAAGAACATGGCTTTCGCCTTAAGAACGGATCATATGCAGGAGATATGTTAAAAGTCATATTTGGAGAATTAGAGGGAACTTTCCATCATAGTTCCCTTAAATTATATCACTATGATTTCTTTGATCCAGTATTGACAAGTGATTTTACTCATTATACTTGGATATTGCCTCAACGTGGTTTCTACCCAAGATGGATGAATATATTTTTCCCATTTGAGCCTCTGCCTTGGATATCTATACTGCTTGTTTATATCTTCCTTATTATCTGTACGAAAGCAACGGATTTTTTTCTGAAATACAGTGCAGCTTTCATATTTTCTTCCCCGATCTTATACAATTTATCTATACTACTAGGTGTATCAGTTCCTCATCCTCCAAATCGAAATTCTGTAAGAATGTTATTTCTAATTTGGATTCTCGGTTCACTTATAATCAACTCTTGCTACCAAGCTGGTCTGTATAGCTTTGTTTCAAACCCAAAGGTATATGATGATATTAATACGATGTTTGATTTAGTTCAATCAGGAATATCATTTGGTGGTACGAATACACACCGCCGTTATTTCAAAAATGGCGAAGATCCTGTTAGTAAAACTATATATGATAGATGGAAAGAAACCAGTTTTAATTATCTTGAAATATTTGAGCAGATGATTCTGCAGCGGAACTTTGCTGTTGTATGCAAACTTCGTTTATTTGAGAGTATTGTGTATGAGAATTCATTATTCAATTCTCAAGGGAAAACTTTGTTATACCCATTACCACACATTGTTATATCTGCTCCAAGTGATTTCCGCTTGAAACACAATTCACCATTCACGGTTTTATTTCAACATATTGTTAATATTGTTGTGAATTCAGGTTTAACTCAAAAATGGAGAAAAGATGTTTTATTTAATATGCGTCTGACAGCTCCGAGCTCCACACACTCTACGGAAGAAGGAAAAGAAAAAGCAATATCAATTAGAGACGTGATGGGAGCTTTTGTTTTGATAAGTTTTGGCTTAACATTAAGCTTGCTTATATTCTGTTGTGAGATGGTTATGATATATATTCGAGCGATTAAGAAGAAATACCGTAACTTAAAACGTACAAAGTGTTTGGAACGCCACACAAGACATGTTTAAATACATGTTTTACTTGTTTTTAATTTATACTAAAACCAACTATACTTTTAAACATTTTAAGCATATAGTTTCAAGGTCACAATAAGAGTAAAAATTTAGTAGCAAATCAGCGAAATAAGATGTGAAAAACGCCTAACATTTAAGTAATTGACATCATTTAAATAAGAAAGAAATTATATTAAAGCTCAGAAAAACAAAATATAGTGAAGAGATTCCCGTCAAGAACTCGCACCGTTCGGTTTGGGGCTTCCTCAATCTATGCCTCAGGTCTCATTCTGTAACTCTACAAGATTAGCATATGTGAGTAAGAATTAACGTGCTGGCTACAGCCGTGGTTCTCACATAAATAAATTGATACAAAAAAAAAAAAAAAAAAATAGTGACCTGTGACTTAAGATCGAAGACAGTACTTCTAGTGACCTCCTGTTGCAAGTAAGAAAAAAGTACTGCTTAAAGAAGAAGATAGTGTATCAAGGCCAGAAAGTCAAACTATTCCACACAAACTTAAAAAAAAAAGCAGAATATAGTACCAAGATTCTGAATAGTGTCACCAAAGTGCTAGTACGACAAATAGTGAAATTGCACACCTAGAAAATTGTATTTCTATGTGAAAGGAGGGGGACCTTTCCTGCTGGCTCGATCTTTGCGATACTACGTTAAGTTTTGATATTGTGTGCTGTACTTGTTTCAAGGACAGTTGATAGCAGAAAACCGTAATTGTAATCGATGTGTAAACACCTGGTTATACATCGAACACAGCAGTCTCCACATCCGTCCACAGTCAAACCCCCAGCCCTTGTGAGGACAATTCCCGCTGAGATGAAGAAAAAAAAAAACACCCAAAACTCAACCCAAGAATCCAAACCACTCTAGACAAAAGGAACAGACTACAACTCTTCAACTCTAGCAGCTTCCATTGGCGTCCCCGATTACATACTAACTCAACTAACTTTCTGTGACATTCAAAGGTATACATTAAGAACGTCCAGGAACTGAGAGCAAAAATAAAGGCCAAAGAAAAAAGAAAAAAACCGAAGGACTACTTGCTATACATCCAACCAAAGACGATAAGTGATACTGCATCTTTTCTCTGTACATAAGAGGGCTGTCACCTATATTATAATTTCGGAATTATGCGAGTTATATGCAAAATAAGGATAATAATGAAATTTCGTAATATTTTTGTTTATTGTACCTCTTGTAGATGGATGTTTGACAGCAAATAGGCCTAAGTATAAATCAAAACTTGGACTCTAATCAGTATACTTTTATGGAAGATATGGCTTACTGATAGTAAAATAAAGTCATAATTATTCAATTCTTTGCCATGTAATTATACTCATAATTCAAATTCTCATTTATTTCCTCGCTCCAGCTTTCTGAATTCCAGTTTTAGCATATGGAGAGGTAGATTGTGTTTTGTGTAATACGTTTGTGTTTGCATCAAGTTTCGGCGATAGTGAGACATAGTCATAAAATTGTAGACGTCTTTTTCCATGAACAGTAGAAGACAGGTCTGCTTCTTTTTGCACCACCTCTTCTAAGGAAAATGGATTATGAACATTTTCATAGTTGAAAAATATTAGTATCATAGCACTTGGGCAGCTAGGCTACGATGGTTGTAGGATAGGATTTTTTTCTCAATCTGTTTTCGTTCCAATGAGACACAGGGGTTCATCCAGACTCTATAAAGTGAATACCTGGAGAAATCTGGGGCGATGAAGGGACAAATCTAGGGTTGATCTTGGAAGGTGTATCTGCTTCTATTGGAAGTGCTCTGTCTCGTCTCGTGGTCAATCCTAATTATAATCTCCTGTACGTACTGAAGTCTAGAAAGTGTAAGA
The DNA here is from genome assembly GCF_964235325.1 of Thermobia domestica. Taxonomy (NCBI): domain Eukaryota; kingdom Metazoa; phylum Arthropoda; class Insecta; order Zygentoma; family Lepismatidae; genus Thermobia; species Thermobia domestica. The sequence continues at coordinate 56,811,188 of NC_137462.1, read as the reverse complement.
ATTTTATTTCCATCCAGTCCTTGGGCCTCCTATGGTCTGTCGAGAATGGAGAGTAGGAAAATTTAATTTTTTAGGTGTAAATCTAATTCAATATAAATTGTGATCAATGTTCGGTTATTGCTTCATGTAGTCAATTATTTTACACTCGGCAACTTTATTTTTCCTTTGAAACCTGTTATTTTACGGGCTCAAATATTGTAAATATATGCATGTGTAATTGTATAATTTGTTATAGTTTGTATTTACTAAGTACAAAGAAGCTTTGAAAGTACACAATCAGTGAATTACTTATTGCGAAGTTTTGACATCGTAAATTAAACCTCGTAGAACATTACTGTCTTTGTAGAAAGTCTATTGTCTTTTGTACTATATATAGTTCTAATAGTTGAAGAGGTCCCCTTGCCAGTAGCTAAACTACTTCCTTCCACGGATTCTGTGCAACTACAGGAAGTACGAGTGAAGGGAAATAAAAGTTGATCTTTAATTTTTAGTTTCAATTGTTCTTTCAATCAGAAAGAAATACAAATAACGGAAATATTCCTTAATTTTTCCTGAAACTGAAATTTTGGAAATTAGTTGGTTAATACACAAATGTGGGAGATAAAGCAAACTAGTACGAGTCGATAAGGTTGAAATTTCTCCTCAAGCTGCATAGGTATTTCCTTTCAATTTGAGACGCGCTTCTGACATATCAGCTTCGAATGCCTATGCAGGCTTAAACATTTCTACTCCTCTGTATTTTCAAAAAGGACAAATTAATTACACATCAGTCGGAAATAGGTTTTTCTTTCTTTTTTTTTTTTGAAGTTGTTTCTGGATTGCACTTTCATTTCCAGTTGCCTATGCGATTTAGAGATTACTTTGGACTGTTTGTGTGCAATATGAAATATTTTGCCAATTTTTGGAGATATTGACGAAACAAGATACAGAAAGTGGTGAAAGGTTTTCCCGCATCGGAGAAGAGGCCAATCATATGCCTAAGGAGCTGGATTTTGAATTTTAATATAATAAATAAAAAAGCATACATATAAAATAAAAGTCATTGTAAGTAAAATACTGTAAACTTATAATTTCGAAAGAAAGTAGTAACTACTACGAATTAACCACCCGTATTATAAGTATGAATCAATTCCAGGAAAGGATAACCATTCCGTAAATGGTGATGGTTATCATATAGATCATTCTTGTCTCTTAATGGCAATGTATCTCATTGATCAAATGTTGATGTGAGTGTTTACTATCTCTCTTCTTCTTTTGTTTCAACTTATGTCTGATGTGTAGTTATGAATAGAGACCGGATGTTTAGGCACTAAAAACCTGGAAAATAGGCAGGGCAGTAAAATAGGCACTAAAATGTATCTCGAAATAATGAAGATAAATACTCAATACCATTAAAAATAGATTCAAGTCATAGATAATGTTCAAAGAATATAGAAACATACTTGTTTGTTAGTATCTTCTTTTATTGCATATATTAAAACAAAGCTTGTTATGCATTCCATATATATTGGGTGAACCTGAAAGATGTGCGCATACTTTGGGCGGTGATTCGTGACATCAAAAGAAGACAAAAAGTCCTCTTGCATGCTGTGGAATTCCGCGTCATGTACGAGTGACAGGAGACCAACGTGGAATCGAAAATCGAATCCTGACCATTAGAACTAGACATAAAAGTGTGTACATACTTCGGGAGGTGATTCGTCACATTTAAGAGGACTTTATGACTCCTTTTCACGTCAGGAATCATTTCTCGAGTATGTATGTGCACATCTTTCGGTTCCGTTTGAATTGTTAGGACTCGATTTTCGATTCCAAGTTGAACCACTGTCACTCGTACACGACACGGATTTCGACAAAATACAAGAGGACTTTTTGTCTTCTTTTGGTATCATTAATCACCTCCCGAAGTATGTGCACATCTTTGAAGTTCACCCTGTATATATATATTGTAACATACCACGTGCTTCTGTCTACAAACACCTAATATGTGTATATATGTATGTATTATTTATGTTACATAAATTATATATTTTCCCAATGAAGGCTTATTTTTAAGAAAATGCATAGAATAGGCAACATTAGGCACTAAAGCAATTATTTAGGCAGTAAAGGTCGAAAATGACAAAATAGGCAAAAAATTGGCTTAGAACGAAACTATAACCCCCATATAAACTTTAAAACGTTATTTTTGATCATATCTTTAATATTAAAGAATAGGCATTTTGCCTAGCATCCGGTCTCTAGTTATGAATGATTCCGTGCAATTTGGCACGATGCAGTTTCACACAGTGCTCATTATCGAGCAATTTCGCTCTGTCTTCCTTATCAGCTTAATCATTGTGCAGATGTAGTGCATTTTCACACGGTCCACCTGTCAATCATGTGATTCATCCTGAAACCTCTTTCACTATAGGAGGGGAGGATAAAACAAAAATCTACTAAGTAAGAACAGAAACAGAGCAAACAAGTTAAAATAAATACGAACAATTGAATTAATAGCAGCTTCGAGTATTTTTCCCAATTGTACGCCATACATGCAGATATAAGAACCACACATGATAAGACATTGGTTATACCAATCGCGTATGCATTAATACCAGATAAAATAGAACGAACGAACATACAAGGAACTGTTCATATGTCTTAAAATATGGTCTGGCCAGAACGAATCTCGAGTGTTGGAAGTGGATTTTGAGCTTGCTGCAATCAATGCATTTCTTGTGGTGTTTCCTAATTCACATTTTCTGGCTGCTATCACCATTTTAACCACCGCATCTGGTGGAAGCTTTTTAGGTCTCACATAAGGATACCTCCACAATGAATATGTGCGTCATCATGTTCGTATGTGTAGTGCCTTAGCATTCATATCATCAAGCAGGATCGATGAAGGTTGGCTCATTGTCATGGAGGACTGTCCGTCTGGCCAGAAAATCGAAGAGTTAAACGATTATTTCATTGAACAATGGGTGGACATTCCAAACATTCATAGAAATATAGATCTGCAATGGTCAAAGACACCGAACAAACAATCCAGTGGAGGGTTGGCGTAATAAGTTAAAAAGCACCATATCTAAGAGTACAGCACATATCTTGAAGCTTGCGAGAGTACAAAAAATAGATGCGAGTCTAGTTTTCATGCTGTTGCGAGACAGGGTTTAAAAATTGCAATCTGGAGAAGCGTAGAAAATCAACTTACATCCATCTTGACCACAAATTGCTATTAGTCCAGGAGAAACTAGGAAATGGCGTGGACTTTAAACAAATGCTTGAGAAACTTGAGCATCAACGATGGGACGAGTCGAGCTAAAACGATTCGAATTCAAGTCGAGTTTCGAGTCGATGCAAAGTTAATTTTCTCGAATCGAGTTTAATAAATAGCTAGCTCGCTCAACTCATTTTAACTCGTTTTGAAATCATGACCTGATTAGACTGGAAAGTGAAACATTAGATTTGAAGCAGTAGTGTCGAATACTTTCAGTGTTGCTCACGAGAGGGGACACTGCTCGCATCTCGTCTCGTCACGTAACGAGACGACAAAGATTTTTATAATGAGACAACCTCAAATGTCGTGAGCACCAATAAAAGTATATACTGTAGTTCTTACCATCAAAGCTGAGATCTGCACAGTCAAATTGTTGAGCTCAAGCAGAAGTCCAGCCCGGGTAGTGTGCCAACCGACTCTGGTCGGTTCAACTGAGCAAACAACTCGAGTCGACACAGTTTGGATGAACCATCGGCTCGGCTCAATTGAGCGAAGGCTTGAGCAGGCTGGGTTGAAACGAGTCCATCGGCTCGGTTTGACTCGGCTCAACGGAGCCTATAGCTCGAGCCGGTTCGGTTGGGGTGAGCCATCAGCTTGGTTCGGTTCGGCTCAGGTGAGCCATCTGCTGAGTTCGGCTGAACTGAGCCGAGGGCTCGAGCCAGCTCGGTTGAATGAGTAGTAAGCTCGGCTAACTTCTCGATTCGGCACGATTGTGAATGAGCTGTGACTAGAGCCACTCGAGCCGTTGACAACCCAAAACTCCGGTCAAGCAGTTTTCAACATGTTTGTCCGGTGCCCTATAACTTCTAACAATTTTTGGCACGAGCCCGAATACTTGCTTCTCCGGAACTCAAACCGAGAGCCTCGTGAACAATGTCCTTCCCTACTAGATTTCACAACTGCCAAGGTCGGCAGTCAACTAGCTTTTGGTATTCAGATATAAAACGCCTGTCTTTCCTGTTTAAACGGTGTGTTATAATAATAATAATAATAATAATAATAATAATAATAATAATAATAATAATAATAAGAAGAAGAAGAAGAAGAAGAAGAAGAAGAAAAAGAAGTTGTAGCTATAGTAATATCATTGATAATAATTATATTGTCTATGTAGGATACTTGAAGAGAGTACTTGAAACTACACACAAAATTTTGGTCGATTTAGCTTAACTCGACTCGGAAACTTGACCAGGATTCGGGTCGAGTTGGAGGAAAATTTTCGAGCCGAGTTCTCAAGTTCAGCTCAAAGAAGTCTTTTCGAGTCGAATCGAGTTCCAAAAAACTCGCTCGAACTCGCTTCTGCCTAACTCCAAAAGCTGGAACAATGAACTATGAACAAAAGTATGAAGGTTCCACCATAACAACGTGCTATTCGCTCGGAAAATAACAAGATGACAAGGTTCTCCCTAGACCTGCCTTGGAGTATGGAGCTAATGTTGTGTTTCACAAATCACAACGTTTGTTTATGCTCTAAAGCGGGCATATTTTTATTCGATTTTTAACCTTCCTGACTGAATTATTTGATGTTTATAGCTTATTTTATTGTGATTATTCTATCTTCTGTTCCTAATTATTTTGTTTTTGATTATTCTTTTTCTCTTCTTATTTATTTTGATTTGCTATTCTTTCTTATCCATTTCAACTTGAGAGTTTTTAAAATCATTTTTCACTTATTTATTTCCATTTCCCATTCATTATGTTATTATTTTTCCTCTTCTTTACTATAACATTTGCTCAGTTTTGTTCTTTGGCTTGTTCTTTGTTATTTTAATTTCTGTTTATTTTCTTTATTATTCTTTTTGTAACACATTTTCTAAGCTCTCATTCTCTATTATTAATTGCTATTACTAGCATTTATTTTAACTTGCGTTTACTCTCTTTCTGTTCTAACTTACTTCACATTTTTCTGTATTCTTTCCGCTATAGTAAAGGGATGAATCACGTCAGGGTTCGATTTGTTAAAATACCAGTGCGGAGGATAGATGGATCACAATGTGTAGTGCATTTGCATATACATTAGGGGCAATGGGGCTTCAAAGTTTGTGAGATGGCCAAAAATATTTCCTGGAACCTCCTCTAATCAGAGTAATATTTTATATTCAAATTCAAAATCTAGCTAAACAAAACATTCAATTATCAAAAGTAACAAAACAATAACAGAAAACTTAGTAAAGATAGAGTAATACAAAAGTACGTATATATAACAAACTAAAGTTGTCTTTAAAAAAAAAGAAAGAAATAAAGAAAAACATTACTTACGTTTTAGTTGAAAAGGCGAGATGCATGTGAACATTCTTCGACATTATTGCTTTCCCGGTAGGATTGTCTGTAGCACTGTGACACTTCAATTTTATCCACATTGTTGCATATTTTTCGCCATTAAAGAAACGCATAGATGGACCATTTATAGATACAAAAAGGAGCTTACTAAGTGTTACAATCTGCATACAATTCTTCAGATCATTCAATGTTTGATTCATAGCGCTAAACCCACGTTCATATTCTGCAGTTGATATCGGTATTACTTCCACAGCTTTCTTAAGTTCCTGAACAGCTGGAGGCATTTACGAAGGATTGCTTTTGTACAAACTAAATTCTTTCACTACGAAGGAAACACCATTCACTGACTGTTTCAACAATTTCGATAATCGAGGGATGGCATCGTCTCCGAAGAACACTAATTCATTTTAATCAATAGGCCAAGAAGCAGGGTTTAACACTGAAGCATCAACAAAAAAGTCTTTATTTGGAAAACGGGAATTCATGTCTAAAAGGAATTGAAGAAATTTCAATCGGAAAGTGTCAAATTTTGTTTTATCACTAGCAGTAGGTTTAGTGATGGACACTCCTTTGAATGTGTTTCTTTGCTCTAATTCATTATGAGCACTTCTTCGATCTCGGGGGATCAACAGTCTTTAACGCGTAAATTGATTGATATACCAAATCGATTTCTCGTTTGGCTTCAGCTGCAGATTCACTTCTGTTCTGCAAATAGAGCGAAAGACCTTTTAAAATTTCAAGAACATCATAGATTAATATAAATTCCGTGATGAATAACCAGCTAGTTAGCTTCTTTGCTAAACCCCAGAATTTCGATCTCTCACGCACCTAACAAGATGTATCTTTACTACATTTAGTCAAAGACTGCACAATGCAATGTAACTTTCCCACAGTGACCACATAGAATTGAATGAAGATACAATCCAACGTACTCCAAACTAGAGACCTGCACGGGCCGGGCTTGGGTGGGCCGACTCTGCTATTTCTTTGGGCCGGGCCGGGCTTGGGCGGGCCGACACTGTTATTTCTTTGGGCCGGGCCGGGCTTGGGCTGGCCGACACTGATTTCTCTTCAGGTCGGGCCGGGCTGGGGCCGATCAATTGCAATTCTTTAATAATTATTGACTTTCGTTAAACGATAATTGGAATAAAGCCAAACGTTGTAGAAGTGTGTGCGTGAAAAATGTTACAAAGGATGGAATAGGGGCTAGCTATTTACAGTTTGTTTTGCTTAGCGGCTCCACTTTCATTATAGAGGATTGCAGGCATTATGCGGTAAATTGATCTCTGACCTTGATCTTCACTGAACTCAAAATATAACAAGAAGGGGTGGGAATGTTTTGCCTGTCGCTAAGCAATACTGCCATCTTCACTTTATGCTTAAAATCAATTAAGTTAGATTTTTGTTACAGGGAATGGAGTTTTTGTTCTCTCGATGACAGGCAAAGTTCTAGGAGGCAATGGTACCATTCGGGAGGCAAGCGTCAGGTTGTGAACCAGAGTTTAGAAAATATTTCTGAGGGTTAGATCAAATTTAGTACTAAATTTTGAGAAAGATTGGGGTTCGAGCTAATTTTTTTTAAAAAAATTATCGGGCCGGGGTCGGACCAAAAACTTTTAAAATTTATCGGGCCCGGGCCGGGCTTGGGCCAAGAATTTTAAAAAAAATATCGGGCCGGGCCGGGCTCGGGCCGAAAATCTCCAAAACTTTCCGGGCCAAGGCTGGGCCGGGCCTAGGTACGTTCGGGCCGGATTGGGCTCGGGCCGAAACATTCGGCCCGTGCAGGTCTCTACTCCAAACACACAACCTATAGCCTCTGGTTTCTTGGGCTATAAGAAAACACTGAGATAAAGCATCCATAAATGCTTGCATATGATACACATCAGAGGCAGATTTAATCACATCTTAAACTGTAAGCTCAAGTTTGTGATTCATACAGTGAATCACAATTAAGTCGTTGTTCAACAGTTTACGTAATCTTGTTGCAATTCCATTGTAACAACCCTGCATCACTGCCGCGCCATCTGTTGCTAAGCCAACAAGGTGATTCTTCAGAACGTTTTCCGTTACGCCATGGTTAGATAAAGTTTCTAACAAGCTTCCTAATATAGCTTCTGCTGTAGTACTGTCAAATTCGACAATTTCAAAAAAAAAAAAAAAAAAAAAAATTAAACACAATACCTTCAAAAACTACACGAAAATAAATTATCATAAAAGATTTATTAGATGTTGTCGTGCTCTCATCAATTAAAATACTAAAATTTTCTCCTGACTCCACAATAAACTTAGCAAGACTTTTCTTCATCTCCTCGGCAATAAATACTATCATGTTTTTGCATAATCGGAGTATAACATATTTCTCACGGAAACCCCATTTAATCTCCGAAGTTCAACTAAAGAAGAATATGTCAAGAAAGACAGATTTTCTTTAGCAATCATATATGCGATCTAATTTTTTTCTTCATTTTGCAGTTGCCAGAGACTCGTGCTTTTTTGTATGGATTCCTCAATGTGCTGTTTCTTCCGATTATCCATTATTTCCATGCACTTGAAGTGGGACTTGTATCTTCCATGATCACCAATTTTGTCATTAAGTTTCTTGGGATTAGTTGCAGAAACACCGTCTATAAACGCATTGCCGATACGTACGCGTTGCATACTATCTACGTTAAGAGATCGAATTTCACTGCACACGGAACAAATAACTAATTTCATTTTTTAAATTGCCAACCACGGTCTGCTCTTCTTCCAGTTATTAAAACGAGATAATTCAATACAACCACCGATATTTGCACTATTCTCGTTTCCCGACTCTGAAAACGATACTATTAGCATCACATTTAGCATGTTTTTCTGCTGGTGGGACTTCTATCTCGGTATTCACTTCATCAGAAAGTTTTACCTTACCCGATGAAGTGCCTTCATTTTCTGTTGTATTTGGCGGTCTCTGTTCCTGTTGTTTCGTACTGGGAGCATAAAATGACAATATAGTTCGTTGTTTCTCCATTATGACCCGGCTGTACGTAAATGGTACTACAGACATGCACTTTAATGTTTAAGATTAATTACACGAACATAAATGTTCAAAAGTAATACACACGCATAGGTTTATGATTTCATCAAAAAACATAAGAAACTACCAGAATATTGATCGATATAAGTAAGTATTCGGTTAACACCGGTGTGAAATCTACTCCGTACAATAATGAACGCACAGCTACCATTAACTCAACACGAGAGAACACTAAAGGGCCCATCCACATCTAACTTGCTGCGAACAACTCTTAAAAGTCCTGAAGTCCTGGCCCTGCCTATTTCTTTTCTTTTTCTTTAAAGCCAAATGGAACCTATATAACTATTCGATTGTTTGAAAATCCGAATTAACTGAAGTGGTGTATTGCCAATTTAATGTGGCTACGACCGATAGAGGAAAGCATCTAAGTTTTCCTACGCCCAACGAGCAACAAAACTTGATGTCTCAAACGGATCTGTCACGGCGACAGCCGCAGACGAAAAACAAATATGGCATTGACCCCGCAAGCGCCAATATATAGTAACTTGAATTTCCTCTATACCGTACTTTGCACATCAAGGGTTACTTTGCACAAAATATGAAAAGAACCATGAACCATAAAACCATGAACAGTAAAGAGAAAGTTTCAACTGCCGCCGTAAGATAGAACATCTAACTCTATTTTGGCCATAATGTTGGCGGTTAATATCAGTTCTAATTACCCGGGGGGGGGGGGGGGTTGTTGTTGTAGAGGTATGGAAAGTAGTCACTGACAAAATTTGAGAGATATCACGCACAAGAATTTCCGTCAAAGTTAAGTCAGTTTCATAGAATACTACTGTCTATAATGGGACTTTGATTTAATAGTTGAAATTGAAATGTGAAACGTTTTAAAGCTATAAAAAAAGGAAAACTGGGAGAAGGGTATTTCAGCCTCTACTCTTGGTTACTTTGCACCGGTCCAAAATATCGCTTAGGTAGGAAATTATTATCACTGGAACCTCCTGCATTCTAAATTTACCTAAATTTCCTATTTACGTGGATGCCGGAATGAATTACTTGTTGGGAAATAAATTATGAACAGTGGCGATCCAGGAAAATAGTTTGAAAGGAGCTTCACTCACAAAGGCTTCGTTTCTTTTAGAAATCATTAGACTTTTGGGGGTCTTGCGGCTTATACGCATAACAATGACTAACATTAGATTAAAAAAATAAATCATGTAATTTGGGTGGGCTTCAGCCTGTCACAAAACCCGTATATCTTCCACTGATTACGGTTGGGATGATATTCTTGGACATAAGGAATAACCAAGGCAAATCAGTTCACGGCAATTTTTTTTTTTGTTCCTGTGTTGGCATTTTTGTGGGACATATTCTAAAGTATTAGAACGTAGTTTATCTGCCGATTCCAGAAAATACAAAATTTTCTTTACAAATATCGATAATTCAAACGAAGTACTGATACCGGTACCATCATTCTAATATCAATATTTGTAGACTGCATGCAGTTTTGTGTAGAAAGTAAACTGTATAAATACTGAAGGGAAAACGTTGCACAGATACGTTATGTTCGTATGTTGAACATACTTTTTTGCATGATATGCAAAGTAACCCCACCTATGGAATTACTTTTTAGCAGTCTTTATATTTCAATAACTATGGTCATACTGAATGTTTACTAACGAACTTGCACTAATAGTTTCCTTATATATCTAGTTGTTATATATTTAAAATACAATGTTCTAGATAATTACGTTTGTATGTTACATGCGATTTTCTTTAAAATTGCTTAAATCTTGTGCAAAGTAACCCTGTCTTACGGTACTTAAAATTTTCCTCATTGTCTTTATTCCTTCTCAACAACCATTCTATTCTAGTGATAGTGTAGGTTTCCAGTATTCTCCTGAGATCAAATTTTCCAGTTCTATTCCTTTATTAGCTATTTAAAGAAGACTACTGTAGATGACAATACAGACTTGTATTCATTCTTGCCTTTGGTTGGGGAGGCTGTAGGATCCAAAATTTCAAACATATGTTGACCGCAAGAGCAATGAACATTTCTTCCTTCTGTAATGTGATGAACGGGGAAAGAGGGACAACTCTGGTCTACTTCTGCTTTTGCTATCACCTCAATTGTTTCTTTTCTTGTCGGTGGAAGAAGAAACGCATTATTGGTATATTGATGTCCGGTGTTCCGAGTTTCAATGGTAAGCTTAGACATCAAATCTTCCCCTTCATCTTTGCTGACAAAGAGGAAGGGGACTTTGCAAATATACTACAGACCTTGAAACAACACGCATCTTTGGTTTTGTTTTCTTGCAAGATTCGTTTAAAACTCCCCAAAACGGTATTTAATGCGAGTAGCTAGCAGCAACAAATACAGCCTCATGTACGGGAAAGAAGAAAAGGGAAGTGAGACAGAAGAAGCGTCATCCAAAGTTAGAAAACAGAATACTCTAAGAGTGTGATTTTAAATATTTTCCATGATAAAGGAACTATGTACAGAGAGGGGAAAACCACTATCCCTGGTTGGGACGACATTAGCTAAACCAGAAGCCAGGATAATTATTCCAGAGGGAGGAAATCCCAGGCATCCCCTACAAATCGAACACTGAATCACGTGATTGACTGGTGGGTGATGCGAAAATGCATGACGACATCTGCACAATGATTAATCCGCGTGAAATTGCTCAATAATGAGCACTGTGTGAAATTGCAGATTGCACCGTGAGAATCTGCACATTCACCGTTATGAATTATCAATTTACTCAAAATGGTTTATCTTTGTTACACATGTGTACATAATACTTCTTTAGGTTGTGAGTGTTGCACTCTTCGTACTGAAGTGAAAGGTAAATGAGACAATTCACTTTGTGTAGATATATATACAAGTAGTTTTACTTAAATACATTATGGTCTGTGTGGCCCAATATGTTCATATAAGTACTTGTAATCTACCTGCCACTAACAAAAACAAGAGATGCATGACCCAAGTAAAACTGTCAGATGTATCCACTCTCAAATAACACTGTTCCAAAAACATTTTTAGTGTAGTTACCTTTGCAGTAGGTAGCCTAACGACTAAAGAATGACTGGACTGTTAGAACAACAGGAAAACGACGAATGCCCAATGGTTGTAAACATTTTTTGATACAATGGGTTTAAATAAATTAAATTCTTTGCGGTGTTATAAGGAGAAAAGAAAGAAAGTTAAATCAGTTTCTATCCGTGAAACTGTGGTATTAAAACTTTATTCATATATTCTAAGTCAAACAGTTAAGGAGGGCATTGAAACTCTTTCAGATGAAATTAAGAAGAAACATCAGTTCGAAACACTACTTGAATGAAAATTCGACATGACTTCCATCTCACTAAACTAAAGAAAATGTTCTACTACACTTAAGAAAAGGCCTACGGCTCTTCGCAAAATTTGAGGATAGCAGCGCAATGCAAAAAATACGAATAATTATTATAAACACTATCCGCCTTATGCTGAGTTGTTTTGTCGTATGATTAGCATTATACTAAAGGCCTGACTACTGCAGAAGTCATATTTTAGTCGAACTCTTTAGTATGGTACTAATCATGAGTCAGAATGACTCTGCATAAGACCCTATGCCAAATTATCGCAAACTGTAACACAAATTTAGCGTTGCCTCGATTCAAACTGCTACGAAATGAGGATCTTAGCGACAGTAAGAAGACAAGACGAGAAATATGACACATTCACCCAAGCAGCAATAGGTCGTTAATTCATATATGTATAGGAAAATAAGCTTCCTTTTCTGCGTAAAATTCATCGTATTGTATCAATAGCTGAGCACGATGTCCTGCCTACCGTGTCAGTGTTGACCAGTCGTTCTTATAGAAAAAGTGTTCCGTGGGGACACTCTTAGTATTCTGAGGGGGGCAATGCTGGTATTATTCTATTTATTACTATATTGTAGACGTATTATTTTGGTAGGCGTATTATTTTGGTAGGCACTTTCAGAGCTCCAGAATTTCCTAATTTAACGTGCTACAGTTACGCCAGACCTGTAGGGTAAACGAGACCGATAATTAGTGGAAATGAATGATTGTAAAAATAAGTTTGGTGCTTTCCCACTGGAAATCGAACCAAGGAACGTAAACTACAGGTGCACATGCTATTCTCAACCTGAGAGAGAGCATGTTTCGTAAGCACCAATCCCTATTGATTAAAAGGAAGGATATAACATGGAGGCTTAATTATTTGAAAAATATTAAGCAACTCAGGGAAGCAGTTAGGTGTATTGTTTACACGGACGAAACCCAAGGTGACCAGAACTTTTGCTTTCAAAACGGGACGCATACGAATCGGCGACGGGGTGGAAGGGGGGGTGACTTCCACATTGCATTTTGGGACTCCAATTTACAAAATACACAAGTAAGAATGATAACACAGTGTTTCTAACTTAAGTACAGCCCAACAATACTTTTATCTACTTGAACACAGAATTCCCACTCAATTCCTACTTGAACCACAAAACACTCAATTCTCATTTGAATATTCAGAAGTTCTAGGCACAGCTGTACCTTCCCAATGAGTGTTAGTAAGGACAAGTGTAGAATTTTCATTGACCAATTATATTTTGAATAATAATTACGGGACACCTGGGTCATGTTTGCTTAAAAACGGGACATTTAGGCGTCCCGTTTGAGAATCAGGAAAAAACGGGACAACGGTTGAAAATAAGGGACTGTCCCGGCTAAAACGGGACGTCTGGTCACCTTGACGAAACCTGAATTAACACTGGCCACACAAATTAAACGCATGATTGTAACATTAAAACAGCTGGCCAAGCTTGGGAAGAAGATTTGTCCTCAGGCATTAATGCATCATCTGGAAAAGGGGGAAGGTAAATTACGTGCGGTAAGTAAATTACATTTACTTAGTTAGTTTTATTAATATTATTTACAACGTCCTCAAGGAATATATTTTCTCCAGTAACGAAAGAGTATATTCTGAAAACAATGTAAAAATGTTTCTATAATATATCAGAAAATGTGGTCACAAAAAAACAATATATTTTCCAAAACATAACGGAAAACATTTTATATTCATTTTTAATATGTTTTCCTTTCCCTGTTTTAAAGTTTTATATTCAAAATTCGATAAAATATTCTGGAAATAATACTAAAATATTGGTCGGAAATGCTTCATTTAAGTTATATGAGAAGATTACCAAAATACTTTTGTAAAAAATTAAGTAAACCTTTTTAAAACATTTCCGAAAAATATTTCTTATATTACGAAACAATTTATTTTTAAAATATTCTAAACGTTTCTAAAAATATATATTCAATATGTTTTCTCGTAAAAATAGAAAATATTGCTAATAACGTATTAGAAAATATTTTTTAAATATATGGAAGATATTTCATTTCATTTTTTTCCGTATCATATATGGAAAACATTTTTAGTATCATTTCGAAAATATTTCCCCTCTCAACAGTGAAAACATATTACAATACATCCAAAACAATATTTCTAATATATTTTGTGAATATTTTCCTGGAATAACTTTCTGGCAATTATTCTCAAAATGTACTCTCGATAATTTCTAAAATGTTTTACAAACATTTTTAGAAAAATATTTCCGGTAAATATTCGGGATATTTCTCAGATATAACAAGGAATATATTTTCTCCAGTAACGGAAGAGTATATTCGGAAAACAATGTAAAAATATTTCTATAATATATCAGAAAATGTTGTTCACTAAAAACACAAAATATTTTCTAAAACATAACGGAAAATATTTTCTATTCATTTTTAATATGTTTTCTTTTCCCTGTTTTAAAGTTTTATATTCAAAATTCGATAAAATATTCTGGAAATAAGACTAAAATATTGTACGAAAATATTCCGTTTAAGTTATAACAGAACGTTACCAAAATACTTTTGTTAAAATTAAGTAAACCTTTTTAAAACATTTCTGAAAAATATTTCTTATATTACGAAAGAATTTATTTTTAAAACATTCTAAACGTTTTAAAAATATATGTTCAATATGTTTTCTTGTAAAAATAGAAAATATTTCAAATAACCTATTAGAAAACATTTTTCAAATATATGGAATATATTTCCTTTTATTGTTTCCCATATTATATATTGAAAACATTTTTATTATCATTTCGAAAATATTTTCCTTCTCAACAGTGAAAACATATTAGATTATATCCAATAAAATATTTCTAATACATTTTGTGAATATTTTCTTGGATATACTTTCCGGCTAACATTCTCAAAATGTACTTTCGGTAATTTCTAAAATGTTTTCTAAACATTTTTGGGAAAATATTTTCCGGAAATATTCGGAATACATTAGGGAAACCAGCATGGAAATCTCCAGAGAAGGAAAACCTTTTGGAAACCAAGGAAAATATTTTCTTTTGGTTGAGAAAATATTCCTTGCTGTGTGGGTTATTTCTAGTGTGGTTGACTTTTTTCAGGTGGGAATATACATACCATACAACAAATAGAAAAACATGTGATATTACAAAAGCAAGAAACCTCACAATAATGTAACACAATGCTGAAAACAGTTCAGTTGCATTGACATTATTGTTATTAAATCACTTACCGCTTTCTGGTCATCTGTTTCTTGTTTTTACATTTCTTAAATCGTACTATTTCTACCAGTAACAACTATTAGTGACAACGTCGAACTGCTTGACGTCACGTTGAATGTCATTTCCATTTTAGTGGGATCATAACCTGAAACAGAGAATATACATTTTTCTTTCAGTTTGATACGATCTTTAAATCATTTGAAACAATTTATACGTATCGAGTGCTATTAACCCATGTTATTTATTACAATTTTTTAGTGTTAACAATTCTACTTAGATCAGGCTATTCAGCCTCATGGCCTGGGCAATTTAGTCATCCTGTAACTTTTGAATCGATTACAACGTAGGAACAATCATAATGATAAAGTCAAAATGGCTCTATGGCTGCGACACTAATGATTAATTTCCACAACATATATAAAGTTATACATGTTTCCAAGTTACATAAATAGTCACAATGATGAATGCAATGATCTTATAAAATATAGGAACTGCCCTTACAACAAAATCTTGAAGCCATACGTCACAGTTTCACCACCCCTACTCTGCCCACTCCGCCCAATAGGATCGCAATGTTTTGAGCCAACAATCATGGCGGAAACGAAAGTATCCAATCAAACAATGGCAGAAACGAGAGTAGCCAATCAAACGTGCCAATAGTCGGTTGTTTTTTGGCTTCTACGATTTAATAGGATGAAGATACATATGGGCAGATTTTCTACTCCTATTTATAACATTCTTGGATGAATGGTACAGAAAATTAGTTGCTTGTCATTTGTTAATAATTAGTTACCCCAGTAGAGAAAACTTTCTTATTTTATATATATAAATAAAGCCCATCCCAGACTTTGGAGCCCTTAAAGTAGCAGTATGACAACCCCCCCCCCCCAAAGTCGGTCCTGGATCCACCCCTGTGCTTGTATCAGTAACAAGAAGGATCAATATTCTGATTAATTACAATTATTCAGGGTATGGACTTCCTGGTGCTGTTCTCCCGCCAACTACTATAGATAAGTTGGTTAGAATGAGCATTGAGGTTGAACAAGATAATATATTATGCTATTACGTAGTTCATTTACGACTCGCTCGGGAGAGTAATACTCCCGCAAGTACGTTTTTTTCGCGCGCTACTCTAGCCAGCTGTTTTACGCGCTATCCTAGTCAGTTATTTTAAGTTGATCAAAAAAAATCTATATCATTTAGTACAAGGGGAACAAAACGAGCCTTATATCATGGAGTACAAAGGCAACAAAACGAGCCCTGCGGGGCTTCTAAACCGTTCCTACTACTACTACTACTTATCTGCACAAAAGTAAGTAAATCACATTTTTGAGTATTATTTTCGTATTATTTTAATTTAAAAAGTGTTGTAAAAATGTAAAAAAAATGTTAAAAAACCTTTCCTCGGGCCGGGTTTGAACTCTTGCCAAAAGAGATTTTCATTACTAGCATATAGCACTAGCCCCCTCGGCCACAAGGGCCAACAACAACAGTCGTCTGAATTCTGTTATTTGAATGCAACGTGGCAAGACATAGATAACGCCAACCTATCAGAACTGTGTTTTCCGTTCCTACTTCCGGGAGCATTACTCTCCTGAGCTAGTCCTGTTTATTTATCCATTCGACTGCAATTAATTTGTCCACTTTTCCAGTTTTATCTGATTAACCGTTAACAAGCTGTTGTAATGTACAGGATTGCGTACAAAAGAAGAAGCAATGTTGTCAGATGAAAAATTTTCTCACTTGTGTTGTGTGTGTGATTTCATTAAAAGTATGTACAAGAATTGACTACATAATTAATTAGAAGGTGGGACTATGTTTAATTGAAGAGGTCCAGGTGTGTAACAAATACAAGATTTACGTTAGAAATGAGTTGAAGTAAGGAAATTGCAATTGATTTCTGTGATATTTAAGAATGGAATCGTACTAAAGCGTTTTTCACAGTCCTTTGCACCTTTCAAAAACAAACCGCGTAACTTGGTGTTGTATCACTGCGCGTACGACTAGTTGCTGATTGGTGAAGAGAAAATTGTTTCGTCTGTTTCCCGCAATATTTCTCCTGTAGCACGTGCATGTATTTCTGCTACTGTGATGTGCATTACTCGTCTCACTCTCACACCATTGCCGTGATATAGGGCAAAATATCCAATACTATATAATCCCCCTTCCTTTAAGAGCAACTGAACATTGTTATTTTTCTCCAAACTGTAATTATAGATGAAATTGCAATGAGTTATGTCAAATTATCAACTGAACGATAAAGAGATGGCGCTGGTATGTAACAGCAAGCATTTTTATCATTATGGGAGATTATTTCTTTTTCATCTATTACCTAAATCATGAAGCATATCCATGAAAGACATGGTACTTTTTCCCCCTTTAGTTCAATTTATTGATGTGCTTTCTTAGCATGTGATTGTACAAATACTAACTTCAGTACTACAAAGTAAGTAAATAAATATTCTATGAGAACATAAAAATTAGCTATTATAGGTCTTAATTTTCTTCAAGTGAATTGAACAACGTTGATATCGTTTGATAAAGTATTTGCTTTTCTTCTGCACTTACGGGTTTGCCTTGTTTATGTTTAACGGAATAACTCGGAGCAGCAGGTAACCTGCTGAATTCCTTGGGCGACATCTTTAAATTGTGGCGCGCACTTCTTGTGTTTTGTCATTTGTTGTAACAGTTTTCCCTTACAAATTCGATTTTGGTTCAAGATTTCGATCCCATATAGATACACATTTTGAGTCGAAACCTAAATGTTCTTACTGTGCCTTAACAATACATTAATTACGATAATGCATTGTATTTGTTGTGTACTATTTGCTCATGGAAGAATAAACTGTTATTAGTCTCATTTTCAATGTTGCTAACTCATAGTTATTTTTAAGTTTTTCACAAAGAATGGTTGTCAAACAGTTGTCATTTCATGAAAATGGGCTAAGAAAATGAAAAAGAGAAGTCAACTGAACTCGCTGTTCTTATTGAAGATAATAAATTTCTTATAGTATTTCAGATCTTTGTTTGACCTTTCATTAGAGATGAGGAAATAGTCAATTGAAAAGAGAGAGAGAGGGGGATAGAGAGAAGTTAAAGAGGATAAAACCTGTTTTAGTGATTCATTACGAAGTAATATGAGGCTAATTTTTTCAGTTATAATTTGTATATCGCCTTTTTAAAATGCGATCAGAATAAATGACCATTTAAAAGATGCAAAAACCGAATATTCGGTGCCAGAAAGTAGGGCCTACAAAGGAATGTACAAAGGAATCTTCAACATTTAAGAATTTTATAATATTGGATAGGGATGTTCATAACTTTTGAGTCTTATTATTTTCTGGCTGCAGTGAAATTAAGAGGAGGTACTACGTGCATATTAAATAATGTGACTTTATTCCTATGTAGAATCTAAAAAGTATCTTGGAATTTGTTGAATAAGATGTCGATAGTCTTCATACTCTCATGACTGATATTAGTTTATGGCGTAACTTTTCTGTTAGATATCAAATGAAAGGATAAGTCACAAGGATTCAAAATATATTTTATAGGTATTTTATTACATATAACAAAGGAAATAAAATAATAAATTCTCTATTCAATAAATAAGTAAACTCAGTAGTTTTCAAGTTCTTGCAGAATGAACAATTGCTTGTTTCAAACACTCGCTCGCCTATAATGGAAACGTACAAGGAGCTCAATTTTGAAATGAAATGAAATGAAATTTTTCGAGTTTTACGTCCCACGATTATGCTGGCTAGGCTAAAGGAGATGGTGATGATGAAAACATGAATGAAATGTTGGAATGAAGAAAGTGGGAGGAAACTGAAGGACCCAGAGGAAACCCACGCACACGGTGTTTGTCTACCACAAGGTTCACTTGGCGCGAACTGGGATCGAACCAGGAACCCCATGTGCCAGAGGTGAACGCTCTGCCACTGAGCCACTGCGGCCCCCCAAGAGCTCAATTCTGAATAGAAGTCGTGAGTACAACTGCACATGTTTCTAGATCTGATAATTAACTCTTTTGTGGCTATATGATCCGCGTACTCGTCGTCGGACGGGAGACCCGTGTTCGATTTCCGGAGGAAGTTCATGTAGTTCGGATCACTTGTTCGGCTGTAGGTCCAAATCTTATAGAACCTTGTTGTTGAAGGGGACTATAAACTTTAATCCATCCATCCAACCATTGATCTGCTAGTAGGAACACTAAGTCATCATGTAATAGTGGCTCTGAATCCTAACATTTTAGGTAGATTCTCAGCTAGAGGAAACGTTAGGAGTGGGGATAGTAAGTTTTAGTTGTAATTTAGCGTGTATGCGTTTATATAATAGTGCAAAGATTCAGGAGAGCAGTGCGTACGCCACTGCAAACGAGAGAAAATGGTTCCTGATTCTTTTATCACAAGCCCATGCCATTTTATTTTTAATCTAATTGTTTTCCCCCCTTCAGTTTGTTTATTCATTTCTTAGCACAAAATTGCATATAACATTTTTTGTTTAATTAGTTGGCAACATTTGTGTACTGCAGTCTGCATTGTTTACAAGAGGTGCAAAGCTTCGTGAAAATCAGTATACATGTTGTAGAAATGAGAAATACAAAATACTGTAGAGGCTATATGTACTTACCGGAAGAGCACATAAGGAAACATTAATACAAATGTGCAAGTAGTTAGCCCTAATCTAACCTAAACTAATATTAACAGAAATAAAAGAAAATTTTATCATTTTTTTTTTCGAAAAATAAGGCTGGACCCCTTTAACTAAACATAGGCCAGAAGCTCAATCTTATTGGTGGACTGGAAGATTGGTAGAAGCCACCTTTTTAATGAAAGAATAAATCTGACAGGTGAACAGGAAGGCTAGGGAAACTCTAACTTTAAATTAGAGGATGAAACTGATTAGAGAATTTATACCGAAGATGAAATGTAATTGAGTCCTACCTTATTATAAGTGGGCCTCATTGATGATACCTAACCTGTGAAGTTCTGGTATAAGGAATATCTATATAGCATTTTCAGATAGGTGTCACTGTTTACCGTATCCTTCTTAAAGAAAAATGGACCAATGATTTGGTCCCCTGAAATCAGGCACTACCCATTGAATTTTCGACAATCCCACGTATGGTGCACGAACACGTGTCGAGTTCCAACCCTCGAGTTTGGTAGTTTTTACTGTTTGCTTTCTCGAACCACAAAATGTGCTACTGTCTCAGAAGAGAATGCGAGACAGAAGACCACCATCATCCTCTAAACGTAACAATTGATTCAGGAAATTCCATTCTCTATCACAGATTTCGTCTATCAGATCGTGTACAAATTCCAGTCTGTAAGACCGGAAATTCATTTTTTTACAGTACGATCTTGTACAACGTTGACCTCAGCAATACCAGTTGCAAGGATTTTCGTTTAAGCGATTTAATTGGCCTCCTTCTGCACTGTCTGAATCACATCGTCACTTGCCCCTGATTTCCCACTGCGTCGGAAATATTGGGTTGTCTAGAAAGTATTGAGCTCTTGGAAGTCAACATTGAGAATACATTTATATGATTTGATAATAACATCATAAAACCTCTATGCTCCATTTTGTTCGGTGATTTCCTATTATTTTTTTCAATAGCATCATAATCCCTCGGCTGTTGAAATTCTGGTTTCTACTTAGAAAGAAATTGTGATGTGTGGCTTTTAAAGCCTTGTTTGCAACTAACTTAACACCGTTCAGAGAATTTACAGAAACCGAAACAAATAATGGTCTGACGGTACCAGGGCCGGTTTCTACGATGCATGCATGAGAACTTTCCAGCCACGTTATCTCACTTCATGATGGGTCGTTAAAGATGTATGAGTCTGGAATTGTCAGAGTTGTATACGACACCATTTCTGTTAACCAGTTATAGCGGTTTGTTTTGAATTGGTAGGTCCATTTGCGCTAATTGTCGATAACATAGATCTGAGCCTATCGTTTCGCTTGGCGACTGCTTGGGGATGCACGATACCCTTCCAATTGCACCAGACGCATAGCATAACTTTCCTGTGCGTCAATGTGGGCTTTGCTCAGGCTGTTGAGGATCCAATCGTTTTGACCATGCACATTGTTGTCGTAGGTTACCCACTCCATCACTCGTGATCAACAACAGCAATGGCTCGAGTTTGTACGATTCAATAGATTCACAGATAGGAATTTGATCGAGATAGGAATTTGGCGATTTCACGATCGCTTACATGCCTGCTTTGCTCAACTTCTGCGAGAATATAATTGAATTTTGCTGTGATTGGTCACACTCCGAGAAGTATCTTAGAAATCGAAATTTTCAGAACGAAACCGACTGAACCATCTTTTGTTGTTGCTTTTCATAACGTATCCCGCCCATAAACAGCACAAATTTCTTCACGGGCGTGCACAGCATTTGTGCCTTCATGCAAATTATATTGTAAAATGTAGCGCGTTTTGCGGAAAGTTCAGTCATCTTCCGATTCAGATCCTAAGAAATTCAACACTTTATTCATCTAGCTCTCGGCTATCAGCTTTCAAATATCGTTGGCTAAACCCTTGCAATTCATATATCCTGAAATTTTCTACACTAACGCCATCTCGTGTGCAAAAGGTTCTACTATTTCTACAATACCTTATATAATACTATTTCTGTAGTCCTGATTATTTCTATACCGTTTCTTGATACTTGTCTCTGCTAGAGATGGTTTCCCATACGTTGTTAGAAACTTTCTCAGCAAAATGTAAGATTTTAACTCTTCAAACCAGAGCACGTATTGTGACTTTCCTATTTGGACATCTTCAGAGTGGTGCAAATGCCATTGAGTAGGTGCTCAGAATCAAACTAAACTTTCCTCCTCACCCAAAAATGTTGCATTCATAAACATAAAAGTTATAATATTATTAAGGTTTAGTTTTCCTGCATACCTTTATGTGTTCCTTGTATTAAAATTCTGTATTAAAACGAATCCTTTAAATTTCTACTGAACAGCTATGAATTTATGTTATTAGAACATACTTAATCGAAACTAATAGGTTAAAAAGCCAATAACAATGATATATTATCAAAAGCGTAAATTAATTCCATGTCTAGTAGCTTAGCAGCATAAAAGGGCCGAATTGTGCAAAATGTGATACCAACATACCACTTTCAGGGATGATAGACCTATTAATAAGAAGTAAATCCTGATATAGACCCAAATCGGCGGGGGTCTTGTTTTAGGTATATGACGTCATCAATATGGCCGCCAACGAATTTCGACTTAACTGAGTTTAAAAATGTATAACTCCATTACCATTGAAGGTAGAAACTTCCTTTTACCTTTATTTTGCAGAGAATACATTGTACCTTTATTGTCATTATAAATACTTGCCTTATATTGCCGCCATTTTTAAATATGGCGTCTCAAACTGGAAAAAATGTTTATTTTCAAAACGATTTTCTATGTTTTATAGCAAATAACTTTGAAACTGCTATGATTATGGGAAAATACTTTGGTATATTCGTCAAAGGTCATTTCAATAGCTTTCGAACGCGACCAGAATCATTGATGTATCTCAACAAATAACAGAGATAATCAATTTTTTGTAGGACTAAATGTCGAACTTTCGTGAATAATGTTCGAATGTATCCGTAGATGTAGTTATATGACATTTGTAGTTCCATTGCCCTTTGATAATAGGAACATAGTACCGCTACCAGTATGTTCCTTTTAACGTGGAGAATAGCAAATCACAAGTGTTTATCTTTTGTCCGTGCTGAAAACCCTTTATAATGTCATAAATCCAAGATGGCCGCCGCGGTTTATCTCCGGTGAAAATTTCTCGCCACAGAAAAATAAAAGAAACATGCAACAAAAGCCAATCTCTTTCTTTGGATGTGAAAAAATCTTGACATAACATGTGATTGACTCTCCTTTGTGTCTACAAGCCAGTATATGACGTCATAAACACAGTATGGCGCCATGGCTTACATACGGATTATGAAAATTATTTATTTCTCGCATTAGAGAAACGATAGAAACGTACAACAACTACCAATATGTTTTTTCATATGTAGAATCAAAAAGTAACATAAGTTTTGTCTTTTCTTTGAGGCGAAAGTATATGAAGTCATAAACCCAAGATTGCCTTCGACTCTTAAATATGCATGAAGAAAACTGTGCCTTTCTCACCTAAGAAAGGTGGTAGAAACGTGCAAAGCAACTATTTTTTCTCCTTAAATAAGTTAAATCATGAAGTAACAGAAAGGTGTATCGTGTTTGCGCCTAAAGGTTAGTATTTGTCTTGTTTAAGTGTATGACATCGTTATACAAAGTAGCCGCTGTATGTATTTTGAATATTATATTATGCATTAAACTGAAAAACTAACAAAGCTGAAATTATGCATTATTCGAAAATAAATTTGAAATATATTCTCTTTAATACTATTTGTCCGAAAGTGAATATTTTTCATGTTATTAAACAAAGAGTTATGCTCTATATGAAAGTATAAGTCTTGCACTAGTATTTGCGCTAAATGAATATTTCAAGGAATATTGGAACTGTGCATTTCGAAAGACATATTTTACATTTAAAATATTTTTAATCAGTCCATTGAGAATGTAATTGTCTGAAAATTATGCTTTTCATATTATTTTACAAAATAGCTCGAGGCAAAAGGCGTCACATTTTCAAACCACCGCTCAGCTTAATTTGATATTTTTGGAGTTTGTATTAAAATGTTTATGAAACAGACTCAATGTATAAATTTAACAGTATATCAGCGAGAGATAAATTTGCAACACAATAAACAGTTATACAATTAAATATGTTAAGAATTTGGAAGAGAAAATATTTGTGAGATAGTATGACTAATAACATCTGAAACGTACTTCAGAGAACTAGGGGAAGTAATTTTTGTTAATCACATTTCTTATTTAGACAAGATCAACTCACAATAAAATGATCTACTCTATCACACTGTCCATCGCAGGTACACAACAAAGTGCACACTAACCGCAAGTTTTGATACTTGCAAGAATGTTGACAAGGAGTCTTGCAACCAAGCGAATAAGTTCTCTACAGTGCGCAGAAACTTCTGGAAGTAAGGACCACGATCCACCTTCTTCCAACCCCTTTACAAATTTCGGGTATTATGGGCACTTTCTGGAGAGCTTGAGACCAGTAATACCCGGCCTGTAGGGCAGCTCGCAGACAGTGTTGAAATAAGGCTGTCTATGTAGGTGCGATCCCTTCGTAAGAACAATTCTTTTTCGTCATTAATCTTTGTCGACAGTCTTTAACATTTAGTAAAGAACTAGAGCGATCGTACAGGAGTACGGTGAAGCGTTGAAGAGCTGCAAAGTCCTGAGCTGAAATTTCAGCAGGAGTAACTGAAAGTTTGATAAATATATCCGTTATTTCAGGGAATTCTTGCCACACCTGCCAAGCTGTCTTCTTGCCATGACCACCAAAAGCGGACACTGTGTCACACCCTGCAAATGCGTACCAAAAGAGCAGGGCTTTTGAGTGAGACTTTCCTAGGCTTGTTGCAATTTCGTGGACAGGAATATATCTCTTATTTTTACCACTCCCATATTCAATCCACAAGTGTGATACATTGAGCTCAAAGAATAAAGCAACGGCAATAACAACATCAGAAGCGACAGTTTTAATTGAGATATTCTTATGTCCGTGGTTGCTGGCGTGCAAGAACATGCGTGTGTCTGCTTCTTCTTATTTGCAGGGCATAAGGCTTATCACGTCCATATTAGAGTTTGCTGATTGCGGTATCATCACATGCACACACAATCTCTCTCTTACCACCAGAATCACTTATGTTCTGTGAGTGTTTACACAGAAGTCGAAATAAATCAGTTTTGTTTTCAGTATTATTCAAAAACAATGCCCATTTTTTGGGAGTCAGTGTGGAGTCTTTCACAAGTATTCTTGGTCCTTTTCCTCGTTGGTCTCGTTCTTCTTTTTTCAGACTGTCGGGATCATAATTGTCAAAGACTATGTCTATTCTGAAGACATCACTCGCAAACTTTTCTAAAAATGGTTGAAATGTGTTAGTGTAATACATAGAAAATGCCTGTCCCGGAATAGGCTTCAGCATGTGAGCTAATACTGCTTCATCAAATATAACACACGATACACTAGGTACATCGTATTGTGATGTTCCAAGTGGTTCTAAGCAAGAAATAATATCTGATTTTGCTCCCTTGCGCAATTCACCATTTGAAGAGAGTGACGGAGGGTACGAAAGGTTTTCGTGAGCAAAGAAATCTTTGATGTTTCCACCTCGACTTTGACAAGCTTTGTATAAGCAAGAAAACAGGTTACAGTAACTCTTTAAAATTGACTCCTTGAGTCCTTTCTTCGTTCCTTCTTTTTGCGATGTGTGAAAAAGCGAAAGTTTATTTCTTTTAATCGGTTCTCTTAAAGGCGTCTGGCATTCGATGAGCCGTTTCCGAACAAATGTTTGTCCTATTGCTTTCCCAATTCTTCTGCTTTGAAGACAGACTCAGCTGCTTTCTCATCCATAGCAGCATATGTGGCAACGCATATTAGGGCACCATTTTCTTGAGCAAATGTATTTCTGTCATCATCTTCACATGCATTTATTAAAGCTTTCTCATGTTTTTTGAACCTAGAGGAAAAAGCGTCTATATCTTCATGATGACTGTGATAATCTGAATCGTCACTTATTTCTGCCTCTTTCTCAAGTTCGGTTAGTAATCCTGCAATCACTGGACCCGAAACCATCGAACGCAGAAGAGCACATTCATTATCAAATAGACCAATAGCACCTCCTTCACATTTTAGATCCTTATTACATTGTTCATGTAACTGGTCGTGGGACATGTACGAATATTTACTGTTAGTCTTTCTTTCCACAAAATTACCTTTCTGAAATTCATCATATACTTGTGGGTTTCGTACATTCAATTCTCCCAAAGACTTTACGAATACTGACATCCAACGGGCATAATTGATATGATCCAGGGCGAACATCCAGGGACAAATCTGATCCAATGCACTACAATAGGAGGAGAATTTCACCGATCGAATAAAATCGATTGTCCAGCAAATAAAAAAGAAATGATTCAAGGTTCATGGCCGTGTACCAAAATTTGAATTGGGCCGAGAAAAATAAATCATATAATATTATGCATTACACATATTTAAGAGTCGACGGCAATCTTGGGTTTATGACGTCATATACTCGCCTTTCACCTGAAAGAAAAGACAAAACTTATGTCTTTATGATTCTACATATGAAAAAAGATATTGATGGTTGTTGCACGTTTCTATCGTTTCTCTAATGCGAGAAATAAATAATTTTCATAATCCGTATGTAAGCCATGGCGCCATACTGTGTTTATGACGTCATATACTGGCTTGTAGACACAAAGGAGAGTCAATCACATGTTATGTCAAGATTTTTTCACATCCAAAGAAAGAGATTGGCTTTTGTTGCATGTTTCTATTATTTTTCTGTGGCGAGAAATTTTCACCGGAGATAAACCGCGGCGGCCATCTTGGATTTATGACATTATAAAGGGTTTTCAGCACGGACAAAAGATAAACACTTGTGATTTGCTATTCTCCACGTTAAAAGGAACATACTGGTAGCGGTACTATGTTCCTATTATCAAAGGGCAATGGAACTACAAATGTCATATAACTACATCTACGGATACATTCGAACATTATTCACGAAAGTTCGACATTTAGTCCTACAAAAAATTGATTATCTCTGTTATTTGTTGAGATACATCAATGATTCTGGTCGCGTTCGAAAGCTATTGAAATGACCTTTGACGAATATACCAAAGTATTTTCCCATAATCATAGCAGTTTCAAAGTTATTTGCTATAAAACATAGAAAATCGTTTTGAAAATAAACATTTTTCCAGTTTGAGACGCCATATTTAAAAATGGCGGCAATATAAGGCAAGTATTTATAATGACAATAAAGGTACAATGTATTCTCTGTAAAATAAAGGTAAAAGGAAGTTTCTACCTTCAATGGTAATGGAGTTATACATTTTTAAACTCAGTTAAGTCGAAATTCGTTGGCGGCCATATTGATGACGTCATATACCTAAAACAAGACCCCCGCCGATTTGGGTCTATATCAGGATTTACTTCTTATTAATAGGTCTATCATCCCTGAAAGTGGTATGTTGGTATCACATTTTGCATGATCCAGTCGCTAAGCTACTAGACCATGTATGTAAGGATGGCTCAAAACAACACTGACAGCGTTTGGAAGGTGATTCATGATACCAAAATAAGAAAATAAAGGTTCATATGGACCTATGGGGTATTTACCAAATATCGTTAGAGTTATCATGTCTAGGAGGCTCAGGTGGGCAGATCAAGTAGCCAGAATAGAAGAAAGTAGGAGGGCTTTCAAAGTTTTGACTGGAAATCCAATCGGTAAACGTCCATTAGAAAGGCGTGGGCGCAGTCGGGATGACAATACTAACTAGGGATGATACCGTTCCGAGACCAAGTACCTGGGGAAAATCTATATATCGTCTGAAAGCTCTTGCCATGAGAAGTGAAACCGTTTTCAAATCACGGGCAAACTCGCAAACTGACCCTATATGGGGCCAGTTTGTTGGTGTTTGTGACCCTATGTATGGTATATTCTACAGAAATAAAAATGAATGTTATGATGCATCAAACGTAATCCCCTAAGCCCATCATGTCACTGCTAGAACGTGACTCGGTTAAGGGTTTGGTAATATCACTTTGCACCCAAACGTACCCATTTCGTCAGTGTTGCCAACGAATTGTAAATACACCGTGGCAGATGATTTATGTACCACTCGATGTATAGGCCTATCCATGAAACGTGGCATAAACATCATTCGTCACTAGAGAAAATAGACTTCGGACATATTCCTCTTCGAAGGACTCCAGTTTGTCAGTGTTGCCAACTAAGTATAAAAATAAGAAATTGTAAAACAGGTTCCATACGATGAGACGTTTATACACCACTCTTGGCAGAAACATCACACGAACTATAGCAAAAAGATGTGTGTGGCCGTCTCCCAACCATTCTAGGTTGTCAGTGTTGCCAACAAGTGTAAACATCACAATGTTGAAAACGGCGTGAATGTCATTGAAAGAATATATGACAAATGTGACACAAACAGCATTGGACAATAGAAAACATAGTGTATGTTCCTGTCTCCCAAGCACTCTGGTGTGACAGTGTTGCCAACCAATGCGAACATTCAAGATTTTCGCATGAAGTCTATCGCATTGGCGGACATAACTGACAACATGGGTGCTTGTGGGTTCACTAACATGCTACAAACCTAGTATGGGCACAGTCTAATTATATCCGCCACACTGAGGTGCTTGGGAGATGGGGACAATCACACCATGTTTTCCATTGTCTATGCTGCTCTATCACTTTTGTCATATATTCGTTCAATGATATTCACGCCATTTCAACATTGTGACGTTTACACTTGTTGACAACACTGACAACCTAGAATGGTTGGAGACGGCCACACTCAACATCCTTTTGCTATAGTTCGTGTAATGTTTCTGCCAAGCTTGGTGTATAAAGTCTCATCGTATGGAACCTGCTTTACAATTTCTTATTTTTATACTAGGTTGGCAACACTGACAAACAGGGGTACTTGGAAGAGGAATATGTCCGAAGTCTATTTTCTCTAGTGACGAATGATGTTTATGCAACGTTTCATGGATAGGCCTATACATCGAGTGGTACATAAACCATCTGCCACGTTGTATTTACAATTCGTTGGCAACACTGACGAAATGGGCATGTTTGAGTGCAAAATGATATTATCAAACCCTTACCCGAGTCACGTTCTAGCAGTGAGCGTAACAGGAACATGATGGGCTGAGGGGCTTACCTGTGATGGATCGTAACATTCATTTGTATTTCTGTCGAATATACCATACATGGTCACAAACATCAACAAACTGGCTGCACATAGGGTCAGTTTGTGAGTTTGCCTGTGATTTGAAAACGGTTTCGTACTTCTCATAGCAAGAGATTTCAGACGATATATAGGTTTTCCCCAGGTACTTGGTTCCGATATGGAATCATCCCTAGTAAGATGGATCTCAGAGAAGTAGGAGTGGACTCAGTTGGCTAAGAACAGAAGTCAATGGAGAGCTTTTGTGAACGCGGCATTGAACCTCCAAGTTCCAAAGCCCATAGAATTAGTTAGTTATATACTTATGGGGGAAAGTGATTAGTTTCACAGCTAGGGCTGTCCAAAAGCATGGGAAAGCTATATCGCAACAAGCACTATTTTGAGCATGAGAAATTGTTAGACTAGCTTTCCCTAACACTTTCGACTTCCCGCTGATGAATTGCGTATTCACTGTTATCAAGGTTTACCTTTTGCCTACTTTGGACCCACTTTTATGTCAAAGCATACCAAAGATTTCTGTTGGGAGCATCTCTGATAATTATGTCCTGAAGGAAACTCCTTGCGCGAACACTGAACATTGCTGAAACATTCATTTTTGGATGGAATACAAGTATATATGACTTCTTTTACACTGGTATTGATCGCTAGTCCGCGGTTTCAAATGTTCAAAATAACGCGTGCTGCAATACAGCTTTTCCACATTTTTAGACAGCTCTAGCTCTGAAACTAAGCATTTCCCTCATAATTCCATATTAACTTTTTTCTTGGCGTCAGGATTCATCTCCCGACCGTGATCGGTGTTGTTTTGAAACACCCGGTATATAATGTTGCGTGTCTGTGCATTTCTTCAATATGATATTGATGTATTCCATACTTACTGCCTCATACTCTTTATGTTGTTTATTATTCTCCGATAAATTAGACGGACGTCATTGGGTCCAATACATTGTATGTTATGAACGATCGAACAGAAGACCTTAAAATGTCTGCATTATGTGTATATATGTTATGTTTCTCATTTATTAACCGTTTGCAAAACAACAGGTTTATAGTTTATATATTGTTTGTGCATTTGTGTTTAAAATGCATGTTTTTAATTGAATTGATTTTATTGATATTTTTATTATTTTCCTTCAGTGTTACGTTTAATCTGTAAGTTTTCTCTCTTTTCTATTGTAAGAATACAATAAATACATTTTCCCAGAAGCCGTTTTTCCTTCTGAGTCTATTTTTGGAATACCTTTATCTTTTGGTGTAGAAATAAAGTTGAAATTGGAAACACTTTATAAAACATGTAAAGTGAGAAAACATAATCACACGAAAGGGTAATGTATGGTAAACTATAGTAACTAAAAATAATCAATGTCATCTTTCTAGGGTAAAGATCCAAAAACGGTGAAACACGTGTCTAATTATTTTAAATAGGAAGTCCATATACCCAATTTCTTATTTCTACCTTCACAGATTCGGAGATATAAATGTTTAACTACATAACTGCTACCCTATTTTCCCTCTTCTCGTCTTTTTTTTTTTTTTTTTTTTTTTTTTAACTTCATTAGTGATACCGTGTGTCATAAACTCTATGCACTCTCAAAATTCCAAGGTTTTAGTAAGCATTTGGCCGCGAGGTTGATCAGTCACTCACTCAGGACTTATTCTTTTACAAGGGATGTTCAATAAGTTTTGCACAGATGTTTATACAGTGGTGCCCACCCCCCCTCATGTCCATGACGCACCCCCCCTCAATTGTCTATCCGTAGGTGTTCTTCCATGAAAAAAAATATTTTCGATTAATTTTTACACTCCCTCAAACATATTTATATAGATTTTTACCCCTCCCAAATATTTCAATAACGCAGTTTGCGTCATAGCCCCCCCTGTGGGCACCCCTGGTTTATAATAGTGGTATTAGTTGCAACATGATGACGAAACCTTAGGTTAATATACTTTGATTCCTTGGCTACAAGACCATGTCGTTGAATGTAGACTCCATCTGCTGTGACACGTCTCGTCCAACGTTATTTCCAGATCTTGAATGCACTTTGGTAAAGAGGGGGGGGGGGTATAAATAAATAAAAAACTAATAAAACCTAATAACTTTTGAACCACCTAATCAGTCTCGATTAAATTCTCAACATATATGAGGGTCGGGCCTTGGGTATTATTTTTATCGTTTCACTTTGACGAGCCAACGTAGGGGAAGGAGAGGGGGGAGATATATGTAAAAAAAATAAAATAAAAATAACTGTCTTTGTGACTTCATCACTCTTGAACGACCCGGCCGATCTCAATCAAATTTTCAACATAAATGAGTTTAGAGGCAAGGATTACTTGAGGCTATTCACATTGATGATGCAACGTAGGGGAGGGGAGGGGGAGAAAAAATTTAAAATGATCATAAATGACCGATATTAGTGTTGAATCCATAGTTTTCGGGGTCGATGTGAGAAACAGTGACACTTCTGATGCTGTTTCAATCCAAGTTCAGCCTTGATATTTGGGGATAGGAAGGATACAACGTAGGGGAGGAGGATAAACGTTTAAATATGATCGAAAATGGCTAATATTAGTGGCGAATCCATAGTTTTAGAAGTAGCTGAGACTAACAGTGACAATTCTGATGCAGCAAGGAGGGGCAGAGAGGGAGCTATTCATAATATGACCGAAAATGACCAATATTAGTGTCTAATCCATAATTTTCGGGATCATTCAGAACAGTGACATTTCCGATCCAGTTTAAATCCAAAATTAGTCCCGCCACTTGGGGAAGGGGGCGAAAGAGATATATAAAAATGATAGAAAATGGCCACTATCAGTGCCGATTTATAGTTTTCTTAGATGAACAGTGATACTTTCGATCCCGTTTAAATCCAAATTCAAACCCGAAACTTGGGGGAGGGGGAGGAAGAAATATTTAAAAATCATTGAAAATGACCAGTATTAGTGCTGAATCCACATTCTTGGGGGTCGCTGAGATGAACGGTGACACTTCCGATGCTATGGCACCCAACATGGGAACTATATAAATGGTCAAAAATGACCAATATTAGTGTTGAATCTATAGTTCTTGCGGTCGCCGAGATGAACAGTGACACTTCTGATGCTGTTTAAATCCATTTTCAGCCCCGACACTTAGGGGATGAGGAGGGATGACATACATTAAAATGATCGAAAATGATCAATATCAGTATTGAATCCATAATTTTCGGGGTCAGTAAGATGAACATTGATATTTACGATGCAACATAAATCCAAATTCAGCCATACAACATACAAAGATGTGCATTTAAATTATTTATTTCAAAAGGGTAATATAAGGTAGTATTAACTAAAAATTGCTATATTTGGTAATTGCTATGATCAATACCGTATATATTGAACATTATTAAAGTTCGTTTGCAGAAATAAAGTCGCCAATGAAAGAAATACGGAAATATATTATTATTTCGTGATTAGGCACAATTAATTTGATGTGCTACTCATTTGATCAATTTGATCAGTGTAATTTCGTATAATAGTATATAAACATAATTTGCTTCTGACTTGTGGTTAAGTTTATCAGACGTAGCAGTAGAAACAAAACAAATTTATCAATGTATTAATCACCAATATATATTAATCACCAATATATATATATATATATATATATATATATATATATATATATATATATATATATATATATATATATATGCATCTGAGTCGTTTGAATATAGGTCGAAGGTTCAATTTGTGATGAGTGATATCCATAATGTTTTGTTTATCTACGTGTACTTTCGGCAGTTCTAGTAAGCAATTTCTTCTTATTCTGACTGCGCTGGAATATCGAAAATTATATGCATTCTTCTCTATAGTGTACATTGCCTTTGTATCTAGTTTCAAGACTCTAATAGCTAAGTTAGGTAACAAAATACAATATTTAATAATAATATGGAAGAAAACGTAAGTGCCGTATTTACTCGAATATAAGCGTCACTTGTTTCCCAAAATGTGGGGCTAAAACTGTTTGACGGGTTCTTATAATCGCATAATATACTTTTAATAAATGGTGGAAATATTTGTAGAAGATTCCTAATTACTTTCTCTAAGGATGTTTTATTTTATTTTTTATTTATGTTTTATATTTTATTTGGCTTAGTCTTTAAATTTTACTATTAATGTCAAACAAGTCACTGGTTTCGCAGTCAATAATGCCATTGGTTTGGTAGTTTCACGAATTTTTTGTAGTGATCTTACAGGTGCTGCTTGTTTTCGCATAATAAACAGAATTTTAAAGCAGACACAACTTTCTAGGGTGCCCCGTGTATTCGAAAGTGAAAAAATGAAATCTTTAAGTTTAACGTCCCACTCTTATGCCGGTTAGACTAAAGGAGACGGTGATAATGAGAAATGAGTGAAATGGTGCAATGAAGAAAGTGGGAGGAAACGGGAGAACCCCGAGAAAACCCACGAGCACGGTGTTTGTCCACAACTCGTATATTCGAGTAAATATGGTATTTCTATTCTTAACAATTCACTAAATTCCTCTCTCTTACTGCCTTTAGTATAGATATAAAAATTGTAGTATATAAAATAGTATTTAAAAATATGAAATGAAATGAAATCTTTAAGTTTTACATAAAAAATGAATGAATGAAAGTGGGAGGAAATGAAAGAACCCTGATAAACCCACGCACACAGTGTTTGTCCATCTAAAAATTGTGTGGTTCCTTAAGTTTTGTCTCTGTATAAAATAACTGCATTCTTATATATTTTATAAAACAAAGTTGGCAAGTTCTATTTTTAAGTACACATTTTCAGTTTATGTAGTATTAGCCATAAACCCTGAACATATAAGAACAATAAACCCTGAACATATAAGAACATCGAATTAACAATCGATTCATCACAGATGATGAGAAGAACCCTAGCAGAAGTAGTGTGACGTAGGTATGGGCTCACCCACTTTTCGCATGGGGGTTTCAAATGACACCATGGAATAGAACACAGATAACTACCCGGAGTAGCAAATAACATCTAAGTATAGACCCCACCTTAAAACCGAAAATGGACATGACCATGTCGTTGACCTTTCACCGCTACCACTGTTTTAGGGTTCTTCTCGTCATCTGTGGGCTGTACGCTATCAGTGCATTGTAAGTTAGTATCTGTCATCTTACAGAGCTGTTCAGATTTTGATGCTAGAAAATTAGATTAAATTTCCATCTTGGAGGGTCTGTATTACCTAAAATGTAGGGTTAATTCTATTTCATTGCCATTATGATTTTATTATTCTTATTTTAGTTTTATCGGAAGATATGCGAGACGTAGTTTCAATCTTATCCAATTTGGTCCAATCTTATCACTCCATGACTCGTATGAGTTGCAGAAGATGAGGTGGCTTGTAAGGGAAGTCATAGTGGTAAAGTTTAGTTTTATCGTTTGAAATTAAGGGAATAATAGTTATCTAATATATTGATTATTAAACACAACAAATAGTACACTCTTTTAGTTTCAAGATGGAAAATATTAATTTTTAATGATGCAACTGCCCTTACGAGCCTTTCTCTGGATTTAGTACAAGACGATAACTGAGTTGCTACACACACTTCAACCCCATTCTGAGTTCCAATCAGCGGCGCAAATCTGTCTTCAACATTGGGGAGTATAACGTTCCTTTTTAGATAGGAGGTCGTTACTCGATACGGCCTCTCCTATTGAGACCCGCCACATTTGAGTACCAATATATGTATATATATATATATATATATATATATATATATATATATATATATATATATATATATATATATAGTAGTTAATAAGTGCGTGGTTGGTAGTAATTCTAAGGGGCACAATAATGTTCAGATTGAACATAGATACTATGCAACGTTCCTAAAATTTAAGTCAGCAGCATCTACAAATTGAATTATAAACAGGTCAAGGTTTCTATACTAGCATAGTTAAATGATAAGTTAATGATTAAATAAATTGGTCTTTATAACAAAATCAATCGCCTTTTACAAAATGACTCACATATCCCTTAAGCTCCGTGCTACTAATTGATCAGATTTGAACCAAAATACACGTGATTTTAATATTTGCATCAATAAATCTCGACTTAATCATGAAACATAACGACCTGAAACAATTTGAATAATAATACCGCTATCTTTAACGTATATGCCATTGTAGGAAGTTACAAGTATGTCTGATCCAAAATGGTTATATCCCATTCAAATACATACTTAAATTTCCATTTGAACCTATATGAATCAGTTTAATCTCATGAAAAAAATTAACTCACCAGAACAGTAATTAAAGCATGCAATCCACATCTTATAATATCGAAATGAACTCCCCTTGCTATATACACTAAACCATTAAGTAAAATTAATTACCAATTACTATCACGTACGATGTATAGAAATACCTTATTAACACAATAGGTTTTATCGAGTGTTTTCAGCTCACTACTAATCGACATAACTCAAGAGCTGGCAGAAATCTCTACAGTCGCCACTAGAGGCGCTATATTCAAAATTTAACATACGAAAGTATTTTCTTTACTAAAAATCAGGATGAATTTAAACAATAATAATAATGTTACAACCCCCTTTTTTTTCTTCTGAAAAATGTAGCTAACAGAGTGACATGTTACAGAGGTGGTACAAGTAAGACCTTTTTTTTTTCTTTCTTGTTAAGCGATGCTCAAAATAATTGAGAAGTTGAAAAACAATCCTGTGAAGGATCAGGGAGCATAGTTGTCTTCAACATTGGAAGGCGAGCAGATTTGAGGCTTATTCTGGGAGTTACATCAATTTCATCTCACTTTCCTTTGTGGCAACCGGACACAAATCATCACATTTTTTCCATAAAAAAAAACACATTTCAAATCGGATTATTGGGGAGGACATTCCCCCCAGTTCCAAGATAGAAGGGGACATGCCCCCTCATCCCTTCCCGGAATTTGCGCCAGTGCTTAATAAGCCACGCGTCTCATATACCAAATCGAGTAGTCTAGAATATTCATAAATTACAAACGGAAATTGCAGAGAAAATGAATGTTCGTAATAATGAATTTGCCCTACAAGAAAAACTGGATAGAAATGAACACTAACAAAGGTATTATCTACTCGTTACGTGTGAGTATCCTAAGAAAGGTACTGCACAGCAGCAACGAAGGTGATGGAATAGGTCACCGGATCACTTGGAAAATGACTGATGTCCGGGTCAACTGGGTTGTGTTCTCGTTTCTCAAAACCGGTGACCCAGACAGACCCGGAGACTCGAACAGACTCATTGACCCAGACAGATCCAATGACTGGAACAGACCCGGAGACCCAGAAGCAGGCAGTATTATTGCAGAATTTTGTAGTTGATTAATGATGTTTAATACTGTCAAACCTTCATTTATTCAATCACTAATGTGACATTTCTTAATCAAGATAGGATGGTTTGAATATTCCAGATGGAATGTCATGTTTATTTGTCTTCCTATACGTGGGTTTTGAACATAACATATACA
This sequence comes from Thermobia domestica, assembly GCF_964235325.1. Classification (NCBI taxonomy): domain Eukaryota; kingdom Metazoa; phylum Arthropoda; class Insecta; order Zygentoma; family Lepismatidae; genus Thermobia; species Thermobia domestica. The sequence goes on along the minus strand of NC_137462.1, from coordinate 56,774,626 downwards.
AAAAGAATTAACAAAACACTGTTTGGGTTACGCTGTATCTTTTGTATTCCAAACGACAAGTTTTATAGGTCGATTAAACTTTGATAATAAGAGAAGCATGTAGCTTATCTTTTCAGTAATTCTGACGCACTTCTACTGTAATAAACCTTGTAGTTACCTTTCAGTGCAATGGTTGACACAAACAGATGCAAACGTTAAGCGAGAAATAATTATAATTAATGAAAAGGCAATGACAGAGAAGATAATCGTGTTTGTTAGAATTGCATCAGTACTCTCACATATACTTTTCATACGAATGAAGATGTTTCGTCTCCGGGTCATCACTCTGTCCAGATCATAGGTCCATCCGAGTCAGAGCGAGCCTAAGTCTATACGGGTCACTGGATAACTCTGGGTCACGGGTTTGTCCGAATCACCGGATCCGGTAGATCATAGGTCTGATTCCTTTTTGGCCTTTCGTGTCATGAGTCATGATGTTCGTGACTTATTCCATCACTGGCACCGAAATATAATTTGGAAGTTTCAAGGAAACGTTTCAAAGCTTGCTTTCCGGAAATATGCACTTTGATTCAAAAATGATTTAATAGGCTCATTTGTTCCTAGCTTCTTATACGTATTTCTTATTATAAATACAACTGTGAAGTGTAAATATTATACACTTGAATCGCTAAAGTTTTATAAAGCAATAAAGAAAATTATACAAAACTAACCACCATCATCACTACTAACACTACTATAAATTATTGTTATTATTATTAAGTCAGAAAAGTACAATGAGTATAATTAAGATTATGGATAAGTCATTATTTTAATCTATACCTTGGGAAAGCACAAAAGGACGTAAACTGATAAATCTATCACTTTAACGGAGAGGTATTAAATTCGATTTCTGAGGATATATCGTTCTGTCACATCTAGAAACAAAATCGGCCCAAGAGAAAAGTTAAACTCCAATTGAAAACTTGAGATTGGAGGAAAGTGGGAACAGATTTTACATTTAAAATGAATAATTTTGGTCCCGCATAGCGTAGTTGTTAACCAGATTCCGGGTGGGGAACCTGTTCAAAAAGAACTGTAAAACGCTTTTTCAGGGCAGATATCCTGAATGAGGTTTTCCTGGGTTTTAGACATTTACACCAAGCAAATGTTTGGGGTGGTACCTCACATATAGGTGCCAGGCCGCTTCTTCCTTCCCCAATCCTTTCTTCTTTCCCTTTCCCCGGCTAGTGTGCTCACCGAGGGACGCCATCCCTCATACATGACGAGCTTAATGACCATAGATTTCGAAAGTCCAGAAATCTAAATCCTAAATCCTAAAATCAAATGGACAACGAAATGTATATGAATACAGAATTTCTAGAACATGCTTTCGCTAAGCGTTGTCTTTGCAAAAGGATTCCTGCACTGTTCGCCCTTTCCCGTTTCGCCTTATGACCTCTAGCAATGGAATTTGCATGTAAAACCTGTTATCACTTTTCATCTTAATGTAAGGCGGAACGGGAAATCTCGATGTGCATTTTCCCGTTTCACCTTACGAATTTTATGTTGGTAGGCTTGCAAATACATTCATAGATACAATTTGATTTGATATTTATATAACAAAATAAGCAAACTTACTACAAGAAATACAGAACATTTATCAAGATGCTATTTATCTTCCATATGTACACAATTGTGAAGACCAGTATTTATTATTTATTGATTTAGTAGATCTCCCACATATTCATATTGACTGCCTGAGAGATATAATTTTCATTAAGACTCATCATCAGTGTTGTGAGGTAATTTTTTTCCTATTACATAAAACTGTTTTGAATGTGTCAAGAACGCTAGTCATTCGGAAGACTTAGTTAGTGAAATTCATTTACGTATGAGAATTCACTTAATGTTTTCTTCCGTAGTTTTGTGTTTTCGTAGCTAAATCGTGGAAGTATTTGTTTATGTTATGTAATGTATTATGTCAATGTGTATTTCATGTAATAAAGCTGAGGGAGCTCCTTTCCCAATTATCTAACCATCTCTAACGTCAAGAGTACCTGTTGAGACGAAATCATCACATCTACATGTGTCTGGAGTCAGCAAGTATACCAGCAGATTTGGGTCTTTAAATACTCTCTACCCGGAAACGAGGAGTAAGTGGGAGTTAGATTGTAGAGTTAGTCTTTGAAGTTAGTTTTCGGAGATAGTCTCCAGAGTCTGTCATGAGCCGGTCTTCGGAGTTATCTTTGGAGTCAGTCGCGAAGTTGTCGAAAGGCTGTCAGCGGAGTCGGTCGGGAATAATCTTTGGAGTTGGCTTGAGAACTTCGGAGAGAATAATTTAGTAAAAGAGCCGTACAAACTGTAATTCGGTCAACGACAGGCGGAACATCGGACGATGATCAAGAGGATATCAGGAAGCCCAGCAGAGAAAATGGAACAGCAGGTACTGTGACGTTAGAATTAATCCCTTCTTTCCTTCACCCCTCACCAACACACTCTCCCTCTTCAAATATCTTGAAATCCTCGCTTTTATTTCTCTTAAAATCAGACGGGTGTCGTCCGGTCCCAGGACCCGTTCTACCTATGAGAAACATCCCAAGAAACTCTCATTGACGACACAGCTTTCTTTGAAAATACTTTTCAAATTAAGCACCCCTAAAACAATGAGCAACAGCATTTACGTATTGCATTAGAGGAATCTTTTAGGTATCAATCTACATTTCAAAGTACGCAGGCGAATGTTTAATTGTCTCCACTTATATTTCTGGTGTCTTGCACCATGTCCTGCTAAAAGATACAGCCATTTTACACACTAGCACACTTGGACTTCTACACTTTCGAGTGACGAACTCAGTACTGATCGGAAACTTTTAGTCATCATACTCAGCATGAAGCTGCTGAATCAACATATAGATCCTTAAATGAGACATCTAATCGGAAACCTGTACCCTGATTAGCTCCTAACACCCAATCATCTCATAGAAAACAAAGTTACACAAATATTCCAATATCCCTTTCCTTTCCTGCTCTATCCTTGCAAATGCATACAAGTAATCTAATTACATGAATATAAATATTAATTGTTATGTCTTTTCAATAATTTATCCCACTGACAAGAGCGGACTTGCTCTAACTGGCTACCGGCAAACACCACCATGATAAAGAAGAAAATATTTATTTCTAGGAAAAATATTTTATTTGAAAATTTAACCTTAGTTGCTAATGCCAGACAAATGCTTTCAACATCTTCTAGTGCTATTTTGTTTAAAAAATTTCCAATACACAAGTTTTAATAATCAAAGAATGGTTGCTTTGATTATAATCTATAAAATATGGTTAAAATGTATATGAATAATAAGTTTTTCTTCAATAATTTGAAAGGGTATTTATTATTTATATATCTATGTGTTTATTATTATGCGTTGGGAGCTACCTTATTGAAGCTTTGGTTTTCGCAGTACGAGAATTTAGAATAAAAGATTGTAACAATGAAACCTATAAGCTATTAAAAAGGAAGCAAAAATCATTTATGAAAGTCAATTTGTTCGACTTTGCATTTTTACGGGCATAAATGAAAGGGGAAAAAAACTGGAAGAAAATTAAACTACGTAGCTCGAAGATTAAACTCAGACACCATTATACAATATGTAGTATAGCGATAAATTCGCAATTCTGCATCCAGTTAGGCAAATCAGAGTACCACAGTGGATGATTAATTTCATTTTTTAAAATTATTTTAATGTATTAGTGTTGTTCAAGTTTCATTTTAAGAAATACTTAATTTTATATTACAAACATTCTTCAATTGCTGTAGGCAGGGAATGGGTCCTGGGGGCCCGAAACCGCTCCCCGAAATCACGACTTTTCTGTAAATTTTGTCTACTTTAAGGACAATATTACAAATTATAATACAATGTGTCATCTTATTGAATTTGGACACTTCCCCCCCTGAAATGAATTCCTGACTGTAAGCATTAAAGTTTTTTAATAAACACAACAATCGAACCTCATTTGTTAGGGTATGGTTTGTAGGGTCAGCTTCCCATTCCTCTTCCCGGCTATCCCTTTATATATCGCTATTGTAAGTTCCTTGTTCTTCCCATTTTTTAATGTTAACTTTACTAAACAAAACTAGTATGTTTGAGTAAATCAAAGTCAAACTCCCTTTGAGTTATGGAAAAGTTTATTCTTTTTTTTTCCTACCTAAATATAGTTGTACAATTTTTGCTTGCAATATTTTGCACTAATGAACATTAGACTCAGACTGTTGATGGCTGGGAAGTTTTGTGAGTCGGAGTTTCTGCAAAAATGTTTTCATTACACAATAAATGGAACATGATTATGAGAACTATCATTTTCACTTGTCCTTTTTCTTTACACATAAGTAGTAAGCACCAGCTATGATTTTTTTCACTCTTCAAAACTTTTCTGCACTCCTGATCTGGGTTCAGTTCTTTTCGACGAGTTGCAATTCTATTTCTGTAGACAATAAACGATTGTCAGTGGGGTTAAAAGAAATAAGTACACGTAAGGTGGGTAGTGTTAAAAGTGATTCTACTGTTTATATACAACGAAAGAAAAAAAATCTGTTGAAGAAAAATGAAAAATGACAAAGTTAATTTAAGAGAGTGGAAGCTGATTCAAAGCAAGCTGTATATTTGCTCAAGCATGACTACCAACAAATGAAAATTATTGCAAGGCGAAACGGGAATTCCCGTTTTGCCTTACGATAACAAATTATTAAGTACAAATTTTTGATTGACGTTTCCTATGATAAGGATCATAAGGCAAAACGCGAAAAGGCGAACAGTGAAGACACGTTGCAAAAGCCCTGAAAAGCAAACGTTGCCTTTGCTTTTCTTCCTTTATCTCTACGCGGACTGTAGTTTGGAATACACTCCAATATCTGTTGTGAAATTACAGATTCCGTGTTGTGAATACGGTGCGAGCGGTCCCGGGTTCGATTCCCGGTGGGGGCACTCGGTCGAAAAGGTGTAAGAACGCTTTCTCAGGCCAGCCACCCTGAATGAGGTTTTCTTGGGTTTTCCTCATTCACACCAGGCAAATGACGGGGTGGTACTTAACTTATAGGTCCCAGGCTGCTTCATTCCTTCCCCAATCCTTTCTTCCTTCCCTTTCCCCGGATAGTGTGCTCCCCGAAGGACGTCATCCCTCAAAACGTGACGGGCTACACGGCCTTAGATGCCGAGAGCCCAGAAATCTAAAATCCTAATCTTAATCGGTGTTGTGAATATGCTCAGTACTACTTAGGGAAACTACTTTAATGAAGTTTATAGGCTTACATTATTATAATTTACACTATTATTATTTTTTAAAAAATTAAACAAAAAAAATACGAGGGGCGTAAGTGTAGAGCCGCAATTCGTGTCGTTCAGTTAATTGGCATCGGTAAAAAAAAGATTTGGAACCACGTCTATAATCCATAATTCAAAATTATTTTGCACTGACCCCGTTTTTCCTTGAGGCCGCGGTGGCTCAGTGGTAGAGCGTTCACGGGTCACCTCAGGGGCTTGGGGTCCCGGGTTCGATCCCAGCCCTCACCAAGTGAACTTTGTGGTGGACAAACACCGTGTGCGTGGATTTTCTCGGTGAAGTTCTCCCGTTTCCTCCCATTTTCTTCATTCCACCATTTCATTCATTACTCATCATCACCGTCTCCTTTAGCCTAACCGGCATAAGCATCGGACGTAAAACTCAAAGATTACATTCCCGTTTCTTTTCTTTTTTTTAGTCGATTAGCCACAGTGGGAAACATCACATGCGACAGTTTTCTACTGGCTGCCTATGATGATTCCTTTCGATGAAGTAAATGGCAACGTCCTGTGAATTCTCACCCGATATCAGGATGATCTGGATTCGTCCATCATTTTCTTAATCAATCACAAATACAATAAAAGAGACGTGATATCAGTTATGAATAAATATAAGTTATCATCAATCATGAATTGTCACCATCGAATCAATAACTTTTCACAGAATAAAGATACTTGGAAATTCACTTCACCATTCTACAATATTTCCAGTAAAATTCTAGCCCAAAATGATGTCATGTACCCATTCGCATTTAAAAATGGATTAAAGCCAAGATGGCGACTACTAAGATGTGCGCTGCCAAGGTTACGTACAACGGCAATGTTCTTCCTTGCCATATGATGTTCCCACTATACTCGTACGTTATAGAAGTAAAAGTCTCTAGCATGGCTGTTACGAACATCCTGTATTGTTTATTCGTTGTTACACACTATATTGTCTTTCCTAGTATCTAACATACAACACATTCATCTACGTGTATGTGGTTATATTCAACATGGAAATAAAGATATAAAACTTATTGAACCAGAGGTTGAAGCAGTATAGAATCAAACAGCATACTTTCGTTTCGTCTCCTGTAATGGAAATAGTCCGTTGACAGAGACACGATGAATCGATTACATATTTCAACTACTTCTCTTCAAAGGTCTACATTACATAGTTGCGAGACACATGCACACTTTCACATACACACACACATAAAAATTCCATTTCCGAATGAAAGCGCTATAACTAATGAAGTTTACATTCACTTCCGACTTATTAATGTACTAGACTTAAGATGGCTGAATTATAGACCATTCACCTCTGGTGCAAGATTTCCTTTGTTTGTCTTCGTGCCACATGACTTTGTGATAGTGGATAACATTTTGTTTATGAGTCTTCTTATAATTCTCCTGTTCCCTTTCACATTCTTCTTTCATCAATACTTTCATAACTATTCCTTGGTTTTACCTCGGACAGATAATCCGAATTCCACTTTAAGCAGTAAGTTCCGTCTTACGCTTATATATATATATGATACTCCTAATTGGCTAAGCAGTCAGTGTTCGGATTCCACGTTAATCAGTAGGTCCCGTCTCATATAATCTTGCTACTTACTAAAAAGAACGTTAAACTCAAAATCAACTCCGCCCCTTTCTCGCTTGGAGGCGGAATTTCCGAAATCACTTAAGTACGTGTCCACTTTTTTCATATGAAGTTTATACATGAAGATTCATCTTTGTAACTTGAGAGTTCCTGAGATCAGTGACATGTACTCCTCCCAGACCCTCCGTTGCAGGGGAAGGAGGACTCGAAAACGTTCGGTGGCTACTAAAGTACGGTGCATTTGGAAATAAGTCGAAGTACAATACAGGGTCTACATTAGGCTTTACGCAACGTAAATTTTCCATAGTTTTCTTTGGAATATGCCTAGGTATATATTTAATTTTACTTTGTGGCATAGATCTCTAGAATCAACGTGTATCTCTACAAGCTGTGACTGCATCATTCAGCCCGTGGATGTGTATCCAACCGGCAGTAGTTCGCATCCTCTTTGGTTGCCTCAGTAGACTGGGGGACAAGCAAAAAAAAAGAAAGTCATATAAGTGCATGATATATTCTACACATTTTGAGTCCACTAATCTTTCTTAGCATACGCATTTTATTCGAAATTACATGACAAAGCTCAGTTTGATGTAGGTGCTAGTTATATTCAAAAATTCATTTCAAACGGTTCAGCTGTTTCCAGTGATAGGGACACACAAAGTCGATTTAATTATGATAATGCAGATAGCAATATAATCTGTGTTAAATACAAGAAGTACTAAAGAACGAAAGTATAAATTATGAATAAAAATTGTCTATGTATCATTACTTCTAGGATGGATAAATGCTTCATAGAAACATCATCGCTTATTCTTTAAAACTTTTAAGACATATATGTATACTTAACATAGATTGAAAACTATTTTCAGTATGTTTTCTGGGCCAAACTAAAGTCGTAAATTTCATCATATGGCATGATTATTATATTTATTTTTCAGAAAAAGTAATTTGGAGGAGAGACAGAGAAGAATGAAAACGGAATGCATTGTTCTCATGATTGCTATTATTTTTGGAACTTTGAAAGTCAACGGAAAGCTAACGCTTTTGGAACCAAATTTAAATTTTACTCAATTGATAGAATGTATGCATTTCGTCATAAAACAGCATCTCAGTTCAACTCAAGTTATTATTTTCTTTGAAGACATTTCAACAGAACTTGCTCATATCGTGATCAAAGATATTGAAGTTTCATTTATTACAATAAACAGCAATTTTGCCAAAAGTTTTAAAACATCAACACAAATAATTTCTCAATATGAATGGACAGAAGATACTATTGGGTATGTGATGTTCTTGCAGCATCCCAACAATTTCCACGTAGCAATTAATCAGTTAAAGCCCTTAAATTTCCGTCCTCGCAGTAAGATCATAATTGTTCTCAGCAGTACGAATAGTAACATAGAAAATATGAGAAAAATATTTATATTGTGCTTGGAAGAAGACATCTTAGATATTGTTATAATCATTCAAGAAACTTTATTGGAAAATCGTTCTGTTCTAATACACACATACTTCCCTTTCTCTCCCACTCACTGTAGATCAGTCAAGAATGAAGTATTAGGTCACTGGCAGGAAGGAAGCTTTCTGATTCAGGTCAATTTATTTCCTGCAAAAGTGAACAATTTATTTGGATGTCCTTTTAAATACACCATTTTCGATTTGCCACCTTCAGCAATCGTTGCTGCAACTGAAAATACTACAGTCAGTGTTACAGGTATTGCCGGAAGCATATTAGAAGCCTTTGCAACTAGGATCAATTGCACATTAAGAGGGAAGGGTAGAAATAACTGGTTTAAATATGGTTACAGGCTGAGAAACGAAACATATATTGGTGACATGAAAAACATTAAAGATGGGACACTAGAAGGAGCTTTCCTAGACGTATCTGCACTATTATATTATTATGAGGACTTTGAACCGATACTTTCAGGATTGCATCGTATCTTGGTGTGGATAGTACCTCAACCAAAATTTTACCCTCATTGGATGAATCTGTATTTTCCATTTCAACTCTATTGCTGGATTTGCATAATTGTCTTGTATTTCCTCGTGACTCTCTGCACAATATTAATTAAATATGTTGCAGATGGAAAAGGCTACATATTTGAACAACCATTTGTGTATAATTTCTCTGTTCTGATAGGTTCAGCAGTATCTGAACCTCCGAACATACTTCATGTTAGATTGGTGTTTTGGATTTGGCTATTAGGTTCCTTTGTGCTAAGCAACAGTTATAAAGGTTCTCTTTTCGGCTTTATGACCAAACCAACTAAACAACCTTATATTAACACAATGGAAGATCTTGTAAAATCAGACTTAAATTACGGAGGGTATATACAGCATCGACAATATTTTGCATTATCTTCAGATCCCATAATAAGGAAAATATACGAGAATTACCAAGAAAGAACGATAACAGATTTCTTGACAAAGATCAGTTCCGGAGAACGTTATGCTCATATTGCATCAGCTGCAAACAGCGAATATAGCTTGTATAAGCGAAGATTTATTGACTCCCACGGAAAACCTTTAGTACATTTCGTGCCACAAATTGTTGTTTCTTCACCCACAGTGTATCTTCTGCGACGTAACTCGCCGTACGTTAATACTTTCAACCATATAATAAAAGCTTGTGTTTCTTCTGGACTGCTTTACAAATGGAAACAAGATGTATTTATCTCAGTTCTTTCAAAAGGAAAACAATCTAGTGTCGTAACCAATAATAATGATCTTGTTGTATTGAGTATGGACGACCTGTTAGGGTCATTTGTATTGCTGATACTTGGTTTGTCCTTAAGCGCTATATTATTTCTCCTCGAAATTGTGTCCATGAATTTTAAAAAGGAAACAAAGTCAAGCACCAGTACCCTTCAGACTCTTCTTTAGTCAACCATACTTATTTTATAGTGACTTTCAGGTTAATTAATTCCAATCAACTTTTCGCATATTCATGATTACTTTGACATCTGTTTGTTTTGAAATATCATGAGTTTGTAGGTTACACTCTATTCCTGTACAGCCTATATTATATGTGATTCTTATTTCCCCGTAAAAATATTACACTGAGTGCAACAACAACAAAGGAAAAAAAAACTTTCTTCTAAGAGACATGTTAACACTTTTCCAGAGGGTAGAATACATTTAAAACCGACATTCGTGAGCAGTGACAGATAAACACTAAAAAGGAAGTGATATAGAAACACCGGATTCTAGTGAGTTGCTAGTAGAGGCTTGTATATGTGAAGTGACAGTGGTATATACATATACTGTACTGTATATGTATATACAGCGGTAAATGTGAAAAGCCTGAGCTCGTTGGTGATATGTAAAGAAGTAGTAGAGTATTTCCAGCACCAAATTTGTTGTAAACTTCAGAAGCGATGTAGGCAAACTTGGTTTGTGCAATTAGTGTAATTTGAACAAGAATGTACCGTTCGCCAGCAGAAGGCCGAAAGTGATTCCGTTTAATCTTGCAACCTCGGAGTTATTCTAAACGTGCAACATGTGTACCCTAGTTAGCACCAGTGATCAGAGGAAGGTGCACATGCACTTCAGTCCTGTTCCAAAAGATAGCAGCTGTACAGAGATACAGAACTGGACGTTCAAGTCACTGAAGATCGCGTAGTGATCGCATCACAAATTAGCTACACTAAAATACAATGGATTCAGCTAGAACCAAATACAACTGCAAGGAGTACGATCATAAGTGCTTCCCTAGGTTTATCCTCACGCCTCATCACCATGCAGCCTGCCTCCAATGGAATCTCGACTAAAACTAATTTAAAGCGATGAATGGCACTTTATTAGTGTTAGATAATATCGCTATCGTATAAAGAGATATAAAAGATAATGAATTTGATATCTCTACTACAAATATTTGAAACATGTACAGAAGGCCAATACTTAATTATGAAGAGTACAGGATACGACAATAGGTTGTACTCCACCATCTAATGTATGATACATCGGACCTCGTAAGCTTAACTAACGTAAAGAAACTTATCTTTGCAAGACTATTTATTACCTCACACTAGAATTATTTGAACAATACATAAAAAATGACATTCTCTTTAGTAATCATAGCATCATAATATTCTACAAAAACAATTAAAATCAGAAACACATAGCTCACAAGGTCCTAATTCAGTTTATTTGTGAACATCTGAAAATTTCTTCACTTCTCACTATCTCACTTGAGATGTTACATTTTTTAATTTTATCAAGTGCAGACATACTATATGTCATTGTCACCCAAATCTCTTAGTATGTTATTAATAACGATTGTATAATAATATAAATTCGCAGTTTATCCAAGTATCTTATTCCAATTGTTTTAAAAATTCCACTGGTCTCACACAACCTTGTAAATCACCTAATTATCGGTGTACGTTTTAAACTTATTTGTTTATGAACAATTGGAATATTAAAATAGCTTAAAAATAAACTTGTAACAAATAAAATAATTCTAAGAAATATTCAGTACTGACATTCTTTCTTATACCTTGAAATTTATTCTGATGTAAAAATCCACTCAATTGGTTGTCTCATCTTGCAACATAGTATGTGATCAAACCCAAGCCACATCTAACTCAAGGCATAATAAACCAATCTATCTTCAACTGTGTTAAGAGTCAGTTTTGCCCTGGTAGAAGCAATTAGTTTTTGGAAGATGAAGCATCGATTAAGTGTCATATTCCACTGTGTATATGGCATCGACCCAAAAGATCCATCTCTGCAACCAAAATGTTGTCTAACCCCTGTTTCTTAACCACCAAGAGGATGAACTCTTTCAACAGGACAGTTCGCTCACATAAGCAAATGCAAAGTAACAACATACGTATATAAGTCTTATACCACCTCCCCTGGAGTCATTTCATTAACGAACAATCGTTGTTTTGTGTACAGTTACTAAAAAATACAAAAACATTTTCTATCTTATTAGACGGATATAATAATTATGAACGATAATAACGTGTGATATACGAAATGTAGTCGGTGAGAAAGAGGAAAATAGTCGAATTTAATGTTGAAATTGGTAACCATGCTTCCTGAATGAAACAAGAGGAACAGGCAATGACCAACAAAGTAATCAGAAGCGGTATCAAATGTTTATAGCAAAGTTCCATTTTGAAGGTATCATGGGTTGAAAAACACCGACAGTAAGTGTACAATATTGATAACAGATTTCTGTACTTTTGCTAATGTGAATTTTGTAATAAAATTAATACGCTCACGACATAATTTTCGTGAAAGATTAAATAAAATATAACACAACATTCATTGCTCAGTATAAATGTCAAATACACCGCGTAAGCTTTGCTAGTAGCAAATCATAAAAGCAAATGCGAGCTCTGAAGGTCAGTTACGTAAATATTAATTATAGCCATTAAAGGGAATATACACGCTTAACCGTATACCCGACGTACATCCGTCGAACGCAATACGCGTAAGTGAACTTTTAGAAATAGAAAATAAGTTTTGAGAGAAATAAACAAACGTATTAAATAAAATATTATTGACCTAACTATAACCATTTCGCGTAGTGTTAGTGAAAAACTCAGTGCTGTGATCTGTGTTAAGCGATAGTGTTCAGTGCTTGTGTAGTATGAGTGTTCAAAGCGGCCCCACACAACCTACGCACCTAATACACAGACAGGTACTGTTGGTCGGTTGTTCGGTACCTGCGCCCTACTCTCAAATTCAAACGATAGCAGTGGCTCCAGCAGGAAACTTTCCTGGAAGGCACCTTTCCACCAAGGACAGCCAACAATGAACCAACTTCAAGAACTGGCATAACTGTAATACAATCTTTGTTATAACAGAAGATAACAGAACACATTTTCAACCACATTTGCTGAAGAGACAACACCGTAGACATGTAGAATGCACCAACACCAGCCAACATACAACATCACGCCACTTTGTCATCATAACACTGCCTCACAGAATAATTGGTTCCAAAAGAAAGCAGAAAGACACTGAAACAAGCACTTTCGGGACGAGTCTCTTCCTGGAAGAGTTCAAGAACATAACAGATTCGTTCTTCTCTTCCGTATCACAAACCAGGGTCAAGATTTTGTGTTTGATATGAGTTAAGCGTCATGTTCATCAGCGAGGCTACTTGAGGCGTGAATCTACAACTTAACGTGGGATCCGAACCACATGGGCTTCCGCCGGGAATCGAACCCCGATCTCCCATGCCAAAGCATGTACGCTATCCACATGGTTACGCAGAACGAAGTACAACCTCAGACCTCCAACAGGGAACAGACTCAAACTTCCAGTCAAGAAGTAGCAATGTCCAAAGAGGACGACGAAGAAGAGCTCCCTTCTCATTCTGCCAAGATACCCCATATTTACACATGAGATTGTCAACGTATATTCAGTTATGAAGTCACTGCCAGCGACTCTTGACACTTGGCGTCAATGAAGGACTATGCAAAGGTTGTGGCATTCTATCAATGCACAAATAAGAAGATCACAGATAGCAGAGCCATTGTGTTAAATTAAACAGCCATTTTTTACTGTGTAAGGTCTCTAAACAAGATCACAAATAGCGAACAACCTAAAGCTAAACAAATTCAACGCAACGACACACCAGTCACATCAGCAGCAGCCTCAACTCTGTCGATGTACATAGCAGCACCAACCGCAGCTCCATCAGCAGCAGCAACTCCAACAGCTGAGTCATCATCCAACCCCACTACCGCCGAGACAACACCTGCAGCATCAGATATACCAAAGTGGGACTGAAGCCGTCATCACTCAATGTGGTGCTTAGCTTACTGATAGAACTCAACATCAAGAGCTTAGAGAAACTTAAAGCCGATCTCAGGAAAATCATGGTAGCTCCAGACTATCACGAAGCTAACTACATTGCTCGATGTAGCTGCATTGATCCTTGATGACGGCACACAATAGAACTCGAATCAACAGAGAGGGGCCGCGGTGGCTCAGTGGGAGAGCGTTCACTTCTGGTGCATGGGGTCCCTGGTTTGATCCCAGCTCGTCCCAAGTGAACTTTGTGGTGGACAAATACCGGTGTGTGTGTGGGTTTTCTCGGGGTTTTCCTCTTTCCACCCACTTTCTTCATTCCACTATTTCATTCATTTCTCATCATCAAGGCCTCCTTTAGTCTAGCCAGCATACCTGTGGGACGTAAAACTCAAAGATTTTATTTCGCAACAACAGAGATATCAGTGTGGCGTGCTGGAATTCAGACGATGTCCACAAAAAGAGAGCAGAGTCATATATTTACTCACACGGAGATGTATTTATGTGGCTCTGCTCAAGGAAACACACCTAAAACCAGCACTGTCTTTACAAGTCAGAAACTGCACCATGTACAGGGACAATGGGCAGGGCGGAAAACGATGCACAGAAATCCTTGCCAAAATTCAGACCGCTCATGACCAATGTAAATACCAGCGATACAATCATCCTGCACTCTCCAGACAGGCCACTCCATATAGTTGCATCTTACAAATATCTAATCTACCAATCTATCTATCTGATCTTCAAATGTTCTGAGACTCGATCACAGCGCCCTTATCACAGTTGATTTCAATTGCAAACATCTAGCAAGGCACCATCTGTATCCAATCAAAATGGATAAGAACTTCACCGAGAACTCCGTCAGATTGATCTATTTCCAACAGCACCATCGGATCGCACTTATTTTACACTCATAGATGTTCTCGGCATTACCCTCTCGGCCAATACTGTTATCATAGAAGGTCCTCCCAATATTCTGCACGTCTTGCAATCTGATTGATTGCAAATCCTGTTTGAAGCAGCAATATGGATCATCATGTGCCAACGCATCAGCTACTCTAACACCGTACGAGCGACTGGGAATAATACAACTGGCTGCTAGCTGAGTTAGTGGACACTAGGCTAGCAGTGGGCACCCCATAGGTGATTAAAACCATAGTTTTTCCAACTAAAGCGATGGGCACGTCGCAGGTGACAAATAATATGTCACTTTCCATACAAAGGATGTTGGGACAATCTTACCAAATGGGTAGAAAAACAACATACAAAGGATTGCCTAAAACACCTGGGACTATATACTTCAACTTATGGATGGACCATTGTTGCAAACTATTTGCGCCATGACATGAGGATAAGACCCAACACATTGTAAACCTCTCTTAAAACCACAGCTAGATACAATTTCGAAAAATAGGCGAAACTCTTTGCAGATCACCTCGAAGAGATCTTCAGAGGAAATGGCTCTGCCCTAGCTCTGTCAGAGTGACATAGTATGAACCCATATTTGGAAAAATTGTCATTTCATTAGAACTGTGAAATCATATTTTGATGCATAAATGGTGTACATATTTTCCCAGATTTTGAAGAGGATCAGATCATAGAATTTTAATTCAGATGCAGTTCTGAAGGTTTTCAGGCCCTGTATTGCAATGTTAGAAAGCGGATTCAATTTCTTTCTAATTTTCATCATGTGGAAGACATACATCTCGCAACATAAGGTATGATTCCCGTATTGATATTGCATGTCCAGCTACAGTAAAGAACTATAACGCATATGGGTTACGTGGTTAAAGCAGACATGCTCAAATCAACATATGAGATAAAAAAAGAAAGTAAGAAATGATGACACTGAATTTTGTGTCACTTCGTTGATATCACTGTTGTAAATGAATTTCTGATTCACAAAGACCAGTGTGAGAAGCCATCCTGTTTCAAGCAGTTCTACTTGCTGTAATTTCGAGGTTGATTAGAACACCAATTCACCAAATTTTCGGAAGGAGAGCGAAAGCAACTTTTCAATAAGCATAAACCTATGTTCCACCTGAAACAAGGTTCACAAAAGCATTACATACACCAATGAGAGGAACATCTCGCAGATGTGCATTCTGTACCAACGTTCAAGAGCCTCATCGAACGCGAAGAACGTGCAATACGTGCGATGTTGGACTCTGTATAACAAATACCATGAAATGCTTTCATCAGTCCATAAGAAAATGTAATGGTGGATGTGAACTAGTGGTTGCAAGATCCTTCACAACATTTGGCAATCTCATTTGGTAAATGTTTTCCCAATATAAACATTATTGTGATATACTGCTTTTGTATTAGTATCATCAAATATTTAGCAATGTTTATTTTAGTATAGTAAAAATATAATGGAAGTTGTTGCCTAGTGGTTTCGACTGAAACCACCATATTTGGCAACGCTGTAATTATTGCTCCAAAATTATTTTGTATTATTCTTTATATATATAAGAGGGAAATATTTACCCCAAGCAAGGATGTTCTTATTTCTGTGGTACGAACAGGAAATGATCTTTTCGAGAGGGGGATTTCCCCGCCATCCTCCTATTAATTCGAATACTGGATCTATTTTGAAAAATTGAGTAAATTGGTCTCTGGTCATCAAAATTTCAAAGACACATTGATATCCACATCCAAAATTATATCTACAAAATATGTCATAGGTACAATCTTGTTCAAAAACTCTTAGTCACCCATCTTCTTTTAAAAGGCCACATTCTATCAACCGTAAGTAGAAAATTCAAACCCTTTTGGTTTAAAGAAGGATCTCAGTTAGCCAGGTTCTTGCCCACTGCTCTTTAAATTTAGACACCTTGATCAAATAGTAACACCCAAAATTTAAACAAAGAGGTATTGGCCAATTTTTAAGATACTTAAGAGTTACAAATAGAGTCACACCCGAAAATTAGAAATAGATACTCCTTTTAATTCACTATAGATAGAGACGATTTTTTTAAAATGAAATCTTTCCGTTTGACATCCCACGAGTATGCTCTATTAAAATGATTAAGGTAAGTGAATGATGATGGAACAATTGGTGGAATGAGCATGTGGGAAAAACGGGAGTATACCCCGACAAAACCCACGAATATGATGTTGTCCACCACAAACTTACTTGACCGGGGATCAAACCAGGGACCCCATGCACCAGAAGTAAGCGCTCTACCACTGAGCCACAGTGCCCACAGACGAAATTAAAAATTAAAAATTAGATATACGGCCCTTGTGACATTTCACCTCAAAATTTCAAAGATATACTGACTCGACCAGAATGTTTAACGTATTGTCAAAATATTGTGGTCCAATTCATTAAAGAGGACAACATTTGCACTTCTGGGCTAAAGATACACATCTATTATCAAATTTGGTAGGGAAACGAATATTGTTCTAAAAAGATTTGAAATTTACATCTTTGGGCTAAGGGAAAAAAAATTAAAAATTTTTCAAATACATTCCATGACAAGAACAAAATTTGTAGGGTGCCAAACCTACCAATCATATTACGAAAATGTGTTAAATTTTACACCTCCCCCTCCCAGCCAAACAAAACTCATAAAACACGAAAATACCAAGTTTGGTGGGTCACCGAAAAAAAAAATGTCAATTATGGTGGGGCAGGTTGAACAACTCTAAAGGGTCAGTCGAAATACCTATTACGAGACTTAGATTCGATCATGTATTCCTGTCAAATTTTGAGGATGTAGGTTGTGTTAACTTTTAATTTTGGGGTAACTCGAGGTCATTTTATATTTTGTAATGTCAGAATCTACTAGTCGTGGCAGCCTGGTATTAAAGTATCCTTATCATATGTTTAAGATTTTCTATAAGACATCTGCAGAAATCTGATCTTGTAACAGAGGTCGTAGATTGGGGCATATAAAACATACAGGCTTCTGCAGGATATACAGTGCACACAGAGTTTCATCTAATTTCATTCAAGCTCCCAAGTTCACATCATTTCAGATATTTGCACACATATCTTAATATCATAAATATTTTTGTATTATATCTTGTTCAATGGAGAGTTAAAATCCAGAAACCCCTTGAATACGCCACTGTATGCTTGCATATAACGGTTATTCTGCTATAGACAGGTAGTAGCACAATTAAAACCTATATGTTTGAATTATATCTAGTAAATACATTTTCTGAAAAGCCAGAGCAGAAACACATTATGTACCTACACACAATCACTAAATTGTGGCTAATGCACTTTAGTTTCAGCTTTTTACGTAACTGCGGATAATATTCTATAGAAAAAAACATCAAGATCTTAAGTGGATAATGCAGTACACTAAGCTAATGTTTCATTCTGTATAGGCTCCACGTATTCTAATAGCTCAGCAAAACGATAATGGACGTAAATGGGTTTCCTAAAGCTTTTAGTACTTATCGTTATCATTTATATTATTTCGTTTGTATTTTATTTTGCTTCTACGAAGCAGATGGACGATAGCTCTTTGACATTACAGTGTAGGGTGCATCCAGGAAAATACCATCAATATTTGTGAACTTCTTTGTATGTGGTGACTTAATCTGTTAAATACTGGAACTGTCACAAGATTTTATTACCTAATTTTTCATAGTTGACAATAAATGTTCCATGGATCCTTCACGTTGAAAGTAAGGTATTTTCCGCTTCTTTTAATATGAACAGATGGTAAGAAAACGTATGTCTTACTGTTTGATTGTTAGCATGAGCATAATGAGTTAATAGACAAGGAGACTTGCGGAAGTGTCACTCACTGATTTTAATGAAACTTAGCATACTTGTAGAACATCGAAAAATAAACGACAGGTATTTTTTTTATTTCAGCAGTCGTACGGGTTTAAGGGTAGAAATCACCCTTTTGAACACCTTTGAACGTTAGAGGTAGTCTCCAAGCATAGACAGAAAACAAGCGCTTGGAGGATAAAGGTGTTATGTTACATTTTTCGAAATGTTGCATTCTGGCTGTTCATGCACGTGTTATATGCTACTCATGCTACCTAACACATTATTTGGTGAGTCCTCGTCCTAGTGTAGATATTTAGAAACGATGAAAGTAGTATGTTAACGGACAATGTTGTGAAAGTCAATTTTCCCATCATATTCAATTTGTTACATACCACTTTTATCCTCCAAGCGCTTCATTTAATGTAGAAAAAAACATACTGCCAGGAGGAGTAGGAGAGGTGATTCAGAATCTAATGTCAAAATTACAAAATTCAAAATGGCGGATCTAATATGATGACTACAATTACTAAAAGTCTTCTGGTTTGAAATGCTCTGCAGTTAGCCAAGCCCAAGAACAATTATATTTGACAGAGGTTACTGCGAGAAGGTGCAGACCGAGCTGAAACTTCTTTCTGTACTTAGTTTAACGGCATGTTTGATTAGAGTGAGCCTCTGTATCTCGCACTACCAGGATGCTTATTTAAAGTGTGCCCTCTCGCCCCTCACTATTCGGGGTGCTTATTTATAGTGATTTATAATATATTTGGGTCCCGTGTTCAACCTTGAACAACGCAGTAGGCTCTAAATTTGGACAGTAGGTTTAATTTTGATAATACATACTTTAACTCTGATCCCCGAAACTTTCATCTTTACTTTCTCTACTGTTAAAATGGATTGTTGAATATAATAGTGAGGCTGGAAGTAGATTGAGTTGATTTTGAGTTTAATATCCCTTTCAGCAGCCAGGCTATATGAGACGGGGCCTACTGATTAACGTGGAATCCGAACACGCCAGGAAGGGCTGAAAGAAGAATCACAATTTAGGCTCGATTATATAACGACCGATTAAGTCAAATCATCGATTGGTTGAGTATCGTAATGAAAAACAATTTTCATTGCTTCATGGCCAATACTAGTTCGTCCAGTTAGTGAGAGTTTTGCGATGGGTAGAATTAAAAGATAAGTAAACGCCTTGTTGCGAAATGTCGCGGCCAGAAAACGAAAGACATATAACACAATGCTAACTGGTATATGGTGTTGTATATCTCAACCTTGGTGGCGTTGTGTAACCTCAGGTGGTGCACGCGAGGTGACTTACTATAAATAAGCACCCCGAATAGTGAGAAGAAAGGCGACTCACTATAAACAAGCACCCCGAATAATTAGAAATGCAGATACTCACTTTGATCAAGTATCCCGTTAAAATAAATACAGAAAGAGGTTTCAAACCTGTATGCAACCTTCTCGCAGTAACCTCTGCCAACTATAATTGTTCTTGGCTAACTTCAGGGCATTTCAAACCAGAAGACTTTTATTAATTGTAATCACCGTATTGGATCCGCCATTTTGAATTTTGTATTTTGACGTCAGATTTTGAATTAGCTCACCTAATCTCCCCCCTTGCAGTTCTCTTCTACATTAAATGATTGTTTTCTGTCTATGCTTGGAGACCACTCCTAACGTTCAAAGGGTAGTTTCTACCCTTAAACCCGCACCATTGCTGAAATAAAAAAAAATACATGTCGATTATTTTTCGATGTTCTACAAGTATGCAAAGTTTCATTCAAATCTCTGAGTGACACTTCCGTAAGTCTCCTTGTTAGCTACTCGTATAGTAGTTACAAACTGAAAGATAAATATTGCTTGGAAACGTACCCAGCATGTCCACATTTGAAGTGACACATGAACTTCTGTGTTAAAAATAAATGTTGATTTAAGATTGAGTTGATTTTTAGTGCGTAAAACAACTTTGGGACACAAGATATTTAAGATAGTCAAAACCGTTGATTTCAACCAACGAATTTTCACATCTAAATACAATTTATGGTTGCTGATTTCGTCAAATTCAACCAACCAATATTCACCGTAGGATCAACATCACTTTTTGGTGGTTAAGTTGAAACCTAGTTTTAAATATGTTGATTTCCGGTAAACGTAGGTTGATTGAAAACTACTGCAGCAAAGCGGGCATAATCAACGTATTAAACTCGGGATAAGCTGGCTTTGAGAGTGGAATCTGAATACACACCAGCAAACCCACTCCCCTCATTTCTCACTGAAATCTAGCACATTCTTCTCACAAGTTATCATATTGGGATTCACTTTTCAATATTGGCCGACAATGTAGTTGTAAAGGCCACGTGGTACACAAACAAGATCTTAATTTCTATAGAATGCATAATTATTTTTAAAACGAGCACAAGCAGAAAACTGCCGATCTCCAGCATAGCGATCGCTGCATTGCCACATTTCAGAAGAGAATCATGGTTGCCTGGAATGGGAGCATCGGTGTTATTCTAATTTTTAACGACCAATTTTATACATACATACATACATACATACATACATATATATATATATATATATATATAGTGGCGGATCCTAGATATAATCAAAGGAGGGTCTAAACGATAGTTTGCAGCTTTATCCAGTGTGAAGCTCTTGGGAAGATGCTTGGGAAGTACCCCTGCCAACATCTACAGGGGATGGTCCTAAGTACCCTTAGGTCATTGACCTTGGGTCAGGGACCATGGGTCCTGAGGCATTGACCCAGGGACCAAGAGTGAGACAAAGTGCTGCCCTTACTACCACAACAGTCAATACATATCGGACGTTACAAGGAAAGGGGGTCCGGACTCTATGGTCAATCCCCTCCATAGCTCTCTTTCTTCCATTTCTGCCTTATGTTGACGTCTACAGGCTGTCTGTACTTTGTGATTGATTACTTGATCATATATTATTACTGTACAATTCTCCTGACGTCTTGCTTCTTAGTTTTCCTCAATTATATGATCATTTTTAATGCGCTTATCCGCCTTCTCTTCTGTCGTTATGTGGTACGCCTCTGCCCTCACTTGTCAGAGTATTGTCGAATGTAATGTCAGATTTTAGTATATGTTAACTGTGCTTCTATGCATATTATCGTCGAACTCGTGCCATATTTCGTCTCATTATCCACAGCGTGTTGTGTTGGCAGTGTCCCTACTCTTCCTCCCATAAGTACGAAACGTTGCAATCGAGGACTTTTCCCGCCTATGGATTTTCGTATTCTATGACACAAATCGATTGACCATAGTCTCGTTCCACATTTCGTGTGACACCAGAAAAGGTTTCCTCGTAAGTAACCAATAAAATTGCGCATCGTAGTTAGCGCGCCACACCCGCGTCAAAGTAGAAAAATGTTCAACTCAAACGCATCTAGCGTTTCGCTTTTATTCATTTTGATGCTCCACGAAATATTAAACACATATTCAATCATTTGTCTGAGCCATGACTTACGGATCTACATTATGATATTAATCATGTTCGTGTGAGGGGGGAAATAGTTTACCAATCAATTAGTTTAAAGTTAAAAATCTGAAATAAAGAGAGAATTGCCTTAAGAGAGAATTTAAATCTAAAATAAAAATTCTATTTTGATCCAGTGAAAACACGCGTTACTGCTTCAAATCTCAGAAAATGTTATTAAAAATTACAAGTCCGTGAAAATGTAAATCTTAAAAATGCAAGACTTTTCACAAGTTCCTGCTGTCGGAGTGTTCTTAAAAATAAATTTAAAAGTTATAAAATTTATTTTTTAATTTGTTTCTCTAAAGCTGGCAAAATAATTTAGAAAAGAAAAATAAAATTACTAAAAGAGAGTTCACCGCCTAAAACTACTTTTCCTTGAGCATCGCTTCAAAAACTATCACCCCGGCCTAACTGAAAACTGTATCCGTCCACCTCACCTGGCACAAGGCTTGGCACAAAAATAATCGCGGATCCCCTGGTTTTCCGAGCTCTCATGAGTTCCGCCTTAAATAACATAGCAAAAAGATATTCTTATAAAGTTGCAAGAATATTCTCCTCTGATTTGTTTACTGTCCGAAAAAAAAACACGCCGAAAGAGTTCACGCGGAATCACAGCACTCGCGTAAATATCCGACCAATTATGTATATTCCTTACCTTTTATTGAGTAAAGGTCCCTTAGTTTTTTACGCAGTTCCATTTAACCTTCACACAATTCTAAAGTTACCGATACGCTTCCTTCGCTCTTTTCTTTCATCTCACGCAAAACCGCAAAATTGTTGTTTTCTCAGTTCAGGAAATTCTGACATAGCAAAGAATACGGGCATGTTTTTCTTCCCTATATGAATCCTCGTCAAAGAAACACCCGTGATCACTACTTCCCTAGACTGAAAATCTCAGTAACTAGGGCATAACATAATATTTACTTTTAATATATAAACATAACAAGCTGTTTACTTTCATCAACTTCTCTTTTATCACATGATGGGAGATCCGAGTTCGATTCCTGGCGGGAGCTCATGTGGTTCGGATTCCACATTAACCAGTAGATTTAAGTCTCATATAGCCTCGCTGCTGAAAGGGACGATAAACTTAAAATCAACTCAACTCAACGCTTTCATCCCACAAGAATTGGGGAATAGCGACATACTTTTTGCTCCTAAACTCACCCTTCCCCTTTAAATGAATGCAATCGTTATAACTTCTCACGCTTACAGAATTTGCAAGGTATATTTCAACCCAATGCCAGGGACACTTTCACTCATACAGAATTTGCAGGGTATATTTCAGGCAAATGCCAAGGACTCGTTCATTCATACAGAGTTTGCGGGATTTGTCTCAGGAGAGGGGCCACGGACGTGTGCATCGCTGGATTCCCAATACAAAAACACAAACATTTCCATCAGGCTTTGTCTTCACTACTCGATCCCATAGCTCTTAAGGAAAGAAAATATATTCACGTACTTTCCGCTATCTCTTTAAGAATAAAAAGCAATAAAATATGCGTTAACCTACTTTTTGATATTTCCTGCCCTTGAAATTAATTCAACAGTCCCGGAAGAGAAATGTGCATATTGTTATCCTTCATCTTTTTTAGCGTTTATCTGCACGGAGTACTACGTATATTTTGTCATCTATCAAGTTTTCAGTTCTCGGGGGAATTGGAAATTTATTCCCAATTACCGTGAGACAGCGTTTAACCGTTAATGACAAGAAAAATGTAAGTGAATTAAGTCATAACGTCGAACAATAAAGCAAATAGACAATGGAGGGATACTGGGCTACGGGAAGGTCACATTCTTGTTATCAAAACACAAACATATTGTCATTTCTCATAGTAAATTCGAATGCTTATCTCATTTTCTCATTTTACTATGAAAAAATACATAATTATATAACCATCTTTCCTTGTAACTACTCAATAATCACATTGACATTGAGAGATGTATAATTTCCTTATACAACACATTTTATTATTATTCGTCTAATTTGCCTACAACTGTATCAGAATGTTTACTCTTTTTAACAATTATTTGACTTTTGTTGAGACAAGCACACATCTCTATCCTCATTAGCTAATTTGTGAGAAAGGAAATACTGTAATTATTATTTCCTACTAATTGAATAATACTCACCACAATACGCTACACTACAGTAATAATTGATTAATACCTCAATTAATTCTCACTACTAGAAATAGAATATTACGCTAACAATACAAAGTGAGTATTACATCTGATTTGTAACTTAATCCGCGATAAGTAGAACAAAGTAATGGAAATCAAAAACTATTCAAGCAACTAAGCTAACTCCAAAAAGAATGATGGTTCTTTTTTTACTACAAGGTAAGTATTCTTCCCTTTCTTCATAGATTTCTCACAATTAATGATTACATATTCCAAATTTTTGTATTAGAATAAATATTTCTGAACAGAATTGCTGAAGTGATTATCAAAGTAAACTGATTTTATCATATTATAATCTCAAAATTATAATCTCATATTATTATTCTCATTAACCCTGAATTTGGTATACGTCTTTGATGTTACATTATAGGTATACGTATGACCGCCACGGTCACATCTGTTTTTGTTTTTGTTTTTGGTATTGTTGTTAGATTCTGTCAACCATGGTATTTACAGAAAGATATGAGAACTATTAATAATTCAAGAAAAACGTATTTTAACAATATTACATTGTTTTATAATGTTTTAATTAGGAGAAACGGTATTACCATATACTTAGAATCTCAAGAAGTCTTAATTTTCCAAATAATGTTATATTAAATTAGCAGCTCATGTTTACTAAAAAAAAGAAAAAAAGAAAGAAAAGAAGAAAATAGTCAAAATAACGTATGGTAGTACAACATTTTTGTTTGATAAAACCAAATAATTGTTTCTGTCATTAAATATACTAAGGTTCATATTTAAAGACATAATTTTTAGATGTTACAAACACATAAAGTACGGTAGTTTTAATGTTACAGAAAATAAGACTTGCGTTACGTTGACCGAATGGTTTTATCTGTATCAAAAACTGGACATATTTCTAATTAACACAGTAAATATATAAATAATGCTAATAAACTCTTTGTTGCTACATAGAAGAAAACAGAACAATTACTCACTAATTCGCAGTTACAAATAGAAATCTTGGGCCTTATGCAGAGTCGTTTTGACGTATGATTAGCGTCATATTAAAGGCCTGACTACTGCAGGAAACATATGTTAGTCGAACTCTTTAGTATGGCACTGATAACGCATCAGAACGACTCTGCATAACGCCCCTTAAGTTTAAACACAGTACCTAAACACGTTGAAAATGATACACTATATTTCACTGACTCCATCTAGCCATGCTAGGATTTCTTTTCGATTACTCGTATCACACGAAAGTGCAAAATTTACACAAGTGTAAAAAGAATAAAACCTATGGTTATAGAAAAAATATATTATCGCCGTTGATAGAGGTATACGTTTGAGGATCACGCTCACATTCACGACATGCTATTTCTCAACAATGCTTGAACTTCAACTGACCAGGTTGCGCCACCACAGTAGCTACATCCCTTGACTACAGAAAGTACAAAAGACAGCTAGAAATAGTTCAAATTGCTGCTATTAGTAATATATGAGAAATGAACGAGTTTGTAGGCAAGTAGGCGCCGCGCTCACACGTATACGAATCAACGGTTAAGTTATAAAATTTCCACAAGCGATCGAGTGTTTCCGTAGTTTACTATAGGCTTACTATGACATAAAATTAAAACTGAACATTTGTTTCTACATATCTACTTTACAATTGTCATCTCGACCCGACCTAACCTTATAAGAAAACTCTGAAGTCTCCAAAGGAATCTTCAGAGTCTTCTTATAAGGTTAGGTCGGGTATAGACGACAATTGTAAAGTTGGTGTGTAGAAACAAATGTCGAGTTTTAATTGGATGTCATAGTAAGCCTATAGTAAAATACGGAAACAGTCGATCTTTTGTGGAAATTTTATAACTTAACCGTTGATATATATCGGTAGTTCTAAAAGTGGCGCCCACTGACCATAGAGCTCTATTCTACAGGCCAAAATAAAGCGAAAATATTATATGATGCTATGACCTCTGGGACCTCCTTCAGCCGCTATGGGTAATCAAAATTTCATAATGTGACAACGTCGCAAATTAACTAGCAGCAATTAGCATTACTCTACGAATACAACAAGCAATTGAATTGATTGCTACACTAATAAGTGATGCTAGTGTCAATCAATATCGACCTTAGCTGCCATCTGGAAAGAATCGATATGACTATTTGATAGATTGGTAGTTATAATCTATGGTTATTTATTTGCGACGTTGCCACATACTGTATTTCATGTCTCCAGACGAGGACTCGAAAGGTATATATATATATATATATATATATATATATATATATATATATATATATATATATATATATATATATATATATATTGTTGATACATGTGATTGATATTATTTAGGAATATATTATTTTGGGAAAGGAAACATTTAATTATTGAATGTTATGTCAGAATAAAGAAACTCAATGTTGTCATGTAACGTAAACACGTGTGTGTGTTTATGTGTTTACATCAATGTTTTGTATATGTGATGAATGTTATGTTTTGCTACGGCTAGACGCTAAGTCGTCAGTTCGTATGCTATTGTAATTTGTAATTTGTAATGTTTTGATTCAGGAATGAATTGTCATCAAGTTGTAATACTATAACATTGACACACTTTGACTGTGGCATAATCGTTGAGTTTGCAGAAATTTGTGAGTCTGAGAATTTGATCACGATGTAATTCGGGTGAAACCAATGTTTTACCAATAGCTGAGATATACAGAAAGTCAACAACAATGAATTCCAGGATGTCTGGAAACCTAGTATAAAAACTCATGGTTCTAAAGGATTGGGATCAGAGAAGGAGCATCGTACGTTGGGTATCGACATCGAGAACCACTGATACTTCTATCACAGTTGTCTTTGAGCTGTGATTCCAGTCTACGATTAGATCAGGAGATCTACCAATTTCTAGTAAACCATTAAAGTGGATTATGGTTTACCAATAGTCAGCTACTATAGACTATTTACAGCGAGACATTCATCTTCCAGAACATCGACATCAGTTCCAGGCATCATCACTCGAAGGTACGTGTATCTCAGCTATGTTCGAGTTATTCGTGGTTAACTTCTTAGATGCTTAAAGATATGTGATCTGGCGTTTATACACAGTCTACGATCAGTTACAGTAATACACGATATTTATGGAAATACAAAGATTTCATTCAAAGTTAATTTAATGTGGTTTACTTCTGTCATCCTTAACCTACTCATTCTAGATGGTGAGTAGCAGCGATCTTCGACCGTCAATTATCATTTCATCCCCATGCAATCTAGGCACGACGGTGGAAGGTTGTTATGGTGGAGATTTGCTGGTTTTGTAGAGGTCCTAGTGTAGCTCCCACCAGTCTTATGGTGGAGATACTTTGGTTCGATTCCCGAAGAGTGCTAAGTATAGTTCTCACCATTGGTATGGTGATAATAGCTATGGTTCGAATCCCGCAACGGAATAATTTTAGTTTTAAGAATACGTTTTAATAGGTTATGGTTTTAGTCCGGTTTAAATATTTATAGTTTAAGTAGTTTAGTATGTTAAGATTGAGTAGTATTATCGTTCACCAATTGAATACGAGATTTGGTTCGGATCTCGAATGACTAAGGCATTGACTCAAGTAGATTAAGTAATTACGTTAACCCTCACCACCCACCCGTACTTCGTAATCAAAGTTGAATTATTATATAGATAAATGAACGAAAATACTGTGTTAACTAGAGCACAGAAAGCGAGTAAGGGTATAAATATTGATGTGCATAATTTATTTGGTGTGAGGACACCGGAAAGACGAAATACTTCTTGTAGTCAGGACAAAGTCGCGAGTCCTAAAATTGTTTTGAGTAGGGAACCAGTTTTTAATTTCCCAAGTAGTCCGGTAACTAAATCTGTATCAGAAGACTTTCCTTCAATCATAAATCTAGATCCGAAATTAATAAATAGTAACGATAAGGATTGTAAAATGGCGTCTAATATAACGTTTTATGCAGATATTAACAAACTACCTAAATTTGACCTCAAGAACGATAATGACATCGTTTCGTTTTTCGATGAGTTCGACGATGCTTGTCAAATGGCAGGTATCGCCGAAAGCAAAAGAAAGGAATTACTGCCTAATATTTTCAAAGGAGTAGGGAGGCAATGGATTAAATTGTTCCTGAAACGGAAAAATACGGCAGAAATACAGTATAAGGATTTGCAGTCAGAAATCGTGGAAGAGTTTACCAAATCTAATGTGACAATAGATATTGAAGATAAAATTAAGGAGGGTTTACAGCATGAAGACGAAGCCGTCATAAATTACGTATATGACATGCTCGTTCTTTGTGAACGATTAGATTCGAACATGACTGATATTAAGAAAATAGGTATTATAGTTGGAGGATTACATCCATACTATATGGAAAAAGTAGGAACGCGAGAATACTCTAGCCTAGACAAATTCGTTGAGGATTTGCAAAAGATAGAAAAGAATAAATGTAAGATTGCTAAACGCGTGAAAAAAGAAACCGGTAAAGTCACGATTAAAGATCTTGTTAAAAAGATTAGGGAGCAAGTAGAAGATGACGAAAGTGGATCTGATTCAGATCACGTAGTCGTAAGGAAAAATAAAGATGAGAATAAGATCAAACAAGAGCCGCAGAGTATTACACAAATCGCGGAGTTAGAGAAAAAGATAGACAAATTACAGCTTGCATTATCGGCAAAAACACAAGACGAAGAGAAACACGAAAATAACGGAAGAAAACAAGGAAAAAATCAGTATTATAGAAATAATAGGCAGAATAGAGGTAATAACCGAAATAATTACCGCGGAAATAAGAATAAGAATTGGTATAGTAATAATAACAGGAGTCAAAACAACGGTAGAGGAAATAAAGGTTTTTACAATAAGCGTGGTAATCGTGGTGGTTATTGGAGAAATAATAGAGGACGTGGTCAACAGGGAAACTGGCAAGGAAATTGTCAGAATTCGTGTTGTCACCAATCCTATAATTTTGAGAATCAGAATCAGCAGAGATTTGTGCAAGTGGTACCAGCACAAGTAAATGGTACTACTTACTATCAAACAGCAGGTCCGAGTAATTTAAACGGAACACATCTGTAAATGGGCGAGGCGCATTTACAGGCAATCGAAATGTACGAACAAGAGAAATAATTGCCTCAGTTAATTTAGAAAACAATATGGTATATTTACCATTAGAGATCGATGATAGACAGATTAAAGCGTTACTCGATAGTGGGTCAAAAATTTCGATTATTAATGAGAAATTAGTGCCACCGAGTGCGAAAATAATTCCACGACAAACAAAGATCAAAGGCATCACGCAAAACACTAGTAATTAATAAGTTAGCAGTAATCAAGTTCAAAATTTCAAATCAAACTTTTCACCAAGAATTTAGGATAATAAAAGATTTCCCATATCAAATGTTGATTGGGAATGATTTCTTGCAGACACAGAATTATCGAATTGATTATGGAACTGGTAAAATCATAGTTCAAAGGTTCGGAAAACCGATTAAACAGTGTAGAAATGATCAGGAAACTAGAACAGTTTCCGATAGTATCGCAATAAGTATAAAAACAAGTTTAAAGCCGAAATGGGTCCTTGGACATAGAGTGAAGTTGTTACCAAGAACTAGGACAACTGTTGAAGTTAACCTAGTTAACTCTTGGGCGAACAACGAGTATTTATTAGAGCCAGATAAAGTGTTAGAGTCTCAATATAACATATTTGTACCTAGAGTGATATTGTCAAAAGAAAATAGGTGTTTAGAAGTAATCAATCCATCAAATAAGACAATCATGTTGACGAGAAATTTGAAAATGGGAGATGCAGAAGCATGTATTAGTGAATCAGAATTAAGACAGGAAGGATTATCAGAGGATGAAATTGAAGAGGTGTTAGATGCGAGGAAAAACTACGATAAAACACGGTTAAAATTTGGCAATAAGACTAAACCAGAAATTAAAAAGAAATTATAGAAGTTATGCTATGATTACGCAGATGTTTTTGCGTGGCGAGAGAATGAATTAGGAAAAGTTAAAGGAGTAGAACATAAGATAGAGTTGGAAACAGAAGTCCCGTTCAGACGTCAACAATATCCGATACCTATAGCTATGAGAGATAAGGTTAAAGAACAGATAAACATCCTGCTCGAGCAAAACATCATTGAAGAGAGTAATAGCTCTTATAACTCACCCATGCTATTTGTTAAGAAGCCCAATGGATCGATCAGAGCTTGTTTGGACTGTAGGGTTCTAAATCGGCACGTAAAGTTCCATTCCGTGGCTTTGCCGCCTATACACCAAATTCTGACATGTATGGGTGGTCATAAATTCTTTAGCGTGTTGGACATTAAGAGTGCTTATCATACGGTATCGATTTCTAAGGAATCTAGAAAGTATACGGCATTCAATATTCCTGGCGTAGGGGCGTATCAATACTCTAAATTGCCCATGGGTTACATCCAATCGCCCGCTACATATACAAAAATCATGGCTATGACATTAGCTAACGTTCATCCGGAAGCGGTGTCATATTACATGGATGATGTATTCCTATACGTAAACAATCAGGAGAAGATGGTATCGGTATTGCATTCAGTTTTTCAAAGACTAAGAAAATATGGCTTAAAGTTATCGGTAGAAAAATGTCACTTCATGGAAGAAAAAAGTAATGGCATTAGGTCACATTGTGAGCGAAGCTGGTTATGAAATAAGTCCTAAAGTGATTCAGGCAATAAAAGCTTGTAAGCCACCCACAAGCGCGAAAGAACTTAAGTCATTCCTTGGGTTGACTAACTACGTACGAAAATTTTGTAAAAACTATGCAGAAATGTCATCTAGTTTTCAACAATTATTAAGGAAAAACCATAAATTCGTATGGACCGAGGAACACCAACTTAGTTTTGAAAAATTAAAAGATGCGTTGATGAATGCACCTTTATTAGCACCTTTCCGCGAAAATCTGGAAACGAGAGTGTATACCGATGCGTCTACAAAATCAATAGGGGCTGTACTCATGCAAAAGCAATTGAATGGAGAATGGACACCTATAGCATATTATAGCAGAGTGTTAATACCAAATGAAACGAGAAGACATATAGTGGAGTTAGAAATTTTGGCTGTGGTGAGTGCCTTTAAAGCATTCAACTACTATTTGTATAATAAAGAATTCGAGTTATACACTGATTGCAGATGTATAAAATATTTACAGACAACGCCAAAATTGTCACCAAAATTGTTAAGGTATAGTTTAGAGATGGCTCAATACCAATATACGCCAGTGCATTGTCCAGGTGAGAAAAACCCTAGCGATGTATTATCAAGAAACACGAATATTCAACCAACCGATGAAGACATTGATTTGGATGCGTTACCAGTAAAGACCGAAGACCTCGAAGTTAACATCACGTTCGACGAAGATGTGGACGTAGCTGAGTTGCAGAGGAAAGATTCTTTCTTCGGGTCAATAATGAAGGCTATAGAACATCCAGAAGAAGCAGACGAAAAGGCGGAAAAGCAAGCTCGCTGGTATGAAATTAAGGACGGAAAACTTTTCAGAACTCAAAAGATGGCTAATGGAAAGAAATTTCTATTATGCATTCCTTTTTCTTTACGGGAACAAGTTTTTAAGAACTTGCATTGCTCGATATATGGAGGTGGACACTATTCCTACACGAAATGTTATAATCGAGCTTTAAAATCCATTTATTTCCCGAATATGAAAAGATTTTTCCAAGAGAAGGTCAGCCAGTGCATTAGTTGCCAAATTCAGAAACGTAAAGCTGGTAGGACACCACTGCATCCGCAAACATACCCTAGTTATATGCCATTCCAGCATGTAACTATGGATGAGATTGGACCGTTTAAAAGATCTAAAAATCATAGGAATAAGTACGTAATTGTGTTTGTAGACAGTGCGACTCGTTACGTAATTGCTAGGGCAGTTCCTGCTATAACTTCCGAAATTATAGCAGAAGTAATTTTTGAAGAATTGATTACAAAGCATGGGATTCCTGAGATTTTAGCCATGGACCGGCATAGCACACATAGAAGCCGAGTAATGGAAGAGATGGCTGAGCGGTTTGGTATGAGATTAAATTTTGCTAATACAGATGCCCACTATAATATCGGAACATCGGAAAGAGCTATAGGGTCAATCCAACAGATTATGAAGCACTATATAGACCGTGAATTTACAAACTGGGACGAAATTTTACCTTCTATAGTGTTTACCATGAATACACAGATTCATGACGGAACAAAACACTCGCCATATTATTTGCTTACAGGGCGTGAACCCAGAACGTTCTTGGAACAGGATCTGGACATACCTTGTGAGTATGTAGAAAACGAAGAGCGAATAAGAACTGTAAAGGAAGCAAGGAAGGTCGCGTACCAGAATTTGCAAAAGCGGTTTAAATCCCAAAAGAAGCAGATTGAGAAGAAGTTCTCTCAACCAAACTTCGACGTAGGACAAAAAGTTTGGATTCGTGAAATGCCAAGAGCAGGCATTCCAGCTTGCTTTGGAAAAAGATTTAACACTCGAGGAGTAATAGTGCAAAAGATGACTAATAATTCATATAAGGTGAAATACGAAACTAAGAAAGGACAAGAGAAGACGGACACTGTTGATAGAAGACGTTTAAAACCATTTGTTAGCGCAAATGAGGAAGATTCGGATAGGCAAGAGGAAGAGTCGGATTTAGATAGTGATGTCTAAGAAAAAAAACAACGCGTGGAAAAACCAAGAGATTTTTAAGACTCAAAGGACTACATCACGACAAGTTAAAAAAATATTTGCAACGATAAACACGAATAAGTTTTAGTATACAAGGTTGTATTTTTTTTAGGTATCTGTAGACAACATGTTTTTATCAGTGAAACAGCGAGATGGACCGCTGTTTATCAACAAAAGTCCGTGTCCCGAAATCAAAGTAAATGTTGATTTCCATCTGAAAATCCCTTAACTGGTAAAAATATATTGTTTACAGAGCATAAAGTAATTAGGAAATTAGAGAATTTTTTTAAAATTAGAGATATTTAGTAAATATGTTGAAATGGTTGAATAATCCAAGGTACACATACAAAGTAAACTAAATAAATAAAAACATAAGTATTAAATAAATAAGAGATATAGAAATAATCAAAATAAATAAGTTCAATTCAGATAGTAATTCTAAGTTTTAATTGTTTACAGTTAACATCATGATCAAGTATTTCATTTTTCAAATACTATTGATTAGTATTGGCGTAGCAGAGGAAGAACATCAACAGATAACATTATCAGAGATTGGACTAGCTTTGACGCAGAATGCATATGCTGTTCATGCTACGAATATGGTGTTTACGACTGTCAAAATGCATTTGCATTTCCAAGAATCAGTGCCAGTACACGACAAATGTACTGACGCATACGAGATTCTTAATGACTATGCAGTAAAAGAGAAAGAGTTTAGACAAAACATAGTAAATTTATTACCCTGCCATTTTGTCTATGAAAATGGTAAAACTAGGTGTAATAATAATCACAGGAATAAAAGATTTATATTTTCGTGGTTACTGGGATTATCGTCTATTGGTTTATCGACGTATAACTTGATACATAATAAACAGTTGTCTCAGTCTATTGATAAATTAAATAAACATGAGAATGTATTAACTAATGAATTAAAAATCTAAAAGAATCTTTTAATAATGAGATAACAGTAGTCCACGGAATTGTCGTAAAAGTGCAACATGTATTGCAAGATTTTAAAAATAAAATTCAGGAGCTATACTGTTATTTGCATCAATCCCAACGCATGATAATGGCGAACTTGTTTGCTCATCTTGTACAGGAGAGAGTAAATAAAATAGTAAATAGCATATTAAATAATCAGTTAACATATCATATATTATCTAATGCAGATGTTAAAAGGTTAATTAGTCTTCATGACGTATTGAAAAATACTATTTATAGGTCAGACATTGGGATGTTTTACTAAATGTCTAGCGTATATTTAGTAAAATATTATTACGAAGAAAATAATGTGGATTTAATAATAAAAACTCCGATAATATATGATACTAGTATTTCAATAATGTATGACGTAACATCAATGGGCTACTTAATAAATAATACCAGAATATTTTATGAATTACCGGAAGCAGTTTATTTGGCGGAAGGCAAATTTCACTCATTAGACAAAAGTAAATGCGAATTTAAAAGTTTTCTATATTTTTGTGAAAGCATAACTATGGATCGTGAATCAAAATGTTTGAATAATATGATTTTAAATAATTCTTTGGAAGGATGCCAGCAGAATTCTGAAAAATTTTTGGGGAATGTGATATTTAGATATACACACGCTGGTGTGATGTATTTTTCTGTTGGAAAAGAAGCGTACATGACAAAAGTGGGTGTACATCAAGAAGTTACTTCAACAAAACTTGATCAAACTAAAGCTAAATCAAATTTCATAAACTATGATAAATTTGATAACATAATAATTGGAGAACTGGTCATTCCAACCAAGCGGATAATTCAAATTCAAAATAAACATATTAAATTGATCGGTAATTGCACTGAGAGACAAATAAATTTCACCTTGCATACGCAAGAGTTAAATAGTTTAACTGAAAAATTGTTAAAATTGAAAGTCGATACGTCAATCCAAGAACTACATCTAAAAACAGATTATATCATGTATGTAATTTTTGGAGTAATAATATCATTAATTTTGACGACAATATTGTTATTGGTACTGTATTGTAAGGTTTATAGAGCGATACGGAAGTATAAAATTCAAAATCAAGAATAATAATAATAATAATAATCATCATCATCAACAAGTAATAATAAAGTAAGCTTAGTATGTAAATCAATATTGTATGTGCCTTGGGTTATGAAAAAAAAAGTTTTACATTTTTGGATATGAAGAAGAATGAAGTTTATTTGAAAAAAAATCTAAGTTGCAATAAAACCTGAAAAGGAATATCGGATTAACATTTAAAACAATTGGTAATAGGTAGAGATACTTACCTACAGCATGAGGTAGTTGTGAGTTGAAAAGCCTTTGGTTATGTCATCCTAGATAAAACTAGGATTGGTCTATTTGATTTGGTGAAACGAATAAGTTGTTGAATGAAAATGGTTACGCAGTACTAATACGGCAAAACTCTTAGTTTTGGTAGAAAAAGAAGCAATAGAAAATAAGCATAGTTAATAGATCATCATAGATGAAAATAGATAAAAGCGTGTAAATAGATAATAGCTAAGTTAAATAACAACAGAATATTAGTGAAATCAGTAGCTTCAAGCTATAGGAAACAAAAGCGAAAAGAAGAAAAAATAGAAGAATTGTCTATTAGTAAAGCTAGACAAATAATAGATAATGTAGATGCTAGTGATATAATCTAGTACAGTAAGCTTACGAATCAAGAATAAGAAGTCGTAAAAAGTACGAAAAAAGTATGAAAAAGTCGTTAAAAGAAGTAAATAGTTTGAATAGAAAAGTACGAAAATCATAGATAATAGACGAGAAATAGTCAAAAATAGAATACATTCATAATGCATCATGTCTAAAATCATCATTAAGTTGTATATAAACACGTTATTTTGTCAAAATTCATTTTCTAAATTCAAGTTTTCTTTTTAAAATGAGAGAAAATTATTGATTTATTATTATTATAGAATGATCAATTGGCATATGGATTATTTGTATAATAATAAGTAAAAGTATTCAGTTCATGAATATCTTCAATATTCATGTAAATACAAGATTCAGTTTTGTAGCTTTTCTGTCTTCTACAAGCTACTACTCGCTTATCGGTTGAATCCTGGTGCTCGCTTCTCGCGCGTGTGAGAGAAGGATCGGTTGCTAAGGGGCGGAGCTTATAAGAACATGGCCGCTATATAGCAACAGGCCACGCCTACTGATGACGAGTCTCTCTCGTTCACAATGATTTTGATGCTTTATGAATGATTTCTGAGTACAGAGAATGTTGGAATGTTAAAGAAAGATAGATTAAACATCAATAAAGATAATAGTACCTACAGACAACGTTAAAACTAGCCGTAAAGTGTAGTTAAGAACATAAATATGCACGAAAATGTAGGAATTTACGACTTTAAAAAAATGACAAAGACAGCGTCAAACGAATAAAAATGTAACGAGGATAGCATTTTTGTATCCGAATAGGTTACATAACTATTAGAACACTAGTCATTATTTAGAATATGCATCGATTATGCATTTTATAGAGAATAATGAACGATTTATGAACATTGAGACTAGGCCTATGCAAGAAGTATGTAATATTTTTACAGAAGAGAGTAATAGACCGAGATGTAGCAATATTAGTTTTTAAGAAAAATAAAAACGCGATTTCACACTTAGTTATTTATATTTACAGGCATTATGGAGAAGAAGTTTATCGTACTTACTATTGCGTTAACATCTTTAACAGTATTAGTACTAGCGACGTCTATAATTATAATATATATAGTTATTAAATTACGTAGATTTAGTAGAAAGAAAGAACAGGAAGGAAGTGTAGAGAATAAAAAGGTATATGACGATATTAGTAACATAGAAAACTGCGGATCATTTCCAATTTATGCAGAAGTAGATAAAAATTACACTAAAAAGCACACTTTTAGCACTAAAAAAAATGCAGATCACAGTCACAAGCAAACAGAGGTATCACAAAATAACTCAGACACTGTTGGTACACAAGAGAGGTTACACTGCACCAAAACCAAGAGGGATGCACTAAAAATCACGAAATTATCCAATTTCGAAGCGGAAAACACGGATAGACTTTCATCTACGAACACGAAAAGCGAAAAACTGTACATGAGACCATGCGACGTGATAATCCTGTGAACAATTTTCCAAAATTTTAACGAAAAGTGCGGAGCCCGTAGTCAAAGTCAACTAGAACTATCGAAGCAACGCGGCAAACAGGATGAGACGTGGAGATTTTTCAAGATCAGTGTCAAAAACGTTGCTGATACAGCATCTTACGGAAGGAAGTGAATCAGAGTTACTAACTCTACGGATAAGAAACTTACTGTGAGTGAAGTGATTAATATTTTTCAAATTTTATTTTTGTGTTCTAAAATCATGCAACGACAAGAGACGTTGTTTATTAGTATATTAGTGTACTACAACAAGTTAAATAGTATATAATAAAGTGCGTTTTATTCGTTGAAAGCATCAGTGATATGGACACTGATTTTAGTAAAAAAGGTGCAAAGATAATAAACACTGGTTTGGACTTTGCGACTGAATGCAGCGGAAAGTTTCCGAGAACGAGAACAGGAAAATATATGTATGTGTGTTCAAGAGCACAGGATGTGCTAGACAATTACAAGTAGTTATGTATATAACTCAACAGATGGCAGGAGCCCATACTTTATGAGGACTCTTGACAAGTATTTAAAAAAAAAAGAAAACAATGAATGTAAATAAATGATGTTTTTAAAGATTTTTAAATGTGATAAATAGTTAAAGAAATATAAAGTTATATATACAGGGTGATGGATATATATACTCAATTATTTTTATGGTCAATTTCGAGGAAGAAATTGATTCGAGAACGGAGTTCTCTCATTTTGAAGGAAGGGCATGTTGATACATGTGATTGATATTATTTAGGAATATATTATTTTGGGAAAGGAAACATATTTAATTATTGAATGTTATGTCAGAATAAAGAAACTCAATGTTGTCATGTAACGTAAACACGTGTGTGTGTTTATGTGTTTACATCAATGTTTTGTATATGTGATGAATGTTATGTTTTGCTACGGCTAGACGCTAAGTCGTCAGTTCGTATGCTATTGTAATTTGTAATTTGTAATGTTTTGATTCAGGAATGAATTGTCATCAAGTTGTAATACTATAACATTGACACACTTTGACTGTGGCATAATCGTTGAGTTTGCAGAAATTTGTGAGTCTGAGAATTTGATCACGATGTAATTCGGGTGAAACCAATGTTTTACCAATAGCTGAGATATACAGAAAGTCAACAACAATGAATTCCAGGATGTCTGGAAACCTAGTATAAAAACTCATGGTTCTAAAGGATTGGGATCAGAGAAGGAGCATCGTACGTTGGGTATCGACATCGAGAACCACTGATACTTCTATCACAGTTGTCTTTGAGCTGTGATTCCAGTCTACGATTAGATCAGGAGATCTACCAATTTCTAGTAAACCATTAAAGTGGATTATGGTTTACCAATAGTCAGCTACTATAGACTATTTACAGCGAGACATTCATCTTCCAGAACATCGACATCAGTTCCAGGCATCATCACTCGAAGGTACGTGTATCTCAGCTATGTTCGAGTTATTCGTGGTTAACTTCTTAGATGCTTAAAGATATGTGATCTGGCGTTTATACACAGTCTACGATCAGTTACAGTAATACACGATATTTATGGAAATACAAAGATTTCATTCAAAGTTAATTTAATGTGGTTTACTTCTGTCATCCTTAACCTACTCATTCTAGATGGTGAGTAGCAGCGATCTTCGACCGTCAATTATCATTTCATCCCCATGCAATCTAGGCACGACGGTGGAAGGTTGTTAATATATATATATATTGCTTTATTTTGACTTGTAGAATAATACTATGTGGTCTGTGTGCGTCATTTTTAGAACACTCAATATATATATATATATATATATATATATATATATATATATATTGATATTATTAAACATATAGTTGAAACTGAAAGGTGTTAATAGGAGTAATCTACATGGCTGTCAGCATGATCAAATCCTTCATATATATATATATATATATATATACTCCTATTAACATCTTTCAGTTTCAACTATATGTTTAACAATATCAATTCAGTCTATATCTCCATTTTGTTTTTGTTTAGTTTGATTAATCGCACACAAACAAAAATGATTTATACAGTTTGAACTTATTTGCATCTTCATTAAACACCTGTATAATTTCGTGACACGCCGGTGTGTCGGGATTCCATTTTTGTTTCAAAGCTCTATTGAGGTTTCTCACTAAGTGGGGAAGGATTTCATACACAGGGCGAATGTTCTGTTTCCAGAAAAGTCTACTGCAAGTAGTGCATGGAGTTCTGGTTGCGTTCGGTTTCACTTATTTGGATCCAATCTTTGTTTGGGAGTTACCAAGTTCCTAACAGCATTTTTAGGTCTTAGTTCAGTTATCTTCAATACTTATATTGTCGAGGGCTAAAGTTTGTGATACGTGCACATTTTAAATTCAGAGTTTAAGTTCCATCTTGGGCGTAAAATCCATTGGTAAACCATATTCATCCATTTGTTTCATATTCAACCATTTGCCAAACATTTTTCATTAAGTTCAATGTGTTACCAACTTTCTACCATACAGGACAAATTTGCTGACCTAACTTCGTTGATTCGAACTACTGAATTCACAAGGGGACACGCTATTATCACTGATAGGTTGCCTTCCTTACATATTCAGTGACTTTGTTCGTGGGTTTGATAATTGATTTATATTTGTTGGATAGTATATATGAATGCTAGTTGGTATATATGAATGTTGGATAGCGTGTGAAAAAGGGCTTTATTGGCTACTACATACTAACTATCCAAATAAAGGGAAGACTGTCTTCTGCTGTTACAAATAATTTTGTCTGCAGCCCTTACTGTTGTCTCATAAAGCGTGATACTTCATATGAACCATGGATTCCTAATATACAAGGATGTCATAGAAAGCGAGATAGGAAATTCCGAATAATCGAATTGAGAGTTTCGCTTGCCAGATAGCGATCATAGGTTCTGGAGATCACTCAAAAATTTAAAAGGGTAAAATACATCATCTGATACATCATTGGAATGGTCATTGGAAAGACAAACTATTTTTGTTGGAAAAAGTTGTTCGTGTGAAGCACCGTTCACTAAAATAGGGTAAATGTGGAGTGTTAGTTTCTTCTAATTACATCTCTAATAATATTACTTTGCGTTGGGTCTAATTACAAAGTAGTTTCGAATAACTCAAATTTTCATTTCGTGGATGAGGTGACTTATATAATAATACTACATACAATCTCTCTGTTACAACTAGATAATAGTAGCACGAATATTTTGTTCATTTACACAATATCAAACATTTCCTTTCTATATTGTAGCTAATTTTGTCCTTTTTTTTTATCTGTTTTCTTAGTAAGGTCTACATCCTCGTCAAGAAAGTTACTTCGACTTTACTCAGCCATTACTTTACGATAAAATACACGATGTAAATATAACGTTTTGATATAAAATAAAACTAAATGTTGATGTAATTCCCAGAGTAATATAAAAGCCTTACTTCCAACTCGTATTAATATTACTTTTCTTATTTACTTTGCAGGAATCCGACTTCTAACAGAAAAGAGCGAGAAATGAAAATGAACTTTTTTCTACTCACGTTCATTACAGTTCTTGGCTCTTTGGAAGCAAATGCTAAACTCACATATTTAACTTCAAATACGGATTTTGCACATGTTATGAGGTGTATATACAAAATTATGCACAATCAGTTCAGCTCAATAAAAAGTTTAATATTATATGAAGATGTATCCATAGAGCTTGTAGATCAGACAATCAAAAGTTTTGAAATTCCATTTATTACAATACGCAATAGCTCCATCCAAACTTCTAAAGCATCAACACAATTAATTTCTCACTACGAATGGACGGAAGATAATGTTGGATATGTAATATATTTGCAAGATCCTACCAATTTCCGAGTAGCACTCACTGAGTTAAAATTCTTGAATTTTCGTCCTCGCAGCAAGATCATCGTTTTTATCAGCAGTGGAAATAGTGACAGGCAAATCATTAGAGAAATATTCCATTTATCTCTGGAAGAAAGCATCTTAAATGTTGTTATAGCTATTCAAGAAACTGAAGAAACATTACTAAAAGATCCTACTGTTCTAATCTTCACATACTTTCCTTTCGCTCCAACTCACTGCAGGTCAGCAAAGAGTGAAGTTGTAGTAGATCGTTGTGCAAAGAAAAACTTTTTAGTTGGAGCCAATTTATTTCCCAACAAAGTGAGCAATTTAAATGGATGTCCTTTTGCTTACTCTATATACGCATTGCCTCCTTCAGTGATTATTGAAAATAAAGATAATACTAAAGTTAATATTGTAGGCATCACAGGAAATGTATTAAATACGTTTGCCATAAACATCAACGCTACTTTAAAAGGAAAGGTTAGAACTGACTGGTTCGCATATGGTTTCAGGCAACCGAATGGAACATACATTGGCGACATGAAACTTGTCAAATATGGAACATTAGAAGGTGGCTTTTTAGATGTATCTGCACTGCTTTATTACTACAAAGACTTTGATCCGATACTATCAGGACTTCAGCGTACTTTAAAATGGATAGTACCACAACCTAGTTTATACCCTCACTGGATGAATGTGTATTTCCCATTTCAACCATATTGCTGGATTTGCATATTTTTAGTGTACTTATTCGTTGTTATATATTTAACAGTAATGAAATACGTCATTCCGAGCATAAAGAGC
This sequence comes from Thermobia domestica, assembly GCF_964235325.1. Lineage (NCBI taxonomy): Eukaryota > Metazoa > Arthropoda > Insecta > Zygentoma > Lepismatidae > Thermobia > Thermobia domestica. The sequence continues at coordinate 56,733,023 of NC_137462.1, read as the reverse complement.
AATATTTTTCAACAATTATTTTTATATAATTTCTCTGTTCTGTTAGGTGTAGCAGTATCTGAGCCTCCACGCAAGTTTCGTGTTAGATTAATATTTTCAATCTGGCTTCTGGGGTCTTTTGTACTAAGTAACAGTTATAAAGGATCTCTGTTTAGTTTTCTGACTAACCCACCTAGAGAACCTTATATCAACACAATGGAAGATCTTGTGAAGTCAGACTTAAACTACGGAGGCTACGTATATCATCGACAATATTTTGCATCATCTTCAGATCCTATAATAAGAAGAATTTATGAGAATTACCAAGAACAAAAGATGTCAGATATCTTGTTGAAAATTGGTTCAGGAGAGCGTTATGCTCATCTTTGGACGGCTGAGACCGGTGAATATGAGCTTTACAGAAAAAAACTTATTGACTCTCATGGAAAGCCTTTATTACATTTTGTTCCACAAACTGTTGTGTCTTCTCCTACAGTATACCTGTTAAGATGTAATTCACCATACATCAAAACCTTCAACAGCATAATAAAAGCTTGTGTTACTTCTGGTCTCCTTTACAAATGGAAAAATGATGCACTTTTTGCAGTTCTTACAGAGAAAAGACAAGCTGACGTGCCCAATGATGATAAATTGTTGTAATTAATGTGAAGGATTTGCTGGGATCTTTTGTGTTACTGACACTTGGTTTAGTAGTGAGCAGCATAATATTTCTATTAGAAATTATAGTTTTACGTACTAAACGGAAGAGAAATTAAATCATTACATAATTTTATTATCTTTCATAATTGACCTATACAGAAGCTATATAAACAACTAGGCATGATAAGCTCTTAAAATATAAACATTTTCTGAAATATTTTTTCAGCACAAAGTTAAAAATATACTGTATATTTGTTGTTGTATTTCTCACCTTTGATAAACATTTAAGAACATGTGATCAATCTTAAAATTATCAAGTTTCCAGAGAGCTTGTACAAAAGACTAAGCTCTCATTTCATGAACTAAATCCAAATGTAGAGTATTAACAACTACGAGGGACTACTACAAATATTAAAATACATAATTAATTCTTAGAAAGATGTTTTATTGTTCAATGAAAACATACTTTTGCTTCAATGAAACTGTTTCGTTGTCCAAGGAACACACCAAACTTTTTGATATTCTTTAATACGCTCTCCACGGATCATTTTTCATTGCTATAACTAAAAGAATTTTTGTGTGCATAGGTGTCATAAAACTACATAACTAAGTGTTTATTATTGTGCTGATCTTGGAATATACTTAAGAAGCACAAAATTCGAAAGGAAAATCTTGTTTTATATACGTTATTTCTTACAGAATATGAACTGTAGTGAATTGTATTCGTTGCTTTCAGTGTATGAAATACATGAGCAAATTGTACCTTATTATATAAGGTGTTAGAAACCAACACCAACAACATTTGGGAGGTGATTCCTGACATCAAGATAAGACAAAAAGTATAGACCAACATGAGTGCACAAATGCTTCTTTTCGGAGTTATAGGCTGCCGAAAACATAAAAAAAAATAAACTTTAAAGGTCCATAGCTCCAATACTACGGGACCTAACGTAGTCGGGTCAAGACTTCACTAAAGAACTAGTATGTACCCTATCCAAATATCAAAGTTTCAGAATCCTGCGGTACTTCTGCAACAATTTTTATAGAGGTAGTTTGTGAATACTTCAAATTATATGCCTGTAGCCAAACTCTCTCTATAAAAATTGTTGCGTAGGTACCTTAGGATTCTGAAACATGTATTTTTGGATAGGACACCTATTAGTTCCTAAGTGAAGTCTTGATCAGACTACGGTAGGTCCCATATGGACCTTTATAGTTCATTTTTTCATGTTTTCGACAGCCTATAACTCCGAAAGTAAGCATTTGTGCACCTAGGTTAGTCTACACTTTTTTTCTTATCTTGGTATCAGGAATCACCTCCCAAACGTTGTCGGTGTTGTTTTGAAACACCTTATATATAGATTATGCCAAAAGTCACTAACCTGTGTACATTATGTTTACAGATAGTTAATTGATTACAATATATAAACGCGCTATTGCATGACTAATATTAAAACAAGTAGCAAGACTATCCATGGCTTTGTTAAAACAAGTAATAAAACTAAAATAGCTGCCTTAAAATTTATTGTTTGTGTTCTTCATTAGGAAACTCACAGAAAGAATAAAATACGCCATTTATTAGAAGTTTTCTTACTGTAATACTAAACTAGCTTCAATTAGTTTAATTGAAATAATTTCGTAATGTGAAACAATAAATAATCGTTTAAATGACGATGCACATCATTTGAGACATTATGGAATATAAGTTTCATGAGAATGGGTGTTACTAAGAAAATTTAAAAGAGAATCAAAGACATATGTCGCATTCTATGCCATCTATTTTCAACGAATTTAAAAAGTTCGTTACTGAATTTTCTATGTCTGTGTATGTGTGTGTCTGTCTGTTATTTGCGAAGTTTTCAATTTTGAGCCCTCCATTCGATGTAGCATCAACAACTATCTGAGGAGGTGAAGGAATTTTTTGCGTCACTCTTACCGTTCTCGAGATATTGGCCAAAAAGGTTCCGATTTTGAGAGATTTAAGGAGCCATATCTCGGGAATCGTAAGTCATAAAGAGATTATATTGGTGTTGATCAATACCTAAAAGGATGGTGAATATTTTGATACCAAATAGTAACCAGTAGCCACTAGCCAACTGGCCATTGGCCAGACCAGTGGCCACCGATTACTATTTGGTATCAAAATGTTTACCAGCCTCTTAGGATTGATTAACACCAATATCGTTTCTCTATGACTTAACATTCCTGAGATATTGGCCAAAGAAGTTTCGATTTCGGGAGATTTAAGGAGTTGTATCTCGGGAACCGCAAGTCATACAGAAATGATATTTTGCGAGAAACAGAAGACGGTGCGGATAAAAATATTTACTTTTATGTGTAGGAACAATCACATTTATAATTCACTCTCCACCTCTCCATTATTTTTAAGGTCGTTTTGGCAATGCTCTTGGAGCATACTCAACTGGTTTCCTTTATATTGCTACGCATAATTGATAAATTTAATTTCTGTTTGATAATTCAGTTGTTAATCAGAGTGATTCTGAAATGTATATATGAAAGTGAACATGTCATATGATGTAATTATTCTTTGAATAAATGTTCATACTTGACATTTTCCTCTTGAATTATTAGAAACTTCCTTTGCAAATCACAATAATGATAATGAAGTTGAATATGTTTTTATGGCTGGTGGCCATAAATGTATCAAAGGAATACAAAAATTATAACAAGCTTTTTACAATAGCAAAGGTCATATAAATCAAATAATACAAATAGTACGACCAATATAGTAAACAAAAAAGACATGAACTTACAATGCCTGGTCTCTATGGAAATCACATCCGAGTGACTACACATATAAAAACTTTGCTAGAATTAGAAGTCTTGCCAAGAAGGTACAGCGACGTAAATATTTTGAATACATGGACTCAATTGGTGATTTTACTGTTAGTAACCCTAAAGTCTTTTGGTCTGTAATTAAATCTAGAACAAAATCTCCGGGCATACCGGCAACAATTCAAGATGAAAATACTGAAGCGAGTGATGATCAAAGACCAGACCTCTTCAATAACTACTTCTGCAAAACATTTACTTCCCTTTCCTCTACAACCCATCTCCCCCCTCTCCATCCCATCTGTTCGGACACCTTATCCATTCTCTCTACCACCCCGGGCGAAGTTCTGGCTCTCTTGCTATCGTTATCTCCACATAGATCACTTGGACCTGATAAAATTAGTCCTCTTTTTCTCAACAAAACTGCTTCAGTTATTGCGGTTCCTCTATCTATCTTATTCAATAGATGCTTCAAGGAAGGGTATTATCCCACCAGTTGGAAACTGGCTCACGTGACCCCAATATATAAATCAGGACTTAAAGATCATGTATCCTCCTATAGGCCAATATCTCTTCTTTCTGTAATATCAATTATCTGCGAAAAAATAATTAAAGACAGGCTACTTAAATTCACCTCACCTTACATCCATAGTTCTCAGCACGGCTTTCTACCGAAAAGCTCAAGTCTCTCAAACTTAAGTACTCTTCTTTCCTGTGCAGTCAAATGTATGAATAGCAATACTCAATTAGATGTTATCTACTTTGATCTCTCGAAGGCCTTTGATTCTGTCAGTCACATTCATCTTCTTCATAAACTCTCCAATAGATTTAATGTACATGGCAAATTTCTCTCTCTAATCACAAGCTACTTGAAGGACCGTAAACAGAGAGTTGTTCTTTCAGGGGCGACTTCTAACCCCCAACCCGTGATCTCAGGGGTGCCTCAGGGGAGTGTACTTGGGCCTCTACTGTTTGTCCTGTATATGGATGATCTCTACACGCACTTATCAGCTCAACCTAGTGGCCTTCTGCTTTTTGCTGACGATTGTAAGTTATACAGAGAAATATCGTGTCTCCATGACACAATTGCTCTACAGGAAGACATAAATTACCTTACAGGCTGGTGTGAAATGTGGCACTTGAAACTCAACAGTAAGAAATGTGACAGTATTACTATTACTTTGAAAAAGTCTCCTGTTCCCTCCACATACCATATCAACGATTCCCCTATCACACATTCTGCTAGTCATAACGATCTTGGTGTCATCTTTGATTCAAAACTCACCTTCTCTGACCACATCTCCTCAATACTAAAGAATTCAATGCGCATGTTGGGACTTCTTTATCGATTCACCGAACTACGCACTGTTTCTTCATTAGCAACTTTTTATAAGACTTTAATAGCGCCCAAGATCGAATACTGCTCTCCCATATGGGCCATGGCAGCACCTACACATCTCTCCAGACTTGATTCTGTTCTCAATTTCTTCATTGCTATAGTCCGATTTCGTGTTCCTGCACTTCGAATATTATCTAAGAAGGAGCTCTTGCGACATCTTAATATTCAGACTCCCGAAGTACGCAGAATTATCTCTGATCTGAAATATCTACATAAAATAGTTAATGGAACCTTAAGATCGGAAATATTACTTCAGGAACTATCCTTACGTGTCCCTTCCCGCATCACTCGGAATACCCACCTTTTCCATCTTGCCCGTCCTAGGTTGGCTGTTATACAGAGGTCTCTTTTTTATAGAATACCAAACAGTTATAATCAAGTAACAACTGATGTGGACATTTTTTCGAGCTACCCAGTGTTTGAAAGAGCAATTAAACGAGCTTTGACGGAATAGTTTTACTTTTACACTCTTTTTTTTTCTATGTTGTTGTTATTGTTGTCTTGTTTTTTTTTCTTTCTTTTGTTAGCATGTCCCTGTGTAATATGGCAAAGTTATGCTGTATCTGGGAAATTGTTCAATAAATAAATAAATAAAAATAATTACTAATAATAATAATGAATAATGAAAATATATAAGAAAGAGAAGAAAATAGAATAAAGAAAAAGCATGAAAATAAAACATGCTGTTAATACAGAACATAGTTTAAAGTAATACAGAAAAAGATTGCAAATATCCCGTCAATAAAAAAAGAATTTAGGAAAACGTAAATTACAAAAATTGTTAATGCATCAAATAATATGTAAATTATGGTAAATAATATACTGCGAAAACAAAAGCACAAATAATTCAGGGATAAACGAAAAACAAGTAACCAAACAAGCTAAAAAAAAGTATCTGATAAGAAATTGAAAAGTTTTCCAGTAAAATGTTACACCAATTAATTTGAAGTAGCTGAGAATATAGTGAATAATAATCCCTTGTAGCAAATGTAAACACTCAGGACCTGCGTGCAATTTATAACCCTCACAAAGAAGAAGCTGGATTTTAATAGAATGATGAGATATAACAATAGATACTATGTATTCACAATTTGTGTTAGAAAGAATATTAGTATTAAATAATACCAAGTCCAAATTAGAAACTGATGAATCCACATTTAAATTTGTATTATCAGGAAGGGTAAGAGAAATTGAAATTTAATTTTGGAATTGTAAATGTTTTCCAGGAAGTGGATCATTCTTCAGTCAATCAATTCTAGAGATATTAAAATCTCCAATTATCAATATATCATCTTCTTGTTTACCGCAACCATAGGTTGGTGGGCAACATGGACATTTTAAAACATTTTTCTCCCTCGGAAGAGCTGTTTTATACTTTGATAAGGTCTCTTCTTCGTAAGTGCATCTAGATATTCTGTCCTTGGTCTTCCTCTTCCTGGTTCTTCTTCTGCCTTTCCCTCTTATCAGCACGGTGATCCAATAGGGGTGCCGAATAAGATGGCCAACCATGTTGTTTCTTCTTTTTCCTATTATCTTCATGATCTGTCGTCCTTCATTAGCTTCCTTTAGTACGTCTTTATTCCTTTTCCTTTCGGTACATGATATGGGCAGCATTCTGTGCCATTCTGCGACCACATTTAAAATGCTTCCAGCTTGGATATTTGAGATTTTCTCAATGTCCACATCTCTGATGCATAACGCGCCACGCTCCATATCAGGATCTTAATAAATCGTCCGACGACACATTTCCACACGACACATATTAGGAATGTCCAACGACATATTTCTTGATGTTAGTAGTCCTCTTTTCCTATTGAATCAATATATCATAATTCGCAAATTCAACTTACAAGCAATGCACCATAATTAATACCATGTGTCCACAAAAACACTCCGTGATTTGAACTGATTGCACAATGAAAACTTTTTGCAATATGTTTGTAAGTAAGGTGTCAGAAGGTGTAGTACCTCAAAATATTTTTACATGTAGTAACATTTGCCAATTTTTCCGCTAGAGGGCAGCAAATTCAAGATGGCGTTCTAACGCAGCTGGTGTGTGTTAGAATTCCACAAAATGAAGAGTGTTGTGTCTGTTCAACGTCCGTGCGGGAGTATAACAAAGATACAGTGTACGTGCCTCCCCCTACCTGCATCCATGGAAATTCTGCACGACAGAATCACAGAAGCCGTAAACACACATACGCCGGATATGCTTCCCAGAGTATGGAATGAGCTCGATTATTACCTAGATGTTTGCCGTGTGACGTAAGGCACACATTGAGTGCGTGTAATGAACATTTATCACATGAAATTTTATGAGTTGTTACACGTCTACCCAGAAAATGAACACAATATTACTCAAGGTTTTCATTTTATAACTAAATAAAATCGAGGAGTGTTTTTGTGGACACACTGTATAGTTCTTAAAATCTTGAGGAAAGAAACCTGAGTAGAGATGAACACATTATATCAACAAATTCTTAGTTGAGTTACACTTTATTTCAACCTAAATACATTCATTTATATTTTCTAAATAGTATCTTTGATAAACAAGAAGATGATTTTTAACGGCCAGCAGAGAGCCATTGCCCTGATATACGTTTCGTCACAATATTGTCTATCTGCCCTAAAGAATACGTAAGTTTAGGAAAGTAACTATAATCGTTGTATCTGTCAACCAGGTTTTAGTAACTGCTATTACATCAGTAACAGTAACATAAGAAGAACTCAGAGTACGGAGAGCCAGTATTATTTCTCTAAGTCCCTCATCATTGCGTAGTTTATAAACATAAAAGGTCTTATAAGAATACAACTAGACAACTCTCAATCAGTTTCGTTTATCTTAAAATGAAGTGATGAGTAAGCAGTTATATTCGGTGTTCAGTTTAGTACACACCACACTCACATTGACAATGCTTACAATTAGATCAGTCGTAAGCGACGGGCTAAATCTAGCTAGAAACAAAGTTTTCTTCCTCGATTTTGATACTAACGTAGAATTACTAACATCACACACAATTGCAAGTTTATTTTTTTTTATTTATTTACTTTATTTTTTATTTTCTTAGCTTGAACTTCGTGATCTGTGAACTACACGCTTAGAAATTAGTTTTATATACAGTAAAAGCTCCTTCTTCGCACTTCCTTCATTCGCGTTTTCACAATTAGCGGATTAAAAAAATGCGACCCAATTCCTATATTCGCGGCTAAAGATTTCTTTATTCGCGGATCTAATCAGTACGTACATACATAATAATAAAAAGGATTCCAATAGGTATCCAACCCAATATCCTTTGTAAACGCCGTCAAATGGACTAATAAAATGTAAAATAGACCTTATTACAACTTTGTCTAAAGTATGTTGTTAAATGATATCGCCGCTGTATTGGTTCGGACTTTGACATAAGCCGCCTTCGCCGCGATCGGCGTTTTTGAGAATGTAAACAAACAGAATGAAAGCAACCTTATTACTCAATGAATAAAGTATATTTTTAAATGCCGCCACATTATTAGACGTTCCGTCCATTCGTAAGAGCCGCTTTGCGTGTTTTATTGTTTCGTCTTTCCATTCGATACAAAAATTGTGATCGAGTAACACGTCTCTACCGCTGTCTTCCTAATTTATACAGTAATGTCAACTAAAAAAAAAGAAAATGAGAAACGAGTTTCGACACGAAAAAAATATGTGTTACCGCTTAAAGTGAAAATAGAAATGCTTGATCGTTTACGCCTTGGAGAGTCGTTTGCATCCATATCACGCTCATTCAATGTCAACGAATCAACTGTACGATCGATAAAAAAAATCCGAAGATAAAATAAGGTCGTCTGTAGCTTCAACTTCACTGCCAGCGAAAATTGTTCGTGATCCAGCAATAGAAAAAATGGAAGTGGCGTTGTCATTATGGATCGAAGACCGCAACCAAAAAAGGGTGCCCCTGAGTGGTCCAATGGTCCGGGAGAAGGCAAAGTGTCTTTACTCTCATTTTAAAGAACCTGATGGTAGTTGTAGTGGTGAATGTACAGATGGAGGATTTCAAGCATTGGAAGGTTGGTTCAATAAATTTAAGATGAGACAATCATTGCATAACATTAAAATCATTGGAGAAGCTATATCTGCAGACACTGCTGCAGCAGAACGATATCCAGAAGAATTTGCAAACTTAGTAGCTGATGGAGGATACAAACCTGAGCAAGTATTTAATGCAGACGAAACTGCACTGTTTTGGAAGAGAATACCAAACAAAACATTCATTTCTAAAAGCGAAAAGTTTGCTCCTGGATTTAAGGCAGCAAAGGATAGAGTTACACTCCTGCTATGTTTTAATGCATCTGGAGATTGTGCCATTAAACCACTGATGCTTTACAGATCGTTAAATCCTCGGGCTTTAAAAGATCAAAATAAGAACGACCTCTGGCAGCTCCTAAAGATTGAAAGTTAGTAATATTTGACTTATTTACACAAATATTACATTTATATGTAGTCACTAATTCGAGAATCATTAACAGCTTTACTTAATTGTTCCTAGACATGTGAAGTGGCTTTTATTTAAACAAATACAATGCATTTTATAGTTTTTGTCTCGCATAAACTGGCTGTTCACATTATCTGATGCAGGACTGCAGAATCCAGAATAAACGAAAAGGCAATATACTTGTACTGGCCAATAGAGTGAAGTCACGCAAATAATTGCAAAAAATGAGTTAAATTTGTTTCTCGACCTGCCAGAGGATATAAAACAAGAAAGACCTCACAACCTTTTCTAAGAAAAAAGCCATTGTGAATACTTTTAGAAGTTAATGACAATAATATTAATAATAGCTGCCCACAGAAATAGAGGCATTGGTATCGTAGATATACCAAAACTTCACCAAGAATACAAGTAGATTGAAGGCCTTCGCTAACAATTCATAAAAAAAATCAACCATTTATTTCATCTGATATGCGATGCAGACACAAAGCTTAAAGCAAAGCGTAAGTCGTGAGTGGGAAAGGGTATGAAGTCGCTATATATTTTGAAACTTCAAGATGATAATTTAGAAACTAATTTGAAATGAATTTCGGTATTTGGAATTTCGGTTATCTATATATTTCGTTGTTGGTTAATTAGTATCGGACTTCCGAAGAGAAAATCTCAAAAGAATCTTATGACCGTGTCTATAGCGACAACTCCCAGTACGACCCCTGTATAGTTTTATTAGAAATAGGAAGAAAAGGTGAGGAAGAAAAGAAGAAGGTAGGAGAAAGGAAGAACAAGAAGAAGAGGAAAAGGAAAAGGAAGAAGGAACTAGAGATAAAGGATTACTGGGTAATGATGGAAGTATGGTAAAGAAACTTGAGTAGTTATTGGAAAGGTGATTCATGTCCGAATGTTATTACTTGAGGATCAATTCTGAAGTGATCCTGAAGAGACACATGTTCCCTCATACTACCCTGACCTGGATCCGGGCAACTGCACAAGTGGGAGTTGTCCTGACCCGGCCCAGGCGATGAGAAGTTTTAATTTAATCGTTTGTTTGTTATTTCCAAATGTTGAATAACCTTTATTTAGATCAAACACACATTTGAATTAGACAAGAAAAAAATCAAATTGATGTATATGTATATTTTCCACAAATAGCAGTTTTCGAGATTCCTGAAAAGACTGTTATTATTAAAGCTCATCCTATTGTTTTGGCTTTCCTCTGAGAGCCGATTTAAAGTAATTTAGGGTTAGTTATCTTTCATGATTTCTGTCATGCACCAATATATATATAATATGCTATTACACACTTAATTATAAACAATATCGTCATAAATCAGTATTAAATGCTGCCACTTAAGACTAAACTGTCATTCATTCAATCACACACACATATAAATAGGACAATGTATTGGTATAGGTAAAGCAGTTTAAAAAGAAACCATCATCTAACTATGGTTGGGGTACATTTATCACATCTATTGAGAAATTAAACACAAAATGTTAAAAACATGCAAATAAGTATACACATAAATGTATCATCCCAGACACAATGTCGGACTACATGAAAGTAAATATACATATATATTTGATATTAGTAGACAGATGAAAAGAAAATATTAATTTTTGATAAAATACAATGTACATTTTAAAAAATCTAGTTACCTTTTATAATATTTCATACGAAAGAAAAAAACTTAAAATGATGGTTAGAAATTGAGTCTGTGTCTCATAAGAAATTTCAAAAGGAATAATAATTCAACGAGTCTTTTCTCGTACTTTCCGACTATCTGTTATGTCACACGTATTAGCAAGGCACCCTTTTGGTGTCCATTTACTTGACTTCACTTCATTTAGATGTACACACATGAAATCATATTTATAAATTGTAAACAACACATATTCAGTCTGTAAACATATTTATCGATACCTTTTTCCATTTCCTGGATTAGGAGAACAAAGTTTTGTCACTAATATCACGGTGACTACGTCACTTATCGGGCCATTTCAGTTATCTTGTTCATTGACTAACTTTAAATCACTATCTCCCTGTATCACAAAGTACACATATTTATAGTTATATTCGTACAACGTATTGGAAAACGAGAATTTTCCAGGTCCAATGAGATTTCTTTTGTATCAAGAGCCCGATTACTGACGTGGAACACTGTTCAGTTGTGAGGATTCGTATATAATGGATAAAATTGGAATGTAATGGTACAGAAGGATTTTAGGTTTATGAATTTGAGGGTAGATTTACTGATAAACTAGGGTTACGAAGATCTGCCTGAGTTTCATGCCTCATGCAGTTGGTATAATTACAGACGATATTAATAGTTACATAAGTTACTTAATAACATTACAAAAATTAAAGAGAATCTATCATGCGGCGGTATTTTAAAATTCACAATTTATATTCGTCGAATATTTCAAAACTATGGCAACCAACGAACGTCCGGGGCAAGGTACCAAGACCCTGTACACATATTTATCTACTCAATTAAACATTATACATTTCAGTTTAATGTCATAATTATATTCAATTCGTATTTATATCTCAACATACATATACTCAATAATCATTTAATCCTTCAAACCAATAACCACGACAAATAAATTTCTCAAGTTGCAACACTTCACATAAAGAACAATCCGACTATATCACTAATTCAACTGATTAACCGCGCATAATGATAAAATTCATATTATCAAACATTCTGTTTAAAAAAGACATTTAATGTGCAAGGCAGGCACGTAAACACAGAAAATATAGATATAAGTGAATCAAAAAATGTTAGAATACTTTTGGGCCCAAACATCTAAGACAATATTCACCTCTATGGTAACCAATGGAAACAAAAGTAGAAAAATGACGGATAACACACCAAAATTTTCAGATGGGTAATCATGAAACAAACGAAAGCAAACATTTAATCGTATACTGAACTATCGCTCGCTATTGCAGTGTGTCAAATGTGATGCAAAACGATCCCTTGATATCCAACATCAACAAATATTTCCACGAATTGGGTCTCGCAACATCTCAGTTTGTAATTCAGGTTCAAATGATACATGTTAAATGGTTGATATTTGTCAAGTTCAAAACACAAGAGAGGTGGGGGAAGGTTGGAATTTTTTAAAAAAATTCTTGAAGAGAATACAGAGATAGAGAAGAGAAAGAAAGAGTGGCGCGCCATAGGAATAAACTAGGACACTAAAACTACAAAGGTAAGTGGTCGAATTTAGACATAACAATTCACAGCCAAATATATTTTATATGCCGAAACAGGTGGCCTACTAAATTGCGTGCCCTAACGGAGTGTCTGAGTGCCTAAGTACGAGTCCGTGCCTTCTTGGCAACCATCTCACAAGGAATAAGCCCTGTGGAATGATTGACTATTAACCGTTTCCGGTACCAACTCACTCAGATTACGGCCGGTACAGCCGGAAGGTCAGTGTAGTCTCTAATTTAGAACTTCTATAAAAATTATCCGACCCCTCAGGAACTGAGAAGTTTCGAGTAAAATATGGAAAACTAGAATAAAGTCGATAAAATACATGAAATCCTAACAGGGATTTACCAAAAGTAAAAAAAAAAATTAAATTTAAATAAAATAAATTTTTTAGTAGTAAGTTGTCTGCCAAATCTTACTAGCCGCTACCACTTCGCAAGGGTGCTAACCTTGAGGCGTCAACTAATTTCAAACAATATATATTAGAAATAAAAGAAGTGAAATTCATGGACATTGGGATTTTGGACGTTCTGGTACGGTAATACGAGATTCTACTGTAATAAATTTACTAGGTTATTCAATCCTACCCACTCCGTCACCTCTCCGAACAGTAATCAACTTGGCTTAATCAGGTGACGTGGAAAAAATTTCAAAGATGCAGAGTAGTATCGCAAATGTAAGATGAATGTATATATTTAAACTACTAATTCTGCAAACAGCTATTCTGTTATGTCATTACTTGGAACTAGCCGGAATCATGAGCTACATGGCCACCAGTCGCATCGTCAGACCAGATAAGCAGTTAGTATGTACGCTTGCTATTATAGGTCGAGCCACGAAAATACAATCCATCATTTTTACACAACAAATTATCCTCACAAAATTCTGATGTAATGGTCATTGTACTAAATATATATATATATATATATATATATATACCTCCTGGGAAAATTCACAACTGGGCACATATATACACGGGTGTTCTAATGCTTATTCGCATTCACTACAATATATATATATATATATATATATATATATATATATATATATATATATATATATATATATATATATATATATATATATATTCTCATTTATAACAAACTTCTTTATGGACACCCTATTCCATCATTCTGCCCTAGACTGTTTAAAGCACTCTCAATATACGTATATATTAAAATCAACAAGTCACTACAGTACACTGATCAATAAACGAGAATTTGTAAGAACTGATACTAAATTCTTTCATAGCAGTATATTTCACTTCACGGCTTCATATTATTTTTATATGCAATGAGGATTCAATATCATTAGCTATACTCTTAACTAAATGCAATTATATTTTGAAAGCAACAACAATGCAGTCGCTCACAGAAACTACGGAAGAGAGAGAATTTAAAACTGCAGCCTGACAACAGAACAATGCCATATAGACAAACTTCAGTTTACGGACAAAAACAAAGTTTAATTTTTAATAATTCGATTATCAAACTATATAAAGTATTGTGCTTTACAGAGAAGCTAAATTATAATGTAATTTGTCTATATATTTATTCATATGGACCAGAAGTAATATGTATTCATCAATAATTACAGAAGAAGGGTAATTTTCGGGTTGACTAGATCCTTAAGTCTCGGAGTAACAAAACAGTAGCGGCGAGTAATTCGTTGCCCGACACAAGATGGCATTGATAGTATGAAAACAAACTTTGTACTACTAAACCCGCTTTGTACTGTTATCGGTTAACTATAATCAATATACTATGTAATGACGGTACGGAATTACTATGAATTGGCTTTGCTGACCAAAAGAGATAAATAATCACACAACAATACACTGTCCGTAAGTAAATAAATCATACTTTCACACATTACTCCTACTATCTACGTACTAAATTACACACATACATGATACATCCCACATAAACCGAGAAAGCAAATACTAATGCATATCACTACACATATTAATCCATATTATCACGCAACTCAACTATACGCAAATCAAACAATCATTAAATTTCACCATATCGACAATCGGCTCTGTAAACTGGGAAAAAGGAACGGAATAATCCGAACCAAGTGGCTCTTCTATTAACTAATCCATTTTTCATATACTTTTAGATAACTGTCAATGTCCCAGGAGGGACATATTGAAACTATTAACTAAAAAGGTCCCTTTCCTGAAGGGAAAAGAACCCTTTCGATTTTTCATTTAACCCATGACGCGTTGGAAACTGTGATCAACTCAGGAATAAGTGAGAGTCCCTGTTCTAATTTACACTGACATGAAATTTAAAGAAGCCTATGAATATCGCCATGTGCAAAAAAAATATCACATATACTACGTATACAGACAAAAGCTATATTAGGACAGGTCTATCGTAACCTAACGGAAAATTTGGGAAGTGGAGAGGGAAATTTGATGCACTTCACTACAAATCCTGTCCATAGCTATCTGTAGATGCAATCATGGCGTCCTTGACTTGAGATTCCTTATTCTAGATTTTTTTTGACTGTTTTAGAGTGAAATTTCGCTCAGTTGAGACTCTTAAAAAGTTTCCTCACTATTTATTTCATAACTAAAACATTTTACCTGGATTTTACTGCTTTATCGTGACAAAATCCAAAATATTTCGGGATCGAAACTGACGTCGTGTTACTAGAAGCCTTTCCCAAGTAGAACAACAGGAAGACGCGCCATAATACTCGGGCGTCAGACATAGTTCCAATCAGAACAAAGAATTTTGGCGGCGGAAAATATAAAACGAATAGAAAATAGTAAAAACTGGATGAAACCGGACTTTAGAAGGATATGGGCATCTCAAAGGGACGAAGGGGGTCTAAATTATTCTCATAAATATCAGATTGGTGGACAACTCAGAAAATTCTGTCCAATTGCTGACCAATGTTTTGTGTCCCACTAAGATGATAATTTCAATAATCATCGATGTGAAATGCCCATATAAAGAGTTTACAATGAAATAATATACAATTAAACAAATTATTCCCTACAATATAATTCTTTCCGGATTATTCCGAAGCTCCCAAATTAATTTTGGTTTGAGTTGAGAACAAATGAAGTTACTACATAGACCGAAAATTATGTATTGAAAATCTACAGTATATGATACTTTCGGAAAGTATTGGTCCTTCCAAACAAAAATTTCATTACCTTGACTGTAATAGCACACTACAAGCTACCACTCCATCTAGACATGGCACAAAAAATGAAATGAAATCTTTACGTTTCAAGTCCCACAATTATACCTGCTAGACTAAACGGGGATGATGAGAAATGAATGAAATGGTGGAATGAACGAAGTGGGAGGCAACGGGAGAACCCCTAGAAAATCCACGCACTCGGCGTTTGTCTACCACAATGTTCACTTGGCGATAGCCATGACAGAATTCACTACAAACTACTAATCAGATAAACAAAGGCAAAGCAAATGGACTGCACAGAACCTTTAAGAATCATCTAATGCAGTAGTTCTCAAAGTGGGATCCGCGACGTTAAACCATTGGAATTTGTTGTAATAAAATGGAACTCACAGCTGTTACCCAAGAAGTATTTTTTTTAGTTATTAAAAAGAAAGCAATTAGAAATTATACCTACGTTATTAAATTTAAATGTTTTCCTACTTTACTACATTTCTCCCTAAAGCCGGTTAACCGTTATATAAGACCAGAGATGTGGGTCTACGCGTAAAAAACGATAGTTTACGTTTACGTGTCAACTATGCGTAGACAATGTAAACAACGTAGACTATGTAGAATATGTCAACAACACGTAATTTAATATGGCGTCGTAGACAATAAAGAAACTTTCTTTTGTCGTTATCTTGCGAAATTGCGTACAAAATAAAATGCCTAGACCAGCGAGTAGTAACCTTCGAATACTTAGTGTCGTCTTGATGAAGGAAAATGAAAAATATTATGCATTTTGTGAAATATTCAAGAAAAAATTGGCAAATACAGCAGATTCAAGACTGAAAGCCCACAGGTGAGAATTAGTTTTGTAAATTTCATTATAAAAGCAGTGCTCGAAGTGGAAAATCTAAGGAAGTGGTATGTGCAGAGCAGAGTAAACATACAGATTAGATAATTCCCTCTACTTTTTATATGTTAGTCGTTTCCCTAATCTTTCGCTGAACCGAAGCAAAACAACTGAATGAGGAAATATGAACAAACGAGCAACGAAATTCTTCCTTACATTTGATAGTGGTTGTCTACATAGTCTACACGGGAAAAGGTGTAATGTAGATTACGTATAGATTACAATAGACAATCACTTAGACGTAAAATTATAGTTTACGGCACATCACTGTATAAGACTACTTCAAGTGAGAGAAATTCCTTCTTCGTTAGGGCATTTTTTCAAAAATAGTTGTACATTAACTCTACGACGCCTCGAAATTTCATAGATTGTATGTTCAAGTGATGGAAAGCTCCCACCACCAACATCAATTCAAAAAAAAAAAGTAAATGTTAGTCATTCTTATGCTTATAACTAAAGCAACCCACATTATGCTTTATTTCTTGTTTAATTATGCTATATTTTTCTCCAAATTATGCTTTATTGTTAATTTTAATCATTGTTTTACACTAATCGTGTATAATGTATAATATTTACTATACATTAAATATTCTAAATATCTTGATTGATTTATTAATATTTTATGCAACCAGTTTCTTTCATATTTAATGAACTTTGTACTTAATGTACTGTTTTACTCTAGTCAGCTTTTTCTATCATTTGTGTGCGCCTTAGAGGTGCATATATACAGAAATGGAAAGCAAAAGATGCCACCAAAATGTACAGAATGTGCTCAAGTTCAGGAGGTACATATAGGGCTCAGTAGTTGAAGACCTAAAAATTGCCTAAAAAGGAACTATAAAAAGACCTAAAGATATTTAAAAAAGGACCAAAATTGAAAAAGAACGTAAAAATAAAACTCAATTTAATTAGAATTACATATTTAATGAATATAATGCTCAAGAAATGGAAGCTTCTGGAAGGTTAACGGTCTGTCCTTCTTCCACAAACTGAAGTACAAACTAAAATAAGAAAACTTCTCTACCATCCCCTCCCCCTTAGTGGAGGACATTGTTACGCCTCCTTATCTGGCTTGGGATTGTTACAGATCTAGTCCTATCAGTCCAGTCGTTGAAGAGTCTTATCATTGGAATCTTCTTTACTAAGGAAAAAATGTTTAAGAGATGGTGGTGATTCAAGTTAATGACCAGTAAATGTATTGTCAAAAGATGAAGTACAAAAAACAAGGTTACTGCAGGTAATATGGGAGAAATGAAGAAAGAAGGGATAAGAAGAGGAGGAAAGAATGATGGAGAAAGAAGGAGTAATATATAAGATCCAATGCAGTGAATGTAATATGTGCTACATTGGTGAAACGGGAAAACGGTTAGAGGAACGAATAAAACAATATAAGGACACGTTAGGTTGGAGAGAGAGAGAAATGCAGTCTATAAGCACATAAGACACGGGCCATTCGATTAATTGGATTGCAGTGAAAGTGTTGGGCCAAGAGGAGAGAAGGTTAGTGAGAAAATGGAAGGAAGCAAGATTTATTGAATTAGAAGGTGATCGGATCATGAACTGGAATTCAGGACTTAAAATTGATGAACAGTGTAATAAATTGTTAAGGAGCCTTAAAGATTGAATATGTTATTTGTACAGGTTATTATTTTTGTAATGTTCAGTATTATTTATTTATTTATTTATTTTATATTATTTAATTCTTATTGTTTATTTATTCTTTATTATTTATTTAGTATTCACATTTATGAGTTATTTGTAACCTTATTTTGTAAGTTAGATATATATGTATATGGTGTCAACAAGGCGAAAAAGGGAATTAGTTATTTTTTCTGTTTTATAATCTGGTTTTGTGATTTAAGGGGATTGGCTGAAGTATCTTGTGGTAGCCAATCAGCACTCAGGAATTGTTTCGCTGTCTCTTCTAGTGTCTATACTATACTTGTGTATTTATAGAGTCTGATGAAGCCAAGTGGATAATTGGTGAAACTGCTACCCATTATTAATTTTTACACTAAACGTATTGTTTTGCTCAGCGAGCAGTTTTGATCGGATTTAATAATAATAATAATAATAATAATAATAATAATAATAATAATAATAATAATAATAATAATAATAATAATAATAATAAAATGATGATGATGAGACAAAAAAGAAAAAAAATACTGGAACAGGTATCCACTTATTTTTAATGAGAAGTTTATTTACCAAGTTTCATCTCCATAAATTCAGGGATTTATGTGATAATCTATTCTGAGCAAAATATTTGAATCTCCTTTAACTCCCTTCGCAACGCATTAAAAAAATTCCTTTATTCATTGCTCTCTTACAAAACGAGTTTTCTGACCAAATCTCACATTTCTAGCTATATTAATATGACCTGAATTTTCACCTTTCATACAATCATACATATTGACCCCTTCCCCTTCCAGGAGCGCAATTTTCGAAAACGTTGGAATATATGTTTCCCTTAATTTTAGTTAAGAGTTTATATAGCGAATTTCATAGCTCCAACTTATGAGAATCCTTATGTTAAGCATTTTCTGAATAAATAATAGGAAATCTTAATATTATAGAAATTGTCCCGCTTACCCTCTTTAGAATTGGAGTTCTTGAAAGCGATTAAACATGTATTGTTTATTTAAGAGTTTATATAATAATTTTCACATCGCTGACTTAAGCAAATCCTCAGAATGATCATTTTCTCAATAAAAGAGAGATTTGGATGTTATGTGAAAATGAAATGAGATCATTTTAAAAGTTTTGAAAATTCCATTTCTAAAGGGGACGAAGGGGATCTTTCTATAATATTGAGATTTCCCTTTATTTGTTCACAAAGTGCCATGTGAAGGGATTTTCTTAAGTTAAAGACGTGGAATTCTGTGTACAGGACAACTCTTTCACCGATTTGGAAATTTCCGCTCCTTGTTGGTGAAAAAATGGTCATTACTAAAATGTCCAAGGTAGAGAGTGGCTCAGTAGTAGAGTGTTCGTCTCTAATGTATGGGATCCTTGGTTCGATACCAGCTCGCTCTAAGTGAATTTTGTGGTGGACAAACACCGTGTTCGTGGGTTTTCTCGGGGTTCTCCCGTTTCCTCCCACTTTCTTCATTCCACCATTTCACTCATTTCTCATTATCACCGTCTCCTATAGCCTAACCGGCATAACCGTGGGACGTTAAACTTAAAGATTTCATTTCATTTCATTTCTGGTATTCCCTGTATATATATGATTAAACTGGTGAGCGCAATAGACAAATAATTAAAAGCAAATCTATATTATAAAAGAGAACGTACAAATCCTTTGTTCCCTCATCACGCTAATACGGCTGAACCAATTTCTTTTATTTTTGGGGGGTTATTAGGATTTGGACCCTAGATGGTTTTTATCACATCACTTTAATTTTTAATTACCAGTGTCTTGAGATAATTGACCATTCAAGTGTGCATAACGTACAAATCCTTTGTTAGTTCATCATAGGTATAAAAATAAACGTATTTATATACAACCCGCATGACCGTGTCACTCGGCGGGTTAACATAAATGACAGGCGCTATAATGTTAACATTTACTGCAATTTGAAAGCGAAAAAGTAAAAATTATCTAAGTAACAAAGTTTATTGCGTTCCGGGGTGACCGCAGCGAAGCTATTTGTATTTGTATAAAAGCAAGTTTTTCTTAGTTTTATATTTTTCTTCTCGTTTACTCTTTATATATAATTATTATAAATGTTTATTTATATATTTATTCATTTATAGTTGTTCTACTTTATTGGTTATGTTTCCAATAAATGATTATAAAATAAGTTGTCATTGAATTATTACAAGAAGTTATCTTCTGTTCTGACCATTCAATTTAAGAACAGGAAAGTCGAGTTAGAAAAAATATAAATGTATAAATTGGTGAAGTGCATGTGCATATGAGGGTCGAGATGGCCGACACGTGAGAAAGATTATAAAATTGCGATAAGACGTTACAAATAACACTAGTCAAAAGGTTTTTGCCACATGAAAGAAGAATGCTGATCTTTAAGGAACTTTGGCCGCTGAATTCGAATCTGCAATCTGTTTTTCTCTATCACGCACAGTTTTCCCGTGACAGAGGGATTTTCGGGAAATTTCCCCTAAAATTTCCCTTTTTCTTCATTTTTGTACCTCTAGCTCGGGTACCCTTAGGCATATAAACATACAAATTATATTCTAGATTAGCTAGATTTATACTTAGTAAACCCTGTAAGTTTCATCTGAGTCGCATCATTCTTCATTGAGAAATAAATATATTTCTATAAATATATGCTATGTGTACTGTCCATTTTACCATATAAAATAGGTGCAGAAAAATCACAAGTAACTTCCACGGGAATTACAACATAAGCAAGGTTTATACTTCATTGGATTTGTAATGAAACATGCTTTACAATGATGTATACACCATGTCCGCCATTTTTATAAGAGGGAAATTCTTGAGGGAAATTCCCTTATAAAGTATATTTTTTGTCTCATGTCATTGTTCATATAGTGATACAGAAACGGGAATTGCGCCAGATTAATCCTATTGAAAAACTGATCTTTAACTTTAAAAGTATATAACAAAATTCTTAGTTTCCACGCCTTTTAAACGTTATTCAAGATAGTAAACAAAAAAATAATATTGACCTACAAAAACAAATATCAATAACTCACAATGGATCAAATGCACAACTGCTTTACAAAGTATGAAAATAAAACATTTGTACTTACAATTAATTCTTCCTTTTGTAGTGCCAGTCACTTTCTCTAACTAAAAACCAGCAGTAGTCGCCCATCATATGAGCATCGCATTTACCTTGATAACGTTGCACCATTTTTTGAATGTCCTGATGGAATCGTTCCCCTTGTTCGTCACTTACAGCTCCTAAATTCTCGGGGAAAAATTCCAAGTGGGAATGAAGAAAGTGAATTTTCAGGGACATTCTACATCCTAACCTTTGATAGCTATCCAAAAGCTCTTGAACCAATTGACGGTAATTTTCTGCCTTATGATTTCCCAAAAATCCATACACCACTTTACTGAAATCTCTCCAGGCGGATAGTTCATCATTATTTAACTTTGTCTCAAAGATGTTGTCCTTTAATAGTTTCCGAATTTGGGGCCCGACGAATATCCCCTCTTTTACTTTCGCGTCCTAAGTTTTGGAAACTGACTTCTAAGGTACGCAAAACCTTCTCCATTCTTGTCCATGGCCTTAACAAAGTTTTTCATTAAGCCTAATTTTATATCTAAAGGCAGCAGCAGAATTTTTTCTGAATTAACTAAGGGAGAATACTTAAAATTGTGTTTCCCTGGCATATATGTTTCTCTTGGGGACCATTCTTTTTGAATGTAGTGTGATTCAGTTGCCCTACTGTCTCACAAGCAAAGAAAACAACAGTATTTTGTAAATCTTCTCTGAAGCCCCAGTAATATAGCAATGACCTTTAAATCACCACAAATTTGCCAACAGTACTTGTTATAATGTATCACAGCTAACAACACAGACAAACTTTCATAAGTTCCCTTCATCTCTACGGAATATGCCATTGGAATTGATGGTTTAGTGTTCTCATTATGTAGCAAAACAGCCTTAAGGCTTGTTTTAGAGGAGTGGATAAACAACCTCCATTCTTCAGGGATGTGTTGGAAACCTAGTGCATCCATTAAACCATCTATATTTGTACATGCACAGAGGGAATTTTGCATTATATAGTAACCTGAAAATTGTTCATGTCGGTTTCTGAAAATTGAAATTCTGGTGGTAGGAGCCAGTAAATTCCATTCTTGAAGTCTCAATCCGAGCAACTCAGCTTGTTGCTTACTCAGATTTAGATCCCTCACTAAGTCATTCAGTCTGGACTGGTTAACAAGAAGAGGTGTGTTTTTGGTTGGGCTATAGTTTGAATCAAAGGAAGTTGATGGTTCGGGCAACTCATCTACTTGCTCTTCTGCTGGAGAAGAGTCTTCTGACTGTGCCTATGGATCAGTGATTGGGAGTTCAGGTCCATGTGGTATGGCTTTTAGAGCGGATGGAACATTTGGGTACTCAATATTAGATTTTGTTCGTTTAGAATGACCCCAAATTTTTGTTAGACAGAAATAACAGTCTTCAGCATGACTGGTTGGTTCTCGTCAGACAATTGGCACCGCAAAAGGCATAGCTCGAGTTTTATCGCCACTTTTCCACTTAATAAGAGTAGAATAGCATGTTACACAGCACACATGGGGAGCCCACACTTTGTCTTGATCACTCACATGACACCTAAAATAGCTATAATAAGCTTGTTTTAACGTTTCTGTTAATACACGGCGCTGACTTTTCACAGTATATTTTCCACACACGTAACAGAAAGTGTTCGGTGAGTTTAGACACGCACGCCGCGATCTCTTCATAGCGGAGAAAGAAAACAAACACGCACACGCACTTACGACCGCTTATCACAGGTAAATCCAAATTAAAACTAAACCTACAATATGCATGTAGTTATACAACACTTCCTTATCTATTTGCCATGGACCTGACAATTTATCAGTAGAGTCCGATTTTGCGCAGCTTTATTGCATCAGCTAAACACGTGTTGTTGTACAGCTGTATCAATGCAATCGCATGCCAGGTGGTAGAAAACCACAGACCTCTTACTCCATGTCGTATACTCTCATTTTTCGTATTTTTGCCTGTGTGGGTAAATGAAATTGTTTTTTTTTTTTTTTTTTTTGGTGCAAAGAACGCAACATTACGTCTTAAAATAAGTAGTACAAACAACATACATGCAGCTATATTTATTTCTCTAGAAATAATAATGCGATTGTTCTGAAACTTGCGAGGTTTCTTAAGTATAAATCAAAGTTTTATATGGTGTCATTTTTGTATTTATATTTCAAGGGCCAGTGGTACGAACATTTGGAAAAAAGGTATATTTTGAGGGAATTTCTCAGCCCCCTCCCCTTGTCACGCAAAAAACTATGGGTGATGGAGAAAAACGGATTGCACTTTCGAATTCAGCGACCAAAGTTCCTTTAGGATCAGATGTTTTCTTTTATGTGGCAAAAACCTTGTTTACTAGTGAGCTATTGATTTATTGAATTGATATAAATCTATATTCTGGCGCAATTCCCGCTTCTGTATCACTATATGAACAGTGACATGAGACAAAAATCTACTTTTTTAGGGAATTTCCCGAAAAATCCCTCTTATAAAAATGGCGGACATGGTGTATACATCATTGTAAAGTATGTTTCATTACAAATCCAATGAAGTATAAAACTTGCTTATATTGTAATTCCCGTGGAAGTTACATGTGATTTTTCTGCACCTATTTTACATGGTAAAATGGACAGTACACATAGCATATATTTATAGAAATATATTTATTTCTCAATGAAGAATGATGCGACTCAGATGAAACTTACAGGGTTTACTAAGTATAAATCAAGCTAATCTAGAATATAATTTGTATGTTTATATGCCTAAGGGTACCCGAGCTAGAGGTACAAAAATGAAGAAAAAGGGAAATTTTAGGGGAAATTTCCCGAAAATCCCTCTGTCACGGGAAAACTGTGCGTGATAGAGAAAAACAGATTGCAGATTCGAATTCAGCGGCCAAAGTTCCTTTAAGATCAGGTGTTTTCTCTCATGTGGCAGAAAAAAAGTTAAAATTTGTTGACTAGTGTAATTGTATGTCTTGGGAGCTGACATATTTGTAACAATGGTAGATAATAGTAAATTGTGGTTTTAGTAATGTTAGAAGAAAGGACTTACAAATTTTAATGAAGATATCGACTTGTAAACTCCAAGTTGTTCCAGCTAAATACGTTGAAATATTTAGTCCATTTATTTTTCTTTAATGTGTTGAAGCTTCAGTTTTCGTCGAATCAAATATTAGATCTAATTATTTTACGCTGCAGTTTAGACCTGCGTGAACTCCACCGATCTTGATATTCTGAAGTAATGGATTATGGTTATATGTGACTCTATGTTACGCAAATATGTCTCTGATGGTTAAATGATTAAAATTTAAGTTTAAAACTGAAGACCGTTAGAAAAATATCATATGCTTACTAGCAGGGACAACGGTAACACAAGTAACATGGTTATGATACTCCATTTCCATTAACTAGTTGCTTAATATGTCATTTGTTTATTTGCTTCGTAATATCCAAAAGCCATCTTAACTCCAGGATCAGCCTTTTGGATATTACGAAGATTAACTTATTTCAATAATGTAATCACTTGAACTAAATTTTATTATTTCAATTATGAAAACATACTCGTCGAAAATATGAAAACATTAATTTTTGAAAACTGAGCTCTCTTGATAAATTTACCATATCATTAGCCGGGTAATGGGCCTAGGTGACAACGGGTAATCTATGTTTGTGTGAGATTTATGAAGATTTAAATAAAATATTGTAAAATGTAGTATCATCGGAAAATTATAAATCATAGAAGCATTTCAAGTAAGTGTTCTAAATCCATGTTTCATATAGCCTCGTTGTTGAACGGGACGTTACACTTAAAATCTAATACAATTAAGCTATCATCTAACTGAAAATTACTGATATTGGTTTCGATTGTATTCATCCTCAGGGATTAGTATAAAGAGATAACAGGTTGAAGTTAGATTTGTACAGGAACCTCTTCGCTGATTGCAGCTTCCGGGGTGTGATTGTTGAGGTAATCTCCTCTGTCCACAGTGACCTCGGTACATGCTTTGTAAGGAACCTCCTTTGCTCATTGCTACCTTGGGAGACAGGTTGTAATTAGGATATCTCCTTTGTCCACGGTGACCTCTGCAGATAGAGTAGGATTAGGAACTGATTCGTCCATAGCGGCCACAAGAGCACGTATTCTAATGTTATTAATAAGTCGGGAACTGATGCTTTGATACTCTGGTGGTCCTCTTTTATGTGTGTCTTCTGGAAGGTTCGTCTTCGGTTTCCTCCAAGCTGGTATCGTGTCATCCTGTAAAAGTGTACTCATTGGTAAAAGTGGATCTGTAAAGGTAGGGGGAACGCATGACGTCACGCTGTACCCCGTGGCTACCTTTGCCCATTGGAATTTGGTCAGAAAATGGAGCGACGCCATACTTATTTTCTGGAAGTGGGTTAACTGCGTCTCTCCGCGTTCCCTCTCATTTTTACCTCTGCCCCTACTATCGTCTCTTTCTAATTGTGTTGATAAACAATAGCACATGTTTACAGTTATCACGTATGCTCGTAGAAGTAACATACACTGCAAGGTTGGGATCCATACAATATATAAACCCATTATTCACTAAACGGAATACTTTATTAGAATCCTGTCTCATTAGTAATTATATACTTCCTATTTCAATTTTTGTTTTCAACAAAGGAAATATTAATTGTGTAGCAATACAAATTGAAAATTTAAAACAAACGCACCATTGTGCTGCCATAATGTCTTGATCCGTGGCAAAAATGCGAACAAAAACTCACACCCTCGACACACCCACGCGTTGAGCAAATAAAGATTCATTTGTTGCTAAGCCAGAGAGTCTTGTTATACGGACGACGAAAGGGAGTCCAATTTCTTCAGCTGATAGCAGCGCTTCGAACAGAAGACTAGGTGTCAAGTGAATGTGGTATATCTATACAGCTGTTTAAAATTCAATATTTTTTTTATTTAGTTTTTCGTTGACACTTACACCCTCTCTTACATTGCGAGATATTTTATGTTGTTTACCTTGTCGCATTTTGCACAGTCTACGAACTTTTTGTATTACCCTTTCTCTAGATAAGTTTCATTGCACACATAAAGACCTGTAAGTACTATTATAGTATTAAAAAGCTAGGTAAAAGTACAGAATGTGAGTAAATAATATAAAACAAGATAAAATGAAATTATGAGAGTTTTATACTCAGTATGGTGGAGGGAAACAAAATGTAATTTACGCGTAACGTCTGACTATTATTTCCATCAGGCCAAAACAAACAGATATTTAAAAAAAATGAATTATTTAGTGGAATGAGCATTTGGTGGGAAAAGGGAGTATCCAAAGAACATCCACGGATACTCGTATAATACTGTCCACCTCAAACTCATTAGCCTGGGATCAAACTAGAAAAACCACGAACACAAAGTGGAGGCTCTACAACTGAGCTACAGTACCTTCTCATATATACTATCGATAAAACTAATGAGCACGATATAGAAACAATTAAATGTAATTAATTTTATGAGTTACTTTTCCTTAATTGACTTTTCAACTAAGTAATATTCCTTCCAATTATGTTTATTTCCAATATTTCAAATGCGTGGCTCGGGCACTTTTCATCAGAGTTACAAGCCTTAAAGTCGATTCTTTTATTTTAGGTCTTCATCTTCACAGTGTTCTCGTATCTTGAAAGTGGAAAATACTTAATATTGTGTAATATATTATATGGATACTAATTGTTTATCTACTTGTCGCTTAGTAATTAAGTTAGTGACGTAACGTAAAATTTACACACACTGTTACATAGTCAATAAATAAGAGTAATTTGTATCTACGGAGACAAGCAGAAAAACTGTTGGTATCGATAAAATATATTACAGAATATTCACTTTTTCCATTGCTGAAATACAAAAACAATGTGAAGACCTTGCATAAAAAACGACTTACGCCTTGTGGCCCTGATGAAACATGCTTGAGAGACGAATTGCAAATATTTGAAATATACGAAGTGCACATCAAAGCTACGTACTGTTTCATTCTAATTTCCAAGAACAAAGAAATAAAGGAAACTAACCCGTTTCTGTTTCTCAACCAACTCTTTCTTTTTATTGATTTACATAATTATGTGGCATAGTCACATTTTGGGGCTATGTTTCAGATGCTGGAAAGTACAACGTCGCAGGGATTATCCACTGGCAAAATGACGTTCAAGAAAAGAATCCTTGAGGTTTGGAAACAATAAGAAATCACTCGGGGCTAATTTGGTGAGGAGGGTGGATGTAGCAGATGTTCTATATCGTGGTCAGTCAAGAATGAGGTCACAACAATAGCGTGGTGTGACGGTCCATGTTGAGTATGAAATTCATTTGCCATTTGAGGTCGTTTCTCAATCAATTTTGTCAAAAATCCGAAAGTGTTAAACAGGATGGGACAATATCACTCTATGGGAATCGCAGAAGATAGCATACAGCATGTTCTCATTGGATGCCACTTGACGACATTTTTAGGAGGTGAATCTTCGTGATTCCACTATATCAGCTGCCTTTTTTTGTGGATTGAATAATTGAATCTCTGATTCATCCATTGTTACAACACTTTCCACGCAACTTCGTCTCTCTGCTCTGAACCGTGTCAACAATTGATCGAATCTTTGCCTCTTTTCGATCGTCATTAATGATTCGTAGAACACACCGAGAATGAACTTTCCTTAGGCCCAGTTTGTTTATAATTACTCGTTCTGCTGTTACCATTTTTAACCCCAATGGATCACAAAACTCCTGAATGCTGGCACACCCTTTTTCCATGATGAAATTTTCAACACGGGCAACGTTAGCGTAATTTGATACTATTTTGAACGTCCAGGCTTCTGCTCATTTATAACACTCATTCACCGAGCTTTCGATTAACGCACCCACTTCCTAACAGAGTTTCCTGCAAGAGCACTACCACCACACATACTCTCCAATTGGTGATGATTATCAGCTGCACAACGTCCAGCTGTGAAGAGGATTTTCACAATTACCCGTTGCTCTTCAACCGAAAATTCCATGCTCCAGGGCAGTATCAGAAACATGGATTACTCGTTCAGGCACTGTGACTCACCTGTAGCCACCTAGTAACAAAATCTACCTTGCTTAGAGACGAAGTATGGAAAGTTCCAACGACGCAGTTACTTTCCTGAAATGACAAAAATTTGGACTTTAGGACAAAACTGCAAGTACTTGTAACGTTCCTCTTTGAGCGTTACATTTTCTCAAAGAGATTATTTTGTAGAGATATTTAATCAGCTCTTAGTGTTCTTTTCTTTTATATTTTCTCAATTCTCGACCCTCATGAAGGATTCAAGATGGTCGACAATTGGACTAGTATGTGTAATCAAAACATGCCACTTTTCTTTGTATGTCTATGGCTTGCGTCGAGCGGATATATCTCCGTCTCGGTAGATAACGCTGACTGCTTGAAATAATTTGAAATTTTGTGTTTCGTTTAAACTGAGGAATTTGTTATGAACGTACATATATAAATATTAACTTATGAAATTTTGATTTTCATTCAGTTATATATATTTTACTATTAAAATTGTCGTTTTAGTATTACGCTCTGTTGCGTAGAAAGGAGCGACCAATCAGAGAACGAGCGGGATCTATAAGCGCGTTCTCCTTTGTCTTAGCTCTTCGCACTGAAAAATATGGTGGTGAGGAAGGAGGAGTAGTGTTTCGTCCTGTCTTCTAGACATGGAATTACTGCATACTAAGCAGCAAAATGATTGTTCTTTATCACAAACTCTTCGATGGGAGATGCCATAACCGGGCAGTGATAACAAAGTCAGTGTAACGTGTAGTGAATTATAATAACTCGCCTGCAAACATTCAGCTTGTGCTTGTTCCGGATACTACTGGGATTGGTTTGCTACTCACTAACAGTTCGTTGTGTCGTAGGTGGAAACATGATAGTTACACCGAGAACTGTCTCTTGGATTAAGTTTCGATCTGGTTTGCTGCCTCTTCCTTGGAAGTAGCGACTCCCCGTCTTCCTTTCCCTAGTTGGGGACTCAATCCCTTGTCATTTTGCCGACTGACTCCACCTGCTTCTGTGGGACCCAAGCATATCACTTAGTGGAATCTTCATCCGTGGTCGTTGTTCTGAGCATAGGTGCTCCAACAACTTATACGGCAAAATTGTGTCTATCTGGTGAGCGTTGATGAAGTGTTCTTAGTTGCTGTTAACTAAGAAGAAGGTCGCCATTTGGTCAACCTGTACCTGTGGCTAAAATTGCGATTACTACGTGTCGAGCTGCCTGAGAGGTCATTGGAGACCGGTCGCCACCCGAAGATGCTGCCCGAAGCTGAACTGGCTTGTGGTGCCGGTATTGTCTACTAGTAAGCGTCAAAAGGTTGGGTGAACTTTGGTCACCGTTTCAGGTAACTCTGTTTTTGTTATTTCTATCTCGATCTATGGAAGAAGCAACGCTGTTCCAGGAATTGTAAAGGAACTTATTTACAACTTATATAATTCGTTCAAGTGTTTGTTTCCGTTTATAATATCCAGTGCAATATTATCACTGTCGTGTGTCTATTCTATTGTCTCAAGTCGTTCTATAAAGCAAGACAATATATGATTATTAATCGTTGGTTACTCAGTGAATTTACATACTATACGTATATAGATTCTACAATGTCCATAATGATGTCTCAAGTAAATTTTGTCCGTAACATGTTTGAGTAGACAGAAGTGAGTCTCTATCCAGTAAGTCGAATCATACGCCGACGGGGTAGTCTGCTATCAACACCATTTCTCTCTTGCTTTAAATGGAATCATTTCCCGAGTTGCGTAGATGTATAATGTATCACTCGCTACCATCTAGCTTATGTTCGTCCAGTAATGGGCACTCCGTATTGTCTATTTTATAAGTACTATGTTTGGTAAAGTTAAAGCTTGATTAGCGACAGCTAGCTCATGTCTGTCCAGTAGTGGGCACTCCGTATTGGTTATTACAATATATAATTCATAATCTAAGTATTAAGTCACCACGCAAGGAAAAATCTATGTACATCCTCGAGTTGTCTTCATGTCTTAGCTCTAGTTATAAAGCTACTTATTAGTTCAGTTGGACGCGTCGAAGACGGTGGGCATTGCGATAATACTCACACCTAGATGTGATGGTGTCAGAGGTAGAGTCTAATTTACTGGTTGGTCTTGTACTTCCTATAATGTTTCTGCAGTATGTATTATTATTATTACCGCCTCTGTTTAGTTGTAAGCTATGTCGAGGGAAAGCGCCCTCTTAACAGTTGGTTGCGGAAGAGTAGTGGAAACGTTATGTTTTTAGGGAGGAAGGTTAGTCGACACAGCCACATGCTTACTCCCTCTGTGGTGAGATGTTTTGTGAACAGTAATGTAATTTGTAATCTCCCTTCACTCGCTGTGATGTAGCCTACTGAAGATTGTCTCAATGTTTGGTCGAGGAATGTAAACGGCTTTTCTATTGTTATTAAGAATAACGTTCAAATATTGTTGTTACTCATCTTTTAGTTGTGTTGGCGCGATAAGTTTTTTTGGAACCCTTAAAGACTGAATACATATGATTTTTTTTCTTACAATTGAGTTTAGCTGTCCATGATTACTAATGTCGATGCCATTTTCAATATTATACGCTGTTTGCAAGAGAGTTAAATAAACATGATTTGCAAGGTATGTGGTGTTGTTCCGAAGTGATTTTTTTCATTTCTTTCTCGTTCTCATGTTACCGACGATGCCATTAGTGTGCAAGAGTCTGGAGTTAAATAGCGTTGTGCTCACTTGTCTATAATTGTAGCTTAAGAAAGGAATTATATCGGCGGCCCAATTTTTTTTCTTTTCTTTCCTTTCCCCTAACGTTAGCTACGAATAAAGGTATATGAAACTGGTGCAACTTGTACAACATAACGGTGGCTTTCCAGTCACGAGATTCTAAGGTCGTTATGAGTTTAACTACCCAGCTATAGAATCGAACTCGTACTCTTCAAGTTGGCTTTACATAGCCAGGATCTAACTTCATGTCTCAAGTTGGCACCCTAGTTCAGAATTTTAAGGTAACGTAAAAATTAGTGATGTCTCAAGTTTGACGATCTAGCACAGGATCGTTTCAAGTTGGCAACCCAGCTGTAGGATTATTTTATTGTGTAAAATGTCACACTATTTGGTTGTTGTCGTGTTTATGCGGGAAGAAATGAGTGATACAGACTGTCGCGTTGGTGTTGAAGAAATATACTGGATGGAGCTCACATATGTTTATGTTCATTAGATTTATAAATAAGTAAGTAAGATGTCGGCTGAGTCGAGGAATCTCCGTCCTAATGGAGATGATATTATTTGCGTTTGTTGTAGCGAGCCTCTTGCTGCCGCGGAAAAAATTGATTCTGATAAGAAACGTGCTATATCTTGTGATAGGTGTCACGAATGGTCACATTTTGTTTGTGTTAAAGGATACTTCGTGTTTTTGAAGCTGTTAGCTCAGATTCTTTCGTTTGGGTCTGTCCTAAATGTGACGCACATACTTCTGAAGTACTGGAGCGTGAGAACGAATCACCTCCCAAACATTTTTCTTCGCCTAAGTCCTCGCAAGGTAGCGAAAAAGGGACAGAGCACGCGAATGAACTCGCTGAAATGTTCACTCTTGTATTGAGCGAGATAGAAGAAAGTAATGCTAATACTAATAGGAAAATAGAGGAAAGTAATGCTGACATCAATAATAAGATAGTAGAAAGTAATGAAAGGGCTGAAGCTAACAATGTTAGAATTCAGGAGTGTATTGTTGAAAATGTACATAACCTTTCCACTACAATTAATAAAATTGATGAAAGAATAGGTAGTGTAGAAAACCTTTGCAGTTCTCTAACTGTTAACCAAAAGGATTTGCATGTGCAGTTACACAATATTAAATTAGAAGTTGATAGTAATAAGTCATGTATTGAAAATAATAAGTCATGTATTGAGTCTGTTAAGTCGTGTGTTGAATCCGTGGAATCTCGTGTTCATTCTATAGAAAATGAGGCTGAATCTCATCATAAAGCATTAAAGGTTGTTTTTGATAGAATAAAAAACTTGAAAATGAAAATGATGAAGTTAAGATTGAACTAGAGGGGTGTAATAATAGTCAATCTAAACTTTTTGCAGAAGTGTTAACTTTAACTAACAAGGTAGATAAATTGCAGAAACCGAAATTTTCGTCTGTTGAGTGTGGGAGCCCGAGTGAGGAAGGCGTTCCTTATAAACGCCCTTGCACTAGTGTAAACTCTCTAGTATCGTTTTCCGAGTCAAGGGATAATTTGCCTGTTAATACTATTGTTAGTACGTCTGCTGGTTGCAATGTGTTTGTTACTAGTTCTGTTACTCATTCAAGTAAACCTGTGTTTGTGCAATCAGAACCTGATATTAAATATGAGTGGGCAGCTAGCCCTAGTGAAACTAAAGTGGTTGCCAGTGCTTTAAATACTTTCCAAATGTCAATTCATTTATTTATTATAATAATAATGTAAGTAATAGTACTCGCACTACTGACACTGTCACATGGTCGTTGTCGAGGGGGATCACTTCTCATGTTGGTAATAGCCTACCGGTGTTTAATACTAGCTATTTAAAGCCTAGTTATGATCCTAGTGTTTTTCGCACTACTATTGTACCGAATAGTCAAGTACCGCGTAACAGTGTTGCCACTTTCAGTGGTATAACACCAAGTTCATTGCCTTTTGCGATTAAGCAGAAAGATTTACAATCTTTTCCTTCGTATTCTGGGGATATTAAACCTTGAGCCCCAAGAAAGTTTTTGAGGGATCTTGAGAAACGTTTAAGTATGTATTTACTTACTGATGGAGACCGATTACGGGTCGTAGAACATTGTATGGTTCGAGCCGCGTTTGCTTAGTATAGCTCAGTAGCTCCTGAAATCAAAACTTATCAAGATTTTGTGCGTCTTTTTAAAAGTCAGTATTGTTCGCCTCAGATAGAGCGTGCACAGAAGAAGTCGTTGCAATCTTTGCGTTATGATAAGACAAAATTTGCTTCATTGTTAGACTACGTTTGGTTTGTAGTTGAAAGTTACTACAATATATGTGAAACTCCGAGTACTTCGGAACTTCTGGAATTAATTTTGAATTGTTTACCGCCTAGGGATGTGCGTTTCCTGTCTGTTCAGCAATATAATAGTGTCGATGAATTAATGAGTAAAGTAGCGTTATTATCTGGGATTGAGGATACTTCCATGCATGAAGCTAGGCCTCCGACAAAGAAAGTATTCGCTAAGCAAGCTAAAATTATTAATCGTAATTCAGAACATGTTGACAGTAGCTGTCAAACTGAATTTTTAAGCTATGCTCAGACTGAAAGTAGAAATAATAATAACAATAACAGTAATGGTAATAATTATCAGTATAATAATCGATATCGAGGGAATGGTAGAAACCGTTATCGTGGAAGGAATCGAAGACGTAGCGGAAGATATCAAAACAATGATAAAAGACGAGATGAGGCATCTTCCAATCCGAGGGAAGATCAACCTTCATCTACTTCGGAAAACTAAGGTCGCAGTCTTTTCCGAATACGGGGGGGAAAGACTGCTATATTTCTCCGGTCCCCGTAGATAATGATTCTGAAACTAATGTCAAAACTTATAATGTCTTGGTTGAGTCATTATCTGGAGACGTAAACAATAATGAAAGCAATAATGCTATGTTATTTAACGTAAACTTTGTAGTTGAAGAGGATGAAGAAAAAGAAAAGCCTGACTATTATTTTTCTTCCTCCACTGTTGTGAAAGGAAACATTGGAGGAGTCCAGTTAACTTATACTATTGACTGTGGGTCTGAGTTATGCCTTTTAGATTGGAATATTTGCAAACAGTTAAAACTTAAATTTTCATCTGCTAAATTGCGACCATATACTGGTTTGTCATTGGGTGCCTTTGCCGGTACAGAGAAGTTTTCAGTTCAAGGTGTCCAGATATTTAGCTTAACCCTACAATGGCCAACCTATTTTCCTAACATAAACAGCCAAGTTGAGTCCAATGGACTCACATTGTTGATATTGTGTTATCAGATTTTATATTGTGTTATTGAGTGTAATTCCGTATGATATTTTAAGTTTTTCCGACGGAACATGCAAGTATAAGAACTAGGTATTCATATAGTGTTTTTAAAAACGTCAGTGTTGCCATCTGATGTAAAATTTTCGTGGAAATTAAAATTATTTTTCTTGTATTGTTTAAAAGGTAATTATAAATTTTAGTAGAAACAACTTTTGCTAACTACTAGGTTTTCAAGAAACGTTTTTCTCAAAGTGCTGTAAGTTATTAGAAACTATATAAGTAATGCAATTGAAGGAGAGGATTCCAAAAGTGCCTGAGTCAATTTTGAAAAAAAAATGAAATGAAATCTTTAAGTTTTACGTCCCACTGTTGTGCTGGTTAGGCTAAAGGAGACGGTGATGATGAGTGAAATGGTGGAATGAAGAAAGTGGGAGGAAACGGGAGAACCCCGAGAAAACTCACGAGCACGGTGTTTGTCCACCACAAAGTCCACACGTCGCGAGCTAGGATCGAACCAGGAACGCCAAGCACCGGAGGTGAACGCTCTACCACTGAGCCACCGCGCCCCCTTTGTCAATTTCGAGATATTGGTTCTATTAAGTTCCACTTCAGCATGTTCGCATATTGAACATGCTTTCATGACAAAAGTACATAAATTAAATTAGTTGTAGGCAAAAGAAAACTGAGTTATTGTCCGAAATGTCCTTAGTCAACAGCATTCTCTGAAGTTATTTTGTGACTCATGCCTAACAAACACTTATAAATCCCTTGCTATAGATGATAATTTCACCGTTATCTTACGAAACGTAGAGAATTAAAATTTTCTTTTACGTAGATTACTTTTCTTTCACGGAAATAGAATGATGGAAGCTCACAAAATATCGTCTCTTGAAAAGCTTACTTTCTTGACTTAGGCTCTTTTGGAATTGAGCTCTTGAATTACTGATTTTGAATGTTGTTGTAATTTCCTGGAACTACTGATGAACATGCTTCGTTTTACTTGTTTGTTGATTTACATCTTTTGCAGTATCTAAGAACAACCGAATCTTCAGGACACACATGCTTTTGGCAGGTCCTGCATGTTTGCCTTTGCAATTGTCTTTTCGCGCATCACACAAGTAAAAAATCTTCTCTTTTTCTTTCTCCAACCTTATGTTGGTAACATGCATTTCCTATATCGCTATTTTTGAACTCGGCAGCCACAGACTGGATTGATTTGACAAGACCTACAACACGTCTATTGCCAATATGTGGCTGGATGAGACTTTGTGCTATTGCAGTAAGGATATCCTTTCTAGAAGTCTCCCGATCAGGATGCAATGTACTCCAGACGAATAGGCTGCAACAGCTCATACATCAAGAAATTTCATTAAAAAAATAAATTGTCATATATTAGTCTTCGTTTGCCATGGATATTCATGTGCCAATTGGTCTCTTCCTTCCTTCAGTTTGATACGAATTCGGGTGGAACGAACGTCTTTTGTTTTCCTGTAAGGCAATTGCAAAGCAATGTGATGGCGAGATCGAAATGTGTGAAATAATTATTGCATGTGATATTTTTTTTAACTCCCAGGGCGAGACTCCGCCAAATGCAAGACCACATTTTGTCCCAAGTTTTTGGTTGTTATTTTCTTTCCTAACGTAAAGTGTACCATACAAAAGGATAGTGTGGTTTGGAATCTGCTATTCATCATACCTTCATCCCACACTTACCTGGTTTCAACGACATACATTGCGTAAATAGACATCTACCTACGAATGGAACAAGCTGTTCGTCAATATTCAAAATTTCTCCCGGATCATTTGATTTTCTAGCATTGGTTCATTCTTTCCCAAACTTCACGTGTTGACGCCAGTTTATCTTTATTTCTCCTGTCACTTCTTGTTATTTTGTCATCAAGTTGGATAAATGTGCGCAAATACTTGAACCTGTTTTTACTCATCGCACCGCGAAATGTTGTGGTCCATACTTTTTGTCCCATAGCAGTTCTATGTTCAGATCTTTGGCTTTGAGACGACCAGTAGTATACAAAGGTCCAAGTAAATACTTCAATTCTCTCTCATCGACCGGCCTACACTGATTCTGCATGTTGCTTCTTCATGGGTTATACCGAACACGTCGTCTTGAATAAATAATAACAGAGCGTCTAAGGGATTTTCGATTATTTTATTTGGAAAAAGAAACCTTATTTACTCCCCCCTGATGATGTTCTGAGACTTTGTTTTCTGTGGTCACGGATGTTCAGAATATCATGTAATTCCGTCCTTTTGCAAATAATTTTTTTTCATTACTTTGGCACCGATTTCCAACATCTTCAATCTCAGAATTACTAATCGTATCAGAAACTTCTAATGCTTCACTTTCCCAATCACTTCCGCTATCTTCAACTTTACTCCACATAATGTCTTCGTCTTCATCCCCAACCACTGTCGATTTACTCATACAATATTTGAAGAAGCAGCCATTTCTGCACTTTCATTAGCATTAACATACACTAACAGTTCCACAACCTGCACCACAACAAGAATCAACTGATAAAAATGTGCCATATAATTAATAATTTAAAGAAAATTACCTATATTATCATTGGGAATACAAATATATGAAGCAATTTAGTAATGAGTCCATTGGACTCATGTTGGCCTTTTATGTTACGAAATTAAAAATATATTTTTAAAACCTACCCTAATGTATATATTTTCAATTCCAAATTGTATTCACACTTTACATTACCTACCGATAGCATATCTATAATGAGACATCTATTGAGCAAGAAATAAATTGCACCTGGATAAAAATTATACGCGATGAGTCCATTGGACTCACGTTGGCCGTTTAAGGGTTAAATATTCAGGGTCACTTATTTGACATCGCGTTGTTTGTTATAAAATATCTTCGAACTGATCTTATCTTGGGTTGTCCATTTTTAGACAAATTTAAAGCTGTCGTTGACAGAGAGAGAAAGGAAATCAGATTGCGTGATAATGCTGGTAGTCTTGTCGTGATATCGACTGATCAACCTAGTATTCTTATGGTAGCTTTGTCTTCGAACAAGGTTGAGATCGGGAGGACTGAATGGCCATCCGATAAGCAGGAATTACTTCCGTCTGAACTTTTGTGTTCTGATGTTAATATTTTAGAAATTCCTCCTCCAGTAGAAAATTCAGCTGTCCTTTCTGTGTCAGATGTGCATACAGTTCCTGAATCCAATCTTTCAGAAGCTGAAATTCAGGACTACATCTCATCTCGAGAAGACTTAGATAACAATGTCAAGCAACGTCTATATGATTTGTTATTCCGATATCGTAATATTTTCTGCGAGTATCCCCGTAGAATACGAACTCCTTTGTACAAGATAGAATTAACCGACGAAGAACCTGTCCTAGGACCGTATTATTCTGTGCCGAAATCCATGGGAATGGAATTTGAGGCAGAATTACAGAAATGGATTGAATTAGGCATAGCCCGTGAACAGATCTCACCTTACCGGAACCCCTGCATTGTGTTCGCAAGGCATCTGGTGATGTTAGGCCCGTAATTGATTTTCGCCTACTGAACCTTCGCGTTCGGGCCCCTAAGCCTCAAGTGGAATCAATAGGTGATATATTGAACCGTGTAGCGAAAGCGCAATATTTTTGAAAATTCGACTGTTCGTTAGGATATTATGGCGTAGGTCTCCATCCTTCGTCATATCCCTGTACAAGTTTCGTTTATAAAGGACGCCAGTACGTAATGATGGTCTTACCTCAAGGAATCAAGAGTACGCCCGCCATTTTCCAGAGCGTAATGCATAGTTACTTCAATCAAAGTACTAAAGATTTCGTTACTTTGTTTCTGGATGATATCTTAATATCTAGTACTTCTCTAGATGAACACTTCGCCCATCTGGAGCGTGTGTTCGAAACTTTTGAGCGTGGCAATTTTTCCCTGAATTTCCGGAAGTGTTGCTTCCTTCTGACGGAAGTGAACTTCCTGGGACATGTCATTAGTGGTCAGACTGTTAAAGTTGACCCACGTCATAATGAGCCAATTCGTTGCTATCCTATCCCAAAAACCAAGAAGAAAATGCGTCAATTTCTAGGATTATTGGGATGGCGACAGCGGTTCATTCCTAATTATTCGACTCTTACTTCTCCGTTGTACCATCTCATTAAGAAGAATGTTAAGTACAAACTCACTCCCGAAGTTTTGGATCTCTTTTATAAATTGCGGGAAATTGTCAGTAATCCACCTGCGTTGGGACAACCTGACTTCAACTTGCGTTCCACATCCATTCGGATGCTTGTTCAGAGAATTTGGCTGGTTTTCTGGCACAGTACCCTGACGGGTCTGATCATCCAAATGTCATTGCCTACGCTAGTCGTAGAGTTAAACCTCACGAACTTTCATTGTCTTCTTTTCGGTTGGAATTGCTCTCTGTTTTGTTTCTGTGTGAACGTTTTTCGCAATATATCCTTGGGAGAACCACGTATATTCATACAGATAATGCTGCCGTCACTCATTCTTTTTCTATAAAGAACTTAGATACAAGGACGACTCGTATGCTTCTCAAATTACAAAGGTTTCACCTTGTCTTCGAACACTGTCCCGGGAGTTTGAACTTCGTAGCGGATACATTGAGTAGGAATCCACCGGAAGTGCCTTCTAAGTTAGAAGAGTATCATGTCAATTTCTTGTCTGTTCAAGACTTGTCTCTTTTCAACATGGAGAAAGTCAGGGAAAAGCAACAGTACAATGATTTTTGTATTAAGTTAAGGTCTTTATTGGATAGTTCTCCAGAACATGTCACTTGTTATCAAGGTTTGTTATATTTCAAGCATAGGAATTCGAACCAATGGCTTTTGGTTATTCCTCAAGAATTAGTAAAGGAAATAATCGGAATAGTTCATTCGCGTGGTCATTTTGGAGCTAGGAAATGTATGTCTCTATGTCGTTCTTTATTTTACTGGAAGAAACAAAGATTGTCAGTTCGACAGTATATCAGAGATTGTCTTGATTGTGCTGAGACGAAGTTCGCCAATCAAGTAATACTTAAAGAAGAAATTCATATAGAAGCTAGTCGACCTCACGACCGTCTAGCGGTCGACCTCGTTGGGAAACTCCCAGTTAGTAATGGTTATTATTATATTTTGTCTACTATTGATATTTATTCTAGGTTTGTTTGTTTCTTACCTTTGAAGACTGCTCATGTTAAAGGTATAATTTCAATGTTGGAGAAGAATTATTTTTATTTGTTTCCC
The DNA here is from genome assembly GCF_964235325.1 of Thermobia domestica. NCBI lineage: Eukaryota > Metazoa > Arthropoda > Insecta > Zygentoma > Lepismatidae > Thermobia > Thermobia domestica. Next base: position 56,693,449 of record NC_137462.1, on the reverse strand, counting down.
TATCCTAATGCTATTGTCTCAGACAAAGGTTCACAGTTTGTCTCGCGTCCCTGGCAGGACTATTGTAAGGAGCATAATATGAAATCAATAGTAATGTCCAGTTATTCCCCTTCTTCGAATGGCTTGGCGGAGAGGAGCCATAAAGAACTCAACCGAATTTTTCGTTTAGAGTGTCATAGTAATCATTCTAAGTGGAGTACTGTACTTAAGCGATTTCCGGAACTTCTTAATTATTCGTTATGTAGTAGTATTGGTTGTACGCCTGCAGAGCTATTTTTATCTTATTCTGCTATTGAAGCATTCAAAAAGAATTTTCCTTGGCCTGGTGTTCTGGAAAAGACGCCTACCCAAGATCGTCATATTACGTTGTATCCTAAACTTACTAATAAAACTAAGAAATTTTTGAAACGAACAGGAAAGGAGGTTAAGTTAGAAGAAGGAGACCTAGTAATGGTTAGACTTCACCATCTTTCCTCTTCAGTTAAAGGAGAATTTGCTAAATATATGAAATGTTTCTCGGGCCCTTTCTTGGCTAGAAAGATTCTGAAAAACTCAGCGATTTTGCATACCCTCACTGGGGAAAGTGTGGGAACGCAAAAATTTTCACAATTTGAAGAAATTCAACTGCTCGAAAGAACGCAGAGATGAACTTCTTCGAAATTACCCACATAAATAACTCCTATCTTCAAATAGTGATATATAGGGTGTTCAAAAATAACTGATCTCTTGTATCATTTATTTTTCCTGTCCCCTGGGTGGATGTAACGTTCCTCTTTGAGCGTTACATTTTCTCAAAGAGATTATTTTGTAGAGATATTTAATCAGCTCTTAGTTAGTGTTCTTTTCTTTTATATTTTCTCAATTCTCGACCCTCATGAAGGATTCAAGATGGTCGACAATTGGACTAGTATGTGTAATCGAAACATGCCACTTTTCTTTGTATGTCTATGGCTTGCGTCGAGCGGATATATCTCCGTCTCGGTAGATAACGCTGACTGCTTGAAATAATTTGAAATTTTGTGTTTCGTTTAAACTGAGGAATTTGTTATGAACGTACATATATAAATATTAACTTATGAAATTTTGATTTTCATTCAGTTATATATATTTTACTATTAAAATTGTCGTTTTAGTATTACGCTCTGTTGCGTAGAAAGGAGCGACCAATCAGAGAACGAGCGGGATCTATAAGCGCGTTCTCCTTTGTCTTAGCTCTTCGCACTGAAAAATATGGTGGTGAGGAAGGAGGAGTAGTGTTTCGTCCTGTCTTCTAGACATGGAATTACTGCATACTATGCAGCAAAATGATTGTTCTTTATCACAAACTCTTCGATGGGAGATGCCATAACCGGGCAGTGATAACAAAGTCAGTGTAACGTGTAGTGAATTATAATAACTCGCCTGCAAACATTCAGCTTGTGCTTGTTCCGGATACTACTGGGATTGGTTTGCTACTCATTAACAGTTCGTTGTGTCGTAGGTGGAAACATGATAGTTACACCGAGAATAGTCTCTTGGATTAAGTTTCGATCTGGTTTGCTGCCTCTTCCTTGGAAGTAGCGACTCCCCGTCTTCCTTTCCCTAATTGGGGACTCAATCCCTTGTCATTTTGCCGACTGACTCCACCTGCTTCTGTGGGACCCAAGCATATCACTTAGTGGAATCTTCATCCGTGGTCGTTGTTCTGAGCATAGGTGCTCCAACAACTTATACGGCAAAATTGTGTCTATCTGGTGAGCGTTGATGAAGTGTTCTTAGTTGCTGTTAACTAAGAAGGTCGCCATTTGGTCAACCTGTACGTGTGGCTAAAATTGCGATTACTACGTGTCGAGCTGCCTGAGAGGTCATTGGAGACCGGTCGCCGCCCGAAGATGCTGCCCGAAGCTGAGCTCTTTGAACTGGCTTGTGGTGCCGGTATTGTCTACTAGTAAGCGTCAAAAGGTTGGGTGAACTTTGGTCACCGTTTCAGGTAACTCTGTTTTTGTTATTTCTATCTCGATCTATGGAAGGAGCAACGCTGTTCCAGGAATTGTAAAGGAACTTATTTACAACTTATATAATTCGTTCAAGTGTTTGTTTCCGTTTATAATATCCAGTGCAATATTATCACTGTCGTGTGTCTATTCTATTGTCTCGAGTCGTTTTATAAAGCAAAGACAATATATGATTATTAATCGTTGGTTACTCAGTGAATTTACACACTATACGTATATTGATTCTACAATGTCCATAATGATGTCTCAAGTAAATTTTGTCCGTAACATGTTTGAGTAGACAGAAGTGAGTCTCTATCCAGTAAGTCGAATCATACGGCGACGGGGTAGTCTGATATCAACACCATTTCTCTCTTGCTTTAAATGGAATCATTTCCCGAGTTGCGTAGATGTATAATGTATCACTCGCTACCATCTAGCTTATGTTCGTCCAGTAATGGGCACTCCGTATTGTCTATTTTATAAGTACTATGTTTGGTAAAGTTAAAGCTTGATTAGCGACAGCTAGCTCATGTCTGTCCAGTAGTGGGCACTCCGTATTGGTTATTACAATATATAATTCATAATCTAAGTATTAAGTCACCACGCAAAGAAAAATCTATGTACATCCTCGAGTTGTCTTCATGTCTTAGCTCTAGTTATAAAGCTACTTATTAGTTCAGTTGGACGCGTCGAAGACGGTGGGCATTGCGATAATACTCACACCTAGATGTGATGGTGTCAGAGGTAGAGTCTAATTTACTGGTTGGTCTTGTACTTCCTATAATGTTTCTGCAGTATGTATTATTATTATTACCGCCTCTGTTTAGTTGTAAGCTATGTCGAGGGAAAGCGCCCTCTTAACAGTTGGTTGCGGAAGAGTAGTGGAAACGTTATGTTTTTAGGGAGGAAGGTTAGTCGACACAGCCACATGCTTACTCCCTCTGTGGTGAGATGTTTTGTGAACAGTAATGTAATTTGTAATCTCCCTTCACTCGCTGTGATGTAGCCTACTGAAGATTGTCTCAATGTTTGGTCGAGGAATGTAAACGGCTTTTCTATTGTTATTAAGAATAACGTTCAAACATTGTTGTTACTCATCTTTTAGTTGTGTTGGCGCGATAAGTTTTTTTGGAACCCTTAAAGACTGAATACATATGATTTTTTTTCTTACAATTGAGTTTAGGTGTCCATGATTACTAATGTCGATGCCATTTTCAATATTATACGCTGTTTGCAAGAGAGTTAAATAAACATGATTTGCAAGGTATGTGGTGTTGTTCCGAAGTGATTTTTTTCATTTCTTTCTCGTTCTCATGTTACCGACGATGCCATTAGTGTGCAAGAGTCTGGAGTTAAATAGCGTTGTGCTCACTGGTCTAATTGTAGCTTAAGAAAGGAATTATATCGGCGACCCATTTTTTTTCTTTTCTTTCCTTTCCCCTAACGTTAGCTACGAATAAAGGTATAAGAAACTGGTGCAACTTGTACAACATAACGGTGGCTTTCCAGTCACGAGATTCTAAGGTCGTTACGAGTTTAACTACCCAGCTATAGAATCGAACTCATACTCTTCAAGTTGGCTTTACATAGCCAGGATCTAACTTCATGTCTCAAGTTGGCACCCTAGTTCAGAATTTTAAGGTAACGTAAAAATTAGTGACGTCTCAAGTTTGGCGATCTAGCACAGGATCGTTTCATACTTTTCGTGTGAACCACGTAACTGTAAGGTACATTATTTAAGTGATTAATCAATTAATTATTACAATACTCCTATGTTTCATACGCTCAATGAGAACTTTTCTTTAGTTCAATATTCTTTCTATTTGTTTAGTTTTTTACAATTATTTCTTAACATTTTATTTCTTTTTAGTTTTTTCTACTTCATTTTATTGATTATTCTATTTTCAGTGAATTAAATCATATAGTAAATTAACAAAAAATGGTTACTTACCAATAAACCCTCCATTGGGGAAACTAAACACTCTCCACACATTTCGGAACAACAGCTAGTTCCGTATTCAGTGGTAAGATAAACAAGGATAAAAATGAATGGGAGAAAAAAAAGAGCAGAAAATGGAATGCGTACTACAGAATGAACAAATTTAACGTAAAGGATGCTAAAATACCACAAGCAGAGTACAGTGCCAAACAATGAACTGAGTTGAAGGAAGCACGATGTCCATGTTACGTCACTATTGTCAAATCCAAAATACACATCAAAGGTAGGTAACCAACTTGTATCCACATTTAGTGGAGAGTGTTTCGTTTCCCCACGGGTGGATTCATTAGTAAGTAACCATTTTTTATTAATTTGAATCACCCTCTCATGCGCCTACATAATGATCATATAAGTTATTACTAAATTATTAGATGAAGAAGTTATTCTGTTTTGGTTATTCAATTGCAATTACGAAGAATGGGAAATCGAGTTAGTATATATATTTAGTAAACGCATGGCTGATAAATTGGTGAAGTGCATGTGCATGTGGTTATCGAGATGATCGACACATGTGAGATCATAGAATTATGATAAAACATTACAAAGAACTATAATAATATTTATGTTTTGTAGACTTACCAGTTATGACAATGGTAAGAAGTTATGACAGTGCGTTGTTCCTGTGACCACTTCTTTTCCAGGTACGTACTTGTAAAGTTTTCGGGTTGTGTTACAAACGAAACATCGTTGTGATCATACAGTAAACAAGTGAACTAGGAAGTTTAATGGGATAGATGTTGTAAGGAGTGACGATCCGGAATTCTCAGTTTGCTATGAAACTCACTGCTAATTATCAGGCTGTTCCAGAAAAAATCTTTAAAATCTTTAAAACATTTATATTATCTTTTATATTTTGAAGTTCCAATTTCCAACTAAGCTCCAGATGAAACATTGGGGTTAATTATTTTAAAGTGCAGTTTTGTTTTACATCAACTCAACAGATCTTGTCGTCTTTGATGTTTATAAAATAAATAAATACTCTTGCGCTTCTGGTACTATTGTCTTGAAATTCCACACTGGCAGAGAAAACGTCTATTGTACTTGCAGTTTAGTACTGATTTCTTCTATGGAATTTCTACATGCTAAAAAGGCAGTGTTGTCTAGAAAAAAACTACTTAATATGTTGGGTGGCAGTAATGGTATACAGTGATTAGTGATCAGACGGAGTACAGTGAAATTACAGTCATTAGACAGGGTATACAACAATTAATTCAGTATTAAGAAAACTACCTGTGATATAGAAGATTACGATAGATGAGTTCCCTAACATTGATCTAGTACAATTATCAGAACGCTCTACCCCAACGGCGCTGTCAAACAGAAATAATTTCATGAGTGAATATTACCGGACGCTCAAAATCGGCATAGTGGATAAAAGAAACACGAACTAAACCATCAACATTTACTGGGACGAACCTCCTCTCTGAACTTGTGACTAACACGTGCGTCTTTGGCACATAGCATCCCGAATTCGATTTCCGGTGGAAGAACTTTGAAATTTTAACATATTTCGTTGATTCGGATTCCATTTTAAATTGTAGGTTCATGGCTCATATACATACCCTCCCTGCTGAGAACCAACGCTCAACTCTACTTAATCAAACCAAATACTCAGGAACGAAAAGATCAAGAAACGTATCTGGAAGCAAATACTAGAAGTTTGACACAGAAAACACAAGCTCTAAAGATCACAATTCTGATGTAATAGAGAGATAATTTTGCAATAGAAGGATACCAGAAGGATGGAGCTACCAAACTTGAATTCCATTCCTGGGAGGTTCTTAAAAGACAGAGAAAAGAGATGTTGGGCTGTGAATGTTGTTTAATTTGGGTACTAGTGGTACTTATATTAAAAGAGGAAAGGAAGTAGGATTGTATTTTTAGAAGCAGTATGATTTCTTCCTAAAAATATCATGTATTATAAAAACGACAAAGAGTTCATTGAAACGTAGCGCCAATCTGCCGCCGTCCTAATTTGTGATTCTGTGACTACAAAACTTTTTACTTGTATTAGATTCCACATTATTCATTCATGGATGTATTTATACCTGATTTAAAACTGATAAGTCAATTCATGATTGCAATACCAAAACAACCTTACTAACTTCTACGTTATGGCTTTACAACAAACGATGGAAATCATGTTCAATTGCTACATTAGAGTTTCCCCAAGCATCTAAGTTAATAGTAAATATATGCGTTTTTTAGTGAATTCATTGTATTTATTTTATTCATTATATTCACCAACTTAGAGGTCGAAATTCTATTTTCTAAAATTTCGCCCTTAAGACAGGAAAAATTAGCATGATTTTTTAGATAGTTATTTACTTTCACTCGTCAGTTAGAGATTCTGAATTTAATGGATTTGTAAAAATAATTTCTCGACTAATTGTGAGAAAATGTGAAAATCTAACTAAATTTCTAATTAGAAGGACTTAAACATTTTATAGTTAAGGTTTAAGTTAACTTCAAGATAATACCTAATTCAATAAAATTATGTAGAAGGAAGTATTATTCTTACGTAAACAGATAGAACACTTTACAGAAAATATACTTATATAACGAAATTTTTATATTGTCACAACTTGTAGTGAAAATCTTGTAAGAAAAAATTACTGAATGTTTTAATACATATAAATGATTTAGAAGTAGATACATTTATAAAAGACTATACGAAGAAAAAATTCGCTTTTATGATGTACTTTCTTTTGAGATCTATTGTTCTGACTATAAGTAATATTTAAAGTTTACTTTAAATCTTTCTTTCTGAGAAAAAATTGATGTCATTTTTCGACTGAATACGAAGAGACTGAAATTTGATCTAAAATTTTTCCTGTTTTATAAAAAGAAAAAATACAGAATTTAATAAAATAATTGAAACATTATTTTAAAATCCATTAGGAAAATAGTAATATTTCAAAATAAGTCAGTTGAGTTTAAACTTTTATTTGATTACAGTTCAGCTTTGTTATAAGTCCGCCAACGCAGCATGATATATGCGAGAGACGACCTTCATATATCTGAATGGCCTGTGGTAAAATTCAATGTTGTCTTTTCGCTTAGAATTTTAAAGTGGCAAATTAATATAATCGAATTTTAATCAATATTAGGCTTGAGAAACTAAACTCTCTTGAGTTCACAAAAATTACACGTACCCTTTTGCTGCGTACTTTTAGTCCTTCGAAAGTAAACTAAGATCTTTAATTCACGAAACAGTCATGTTCAGATTTCAATTTCAGTACTTTTAAAAACAAGTTTTAATTCCGAGTACAAGACGGATAGATAGTCGTTAGCGGGGACTAAGACAAGGTTTAAGCGACAGAATTTTCTGGAATTTCTATGTTGAGTAACTACACTTTCAAATTTTATATCCATACGTCACCATAATATCCAGTTCTGCGAAATTCCGCCTAGTTACATAATTTCTCCTGGGTACATATATATTGAATCGCATTCAACTAACTACTGTTCATTCCTTGTCGATAATTATGATTATTTACTCTCGTCATTTTAATACTTTACGTTGATAATGATTAAGTAATATTCTACTTCCAACTCATGGAATATTCGTCTATTTCAGCATGACATGGATGCGGTAACAGGTCTTGTGTTCATCAGTGTCATACAACATACGAATTATACTGCATTAAAACTCAAATTACACATTCACTAATTAATTTTATTACAATATTGCCAATAAATAAACGCGAAATACACTGCTCTTCAATTGAAATTCTACTTATACTAATTTTCCAAAAATCAATTATGCCTACAACATAGCTAAAATAAGAAGTAAGTCAATTAATCACAAGGTGTTATTAAAATCTTAATTAAACAAAATATAAGAAAACTAATTATTTGAACTATTTTAATATCCATAAAAAATCCATTACAATATTGCCAATAAATATTACAAATAAAAGTTACGAAATATTACTAATTTATATTACTTCTCATTAGAAAACTTTAGTAAGAAAAGAAGACTTTAGACATGACGTCAGCTTTGATTGCAAATTCTACTTCTGAGCAAATTTATTTCTTCACAAATCACTAACAAATTTATGTATTTCTGCGTGAAGTTTCAGATATGTACGCAGAACGTTCAAATACTCAAATTTACGATCACAAATCTCGTATACAAATGGTTATTCACTTGTGTAAGTTGTCATGTAAAGTTTAAATGCATTACTGTTGCCAAGTTTCGCAGTAATTTCCTGCTTCCAATTCGTGCAATGTTATTTTATTCTTTGTCCATTGAATGTTCTTGAACAGACAGGAGAAAAGATCGTGCGATGTCGACCCAATCAAGGAATACCAAATATACTACTCTCCAATGAAATTGTACTTATACCAATTTTCCAGAAAATCAATTAGGTGTACAATATAGCTAAAATATGAAGTAGTTGAATTACTCAGAAAGGGTAATTAAAAATTTAATTAAATAAAATATAAGTAAACTACAGTTACTTGAAATACTTTAGTATCCATACAAATAGTTCATTGGTTTAATTACATCCCAAAAAGGCTCACTACACCAAGTTCTTAAATTGCAAACAAAAATCGATTAGTAAAGATCCTTCTACTGACAAATGTTTCATTTTTGTGCAATATTAATTAGAAACCTAATATTATGCATACATGTGCAAGCACTATACATGTGCACCTACTATGCATGTGCAAGTAACTAGTAAAGCTAAACAAAACAAAATAAAAATTATGTTTCATACACGGTGTTCGAAACGTAACTAACGATTACAAAAGTGTCTAAATTATCAGGCTGTCTGTGCTACTGAAGAATTCTTCTCACATGACTTCATGTGTGTCCGCAAATTCCACTTCTGAGCAAATCTCTTCCCGCATAAACCACACACAAGTTTACGCACTCCTGCATGGAGTTTCAAATGCGTTTGCAGATTGTTGTAACGCGCAAATTTACGACCACAAATCTCACATACAAATGGTTGTTCTCCTGTGTGGGTTGTCATATGAAGTTTAAGTGTACGCCTGTCGGCAAGCTTTGCACCACAAAGTTCACATTGTTCTGATTCATTGTGGGTTTTCATATGTTCTTTGATCCGTTGTTTCCTCACTACTTTTCCACAAACTTTGCAAGATATGAAAGTGTACTTGTGACTTGTTTTATGGCTGTACAATTGCTTTCTTGAAGCAAATTTCTTATCACATTCAGGACAACTATATTTTTCAATTCCTTCATGTTCTTCCAAATGGACTTTCAACAGTTTCCTTAGTATCTTCTTATTACATATTTCGCATTTCACACTATTTTTGTCTTTTTCATGAATATTTTTAATATGATCAAATAGTGTATTCTTTGATAAAAATAATTTGTCACAAAACTTGCATGCGAAATCTCTGGTACGTGTGTTTGAATGTATTATTAAATGTCGTTCCATAATATATACTTCGCTGAAACTTTTAGGACACTGTGGACACTTATATTCTCCAATGTTATGTTTCTTCAACATATGTCTTCGACGATCTTAGGACGACTAAACTTCTCTCCACATTCAGTACAAGTCAGGTAATACTCGTACATTTCCGTGTTTTGGTCATTAATTCTGAAAGATAATATAGAAAACGAATATAAATTAACATTTATTACATTAGCGAGAGACAGAAAGACTCTGCATATAATGATATTTACTAAATGTACTACTTTAAGATATTTACTTATATATCATTTACTAAATGTATTACTTTAATAGAACATTCTTGGGAGGGGTAAGGTTACACACTTATTGCAAAGAACTATCATGCCAGCAATGTATAAATTGACAGCGCGTAGATGCATTTTTAATTGCGCTCTTATACTAATTTGAAGATCCTGAATAGAATGCAATTATTTCGTACATCCATGAAGTCACGAGAAAAACTACCTAAAACTTGGATACTTGTATTTATTTATATCCTAAATTTGACATCGATTTCGTAGGCACACCATGGATGCGTATATCTAAAAATAATTTTATTGAATTCAGCAACTTCAGAGTAGTTTAGAAGAGCAATTAGAGATGTATCCAAACATGGCCATTCTTCGCGTGATCCCATGGACGGATATGTTGAAAAATATTTTCGTTGGATTCACCATACTCAAATTAGTACAACTATATTTTTCTCGAATTAGTACAACAAGTGGAATTAGAAATTTATCCAAGTGTGGGCACTTTTATTAGTGGTATGATCGTTACTTCTTTGTTCCTAACACCCACAAAGTACACTTAATTGTTCTGGCACATGAATTTAAAATTTAAGACAAACATACTCAAGCTGTATATTTTTTTCCACCCAATTCTTCGCAGACACTTATACTCTATCTTCCATTGTTAAATATTTTCTGTTGTTTGTTACTATGTTTTAGACGGCCTATGAGTATTTTCTTTGCACTTTAGTCTAGATAAGATTCATAGTATATACGTAAATGTGTAAACAACATTCAACAAGACGGAACTACACACAAGTATTGAAACGTACGTAGGCTACAAAAAAAGAGACGAAATATGTCTATATGTAGACACGTAAATGATTATGAAATATTTCGTTGAATGAGAATATAAGTTGAAATGGGAAAACCAGAAAAAAGAAACAGACACAATGTTATCCATCACAAACTCACATGAGCTGACTTTCCCTGTGTTTATACGATTAAACTGATGAGCGCAATAGACAAATAGTTAAAAGTAAATAATTGCATAAAAGGAACTTTTTTTTGTTTTATATTTTTCTACTTGTTTACTACTTACATATAATTGTCATAAATGTTTATTTATTTATAGTTTTTCTACTTTATTCATTATGTTTCCAATTAATGATTATAAAATAAGTTCTCATTGAATTATTACAAGAAGTTATCTTTTGTTCTGACCATTCAATTTAAGAACAGGAAAGTCCAGTTAATAGCTTTGTCTAATGAACAAATTATATATAAATTGGTAAGGTGCATGTGCATGTGAGAGTCGAGATGGGCGACACGTTAGAAAGATTATAAAATTGCGATAAGACATTACAAATAGTTGTATGTCTTGCGGTCTGACATATTTGTGACAATGGTAGATAATAGTAAAGTGTGATTTTACCACGCACACTTCTTTGCAACATACCGAGCTCACAATGTTTTCAGTTTGTGTGTAATATTTGTAGATGGAAAATCGGTTCGCTCATGGCTACAATGTTTAATGCAGTAGGGGTCAAGGTTATGAAACTCATAGCCTGTTATTATGAGACTCCCTGTCATCTGTAATCCAAGCTGTATAAACGCATTTCACACATGTTCGAAGAAAGGACTTACAAATTTTAATGAGGGTATCCACTTATAAACTCCAAGTTGTTCCAGCTAAATGCTTTGAAATATCTAGTCTGTTTACTTTTCTTTAATGTGTTAAAGCTTCAGTTTCCGTCGAATCAAATATTAGATCTGATTATTTTACGCTGCAGTTTAAACCTGCGTGAACTCCACGGACCTTGATATTCTGAAGTAATGGATTATGTAATATGCGACTGTATGTTACAGAAACACATCTTTCATGGTTGAAAAATATCATATGCTCACAAGCAGGGAAAAGTGTAAGATGAGTAACAGTGGCGTATTTAGGGGGGGCTTCCGGGCTTAATCTCCCTCGAAATCTTACTTACTATAGTCAAATATATGAAATATCTTGCAGAATTTTCACATTTTCAGGCAAAGCCTCCCCCCGAAAGTTAGCACAGCCCCTCCCGAAACAAAATCGTAAATACGCCAATGATGATACTCCATATGCTTTTCAATACTCCATTTCCATTAACTAGTTGCTTAATATGTCATTTGTTTATTTGAGTAGCAGCCAAAAGCCATTTTAACTCCAGAATCAGCCTGTTGCATATTACGAAGACTGATTAACTTCAACAATGTCATCACTTGAATTAAATTTTATTATTTCAATTATGAAAACATACCCGTCGAAGATATGAAAACATTAATTTTTGACAACTGAGCTCTCTTGACAAATTTACCATATTATTAGCGAGGTAATGGGCCTAGGTGACAACGGGTAATCTATGTTTGTGTGAGATTTATGAAGATTTAAAATATTGTAAAATGTAGTATCATCGGAAAATTATAAATCATAGAAGCAAATAATTGGGAAGAAACAATAGACTATCTAATAAAATCTCTTTTACCACAGGATATACCTGAAGAAGATAATAACTCACAAAGTTTCATAAGAAGAGAAATGCAATTACCACCTTTAGAAGACAGAATAGAAGTAATAGAAAACCAAGAAATAATAAATAACATAAAACGACTTAAAAGCAAAAAAGCTCCTGGACCGGATGGAATAAAATCGGAAATTTTTAAACATAATGCTGACACATGGGCACCATACCTAGCAAAACTCTTCAACTTGTGTTTTAAAAACGGACGAATTCCAAAAAGGTGGAAACAAGCAAATTTAATCATATTCAAAAAGTCAGATGACAAGAAAAATGACGATCCAAAATCTTATCGACCTATCTGCTTATTAAATGTAATAAGTAAACTTTTCGAACGAACCATTGTGGAAAGAATAAACAAAAACAGAATTTTAAATAATGACAAATTGCAATATGGTTTCAGAAAAGGAAAAAGCACCGAAACAGCTGTAAAAAGACTAATTGACCTCATAGAAGATGGTAAACTGGAGAAGTACCAAGTTGTTATTTATGCCGACATTAGTGGTGCTTTTGACAATCTATGGTGGCCCGCACTATTTAAAGAACTCAAAAAACTAAAAATTAGCAAAGCTCTTTACAACATCATGCTGGATTACTGTACTGACAGAACGATTACATTAAAATCTCCAGGAAAAGATATAACAACAATAAGCACCAAAGGATGCCCACAGGGTTCAATATGCGGACCTACAATGTGGGACATTACTTTCCAACCATGTTTAAGAAAACTAAACAATCTAAAAGAAACATTAGGTGTAGTTGGATATGCGGACGATTTAGCAATTGTGATGACAGCATCCTCAAGAAGACAAATAGAGCAAAAAGGAAATATAATATTAGAAAATCTAGAAAGATGGTGTATAGAAAATAAATTAACTCTATCGGTTAATAAAACGAAAATTACAGTATTTGGCCAAACTCTACAGAGAGAACCCATAATCAAAATTAGGAACACTAAAATAGGAATTGTGAATGAATTCAAATATTTAGGTGTATGGCTAGACAAACGACTAAACTACGAAAAACATATAACTGAAACAACAGAGAAGATGAAAAAAATAGCCAACAAACTCTTAACAGTGGCTATGAAAAATTTTAAAATTGACAGAAAAATTTTTAAATTGTATAACAAAGCTATTCTAATGGCTATTGCACAATATTGTGCCGGAATCTGGGGTCATAGACTGTTTCTAAACAAAAACTTAAGGCAAAAATTAATAAGAGTGCAGCGATTAATGCTAATTAGAACCCATGGCATCATAAAAACTATCTCTGCAGAAACAATACAACTTTTGGCCAATGAAGAACCCATACACCTACAGATATTAAGAAGATGTATTAAGACGTGGCTAAAGAATAATGAGAGAACGAAGATATTGGAAATTACGGGAGAATTCCCAAGCACCGAAGACGATATTAACAAACTGATTAAACGGAAGTGGGAAGATGAATGGAGGGATTCGATAAAGGGACAAAGAACAAGAACCATTATCCCAAACTTAAAAATAAGAGAAGAAATGGGAACAATAAGCAGTGAATTAATAGAATACATCTCTGGACATGGACCGTATAAATCTCATCTGAGAAGACTCAATATAATTAATGACGATAAATGTACGTGTAATGAAGTACAAACACCAGAACATGTCTTCTGGAATTGCAATAATTACATAACAAATAACAAAATAAGGGAAATAAGAGACCAATTAAAAAGGGATAATATACAAACTTTAATAAACGATAAAATGAAATTAGAAAAATTACAATTTGTTGCAAGACATGTATCAAGAAACTTGTGGAAGGAAAGAAACGATGAAAGAAGAAGAAATTAACAAGACCCAAACCCTATATTGTAAATATAAAGAAATAAAGAATTAGAAGAAAGTAAACTAATCAAACAGAAAAAAAAAACTAAGTTCTGATGACAATTCCAGAACTTAAACCTTCACGTTCCTTATTTGTGTTAGTGTATAGTGCCTTGTTTAGTGTTTTGCTAGTGGTGGCAGGATTTTAAAATATAACAAGTGTTTTAGAAGAAGAAAGAAAATAAGAAGACTTTACAAAGCTGGTGAGAGAAATTCAGACAGACCAAAACAGTTCTGATGTTGATTTCCAGAACTAACAACTAACGAAAAATTGGAAATCTGGAAGTCCGATTTCCTTTCAAAGAATTTTCTTTTTAGTGGGAAAGACAGGTATGAATAACACCAAGAAATAAATTCATACAGGGGAGATAACTATTTAAAGAAAAAAAAAAAAAAGATTCTGGTAATACTTGTTTAAATTGTTTACTAATTATTTCTTTTCTCTTTTCAGCTTACCTTAACATTTTATGCAAGGTGTTTCCTGCTCATGTATATGTATGTAGTATGTGTGTGTGTGTATGTGTCTTTGTGTATCTTTTCAATTTTTTTTAAAAAGGAAATAAAACAACAAGAAAAAATAAAGAAAAAATAAAGAATAGGGCATGATTTAAATTTTGTTTTAGGTATCATGCCAATAAAAGGTAAGCCTCGCCTCACCCTAACTGAGGCCAATCATAAAAAGAGGAGAGAAATCATACGAAAAAAAAAAAGTAGTAGAGAGAGAATTACGAGTAAGAGGCAGTAGCGTCTGCCATTTAATAAGACCATATGAAATGGCAAAGGCAGGGGAAAGTGGAGGCTTAAAAAAAAAAAAAATCATAGAAGCATTTCAAGTGTTCTAAATCGATGTTTCATATAGCCTCGTTGTTGAACGGGACGTTACACTTAAAATCTAATACAATTGAGCTATCCAGCTGAAAATTACTGATATTGGTTTCGATTGTATTCATCCTCAGGGATTAGTATAGAGAGATTTCTCTCTTTCTCTCTCTCCCTCTCTCTCTCTCTCACACACACACACTTGTGCGTAAAAGAAAAAAAGAACTACATTCCAAATCATCCGTGTTGGTTGTTACGCAATGCACGATGAACACAATATACTTCCACATGAGGCGAAACAATGTTTATCAACGTTCTGGAAAGCAACCTTGAAACCCGCCAGATATAGGAACAACATGTTAACTGGGAGGGGTCCAAAGTATTTGAGGAAGGTCCAATACGTCTACGTAATAACGAACCTGTCTTTTACTGTACCCGAAAAGATAAGTAATTCTTAATTACTGTCACCTATATTTTTAGAAAAAATGATAGAACGATTATTTCTATAAGAAAAGAAAGAGTACATGATGAGGCGTAAAATAAAATATTTAGCTTACATCAATCATTTCTCTGTTAAACAAGTATAGTTCGTTAAGAAAGTCTACAAATGCTATTCGAGTTTCGAAATTTTGCGGAGGTCCGGACCCGGTGGACCCCCCTCGTGGCTACGCCTCTGAGCATTGCTAACTAGTCCCAAATTCAATGTGGCGTTCCCTATCATACAGTTCTATCAAGAGTATAAAATATACTTATTTTATAAAAGAAATATGTATATACTAAAATACTATCCACAGAGGGGGGGGGGATTCTGCATATTGACTTATTAATATTTGGCTCACAAATTACTGTAGAAGAAATTTTCATTATCTATATAAGCTAAGAATTAACTTGTAAATGCGGATCTACTTTCATTTGATTTCTGCTCTACTATATATTTTCTTTTTTCTTTTGTAATTATGCTATCACTTTTTTTAATTGTCATTATATTGATTTGCTTCAGTATAGGTACCGTAATATAAAAATATGCATAAAAACAAATTCCATTTGTTAACTGCTAGTGAAATAAAATTTAGAAATCTTATTTAGCGCGAAAAACCTTCTCGTTCACTGGAAACCGTGCTGTGTTGCAGAAGCACTGCAACGACCAGACCCTTTAACTTCTGAGATAGGGGAAAGGAGACTTAACATTTGCTCCAATTCCCGCGCTGAAGGAATCTGGTCGTTGCATGCTCGCTGCAACACAATATAAATAAGATACTCTGTTACGGATTATTTTTCGCTTTTTAAAACGGATTAACGAAACGGACAGTTAGAGAAGTAAAAAAAATATGTTATTTAAAGTATATATGGGAGTATTAGAAAGTATTTTTTCTGTTCTTTACTACTATTGCTAATAATATTTTTTTCTTGAAATACTTTGGTCGTTGCGTCCGCCACTGGCTTCTACACTGCCAGACAAAATGTTTATTGTACTTTATATGTCGTACTTTATATTTGTATAGGTAGGTTAGACTGATTTCTTCTGTCGAATTTCTACATGCTAGCAGAGCAGTGTCGTCCGGAAAGTAAAATCTGACGTATCGAATGACATCAGTGGTATATCACTTGCATACATTACACACAGTAGTCTAGATAATGTTGAATTTTGAGCAACTCTTTGGAATTGACAAACTGGGAAATATAGACTGTTGTCAATGTGGAAATATATTCTATTATGAAAAAACTGCTAGATGAGGTGACCAAAGTCACTTAGTAGATCGACGAAATGTACTTTGTATATAAATCCATTACGACCCACTCAGGAAGGCGTTCTACACATCAAAACCTTCATTATATTGATTACTGACTCAAATACTAAGGCGTACCAAGTTATAGCGAGTCACCCTGAAGAGTGAAAACCTGTTTGATGTAATGGTAGAAGGTATCAAGTACTGAGATGAATATGGGTACAACAAGCTGTGGTTATTTGAAAATTTTCCAAGCGTATATTTGGCTTAATTAGACGATAGCACTGCAGCTGTGTGAGTCGTTATTTAATTTTAAAAACGTGGTCCCGGGTTCGATTCCCGGTGGGGGCACTCGGTTGAAAAAGTGTAAAACGCTTTTTCAGGCCAGCCATCCTGAATGAGGTTTTCCTGGGTTACCTCACTCACATCCGGGGTGGTACCTAACTCATAGGTCCCAGGCCGCTTCGTTCCTTCCTCAATCCTTTCTCCCTTCCCTTTCCCCGGATAGTGTGTTCGCCGAGGAACGTAATCATTCATAAATGCCCTTAGATGCCGAAGACTCATAAACCTAAATCCTAATCAATTTTGAAAACCAGAAGTTTCAAAAGCTTCCAGGATATACATTAGTGTGCGGTTAGAAGAATAAAATTACAGTGATTAGCCGGGGTATACAAAAATTAATTCAGTATTAAAGACACTACCTGTGATATGGGAGATAGCAACTGATGAATTCCCTACCCTTGATCTAGTACCCTTATTAGAATGCCATTCTTGGCAAATATGTATAACCCTTAACTATTACAATTTTTTTAAATACAACATGAATCAATAAAAAGGGTACTTTCAGTAGACAGAAATAATTCATAAATGAATATTACCGGATGCTCATAATGGACATAATGGTTTCCGTTGGTCTTGTTGCTAACACGCGCGTCTCTGGTGCACAGCATCCCGAGTTCAATTTCCGGTGAGGGAGACTTGAAATTTGAACGCATTACATTAATTCGAATTCCATTTTAAACTGTAGATACACGTCTCATATATTATATAGTCTCCCTGCTGAAAAGAGACGCTCAATTCTACCAAACCAAACCAAATATCTAGGAATGAGAAGATCAGGAAACATATCTGGAAGGAAATACATAAAGTTAGACACTGAATACACAAGTTATATATATATACTGGGATTCTTTTTAAGAGGGGAAGGAAATGTTCGTCTGTGATTGCTATTTAATTTAAATACTGGCGATATTTTTAATAAGAGAGCAAAAGAGGTATTTTCTTTTAGTTCTAGAAGCAGCACGATTTCTTTCTAAAGAACCATGCACGATAAAGACAACACAGAGGTCATTGAAGCATAGGGTCGATATATTGCCGTCTTAACTTTTGGATGAGTCTGTGAGTACAAAAATGTTTATTTGTATTAGATTCCACATTGTTAATTTATGGATATATATTTATACCTGATTTAAAGTTGAAATAAAGTTGCTCGTTAATTTTAAGATATGTTTGATGCCAAATTAATCTATGGTTTGAATATAATTACATCCTTATTAACTTCTACATTATAACTTTTCAACAAACGATGGTAAGCATGTTCTATTGCTACACCACAGTTTTCAAAAGTATCTAAGTTAATAATAAATACATGTGTTTTTAAGGGATTCGTTCTATTTATTTTATTAATTATATTCACCAACTTAGAGGTGCAAATTTGTATTTTGCTAAAAGATTGGTCTTAGGACAAAATAAAATAGTACGTGTTTGTAGACAAGGGCGCCCATCAGGGGGACGAGGTGGGGTGCTCGCCCCCCTAAGAGGAAACTGTACTTGGGAATATCGAAATCCCAATAGGAAATTTACATTAGTTACACCAAAATTTGAAACTATATGTGAAACGTCGCTTATAC
Organism: Thermobia domestica; assembly: GCF_964235325.1. Lineage (NCBI taxonomy): Eukaryota > Metazoa > Arthropoda > Insecta > Zygentoma > Lepismatidae > Thermobia > Thermobia domestica. The sequence continues at coordinate 56,674,945 of NC_137462.1, read as the reverse complement.
TACCCCCGCTTGGAAACCACAACATGGGCGCCCTTGTTTGTAGATGTTTATTACCTTTCATTTCCAGTTACACTTACCTTTAAAGATTCTGAATTTAATGGATTTGTAGAAATAGATTTTCGATTAATTGTGAGAAAATGTGAAAATCTAACTAAATTTGTAATTGAAAGGACTTCAATATTTTAAATATAGAATTTAATTTAAGTTGAAGGTAATACACTGAAACTAACTCAATAAACTTTTGTAGAAAGAAGGATTATTCTTATGAAAACACACAGAACACTTTAAATGAAAATATATTGATCGAATGAGAAATTTCGATTTGATCACGCTTGTAGTAAAAATCTTGTAAGAAAAATTTTAGGAATATTTTAAGATATATATAAGAATAAATTGAAAGTATATAAATTGCAGGTATAACATTTTTAAGGGATTAATAAAAAGTATAAGAATTCAAAATTCGCTTTTGTGATGTATTTTCTTTTAAAATATATTGTTCTCACTAAAAGTAATATTTTAAATTAGTTTTAAATCTATCCTAAATTGCTTCCTTGAGGATAGCACATGGCTTCAGGCTTCTCTGCCAGTTGATTTTGGTGGATTAGGCATCCGACGAGCCATAGATTTGGCTATTCCCGCCTTCTTGGCATCATTCTATGGTTCCCGATGTCTAATAGAATCACTTCTCCAACAGGATATAAGCTTCCACATGGATTCTGAAGTTAAAGATTGCTCTTCCACTTCGTCACTTCTAGTTGGATCTGAATTACCCGAATTTAGTACCAGAGCAAAGCAATCCACGTGGGAAGAACCTATTTTTAAATCACACTTCTCCTTTTTACTACGGTCTTCAGACAGCCTAGAAGACAAGGCTAGAATAATTGCTGCATCATCCATAGAAGGAGGAGCTTGGCTTAAAGCTTTACCTTCGTTCTCTCTAGGTCTTCATCTCAGTAATGAGAGTTTTCGAATAGCAGTTGCGTTAAGGTTGGGAGCAAATATATGTGAACCTCATAAATGTCAGGCATGTAGGAATCCAGTAGATAAAAAAGAACTGCATGGACTGTCTTGCATAAAAAGTACAGGTAGATATCCCCGACACTCAACTGTCAATGACATTATAATGAGAGCACTCATTTCAGCAGGTATACCGGCAATAAGGGAGCAAAATGGATGTAGTAGAACGGATGGTAAAAGACCAGATGGGATGACCTTAATACCTTGGAAGAGAGGCAAATCATTGATTTGGGATTTTACATGCACAGATACTTTCGCTCCTTCCAACCTTCCTTTCTCCTCACTCCAAGCGGGCAATGTAGCCAGTCGAAAAGAAACAGAAAAAAGAAGAAAATACAGTAACCTAACAGAGAAGTACCAATTTGTACCCATTGCCATTGAATCCAGTGGATCCTGGGGCAAAGAAGGTCTCAGTTTTATAAAGGAAGTAGGTAAACGCATCACTCAATTGTCTGGTGATGATAGAGCAAGCACCTTCCTAATTCAGAGAATAAGTATGGCAGTACAAAGAGGTAATGCAACCTCTATATATAACCATACCACCAGGTAAAGAGCTAGAGGAGATTTTTCTTCTTTAAAACACGTTTCTTTAAGTCATCTGATTGTTTTATGCTAGAAGAAGAAGAAATTTGATTTGTATATAAAGTTATCTCTAGTATGTGATTTGCATTAGGATTGTTCTGTTTATGTACATGTTATTTAAACTTATTAGTTTTTTAGTTACATTTCACTCAGTTACTTTCAATATTCTTACCAAATTCCTTCTCGTGGTGTATACATGACATTACTACTTGTTATAATATATGTATAGGTAGCATGTGTTATAATTGAAATGTCGTCTGCTTCTGTAATTTATCGTATAATAGAATACTTGTAAATAAATTAAGGTATTAGATTATTATCTAAAAAAAATAAACTTAAGAGAGTACTGTACAAAAAATCCCAAATAAAGCCATTATCTACGTTTTAAATCTTCTTTTCTACGAGGAAAAAATGATCCATTATTTTCTGATAGAATACGAAAATAACGTGAAGCTCAACTATTGTTTTTCTTCTTTAAGAAAGAAAAAAACTTCTGTTACCGAATTAAAAAAAATAAAACGTCCTATCAAACACTATTATTAGAAATATAGAAATTATTCATAATAAATTATGTTTTAACTTTTATTTACTAACAATTTAGTTTTGTTATAATTCCACCAACGAAGCATGATATTCTATGAGAGAGGCCATCTTCAATTATCTGAATGGCCTATGGTAAAAATCTAATTCTCTTTTCGCTTAAAATTTCGAAGAAGCAAATTAACATTATAAGATTTTAGTGAATGTTAGGCTTGAGAAAATGAAATCTATTTGTTCATGATAATTTCAGGAATTCTTTTGCTACGTACCTACATGCGCAAAAAATATTGTGCATACTGTAACTCACGATTTTTCGCATATATTCCATTTTCCTCACGCTTATGGGTATAATTCAGTTGTTAGTATGTGGAGATAATAGAAAGCAATCCATCTAAAGAGATATTTCCAACAAATATAATAAAATAATACAAATATAATCAAAAAACAAAATTATGCTCGGTTTTGTGTATACTGGCAACGATGATTTCTAGGGATTTTTCAGTAGCAGAGCACGATTGCGGAGGGAATTCAGTAGGGGGGTCGAAGACTTGGATCAAGGAACTGAATAGTGGAGTAAAATGTTGCATTTATTGGTTAAAACCTAGTGTGTAGATTGCCTGCCAAATATAAATTAGCTTCTGTAACTAAGATGTCGTACGAAAATATAAAATTAAAAAGAAAACTCTTATCTTAAGGTTCGAAGCGATACGCATCATAGTTATGAAGATTCTTTCTTAAGAACAAAGAGCAAACACAACGTAGCCTCCGTGATTAGGTGGATAGAGTGGCTGACTCGTAGTTATTTTATTATTTTGACACCACATCGAATCCCACCCCATCCTATATATTTTTTTTACAAAACATTATAGGAAGTATATAATTTTGATGTTAATAAGAACCGAAACAATATAATAAGGACATAACTTATTGATAGTATCCTTTAATCGACGTAATTATTCAGTATTAGAACACGTGTATGGAAACAGTTATCGTTTTCAGTTTATGGTCTTGTATGTTACACTTCCCCTGCCCGTTCTTGAACAGTAGACAACTCACTTCGGATTTGTGTGTCAGGTACAGGAAAAAGAACATACACGACCTTGACAGTCTTTCCAGTCTTACCCCTTGTTATATCGACATGACGTTACATCGAATGATGCTTCTTCTTGTGTTTAAAAAAAGAAAAAGGAAAAAGCTGATGTAAAATTATCGTTTGTGTGTGTGTGTGTGTGTGTATGTGTGTGTACTTGTGTTGTTTTTTCTTTTTATAATATTGACTTTCTCCCTCTCTTTTTTTCATATCCACAAGTGCGAAAAATGCAATCATAAACCTGTGTAAGGAATGTTTTCGTTGAAAGAAACTAAATTATACAGATCTACGTATGCGGAACACGAATATTTCCAAAAGATAGCATGAATATGAACGATAATCATACCATATTTCTACATTATATAGTAGCGTGAAAAACTTATATTAAAATGATTAACAAACAGGCATAAGCTTTTTTTTCTAGCATGGCAACACATTAAACGTAACTCACTAAATTTTGGGAATTACAAATTATCACCTTACGTGTCGTTGTATTCCTATTCGTCGAGCGACGAAAGAAGAAATTGTAGTAATAGTGATAAAAATCGAATTCGAGATTTCAATGAATTCAAGTTTCACGCCCCCACATATCGAAAAAGTGATTTTGATGTCTGTCCATCTGTTCGTCTGTCGGTTCGTCACGCTTTTACATGCATTCAAATAGAGGCCATACTGTTCGACGTATCTGGACCGAATTCTAGACATGAAGTTTTTATAACACTTTATCGTTTCGAATTCTATATCCTCCGACACCTAAAAATAAGGGTAGTTTACTGAAGGATGAAAATTTAAAATAATTAAATTATCTCAAAAACAGCTGTAAAGATTTTGCTTATTTTGTTACAAATATAGGCCTAGTATGAATCATGGCTCTGAAAAAATATGTAAGGTGTAATTTACTGTATGGTATGCTTTTTTCGAACAATTTTCTCAATCACATTTCATAAATAAATGTATCATTAATAACCTAACAATATGACACAATTCGTTCGTCCTGTAAACATTCAGAAGTGGTAGTTTAATCTTCTCCGACGAATTTTTTATTAACGCCTGACGCAATTTTGTTCATATTTTATAAATAAATGTTACATAAATAACCTAACGATATGGTATAATTCCATCATCCTAAGAAGCTAGAAGTGGTATAATACTTTTCGGAGCAAGTTTTATCCTACGATTTTGTCGAGAACGACTCAGGCAATTTTGTTCGTATTTCATAAATAGCATAACTCGTTTGTTCTGAAAAGATACACAAGGGATATTTTATTCTTGGAGACGACTATTTTGACGATTTTTTCAGAAAGTACTTAGATTCTTTTCCTCATAGTTCACATACAATTATTTCCTTAATAATTCTAATATATGGCATAAGTTATTTCTAACAGAAATATAACCAATCGATACTTTACTTTTGGACGTAAGTTGCTTCGAACAAAGTTTTCCAAAACACATTATTTTATTCGCATTTCCCAAATAAATGTTTTAGTAATAGCTGCAGCCTAACATGAGTCAGTTTAAGAAATTCGAGCGAGGAAACTCAGTGCGTTTCATCCGTACCCATTCCTAAATATATTTTTAAATGTTACACTAAATCACAATTTTCCTAACAAAATCGATACTTCTTTTTAAATGTGCCTTGTGTGGCCAAATGGTTCAATTTCATTGGTTCTGGATTTGATTCCTGGTGAGAGCTACTGTATTTTTATCCAACGTTAAGGTATAGGTAATAAGTAGGTGCAAAGAGAAAAGTGTTTAAACAAGCCTAACCAAGCTAATGAATAATACAAAGAAATAATACAATATTACGAAATTATAGAAGAAACTGTTAATATTAGATATTTGCGTGTAAAATGTCCAACCGATGACTGTCAACTCCAAAGGTAAGAAAGTGAAACATCCAATACCAGGTTAATCAGTGGTCTCTATTTAAAGCTATCCTACTAGGAAGTAATTGAGATACCAAAACATGTTGTAATCGCTGGGAGACATGTTAGGAGAATACATTGGGTGAGAGAGTTTAATACTGCAACTCATGAATAGTCTGCACCTTCGTTGAGTATTGAAGTGCGTAGGTCTATATAGATTTGCATTGAAATGAGCATTAATACTCAATATTTGTTGAACATTACGGGGGGCTTGCGGACAGGTTTGCAGTGCATTTCACGGAGTTCGATATTGTAACGATCCTAGCGAACTCCACACTCTACACTATAAGTTAAATTCGTGCTTAATTAAAACTATTTGTTTAAATTTAACACTGTTAACCGTTATCACCTGTGCACTACGGGCAACAATCCGCCAGTAATTCTTTATTTTTGCAATTTGTTTTAGCGCCATAAATGTCTTTGTTCATAAATTTCTTTGTCTATGGTTTTGCATATACGTAGCGTGGACAAATTTTGACTTCTACGCCATATGCATCTAGTTACAAACACACCTATAGAACGAACACAACAAACTTGGAATATATAGTTTGAGTACGGAAAATCATACACGAGGCGCTGCACAGGAGAGCATTGTGCATATATATGGCTGTCAACTTCCTAAGAAATTAATAATAATAGTAATAATAATAATAATAATAATAATAATAATAATAATAATAATAAACGGAAAACGAAACAGTTATTTACATAATTTATTTATTTAAGTATGTAAGTGCAATGGACTTAAGTTATTTCTCTCTCTCTCTCTCTCTCTCTCTCTTTGAAGGCAACAACTTTTAGAGTACCAAGACGTAGAAAAGGACTTGTGGCACTCACGACTATAGGGTGGTGTGTGTTTGGCACATCGGATTCTTTTGTTGTTAGTACCAGCTTTCTAGACCGGATGCAGTTATTTCCGGTAGAAAATAAAAGAAAATATACCTTTCTATTACTATTAAAGTAAATAATTACACTCATTCCCTCAATGTGATACTTGTTTGTTTAACTGTATACAGACAGCTGATCCGTGGAAGAATCGTTGATAATAATAAATAAAATAAACTCGACAAATATTCTTGTAAATAATAGGTTAAAGTTTGCGTCACACTGTTCATTTTGCTGGGCAAGCCAGTGTGCCGTGTTATCCCGTTGTGGCACACTGGCTTTCTAATTTTTCCCAACTATTTTAACTGTTTCAATTGAAATGAATCTATAATAATAAGAGAGTGAATGTAGTCTTCTCTTCCCTTAGCTTTAGAAATAAGGTCCGCTAGAATTGTATATATATATATATATATATATATATATATATATATATATATATATATATAATACTCAGAATTTTATAGAGTAGTTTGTTTTATTCGAAATGACATACTTCCTGCAAATGTTTGGGTTGGAATTATTTGAAATCAAATCTTTAAGTTTTACGACCCACGGTTATACCGGCTAGGCTAAAGGACACGATGATGATGAGAAATGAATGAAATGCTGGAATGAAGAAAATGGGAGAAAACGGGAGGACCAAGAGAAAACACATGCACATGGTGTTTCTCCACCACAAAAGTCACTTGGTGCGAGCTGGGGTCGAACCAAGGATCCCTCGCACCAAAGATGAACGCTTTATCACTGAGCCACTGCGGTCCCTCTGAAATTATTTATAGGAGAGAGTGACTACTTTTGTGAAAACTTGATATCGAACACATCTGTTTAAAAATACCAGCTTTTTGTGAAATATTGCTTAATATTCAGGAAAACCTAAGTCAATAAAATAATAATAATAATAATAATAATAATCTTAAATTAAAAACTCTCTGGACCTAGTGCTATGGCACAATTCCACGAATAAAAAGAATTTGTTTACTTCTCATGTAAGTGCAGAAGAACTTAATTCCTGTTGCTTTCAATATACGAAGATGCTACATAAAGTGCCCTATGCAACATAATGTAGTATAGAGTCATCGTTTCAGGTTGTCTAAAGAACACTTTCGTTTTAGCAAGAAAGGAAGAAAATAGAAAATACTCAGTTTTAACCTAGTAGAAAGTTTGCAGATTTAAGGGAAAATGCACAGAGTTGTTGGATAGTAGTTCTGATTAATGGAGTAAGAACCGTAAATAGTTTATTGTTTGAAATATACTGGGAGTGACCAAGCCATTACCTATGGAAATATCAAAAGAGAGACGTTAATGGTGTTAGCTGCAAACTGTTCTAGAAATGAAAAAATTAAGGAAATTTCTAAAACTCTGAAATCACAGATCCAAATTGACTGACTGTTAAGTAAAACTGTTAAATCTGACTAAAGCCCCTCCCCAAATAAAAGTATTAATGACCTGTGTCACAGTTTCAGACATAGCATTCTCATATCAAAACTACGATATAAGTAAATTATGAATAAAGGTGAATTTACAGTTCTGGAATACCAACAAATGATTTTGCTTGATGTAAATTTTGGGAAAACTTTTTATAAGGCTTTAGATTTATTTATTGGTTTGTTCGTTTATTAGCTTCCCCATGCCGTAAACGTCGCCACACCTAGTGGCCCACTTGCCGGTAAATGGCGATCGTCGATATAGCGACGCGTCGAAGGATTGCCGCTAGTGTGCCACTAGTGGCAGGGATTCGTCGAGTCGAAGCAGATATCTAGAATCGGGGGTATTCAAGTTACCACCACGTAATAGCGAGGACTTCATTTTGATCTGCACTCCTCTGATTTGTCAGGGAGAATCGCAAAGGGACCACCAACACGAACTATCGCCAGTCATGTACATGCGGTTATTATTATATATTATTTTTCCCTGACGAATTGTTATTATAAGGACAATACTTGAGTTCCGGGGGTCAAGAGTAACTCCTGCCTTTACATCATGAAGTGAACAATCTTGAGATGGGTGCGTATATTGTATGTATGAATTTAGTTGGGAACTGTCGCCGATCACTAGCAAGTGAATATGGGAGAACTATGAAAAGAGTAAATAGACGCTTGCCATTTTGTTATAAAATTACATGATGAGTGCATTTGATCTGATTCCAAACAGAAATCGTCAGATATACACGGTTAAAGGAGCACTCTGATTAAAAATATTAAAAAGACTTCAACTATTTATCACTCTACAAGCTGTGTCTTCATAATCGCCTCCGTGGCGAATTCGGAAGAACACGCAACTAGTAACCCTAAGGTTGATGGTTCACGCTCAGCTCAGGGCACTTTTTTACTTTTTTAAAAATGTTTTTAGACTCACCTTAATGCAAAGAAATTACGCATATAGGCGATTTAACGTATTTTAGGGGAATAATTTTGTGGTTCGTTGCCGTTCCGTAGCTTCTCTGCCGGTGGTGGTATAATTTTCAAAACGGAAGTGGGACCAATTTTTGGCTGCGGCACCGCCAATTTTTGGGGACATGTCGCTAGTTGCTTATCGGTGGTCCACCGACGCTTACGGCATCGGGTTGTCCCCTCACAAGTGAGGCAGATTGTAATCGACTAAGAATGTTTTGAAAAAATGGGAAACATCTTTTGACTTCGACTTCTGAATGATCCGTTTAGGATCAAGTCGAATCAAGGCTGCGCCACGGGAAGGTAGAACAAGTGACGCAATCGTTCCAAGCACTACGCTCCAGAGCCTCCGTTTCATTCAAGACTTATGACTCTTCAGGAAAAGTAACAAGTTTATTACTTGTAATTTATTCTTTGCGTCAAAGTATTTTGCAATAAACCATTGTTTTGTAAGATATTTTTACGATTGTATACTATTAATTTCGAAAATTGTACTCATAATATAATTTCCCATCATGGATTTGAAAAAATCAAAGTTCGAAAAAAGAAAGATCTCCGATCCACATGTCTTTTCATGTTTGATATAGAAGTTTCATCTTCATTATTAACCCTTAATTTATTTTAGCCCTAGGCAACGCGAATCGACGGGATGACTCTAAGTGAAAACATTCATTTAGATGGTTAAGTAATCAGGAAATTCCTACTGTTATTTCACGAAACACAACAGATCTTGAGGGATTTTTTTTTTGCTTACCACGGGGAGAGAGTAAATCATCTGCTTACGTCTGCTTAACTAGGAAGAAGGCAAGGGCGCCGATCCTGGGGGGCCGGCCCCCCTCAAAGCTCATATAGGCTCCCTGGTATATATGAATATAAAAATTTGGCATAATTTGAGTGCAATTTGTCTTAAAATCCTCATATATATATCTTCTGCATTTGAATGCCCCCCCCCCTCAAATTTACAGAGAAATCGGCGTCCTTGAAAGAAGGTGTAGTGCAGCGTTTCCCAACCTTTTTCAACTTGCGGCACACTACGGGTGTAACTTCAATTCTCGCGGCACACTCATAGATATTATTATTATTATTTGCAAATATAAAATACCATGGTATTTTTTTCTGTGATTACTGATCTCCTTCTCATAGAGATGAAAGCTCAATCACTGGTTTTTCCCTATGCTAATTCATTATGCTCATTTTTTATTCTAATTTTAAAATAGAAAACAATTGCAATGAAATATATGACTTCGATTTTTAAAAATACGCTTTCTTTTTCGAAAACTGTATCCAACCTTTTACTAAGAACGAAGATCACTAAATAACGAACGAACAAACAAATGTTTTGTACTTTTAACTTTGTTGTTTTAACCAAAACGGTGCATATTTTGCAATCACACAGCTTGCGATGCGTCGAAGTGAAATCACAGCTGTTCAACAAAGTATTGTTCTGTCATTCACGTGCGAATGAGTGTTCTATGGACGTTCACTTGACGCGTACCGTACAAGTGCTTCCATTTCTCGGTGTTAGTATGACTCTCAATTGAAGCGTAACATAGCAGCTAACCATGGAAATGTGTACGAGCCGTAATATTGTCTGCTACACAGTAATAGATGTAGAATAATATATTACAATTAGGGTCTATAGTAATTTTTTCTATGGTAGAAATCCATAGTAATGTGAATTACAAAAAAATACATTTTTTCCTATGTCTTGCAATTTGGTTGCTATAGAATTAATAATTTTGTTCCGATTTCTTCGCGGCACACCGCTGGTCTAGTGAAATGAATAAAAATGTGATAACTTAATACTTGAACAACTCTAATGGAGGAAAGTAAATTAGTATTCAACACTTTTTTCAATTTTAAGCATTTCAAAGATTCTCGTAATTTAGTAGCGTCCCGGATTTGCATTTTTGAAGTACGGGAACTCTATCTATACCTTAACGTGGGAATCGGTTTCGGACCATGCACTTAAGCCGCTTTGTCACAAGAGGCACATAGGTGTTTTTATTTCGATTTCTTTAGGAATATTGCGAATGATATGACTTTTAACACTATGTTTAAAAAAGAATACACATCGACAGAATAAGATGATAATCTGATACCTAGGAAATATATTGAATTGTTTTTAATTTGTTCTCACGCTACCAAAACAGTACTTATGTTTTTTTTTTATTCCAGTCTTTTAATAGAAGCATTTCACACTATTGTCTGTTCTAGGACGACACAATCCTAGTTCATGTATATGCTAGCTTTGGAAATACGGTAGAGTTTCGCTTCTCCGACATAAACAGGCAGGCAGAACGCTGGATAATATGGATGTGTTAAGAAAAGACCTATTAAAAGTAAAACTTATGATGTAATTTTACATATTACGCATCTAATAATAATGTTTTATAACAAATAACTGCACTAGCGTGAGGGCCTGAGAGCTGTCCCCCTCCGAAACTTAAGCACTTTTTAATAAACCTGCTTTTACCCTTTTGAGGTTCTTTTATATCAGTTTACTAGTAGTCAGTGTCCAAACTTTGTCTTGTTATAATTCTAAGAACATACCATAATGCCATTATACCAAGTGGAATTAAAGAACAGTTTTAAATAGGATTAACATTTCGTTTCCGTTCTGTTTTTAACTTTAATTTATTAGAACGATACACTCAATGTCTTCTTGTTATTTTTGTTATGTGATATACGTAGCAGACAGTTTTTTTTAGTTGCCTTTCTCTCGAAAATATATTTTAGTTTGTTTGTGCTATAATGCAGTTTCGAAAGTAAACCGGTTTATAAATGAAAAGTAGGAAAAAGTTTAAGAGAAGTACAGAAATGTTGCATTATTATTATTATTATTATTATTATTATTATTATTATTATTATTATTATTATTATTATTATTATTATTTTTATTAGGCCTATTAGTATTATTGATATTTTTAAAACATTAGAATTACGTGCTTACGAGGATTCCTGTTGGGCCCCCTCCAGATAGAAAAACTGGATACGTGTCTGCACTGAATGATAGACGTATGAGTCAAGGTGTAGACGGACGCGCTAGGCGATAGACTCCAGAGCGACAACAACTTGCAGTTCTTCTTGCCGATTGGTGCTATCTGCAATGATATATCGGATCATACGGTATGTGGAACAAAGGATGGTCGGATAAGCGAGACCATGCTGTATTGATGTTTCACGCACCTAAACCTGTTAAATGTTTGTATAAACAATTATCTTCCACTCCCTAGCTAAATTTGTGGGTATGATCACACACCTTGCTTCATAAACTATAATCTTATAAAGAAAAAAATATTTTTTAGCTAAAAGCTAAAGAGAAGCCAATTTCAATAATGTAGTGTTTTTTTTTTTAATGATGGTAAATTAGTCCATTTCATCACGATAAATTACGTTTGGTACTACGATGTCTTTTTCTGTCCGTATATATCCTTCACACTTTGTTGGAGACAAAATTGTTCTTTTCCCAAGAAAACAGGATGAGAGAAGCTATACAACAGCATGAACTGAAAACGATAGCTATTACCAATAGTACTCTAATCCTGGGTAAATACGTCATTACAGCAAAATATCAGTAAGTTGTCCTTATTATATTGCTTCGGTTCTTATTAACATGAAAATTATGTTTTGTAAAAAAAAAAAAAAAAAAAAAAAAGAATGGGATGGGATGGGATTCGATGTGGTGTCAAAATAATCAAATAACTACGAGTCAGCCACTCTATCCACCTAACCACGGTGGTTGTGTTTGCTCTTTGTTCTTAAGAAAGAATCTTCATAACTATGATGCGTATCGCTTCGTACCTTAAGATAAGAGTTTTTCTGTTTAATTCTATATTTTCGTACATCTTAGTTAGAGAAGCTAATTTATATTTGGCAGGCAATCTACACACTAGGTTTTAACCAATAAATGCAACATTTTACTCCACTATCCAGTTCCTTGATCCAAGTCTTCGACCCCCCCTACTGAATTCCCTTCGCAATCGTGCTCTGCTACTGAAAAAATTCCTAGAAATCATCGTTGCCAGTATACACAAAACCGAGCATAATTTTGTTTTTTGATTATATTTTTATTATTTTATTATATTTGTTGGAAATATCTCTTTAGATGGATTGCTTTCTATTATCTCCACATACTAATAACTGAATTATACCCATAAGCGTAAGGAAAATGGAATATATGCGAAAAATCGTGAGTTACAGTATACGCGCAATTTTTATTGCGCATGGGAGTACTTTTAGCCCGTCAATAGAAAACTAAGAATTCTAATTCATGAAATATTCATATTCAAATGTCAATTTAATACTTTAAATAATGCTGAGTCCAAGATAGTTAGTCAGTCATTAAAGGAGACTAATTGGATGTCTAAACGCGAGAATTTTCAGGAAGTTTACAGCTAGAACCTATACTTTTAAACTTTTTAATTTTTTTATACTTCACAAAAATTTGAATTTCTGTGAAATTTCTATGAGTTACATGATTTTTCCTGGGTACATGTACATATTCAATCGTATGCAACTAATGTAGTGGTTATCCCTTGACGATAATTAAGATCATTTCCTCTCGTAATTTGTATCCCTTTACGTAAATAATGATTAAGTAATACCCTGCTTGGAACTCACTGAATAATCTATTTCATTTGAATTGGAGACCTTGGCATGCACCCGAAAACAGGTCTTGCGATCATCAGTGCCATACAAAATACGAACTATGCTGCACCCGAACTGAAAATTATACTTTCACAAATTGTACAAAAATGCATGACAATATTACCAATAAATATTACAACTAAAAATAACAAAATATTCCTAATTAATATTACTTCTCATAAACTGTTCTAAACGTTAGTAATGATTAGAAAACTTTAAAGATGTAAGTGCTAGAAAAGAAGACTTCAGACATGACGTCAGCTGTGATTGCAAATTCCACTTCTGGGCAAATTTATTTCCCGGTACATCACAAACACATTTATGTATTTCTGCGTGAAGTTTCTGATATATACGCAGAATGTTCAAATGCTTAAATTTACGATCACAAATCTTGTATACAAATGGTTATTCATTTGTGTGAGTTGTCATGCGAAGTTCAAATGCACTATTGTTGGTAAGTTTCGCTGTAATTTCCAGCTTCCAACTCGTGCAATGTTATTTTATAATCACCCCGGACAAAAAATTAGTCACCCCCTTGGTACTTACGTTAATACCGCGTAGCGCCGTCCCTGGCCTGGATAACCGCCTGGATGTGGTCGGGAAGGGAGTCTACAAGGCCGTCACATCCAGTTGAACCCACTCACGGAGGATAAGATCGCGCAATTCCACCAAACATCGGGAATGCTGATGTCTACGTTTCATCCGCTGTTCCAACTGGTCCCACAGATGCTCAATTGGATTGAGGTCCGGCGATTCTGCGGGCCATTCGAGGTGTGGTAGGGTACCTGAGTGTTCCTCAAACCAGTCACATATGGGTCCAGCTCTGTGAACCCTGCTGTTGTCGTCTTGAAAAATGGGGGTGTCTATAGCAAAGCCATCGAGAAGAAAATGACTGAAGGGCAATACCTGCTCGTCCAGGATGTTCAAATAAACGTGCTGGTTCATGTTCATGGACACTTCAATGAGTGGGCCCACCCAATAGTACGAAAATCACCCCCAGAACGTGACAAACCCGACCCAACCCCGGCCTGCATCTGACCTTCCACACACTGCGGGTGAAATGCTTCATGTGGCCGTCGGTGGACACGACGCCGGGCGTCATTCGAATACAGGCAGAATCGTGATTCGTCAGACCATATGACACTTGGCCAGTCTGCTACTGTCCATGTTTGATTATTATTGGCCCACTGCAGACGAGCAACTTTATGTGCATGTGTGAGCAGTGGCCTCTTGCGAGGTATCCGACTCCATATATTCATTGCATGCAGTTCGTGTCGCAATATTCTCTCGCTGACAGGTTGGACTGGCCCTGCATTCATGGATTGCAGTAATTCGTGGCGGGTTTGGAAGCGATTTCGATTCGCAAGCCTGGCAACCTGTCTGAGGGCCCGATCTGTGAGGATGTTTTTCCGACCACAGTTCTGGCGTCGTGTTTCATGGCCACGTGTGTTACACCACTGCTTGTAGACACGTTCAACAGTCCGCCGCGAAATACCAACAAATCGGGCAACTTCCATCAATGTGTGACCATAGGCACAGCCAAACATGATTGCCCCTTTTTGCCACTCTGTTACGTCCGCGGTCTTAACCATCTTGCCGCACACACACCGCTTGGATAGGTTCTGTGTCACTCCACAGTAATGCCCTCTGATCGCATCGAGGCAATGTAGGCACGTTTGGCCATGTGATTCGATTAATACACCATCTGAACTTATTTGCCGACGCAGCCTTGCTCTCGCGCGGGGTGACTAATATTTTCTCCGGGGTGCTTACCTTTCCATTGACTATTTTGGAACAGACAAAACAAAACAAAAGATCGTGCGATGTAGGCCTACTCAAGGAATACCAAATATACTACTCTCCAACTGAAATTGTACCTATACCAACTTTCTAGAAAATCAATTAGGTCTACAATATAGCTAAAATGTGACGTAATTCAATTACTCATAAAGGGTAATTAAAAATTTAATTAAACAAAATATAACGAAACTACAATTACTTGAAATACTTTAATATCCATACAAATAGTTCATTCCTTTAATTACATCCCGAAAAGGCTCACTACATCAAGTTCTTAAATTGCAGACAAAAATCGATTAGTGAAGATCCTTCTACTGACCAATGTTTCATTTTTTTGCAATATTAATTGAAAACCTAATAATATGCTTTCCTACTATACACGTGCACGTAATTAGTAAAACTAACAGAAACAAAATAAACATTATCCGCCTTATGCAGAGTCGTTTTGAGGTATGATTAGCATTATACTAAAAGTCTGACTACTACAGGAAACATATGTTAGTCAAACTCTTTAGTATGGTACTAATCACGCTTCAAAACGACTCTGCATAAGGCCCCATGCCTCATACACAGTATTCTAAACATAAGTGACGATTACAAAAGTGTTTAAATTATCAAGCTGTCTGTGCTACAGAAGAATTCTTCTCACATGACTTCATGTGTGTTCGCAAATTCCACTTCTGAGCAAATCTCTTCCCACATAAATCACACACAATTTTACGCACTCCTGCATGGAGTTTCAAATGCGTTTGCAGATTGTTGTAACGCGCAAATTTACGACCACAAATCTCACATACAAATGGTTGTTCTCCTGTGTGGGTTGTCATGTGTAGTTTAAGCGTAACACTGTTGGCAAGTTTTGCACCACAGAGTTCACATTGTTCTGATTCATTGTGGGTCTTCATATGTTGTTTGATCCGTTGTTTCCTCACCACTTTTCCACAAATTTTGCAAGATATGAAAGTGTATTTGTGACTTGTTTTATGGCTGTAGAATTGCCTTCTTGAAACAAATTTCTTATCACATTCAGGACAACTATATTTTTCAATTCCTTCATGTTCTTCCAAATGGACTTTCAACAGTTTCCTTAGTATCTTCTTATTACATATTTCGCATTTCACACTATTTTTGTCTTTTTCATGAATATTTTTAATATGATCAAATAGTGAACCCTTTGATAAAAACAATTTGTCACAAAACTTGCATGCGATATCTCTGGTACGTGTGTTTGAATGTATTATTAAATGTCGTTCCATAAGACAAAATTCGCTGAAGCTTTTAGGACACTGTGGGCACTTATATTCTCCAATGTTATGCTTCTTCAACATATGTCTCCGACGATCTTTAGGACGACAAAACCTCTCTCCACATACAGTACAGCTCAAATAATAGAAAACGACGTACATTTCTGTGTTTCGGTCATTAATTCTGAAAGATAATAGAAAACATGAGTATAAATTCATACTTATTACATCAGAGAGAGACAGAAAAACTGCATATAAAGATACAGTAGAGTACCGATTATCCGAGTTTCGATTAACCGAGGTTCCGTGTTATCCAAGTTCAATCCAAACAAACAAAAATTAAGTAGTCTTATAATGATAGGTAGTTGGCAGGCTTTTGTTTCAGCAAGAAAGCAAAAATCAAGCTGCCTTAAAGATAATGACTCCGGCCGACATTACTACAATTAAGCAAGGGAGCTTTAATTATTACATATCTCGAGTTTCAATTTGAGAAGACACTCCTCTACGTCGAACAGCAAGACAACCCGATACCAGTTAACAACATGGTGTTGCGACGTCTACGCAATATAGCAGCCAAAAACGAGGCAGGGTAGTGAAACAGAAGTCTATGAAAGAATGTTTAAAAAACATGTGCATGCTAAACAGTGCTACTTTATTTGTATTCTATTCTCTATTGCGTTTTACTTATGTACGTGTCAATATCAAACTGAAGTTTGTTTACTGTATTATGGCTAATTCCTTATGTATGTATGTATGTATAATTATTAATATTGCACTATATGTTTAATAAAAATATTAAGTATAAAAATAATAATCTAATAAAAATAAATAATCAATAAACGGCAATAATAAGTACTGTACAAACTTTTCTAGATTCCATACGTGTTAACCGAGTTTTTGTTTACCCGAGTTATACCCGGTCCACACTACCTCAGAAAATCGGTACTCTACTGTATTTGATCATTCACTTAACGTACTACTTTAATAGAACACTTTTGGGAGAAGTAAGGTTACACACTTATTATTCCAAAGAACTAACCATCATGCAGCTAACGTATAAAGTGACCGCGTGTAGATACATTTCTAATTAAACTTTTTACAGTAATTTGAGGATCTTGAATAGAACGGAGGTATTTCGTACATCTATGAAGTCACGAGAAGAGATACCTAAAACTTGAATATTTATATTTACTTATATCATAAATTTGACATCAATTTACTAGGTACCCCATGGATATACTCAAGCTGTATAATTTTTTTCCACCCAATTCTTCGCAGACACTTATACTCCATCTTCCATTGTGAAATATTTTCTGTTGTTTGTTACCATGTTTGCTTTAGACAAGAAGCAGAACAAACATGCAAATGTGTAAACAGCATTACACTGCGAAGAAACTACATGCAAGTACAGAAACGTAAGTAGGCTACAAAAAAAGAGATGAAATATGTCTATATCTGGACACGTAAATGATTATGAAATATTTCGTGGAATGAGAATGTAAGTTGAAATGGGAAAACCAGAAAAAAAAAAGAAAATAAACAGAACAATGTTATCCATCAGAAACTCACATGAGCTGAAATTCTCTGTGTTTATACGATTAAACTGATGAGCGCAATAGACAAATAGTTAAAAGTAAATAATTGCACAATTTCAACTTGGAATTAGTTGTTGCATCCTTATTGGTATGCAACCGTGTACATCATATTGCATCGTATTGATGGAATATTATTGGTGAATTGGCAATGGCTTTCATGTTCTTGATGCTATTCTTTACATTTTCGACGCTTTCAACTCACGTTTACTGAGTATGAGTGTATTTCTGGGCATTTTGAATAACGTGTTTCCACACATGTGAATCACCCTGCTTCATCTGTTGTGCTCTACCGACACTCCAGAAGTCTTTCTAGAGCATTTGAGTACAAATTCGCAACACTTAATACTCAGAACGTCACTGTTGGCCAGCATCCGTACCTGGCGATTATGCAACCACACACAACAGGTATGAAGATGTTCGCCATTTTGTATTTGTTCCAGATATCGACTTAATACAAAATAATTATTGTTACCTGATAGAAACCCTATCAATTCATATCCATTTAGACCAATTTTCATTTGGTAGATTATCCGGGACTCCCTACGTTCATTTGGGGAATCCCTTGCGCGTGCATGATAGAATTATGAAACATGTAAAATTCAATACAGTAGGTATGACTTCTTCAGTGAATTTTTTACCCGCCCTCTTTACGTTGGATAGTTTCTGAACTATTGGCGTCCGAAAGTCATTTTCCCACGCTTTCGGCACCTTGTAGATCCGAAACTATGTCCGATAGCCGAAAGTTCAAGATAACTTTTTTTCTTGTCTCAGCGGCAGGAGTCACCTCCCAAGAGTTGTAACACTTATTTTGCAACACCCGATATATAATAATTATAAATATTTATTTATTTATTTATAGTTTTTCTACTTTATTGATTATGTTTCCAATAAATGATAATAAAATAAGTTGTCATTGAATTATTACAAGAATTTAGCTACCTTCTGTTCTGACCATTCAACTTAAAGGATCAGTTCGAGTTAAAAACAAGCTTAGTGCAATAGAAAGAGTAACAAAAAATAAGAGACCCGTATTTTTTAAAATCTTGATAGGCCGTCTCGTTCAGCTTCTATCGGCATTTGTTTTTGATGAATCGCAAATGCTGACGTCACCGGTGGGCTACGCGAGGAACTCAATGTGACTCAGCAACCACTCCCTTGTTCGCAGCTGATAAATCTTTAATAGCGCAGTGGATTTAATAGATTGTGTTTGGGGTTCGTTAGCAGTCTTGCTTTGTGTTGAATTTTTGAGGGTCGTTTTTGTTAGTTATTTTTCCTACAGCATTAGTATAAAAAATATAGAGTGAGCAATGTTTCTTTCAGACATGTTTTTGGTGGTGGTACTGCCTCCCGGAGCTCTAAGAGTGCCCCCCGGAGGATACCAAAATAATACGTCTATAATATAATAAATATAATAGTACTGTGTGAAAATAATGTGTCCCTCCGAGTGTGCCCTTCTCGGAACATTTTTTTAAAAGAAACTCTGGTGCGAAGTAGAAAACAAGTGTTAGTACAGCGCGTGCTGTGTCTGTGATGTGAAGTAGAAATGCCTAACACGTGCTGTGTTTTCGGTTGTAATTCTCGTGCGATTAAAGCTGAGGACATCAAGTATCTTTTTTTAATGTTTCTAAGTCGTAAGAAATCACCAAATGGATATAAATCATGGCTCAAGAAAATCAATAGGAAAAATTCTGTGGCAAATAATAACACTCCAAACATCTTGAAGAGTCCAACTTCTAGCAGTCATGTTTACTGAAAGAAAAGCTAATGCCAGGATAATTATTTACACGCAAACTGAAGGAATGCTGTTCTAAGTATATTATTGAAAGGTTTCGAATCCGAGCCATTGAACAAGCGCCGATCTATGTCCAGTTACCAACGTAAAAATATCGTACAAGAAGCAATTGACGATTGTAGTCAAGACGAGGCATTAGAGATAATAGCGACGTTGTCATTCATGATTCTGAAGGTACTGCTTTAGAAATAAATGTTCAATACAACTGCTATACAATGTGAATTGGGGAGTGAAATATAAGAGCTTGTAAAAAGAATTAGTGTTCCTCAGGACATTGATTCATCGTTTAATTTTTCTGTATCAAGTGACAATGATGATGAAACGGGTGAGAAGAGTTGTTCCGTGGAGAGCGATACGAATAAAACAAATTTAATCGGTAAAGTATTTTAAGTATTCTGGCAAACTTTACAGATATTTTTCATTTTTGCCACATATGTCACGCTCCTGTACATATCTTGAAGCACAAAATTATAGGGTCAGCATTGAAAATTGCAACAAAACGTGAAAATGAACATACTTATGTTTGGGAATCGGAACCATGATTAAAGGAAAGGTACTTAGGTGTTGTAACAGTCTAGTCCGCCATCTATTTACATGGTATTGGTTTCGAAATTTCAGTTCCTTTTCTGAAACGCTGAACTTATATTTTGCAGGAAAAATTACGTTTTATAATATTATAAAAAACTTTTGTGCAGCCCACCACCAGGTATTATCATTTTCTACATGCAGATGGCATTTCTAAGTCTTTGCAATCAGTTCTGTAAAAGGAAATCGCACTTTAGTATGTGCCACCGCACCTCTCACAAACGAAATGCTTGGCATTGTTTATGAAAGCGTGCTCTCACTACTTGACCACGAATGACGTCATCACAAAATCTTTCTTCCTCTGTTACTCGCTAACGACTGAACGTAACGCGATCAAACAAACACAATTCCTTTTAGAATTTTCAACTCTACAAATGGAAATAATTTGTAAAAAATGCATTTCTAAGTCGAACTGCTCCTTTAAGAACAAGAAAATAGAGTTAATAGATTTGTTTAATGAACAACTTATGTATAAATTGGTTGTGAGGGTCGAGATGGCCGACATATAAGATATATTATAAAATTGCGATGAAACGCTACAAATAATTGTGTCTTGTGGGCTGACATGTTTGTGACAATGGTAGGTAGCAGTGAAGTGTGATCTCACTACGACCACTTCTTCGCAACATGCCGACCTCGCAATGTTTTCAGTTTGGATGTGATATTTATAGATGGAAAATCGAAACACTAATACAGTAAACAAGTAGAACTAGGATAGTTAATGCAGTAAGGGTCGTAAGAAGGAACGTTCTGAAACTCACAGCCTGTTATTATGAGACTTCCTGCCATCTCTGATCCGAGCTGTGTAACCACGATTCAGACAGGGTAGACGAAAGGGCTTACAAATTTTAATGAGGATATCGACTTGCAAACTCTAAGTTGTTCCAGTTGAATGCTTTGAAATATCTAATCTGTTTATTTTTCTTTAATGTGATGAAGCTTAAATATCCGTCAAATTAAATATTAGAACTATTTATTTTACACCGTAATTTGGGCCTGCGGAACTCCATGGATATTCTGAAGTAATGGATTATGTTATATGCGACCCTATGTTATGCAATTATGTCTTTGATGGTTGAATGATTAAAATTTGAGTTTACTAGCAGGTAAAAGGCTAACATGAGTAACATGGCTTTTGATACTCCTAGACACTTCGCTTGCATTAACTATTTGCTTAATATGTCATTTGTTTACTTGCTTAGCGGCCACAAGCCGTCTTCACTCGAGAATCAACCCGTTGGAAATTACAAAGATCGACTCACTTCAACCAAGTTATCACTTGAATTAAATTTTATTCATAATTAAATATAAATTATGAAAACACATTCATCACAAAACATTACTTTTTGATAACTGAGCTCTTTGGATAGATTTACTATATAATTGGGCGGTTATTGGGCCGAGAGTGACAATGGATCATATAGGTTTGTGTGAGATTGATGAAAATTTAAAATATTGTAAAATGTAGTATCATTGGAAATTATAAATAATAGAAGCATTTCAAGTAAGTGTTGTAGATCCACGTTTCATCCTCGTTGCTGAACGGGACGCTGAACTCAAAATTCAATTCATTTGATCTATCACCCAGGTGGAATTACTGATATTCGTTTTGTTTGCATTCATCTTCAGGAATTATTATTATGAATTGCCTTCTTTGAATATGGTAAGAATTTTAAATACGAATATAATTTAGATGAAACTTAAAAATCCTTCATCTTAGTTACCAGTTACACAATTTTCCAGGACTTGCTAAATTCATAGTTTAAGCATTTTAACCGTTTAGCGTTTTCAAGGCACTTGCCTCTCGATTGGTTTCTGTGATTAGCCAACTGGATCCAATTTCTACTTTGTATTCCTATTTCTACGAGATCCATTTTAACATCGTCCTTCCATCTGCGCCTAGGTCTTCCTAATGGACGTTTTCCGATTGGATTTCCAGTCAAGACTTTGAAAGTGTTCCTACTTTCTTCTATTCTGGCTACATGACCTGCCCACCTAAGCCTCCTAGATTTGATGACTCAAACAATGTTTGGTAAAATGATACACATTATGTAGTTCCTCATTATAAAGTTTCTGCCATTCGCTATTCCCGTTCCTCTTGGGTATGAATATTCGTCTTAGGATCTTGTTCTCAAATACTTTCAGTCTACGTTCTTCTCTTAGAGAAAGCGACCATGTTTCGCAACCATACAGAACAACAGGCATGATTATCGTTTTATATATTTTGAGCTTCAAATTTATCGATAGAATTCGCGACGACAAAAGATTTTGAACTGAATAATAACACGAATTTCCGCTTTTATTCGACATTTAATTTCTTCGTGAATATGGTTTTGGTCTGTTAATACTGATCCTAGGTATTTGGAACTATCCATTTTATCGAAAATATTATCTGATATTTTAGCGCATTCATAATTTTTAGTATTACGATCTCGACGAATTTCCATGTACTTGGGTTTAGAAGTACATGCAGAGAAAACTAAGTTCCTGCAAGCATTTAATAAGATCTCTGGATTTCTTTCTATTCTTCTCTTATTACCCCCTATTAAATCTACATCATCAGCATACGCCATAACCTGGTGAATACCATTCAATTGTAGGCTGTGGTTGCTACCTTGTATTTTCCTTATAGCATACTCCAGGATAAAGCTAAATAATGACGACAATACATATCCTTGTTTCAGGCAATTCCGACCTGAAAGCTCGTGGACAAGGATTTTCCTATTTGGACTTTACTTTGGGATTCACTTAAACGTATCTTGATCTAAGTAGCTTTTGCGGTATTCCAAATTCTGTTATTCCCTGTTTCTCTCTTAACTGCGTCGTAAGCCTTCTAAAATCAACAAATAATATTGATGTATCGGAATATTGTTTATTTCCACTTCTTTTAAAATATTTGTCGAATGGTAAATATTTGGTCGATAGTTG
The DNA here is from genome assembly GCF_964235325.1 of Thermobia domestica. Lineage (NCBI taxonomy): Eukaryota > Metazoa > Arthropoda > Insecta > Zygentoma > Lepismatidae > Thermobia > Thermobia domestica. The sequence goes on along the minus strand of NC_137462.1, from coordinate 56,651,922 downwards.
ATCGATTTCGCTTAAATCCGCACTTATAATCTCCGATAATTTCATCTGTTTATTGGGCCAACCTTGCTAATAGAATGTTTGAGAGGATTTTATAGGAAGTTGACAGAAGAGAAATGCCTCGATAATTGTTACAATCGGTTTTGTCGCCTTTCTTGTGAATTGGAACAATAATTGATTCCTACCACTCTTGTGGCAATTCGTGTTTGTTCAGGATACAGAGAATGAGTTTGTGTATCTTGTTCAACAATTTCTCTCATCCAGCTAAATTAACTCAGCCGGAGATTTGTGTTTCTTTAATTTCTTTATAGTGATTTCTATTTCTGTTCGGTTAGGCTCTAGAATATATGGTTCTGCTGTGTGCACTTTCCTTTCCTTTAACATTAGTTTTTGGTTGCGTGTTAAGCAAATTGCCAAAGAAAACTTTCCATCTATTCTTTCCATTGTTACGTTGGTTTTCTTTAAGATATTAGCACGAAGCTGATAGCTTTTTCTTAAATTCGTTGATATCCTTATACATCCCAAGAATGGTTTTGTTTTTACTATTATCTTGAAGTTCATTAATTTTAATTTAAAAAAAAAATCGCGTTTCTTTTTTTTAACATTTTAGAAGTTTCCCGTCTGATATCAACGAAATTTTGTGTAGTTACTTCGTTCGGATTTTGTAGCCAACGCTGTTTCGCCTGTTTTCTCTTCTTCACTAGTTCAGTGCATTTCTTATCGAACAATGGTTTGTTCCTTTATACTTCCGCATGCCCCATTTTTTCTTTTGTTGAAATTTTAATGCTATCCCTCATTTCAATCCAAGTATCCTCAATACTAGTGCACTATGAACCTTCTAAAACCGAGAATCTATTCGACATTTCAATCTGGTATTCCCGTCTTGCATGGTTCTCTCTTAATTTCTTTAAATTAAACCTCTCCGTTTTCAGATGTTGATTATTTTTTTTATTCAACGATAATCTCTTTCTTATTATCGCTCCTACCAGGTACTGACCAATGAGACAGTCAGCTTCTCTGAACGACTGAAGATTAATTTCGTGAGAATTTTCTGATCTTCACGATAAGGTTTTGGATGCAAAATTCACAAGCCTAACGCCGTTGTCATTACTTTTCTTATGCAGACTTTCATTCTCTATATTCGGTTTGCAACTATCCTCTCGTCCTACCTTCCATTGAAATCCCCTAATAGAATTTTCATATACAGTGTCGCGGGAGTATGTCAAATACCCGTTCTACTTCTTCGTAAAAAAAAAAATGTCTTTATATCGCCATGCTCATCTTCTGTTGGGGCATGTACACTTAAAACAATATCACACCACCGACCCTTAAGAGTAATAAAAGGAAGTCTAGTATTAACAAATACAACCCGTTTAATTGCTGACATTATTCATTTGTGAACGAAAAACCTTGTTCCTAATTGGTGATTTATATTTTCCTCCCTGTATAACGACGTAAAATTTCCGGACTTCATGGTTCTATTTCCTTCCCGCCTAACTTCCTGAACTCCTATTAGTCCATCCTATCCTTCTCTACCTCATTCGTAACGGATTTTAACTGCCTGCCCTATAAAGATTTCTTATATTTCCAAATCTCATGCCCATTTTACTCTGCCGAGGTAGTGTCAAGTTATCAGTCCTGATTCGAGGCTCCTTTTTATAGGATGAGGTTGTTATCCTCATGCCAAATCCTCAAGCTGGAGGATCACCCCTTGTGGTCTGTCCGCGATACTTATTCAATACATTCGTAGCTGACATTCATCCATAACCTGAGGACGCGCCATGCTGTGGTAACAGGAACTAACATTACATGAATTATGAGCGTTTAATTAAACAAAAAATTCTAAAGATGATACAAATACTAATTGATAGATCTCATAAAGCTTAACAAAGTGATACGAGGCACGTCCAGAAAGTAAGTTCCGTTTGGTAATAAAATTAAATTGTGTACAGATACAGAAAAAAATATTTATTGCACGAAATTCTACAACTCTTAAACTACTTTTCCACGTAACTGCCGAAATTTTACAGGCATTTGTCATAGCGTGGCACAAGGTTTTGTATACCTTCTTCATAGAAGTTTGCCGCCTGCGTCTTCAACCAGTTGGAAACAGTTTCTTTCAGCTCGTCGTCATTGTTGAAGTGTTGACCGCCAAGGAAAGACTTGAGATGTAAGAACAGATGAAAGTCGCTAGGAGCGAGGGCAGGGCTGTACGGAGGATGGTCAAACACGTCCCAGCCAAATCCCTGTAGGAGGTTTTTCGTCACATTTCGTTCTTCACCGTGCACGTCACTACGCCCTTCATTGAATTGTCGGACCCATCTTTTCACCATTGAATCACTCATCGCATTTTGTCCGTAAACATCGCAAATTTGCCGATAAATTTCACTTGGTTTCACTTTCCTCGCATTTCACAAGCAGCGGGATTTTCAATCAACACCGACATTGTAAACAAGCACAACAAAGCGTACGTGACTGACAGCGATCTCCAAATGGCGCACGTTTCTTCTCCTTGATACAGAGCGTCTACCGCGCATGAGCGGAACTGCGATCGCAGCGCTGTAGCGGAGATAAATTGAAACGGAACTTACTTTCTGGACGTGCTATGTATATGTGAGTAAAAGCTCATGCATAAGTTTAGAGAAAATTGAGAAAAACGGATTTCTTAATAAATCTAAAAATTGATGTTGTACAAGAGCTATGCTACTTAATGAAGTGAAACTGATATTAAAATATACTCTTATTAAGCCCTCCATAATCATACTAGTAAAATGAAAGGGCATGGTACAGTTAATGAAACACTGTCTAAAATTAGCTCTTAAACTTTATTTTTTAAATTATATTAGTGTGCAAAGAAGAAACATATATCAATCGACCGATGTCACCGAAATGACAAAATGACAACGAGAAGGCAGTATTTCTGTTGTTTGTGTTCTCTTGACGGTGACACACATCTTAATTTTAACTTAAGCTCAAGACAGTTTTTTTTTTCTTTTTATATAGATACATGATACGCGACGCATATGAGAGACTGTCTTATTTTCAGTGAGGGACAGCGTGTGTATACGATTGCCTGCTACATACTAACTGCTTCAGTTACTGATGTGTTCACAAAGGAAACAATTTAGTTTTGATTGCATGTTATTTTTATAACTTGGTCAGTGTCTTTTGCGTATTTATTACTAAAGAAGGCTACGTTTCTCCTCCTTGCAAAGAAAGAGAAAAGGAGCAGGAAAAGAGACGTGAGTTTCCTCAGACTTCGCATCCAAAGGCTGGCCCACAGAAAGATAATTTCAAGAAAGAAACAAAAGAAGTGCAACTACCTCACGCCGGACACGCCGTTACAGATCTATGTTCCTACCACATCAACAAAACGACTTTCACCAAATCGGACAAGCACTTCTCAGATCTTTTACTTTACACTTCAGGCAAGGAAACAGCCGGGTTTCACGATCCACTTGACGTAGTTTGTGATTAACTTGTGTATGTGGAGGACCTCAAGATTCTTTTCTCTTAGCAGGCTGCAAAGCATCCATGTCGACCGATGATAAAAGCTTAAACAATATAACTTTATTCTCTGTATTTTCTATGGACTAAACTAATTCGGTATCTTTCTATTGCCTTGATCTAACGATTGCTATGTCTTTGGTGTTCAATAGCTGGCGTCTTATGGAATCATTCATGCCCCAAACACGGACTGGTCTTGGTGGTGTTGGTCTGAAAATGAAGAATAGTCACAAAATGTGGAATGCTGTTTTAACTCTACCATAAAGTGCATAATAGTTTTGCTTGGTTTCTGGTGTAAAAGATGGAACGAGTAGCGTTCAGCAACTGCATTCACCTCTGACGCGTAGTATTCCTTTAGTTCTTTATATAATTTGTCGGATGGATTGGCCAACAAATATCTCTGAATTGATAATACGTCTGAAGTGCTATGAGACCCAGCAGTGTCCAGACTTTACGACTTTCCTGATATTGCGCACCAATACCCATATGTTCATACGATTAATCTAAATACTAAATGGTTGAAACAAACAGCGATTACATTGTGATGTCGTAAGACAGAAATTTGTAAACCAAATTTCGCCATGTTGGAAAATTCTTGTGAATATACTAAATGGGTAAAACTAATTCTGTCAATGTATGACAGTGGTCGAGATTCATCAGTAAAGGGAAGAGGAGTAGAGAGCTGGGTAATCTTATTGATATTTAGGAACGTAAAGATTGCTTTGTTTAAACTTCATTCATCTTTCTTCTAATCATCTTTACATTCTACATACAGCCAAGGGCTTTCATAAACTTTTATAATTTTTGAAGAATTCTGCGCATTTATTAGCTTCCAATTAATATACAACAGGTAATCTATAGCTATTCGCTATAATTTCTTCAAAAACGACAGAGTAACTGTTGCAGCTTTGTAAATTAAGATTAACAATGCTGTCCGTCTGTCCAGGAGAAAAAAGTCTCAAGAACTGCTCGACGAATTGTCACCAAAGTTGGTCCGGAGGTAGAAGGTCAAATGCTAGGATTCGGGTTCGTCGATGGAAGCAATATTCAAATCAGAAGACGTAGATATCAACCATTTTTGGTTTTCACGCTGATCATTGTAGAGAAAAGAAAGACAATACGAGGAATAGATAAAAAAAAAAATAATGGTAACATTATTATAATTCGTACTTTACTTCCTTCAATGTAATCGCCTTCCTTTTGTCACAGTTGTGCAAGGTGTCGTACACAGTTAGGGCATCAATCTTTATCGATAACAGGCTGAGACCGCCCTATGGTAAGGAGGGCTTCTTGTGTTGTAGTGCTTTCCGCAAAGTCATTTCTTCATTTTGGTGAAAAGGTCATCACGAAGTTCCTGAAAACATTTTTGTGTATTGTGCTTCAATCTTGATCCACGCACGTTGATCATCTTTTGGAAAAAATGTATTGGCGCTTCCAGTTTCCTCCTATACTTTACGACACTGCTGCTTTTGACTGTTACGACTCGCCACATTTCATCGCTCACATTCCCTTATCAGCCACGGAACTCTTGCAATGTTGAGATACAGCTCTCTGGCGTGACTACAGTGTTGCCAGTATTTCGAAGTATTAAAACTTACCTTTCGCGGATCTTTGGATTCGCTAACCGGACATATCTGACGTGTAAAATACCACAAGAATACAATTTCCTCTTAGCAGTGTTGCCAGAGCTACTGATTTTTGCAGGAGATCTCCTGCTTTTTCTATGTTCTACTATGAAAGAAAATGAAAAGTTAACAATCTCCTGCTTTTTCCTTACTTCGAGAAGTTAAAGAAATATATTATTATAAATATTGAATTTTCATGTTTCCCTTACATAAAAAGAGAAAATTTCTCTGTATGCATACACAAAGCTCTCTAGAAGCATATTGTTATAGAGCTATATAATGTGAATACAAGGATACAACTGCACGTAATCTTCTATATGTATGATGGTTCGCGATCTTTATGACTTACTGTAAGATTTACGAGTAAGTGCTGTTTAGATTGGGACTTGGGTTGGAAGCAGGTAAAATTGAGGGGTATGCTGGGGGGACGTCGTTACCTTACTTCCAAAAATATCTATGGCGTCCCCCACTTCCTAAAATATACATTAAATAAACATAGGCAAGAAGGCCGCCTACGGCCTATCATGCGTCATCCTACTATTTCAGAACCGCTTTTACCCCTGGTTGGAAGAGTAGCTTAGATCACTTCTCCACGATCGTCAGCTCTTATTTTGAAGTAACTGAAATTGAAATTTATGTTTTGTATGTATTGTTTTATTTTGAAATTAAAGTAATAATGAATTCTGGACCTGCTGTTTTGACCGCTGTCCCCTTAATAATGGCAAATTTTTTTGGTCTCCCTGCATTTGCACTCAAATGCCGCCACTTTAGGTATCTACTGCTTTCTCCTGTTTTTTATGTTCGAATCTTCTGCTTTTCCAACTGATTGGTCTGGCAACACTGCCTCTTAGTTTCTGGGATGAAAGATTTCAACACAGTACAACTCATACTCTGATTTAAATATTGAGCATTTGTAACCTCATCTTGTTAATGTTATTGTGATTGATGCCTAATAGTGGTATTCAGTCTTGCAATGATAATCGTATACATATTTATTAATTCCTTTGTAATATGCACCCTTATCCTCTAGCAACTTAATTTATTGCAATGCTACGTTGAAAAAAAAAAGCGAGATGATATAATTGTCTGATTTAGAAATTGTAGCACAGGGGGATGCGAAGATGATGTTATTGGCATATAATCAGTGGCGAAGGGTGGTAAGAGGCCCTGAGGCCCGGCCTACCCATTTACTTTCAGAAATTATAATTTATAATTAATTCATTTTCCTTGCACAGAATGCATGATATTTTCTAAGTTGAAAAAAAATTGTTCGATGAAGAAATCATGGTTGGCACCACTGCTAGGAGGCTCACCGAGCAGTGTCTCAGGTGCAGTAGAACTACCGCCAAGCTACTCAGAAAATCTCGCGAGAGAATGTGTTGGAAATGACGTTTTCTTTACCAGCGTATAACCTGCGAAAGAGACCGGCCTCAGCGCTTATCGACTTTCGTTTCTATCTACTAGTTTCTCTCGAGACCTTCGATTTCGATTCGATATATCAAACAAATAAAGAGCAAGATAACGTGGGCTCCATTCCGTTCCTACTTTGCTTAATTTTGCGGACTCAAACGCAACGCAAAAACTGGAACAAGAAATTCTAAAGGCGTTACGCCTATTATCGCAAACTAATGCCCCTTTATTCCGTTGCGTTGGCGCAAACCTGTACGAAATCAGACTCGTTGAGTTCATTAGAAAGAGTGTGTGATTTTGAGATTTGAGTGATTTTTTCTTACATTTGCAAAAATGAATGAGAGAAAATGTCAGTATGTGGAGAATATGAATATACGTAATATAATTCCTATTAAAGAACCTTCTATGTGAGTGGTCTTTTGGAAATTAATGTTATTAAGGAGCGAAGACTAACGCCTGTGTTGAAAATACAAAAAACAGAGGGTAAGAGAGTTCTGCATGCATTGGTACAATATATATATAAGTCTGATTATTTAAGTCTGATTTTGTTTTTAAAGGGGAATTAGGTGACACACAAAATATCTTGATTGAATGCTTGTAATGTGTTTTGAACAATGTAATTAAAGACAAAATTTTACAAGCAGAGTTTGTTTCAGTATTTTCTACATGTAGACTAAACAACATATATTTCTTGTGAAGCGCAGATAATGTGATAGTCCATCTTTCCCACCCGATCACGCCAATTAAAATAATTAAATTGCATTCTGTCGGATTAAGATCATCTATGAGTCAGATACGTCAATTTCATTATGAAAATTGAGGTCCGGATCGAATAAGTGCTGTCGATGAACTACAATTGCATTAAATTTATGTGAATTCGTCTTCTTGTATTTCTGTAGTAAAATATTTATGTCTAATCTGTTTCATTTTACTATTATTATTATTATCAGTGGCGTATTTAGGGGGGGCTTCCGGGCTTAAGCCCCCCCGAAATCTTACTTGCTATACTAAAGTATATGAAATACCTTGCAGAATTTTCACATTTTCAGGCAAAGCCCCCCCGAAAGTTAGCAAAGCCCTCCCCGAAACAAAATCGTAAATACGCCACTGATTATTATTATTATTATTATTATTATTATTATTATTATTAGTAGTAGTAGTAGTAATAGTAATAGTACTAGTAGTAGTAGTAGTACTAGAACATTGGGCCTACCCTCTTGAAACTATCACCCTTCGCCACTGCATATAATTGAGAGCTATGTAGACTAATTTATGGTAACGAAAACATATCTATATTACGTTGTATTGGAATATTACACTATTGCTCAATACCTCAGCGCTGTAATTATGAAGAAAGGAAAAAGGCGAAGTCTTGATTTCAGATATAATTGAGCCATCTATTCATTTCCAGCAAACCTGGCATAATCTCTTGATTGTCAACGTTTAACAAGTTAATACATTTATATCAATAGTAAAAAACAGTCTAGACAGCTTATATCCATCAACTTTAGCAGCAATTATCTTGTCTTATTTCTTTATGTTGCTGCCTAGTGTTGTATATTTTTTCTCTTTCTCGTTCCAATGGCGACTTGGACAGTGTATGACTGAGCATACGAAATTTTTGGCTCGTTACTCTGGTATGGTTCAAATTTAGTATATTATTTTTTTTTAATTCAGCCTACCAAAATTATTTTATTTTTTTTATAAAGTATCTGCCTTTTATTGCCGAACAATGAGTGCGACAATGTTCTTAACGTTCTAGAGCAGTAATAAACAAAGAGCAATACAGTGGAAGCTACGTACTTTAGGTTTCGAAGTAACCTCCATCAGCACCCAACACCTTTTGCCAACATTACTGCAGCTGTACAATACCCTGGTGATAAAACTTGGCGGTCGTGAAAGCAAAGAAGTCCGTGAGTGCGTTCAGCAAGTCTCCCTCGTTTGCGAAGGACCTTCCACGGAATTGGTTGTCGAGAGAATGAAACAGGTGGTATACTATCTGTTGGCACAAGCTCCCGTGAATATCGTGCATGACACAGTGTTTCCCAGCTAAGTAGCTGAAGGGTCTTCCGGGTCCTCTTTGTCACATGTGGCTTGGCATTGTCGCGCAGGAACAGCACACCCTTGCGATTCATTAATGTCAGCTCTTTCTGCCGCAATATTGTAACTGCATGGGTTTTCTCCCTTCGGGCAAACATTTTTCACCATTAAGAGACCATCCACAGAGCATCCCTACTTCTTTACTCCCAGACAATACAGCCTTCTACTGTGATGCCAGTGAACAGGGAAGGGGTGTTTTTTCCCACGTGTTTTCATCTAATGATGTTATCCCAGAGTCAAGCCTAACTCTCCACGATCAAGATCCGAGACTTAACGACTGTAAGACGGTGTAATGGTTGGTTCTACAAGAATAGATGATATCATCTACCACCTACTTACGACACTACAATTTTCATGCACTATTATTACTTCAAATCTACTTGTCTTGCATCTATTAAATAAAAGCACTATTTCCTTTCGTGCCTTTATTATTGATACCTGAATGATGATACAAAAGCGATAATTATTGTTATTTTCCTTGAATAATATATACTGATTTGCCCCTATAAGTGACAGACCGTGGCACTGCGAGAACGTTCGTAAAATGAAATAATGACGCCAATTTCTGATTTGTCTCCTGGTTAATCCTTCATACAACAGTTTTTGAGTAACACGGTGTATTCTATGCGTACCACTAACACTTGTCCTTTCAGTAACGAAATCCAACACTTTTATCTTTCTTCGACGTGTTTTGACATTATTTTACGTATTGCAGCAACAAGTTCATTTCTAGTGCATTACCAATCTACACTTTTGAAAATTTATCAAATGGCTTTGGCTCTGACAAAGATAAACGACTTCTTTTTCGGACAAGAATCACTGCATGTTCGAAGCTTTGGACGGCTTACTGTGCAAATAATCCGTGGGTCCGCCAAAGTTAGACTCACAACTCTTTTTACTGATGTGATCATATATCTGGGCAAGTACGTAGAAACAAGATAACTACAAATTAGTAAAATGTCAAAGTTTGACAAATCACTTATTATTATCAATATGTGGATGATCGTCTGTAACTTAAATAGGGCTATAAGGACAAAATTTTAACCAGAAATAACACTGGGAACTAGTCTAATCTAAAGTGACTAGATCACACCATCTTTTAATTTTTGCTGAATCATATTGTTCGTTTCACTCAGAAACACACTTACAATTCTGCACACACATATTGAGAAGCCCAGAGTTTCCTTTCTTCTTCTTTTTGTTTTATTTATTTTGTTTAACCATTTTGCCACTAGGTGGTAGCATAATCGAGGGACAAAACACAACCAGTGTCTGGTACGATTACAGCGTTTGCACACGTTCCCGGTAATGCCGGAACCGGATCTGCTTTGCACACGCGACCGGCAAAACCGGTGCCCGCGCTGTTTTGCACACACATCCCGGTAATGCCGGTGCCGAGAAGTAGTTTCAGTTTGAACGTGAAGGAGAGAACATGAGTCCAGCAATAAACAAACGATATCACTCAGTCGACAATCGTTCTATGGAACAAATGCCAGACCAGCGTCATACTAAAGGCCTGACTACTGTAGGAATCATATGTTAGTCGAACTCTTCAGTATGGCTCTAATCATGCGTCAGAACAATTCTGCATAAGGTCCAGAGTATTTTTATTATGCTCTATAGGGTAAAGCAACTTGCAGCCACAAGTCTGGAAATTTTCTTGTTCTGTTTGTGCTTTTTCAAAAATGAAATGAAATCTTTGTTTTACGTCCCAGGATTACGTCGGTTAGGCTAAAGGAAACGGGTCGGAAAGCGTGTGCAAGCTACCATTTGATTACATTGCCGCCGATTCCAACGCCGGCATTGCTGGGGACGTGTGCAAACGCTGTTAGGAATGTCACAGAAGGCCCACTCTTCTCCACGAGTGAGCAAGCGACCAAAGATGGGCGTGGTTAGTTGCCGAGTGAACAAGGATAAACAGCCTGTCACTCGTTGTTTCTTGTTTGCTGCCGACAATGTGTGTGGTATTCACTTGCTTATCTTGTATAGCTGTTTTCTGTAAGAGAAAACGCAAAATTACGTTGGCTAACGCAAAATCCGAATGAAATAACTACACAAAAGTTTCTAGACATCAGGCGGGAAACTTCTAAAACTTTCAGAACAAAGAAATGCCATTTTTTGAAAGCAAAAATTAAGGAACTTGAAGATAATGTATAAATAAAAACATTCGGGACATGTATAAGAGAATCAACGAATTTAAGAAAGACTATCAACCTCGTGCTTATATATTAAAGAAAGCTGACGGAACAGTTCTCACTGATACGGGTAGAATCTTAAATAGATGGAAAGATTTCTTTAACGATTTGCTGAACACGCAGCCAAAAACAAATGTGCGTGGAGAAAAGGAGATACATACCGCAGAACCATATATCACAGAACCCAACCGAATAGAAGTAGAAAACGCTATAAAGAAATTAAAGACACAGAAATCTCTAGCTTTAGATGAAATTCCGGCTGAGTTAATTTTAGCTGGAGGCGAAAAATTGTGGAACAACATACACAAACGCATTCTCCTTATCTACAACAATGGAAAGAATCAATCATTGTTCCAGTTCACAAGAAAGGCGACAAAACTGACTAATAATTATCGAGGCATTTCTCTTCTGTCAACATCCTATAAAATCCTTTCAAATATCCTATTAGCAAAATTGATCCCATACGCAGATGAAATTATTGGAGATTATCATTGCGAATTTAGACGAAATCGATCAACTATCGACCAAATATTTACCATTCGCCAAATACTCGAAAAGAAGTGGGAATACAATACCCCGGTTAATCAACTATTTATTGATTTTAGAAAGGCTTATGAGTCGGTTAGGAGAGAAACATTATACAACGTTCTTACAGAACTTTGGATACCGAGAAAGCTAATTAGATTAATTAAGATATGTTTAAATGAATCCCAAAGTAAAGTCCGGGTAGGAATATTTTTGTCCACGAGCTTTCACGTCGAAAATGGCCTGAAACAAGGAGATGCGTTGTCGCCACTATTATTCAACTTCGTTCTGGAATACGCTATAAGGGAAATCAAATATAGCAACCAGTGCCTAGAGTTGAACGGTATTTGTTTTGTTGTTAAGATTGTTTACTTTCGTAAAAAGGTTTTAGACGGTCGACTGAAATGTCCTCGATTGTATTTTTGAAGGAATCGGGTAATTGTACTCTATACAAGTTCAATTTAGAAATGACGCTTGTAGGTCCGTAGTATCTTTTAGACTAACTTCGGGTTGACCTCTCTTGCGGAAAGGGAAGTAAACAAGAAATGTTTCAGAATGTTGGAAATGTATATGCCTGTGCCTTCTTCTATCAAAGTATTCTCTCGTTCATACACTTGTAAGAAATTTTGTTTCACTTTGTCTCTTATCTTAAACTAGAAATTTCCTTTCTACTTGTAGTTAGGGGTTTATATTTCACTTGTTGTCTATCACGGTCCTTGGTTCATAACCATGCATCGAAAAGAATGTTGATTTCTTAGTTTCTGCTTGATAAAATTTATTGGCTCCAAATATCACGTGTGGTACTAATTTCGGTCATTATGATTGGTCCTCTTGAACAAAAATTTTAATGAAGTTTGAAGGGTTTTGTTGACAATCTCCACAAGCTCATCAATATGATTATAGCTCGGACAAATTTGTATTTAAAATCATAGATTTCCTCCAAATTTTGAAGTAGTTTTTCTTTATGGACTGCAAGTTGGTCTAATTGGGTATTACTAAATAAACCGAATCGTCACTTCTATTCCAAGAAATCATTGTAAATTATACACAAGATTGTTCAAGGTAAGATGAAACGATATAAAGTACATGCATGGCTAGCAGACGCCCCTCCTCCACCACTGATTGTTTTCGATGTGAGACCCACGAGCTCACACAATGACTCTGTACCAGAATTTCCACTCGAGGAGGCTTTGCAGAACATGAAGAGGAACAGCCTGTCGGGGCATGTTAAAAACTTTCTAAAGGCCTTCAATAGTACATGGACGGAACCGAGCGAGGGCCTATTTCAAGAGCGCAAAGCCAGAGAAATCCATGGACGATGCGTCCGGGGACTTGACAGGAACACACGAGAATAGCACCACTTTGATACCTTACTCGACCTCTTTCTATGTGTAGTAGGTCAGCGAAGACCGGGAAGTGTAACTGGAAGCCTTATCCATATGAATGGAGAAGCTCTCCTGTCTGTACAGTCGATCTGGGTCGAATAGGGGGAATCCATTAATTCTTCCTGAAGGAAGCCGCATTGATATTCACGTTGGATGGCACCCACACATGAAGTGCACTTCGATAGCAGTACACGACCAATACTGTATAGAAAATTCTCCCTGTATTGGCGGACCAACTTGATATGGTCCCACTTCTTTGGTTTGGTAGAAAATGGTCCGTGTCTAATTGGTGTCCTTCATGTACAGACACCCTTCATCTAAGGTAACGACCCGTTTCCTGGGGTTGTTGAAACTTTTCAGGATGTGCCAATCAGTCAGAACTTGCCCTTGAGGCTCCTCCCAGGTTACGGTGAATGATGTGGACAGTGCCGATAGAGATGTATCGCCTGATCAAACTCAGTTGTGATGAGTGGTTCTCCATGACACCACAGCAAATGGTACGCAATGGTGATGGCCAGCTGAGGTCGGCTTCAGGTTTTGTTTCTGGCGTACCTCTGTTCTTCTGGGGGTAGCGCGACACGTCCGTTGACCAAATCTCCAAACCAAGCTTCCTGAAATACTCACCTATCGCTGAGACTTCATTGCGCCTTGGAAAGTCAGTAGATGTAGCCATGGGTACACAGTCATACCTGCACCGATCGCACTCTCTTGCTCACTGTTCATTTACTAGGCCTTGCTTCACACGTAGTCCAAGTGGCTCCGCACTATGTGCCTCTGACTCACCGTCACGCCACGACAAACTTGTTTCATCTTATTTTGAACAACCTTCTTTAGTACATACCTCTTAACAGCAAGTATCTATCGCATTAAACACTAAGTTCTATTTAGAAATTTGAACTACGTTGCGTATGTGTATTTCAAGAAAACATTAAATGTTAACTGATTTTTATTTACTTTTTTCTCCCACATGTAGAAAATATATTATTACATATCTGCATTTACTTACATATTTACATGCACTAATCAGCCTATTCGTTCTCAAATCCTACCAGAAGTTAAAATGGAAAATATCACGTATAATTTGTCTGTTGATACAATACGTCACAGAACCTCTAATTTATATTGCGTTGCAGCGAGCGTACAACGACCAGATTCATTCAGCGCGGCAATTGAAGCGAATGTTAAGGGCCATACGCATCATAGTCGACACGTCTCAACCTTCCCCTTGACTGTGCAATGCATAAAGCTTCCAAAGTGATCCCTCAGGTAAGGTTAACACTGAGGGCTGATTGGTCTAGCCACATCTCGAGCGAGGCTAACATTTTTTTTTTTTAAAAAAAAAGTTGAAGGTGAAACTCCGAAGCTCAATTCTACTATGATAAAGCATTAACATCGTAAGCAGCAACTGCATAGTTACAATGTATGCTATATAAAAAAAGATAGAGAGAGAAGAAAGAAATGTTCTGAACTTTGTTCTTGTAAAGGCAGAAAAATAACTGTGTAGAATAGGAATAAAGTTCTTTTTTAATTTTCAGATAAAGTCTGTTAACTTCCAAGATGATATAAGAAAGTTATAGAAAAGCGGAAAAATAACGCTGCAGATTAGGAATACAGTTATTTTTTAATTTTCAGGTAAAGTCTATTAACTCGCAAAAAGAAATAAGGAGGATATGTAGCTAGAAAACGTGAGAGGTTGTAGCTTTACAATAGAGATCCCACTAGAAATACATTACCTATATGCTGTAGTTTTTTTTTCTGACAAAATCAGCCCATAGTATTTTCGAGAATGTATTTTCTAAACAATTTTCCAGTAAAGGTTAACCTTAGGAGGGCATAAAAGTTAGGTCGATAAATACAGTATTTTGGGGGAAAATTCCATGCAAATAGCGTATTGTTATCAACCAATTGCATACAATTGTATAAGACACATACATACTTAGCTAGTACATATAATGAAAGCCGCACGTCTCAAAACCACGCACCAAACTTTGCAAGCTGCTCATTACAAGAAATTTTTTTGCATCTAGTAGTCAAAGCCCAGATTTAAATATCTGGAGCATTTTACTAGTTCCTCAGAGCCAACCCACCTTTAACACATTAAACCCTGCAACATCCTTACTATTTTATTCTGATATCTGACAACTGATATATAGCATTAGTAGCTCTATTTTCTACTGAATTAGACCTACTACTAGTCAAAGTCTAGATTTTAATACCCCTTCATACCCATCATACGTTTTTCTAAAGGAAAATGAAATATATCTGAGTTACTTACAGCCATAGTGAAAAAAAAGAAGATATACTTTCACCAAAATTTCGTTTCCCGATATTTCTGTGCTGCAAAATTTCCTGCACCGAAAGTTTCAGCACAGGAGACGGGGTTGGATTGCTTTCTTCAGAAAAAGAAAGTATTTTTTCTTCGTCAAAATCTGTTTTCAATTTATATTTTAATATTCAAAATCTACTTCTAGTGCTCCCAACGGGTCGGGTCGGATTGAAGACCGACCAGACCCGTGACCCGAATTGACTAAGGGTTGAGGAAACGGGAGAACACCTGTGATTTTTTCCAACCCATCAACTTTCATTCCAAAATAGGTTCTTATGATTCCGGGACCCGCGCCACTTTGATTTTTCTTTCTCGGTAATTAAAACGTATTTTACAGTATATACAGTTGCAAATAAGAAGATACATAATATGAATTTTGTAATTTAAAATTTAAAAATACAGTATGATAATGAATTATAAAGTACTAATTTTATTTCATCACTTTCAGCCCAACAAATGAAATTCAAACAATTCGCACCCTGGGTCTTGGTCCCGCATTTCGTAATCTTGGTGGTCTTTCATGCTATACAAGAGCAAAGAATGCTCGCCTCATCGGTACAAATGAAGACCAAGTGTGATTTTGATTATGCTCTTTCATACTATACGGAAAGCAAGAAAATAAACTTCACCAATTGTGCTTCACTAATTTTATTTCACCAAGCCCAAGAACATCGATACAAGAATAAGATAAAGATTGGATATGCAAGACGAAGTGCATAGTAATCTTGCTCTTGGCCTTGTTTTGGTTATCACCAAGTAGCGATGAGCATAAGGTCCCTCGATTCTGCACCGAGCTAAGGGTGACCATGAGAAATGAATGCAATGGTGGAATGAAGAAATTGGGAGGAAACAGGAGAACCTCGAGAAAACCCACTACATGGCGTTTCTCCACCACAAAGCCCACTTAGCACAAGCTAAGATCGAACCATGGACACCATGCACCAGAGATGAATGTTCTACCACTGAGCCACCGCGGCCCTGCTTGGGCTTGGTCGTCTATATCCAATCTTTCTTTTGGGCTTGCTTAAACAACTTCTAGTTTTGTTTTAAATCCAGACTCCATATTGGTGTAGATATTAATATTACAGTCGATTGGTAAAATCAATCTTCCACATTTAAAAATTAAAGTACACACAAGTACAAAAATAAGTATTTACCATAAAAACACTAGCTGCAATTTTCCAAAATAGATTTATGCTTTCTATAAAATCAATTGAAAATTGCTATTTTTAATTAGGCAGCTAGTGAAAAACAGCAGCTTTCGACTCCAGCCGAGTTTAAGCTCAACCTAAACTCAGTTGACCAAAGTGAACTGATCCGATCCGACAACCTGGCCCGAATTGATCCGTCTCGGGCTGACCCGACCGGACTCGGGTCCGGTCGGTTCGTGTCAACCCGACCCGTTTGAGAGCACTATCTACTTCATATTAATATTCAGTGTCTGGTTTTCATTTTTGTGATATTTTCCGTTTGCCATTTTTCCATTGCTTTTTTTTATTTTATTCAAGTTTATTTTCCTTTGCAATTAAATTAGTTAACCTACAAATGTAATTAGTTATCATTATTGTATTCTTTATTGCTTTTTGCCGGTGATCTTATGTCCGCGACCCAGAATTTTTTTTTAGATCAACAGAAAGGAACTACTGATTAAGGAACATCAGATAATATAATAAACATATTAGCTATTAAAACTTGAAGTCATGAAGAAAATATATTATTTATATGAAATGTTTTCTCAAAGGTTGTCATTTTTATTTCAGATTACATCCATTGTGGAAGGGACAACGGCCCCGGGACATAATCATGAGCCGAAGCCACTAATTGAAAAGATGAAAAGAATGCGTGGATATAAATAATAAAGCTCGAACAGGATTGGAGAAGCCCGAACAAATAATAGCCGAATTTCTTCAAAACACTACAGAGGATGAAAGGTTGGAGTTTACAAACATCGAGACTGTGAAGCGTGATATTAGACGCCAGCGACGAAAGTTTACCCGAAGAACCAAAGAGTCTTAATGAAATTCGATTAGGTAACTGCACTCCTCACTTATATTTTTATTGTATTTTATACGGTGCGTGCAATGTGAAATATGCAATTATAGTAACACAAACATATTTTAATGCGAATATATTAAAATATAAAATGTTGTTCTATACTCGTGGTTCCTATGTTTGTTGTTGACTTTATTATTATTATTATTATTATTATTATTATTATTATTATTATTATTATTATTATAGATTTCTCAAAGTAATGTTGCTTTAAACTTGTAGCCTTAACGTTTATAGAGAACACAGCTTAATATTTTCAATGCTAATTAATTGTGTAAACTATATTTCCAAGATTGATTATTACATTGCTTAAATTATTTTCTTTCAGAGGGTGAGTAGGCAACCACAGGAGGTTCTGAGCCACAGAGGTTCCTACTATATGATAATGGACCGGAGGCTGAAAATAGGATCATTATATTTAGCTCTGATCGTCAGTTAAATAAGCTAGAAAGTTTGTCGACGTGGTATGCTGACGATAATTTTTCTATGAGTCCTGGACTATTTAAGCAAATATTGTAAAGGAATCTGTGTGTTTGTGTTGGGGCCCACATTGAAGACTGTTGTGATTAATTTGTTATCGATTTATTAATTTTATACATATTTGTTTTACCAGCGAACAATAATGTGGGCTACCTACTTTTGTTTGTGTTATTCGTGTCTTGTGAGTTTTAGCGTATTTTGGAAAAGGACAGAGACCTTTTATTATATGATTATATTACGCCATAAGAAACAAACGTGTTTGGACTAGTGTTCTGAAGAGCCGGTGATTGACTGATTTATCTTTCGCTGAATCTGCATTTTACAATTGTGATGTGATTTATGTAATTATTGTTATTGTTTTGTAATAAATTTATGAGTCACCATCCTGACTACTCCTACTACCTTTACCACACCTCCTGTGACGTCTGGGACTCGCTTCTAGGCTCACTTGTAATTGTCGCCGAGTCTTGGGCCCGAGCTTAAATAGCACCGAAAACTTCCGCTTTGGGGACGCGGTCGTAGAAGAAGAGGTTGCTGTCGGAGTTGAACAGTAAGGCCTTTTATTTATTTATTTATTTCTTATTTAAAGGAAATTGTGCCGAAAGTATTGCATTATTTACTTTTCTACTTTGATTCGACATTTGTTAATGGAAAATTCCATACCGTAAAATGTACTTCAGACATGTTTTCCGAAGGAGATTTAGAAGGATTCCACCCGTCTTTCCAAAACAAATGTGGAACGTTCATGAGGCTACAATTGAAAGAAAGGAGCGTACTAATAACTTGACAGAAGGATGGAATCGTTCTTTCAGTGCTCTTGTTGATCACAATCATCCCTCCTTCTGGACAACGATTTGTAGAGGAAGGTTACCAAAGAGCACGCACTTAATATTCATCTTGAAAAAGCTCCAAAAATAATGAAGCAAAAATTATATAAATTGAATATAATTTTAATTGAAGGTTTACCTACATTGTAAGAAATGGAAAACTTTACTACTAAATGTAGATATGGAGATATACGTTAAAATGTGAAAAAACCCAAATGCGTACTCTTAAGAACCACTGTCCCAAAGAGTGCCTTTCGTGGTCCCTAAGAGGGCGCACTCAACACCTATCATACTTGCAACCCAAATCCTCTTTGTAAGACAAACACTGAACATGTCACCATCGTTCACAATTAATGCACTGAATCCAGTCCTCGTCAGTTGTTTCTTCATACAATTCGTGACACATTGGGCTTGAAATTTGGTTGATCTCAGCTGCAGTTTTCTCTGTTGAAGTGGATGGTTTATTGAGATGATGAAAAAGTTTCCTTTTTGACTTAACATTTCCTTTAATTCGTTTGCTCTGAAGGACCTTGTGAAATGGAGCACTAGTAAAAATTTTAGATCGAAGTTTGGTACGTGCAGTTTGTCGTATTTCTTTCATTTCGGAATTGGAATGATGTATCTCGGATGAACAGACGTGTTTGAAGTTACGGCTTCTGTAAGTGTATAACGTTTCCCTTTTCCTATGGTATTGCCATACAATGAAAGGCAATAGCAAACTACCAGGGATTCACCATGCCTGGGGATCTTCGGGTAGAACAGAAGATCATCATCATTATCATTGTAATTTAAGAAATTCTGTAAATTGAAAATACTTCTTATAGAAGATTTACAGCTGGTGCTTGAATCGAAGACAAACAATTGCAAATAATTCTACAATCCATTCAAATATTCTGTTACACTCCGCTTTCTTAAACTAAGTAACTACAGAGAATAACCATATAGTCTGTATGATGAATGCCGTTACCTACACACACTCTTAATGAAATTATCTCAATGAGTACGCGCGCGCTCTTTGGTAACCCACTAACGCGCACTCTTTGGGAAACAGCAATCAATTCGAGTGAAATTCATCCAGGTGCCTGCACATGCAAGACCCCCGAAACTAAGCCATGGTAAACAATTCTATCTACATTCATGTTTTCTACCATGCAACAAAGGTACTGTAGTTAACTATTATATCAGAAAAATTTCTTAACTAAGAGTACTAAAATATTGCATCAAGAATTCAAAAAAGTTATTTTTTATCTGTATTTTCTGTTTGGAGCTATACGTTAACCCAGCGTTTCCCAACCGGTGTGCCGTGAATAGGCCGCTGGTGTGCCGCGAGTAAATCGAAACAAAATTATTAATTCTATAGCAATTAATTAAATTGCAGGACATAGGGGAAAATGTATATTTGTATTTTACATTACTATGAACCTCTAATATGAATCTACAATTTTAAGTTTCATACCGCGTTACTTTTCTGTACATTTTTAATATTGAAAAAGGTATTTGTTATCATTATTATTACGTTATGACCATTATTTCTTCTTTATTGTTGCAGACTATTTCGTAGCTTCAAATTTTAAAATATTCAATCTTTTCGACAAAACGACCATGGATACGAATTACCTACATTTGTGTTTTAAAAATAAAAGAGATTTGTTTGTTCGTTCGTTATTTAGTGATCTTTCTTGTTAGTGAAAATTTGGATGCAGTTTTCGGAAAAGAAAGCGTATTTAAAAAAAAAACTAAGTCCAATATTTCATTGCAATTGTTTTCTATTTTTAAATTAGAATGAAAAATAAGCATAAGGATTTACCATGGTAGAAAACCAGTGATCGAGCTTTCTTCTCCGTGAGGAGATCAGTAATCACAGAAAAATATACCATGGTATTTTATATTTAAATATAGTAAAATCTATAATTGTGCCGCGAGAATTCAAGTTACACCCATAGTGTGCCGCAAGTTGAAAAAGGTTGGGAAACGCTGCGTTAACCTCTGTTTTCTTCGTATCAAGACTCACACAAAGACGCATCAAACAGCGTAGCAATAATAATTCTATGTGTTACCACTTCAGTATAATTGGCGCTGCGCGCTCTTAGGGCGTGCGTACTCTTTGGTAACTCTCCTCTAATATAAGGAAAGAACAAAGTATTGAAGTAACTCATATTGTTCAAGCTGAGCGCGGGTTGTATCCTAAAAAGAGGAGGAAAAGAGAAACGGTGAAAATGGATGCGGTTATTTGATTTATGTAGTGAATTGAAAGATGGCAAACGTGATGTGCCGAGCTTCTTAAAAGCTGTTGCTCACAAAATTAGATTTGAGAATGTAAGGTTACAAATAACTTGACAAGTGAGTATGCCTTATGCTGTATACTATGATATAAAATTTTAAATTAATATAAAATTGTAAATTTATATAAAATTTTAGGATATAAGATTGTAAATAATTTGAGTATATTTGTAAATAATTTGTAAGTGTGTATATTTTACAAATTGTACTTACATTAGTTTGTTTTGGTATTATGCGATATTGTAAATAGTTTGACAACTGGATGATCATGTAATAATTTGTATGTGTAATGATAGAAAAAGTGTCTGATGCAAGGGTATATTGTAATGTTGTTTGTAACGTATTAAAATATTAAAGGGTGATTGGCATTCATGGTGAACTTGTCGTTATTTCGTTGACAAGTTTATTGTGAATTCTTGTCTACCACCTTTATCGACGGAACTATCAGAGTACGGGGCATAGATTATGGAAGTACTGGATGAACCGGGAGCAGTAGTGGCCAGGTATGTGATTGATGCAGATTAAGAATAGTGTAACCACGAATACCTACATCTTACTTGTATATCTAGTATGTGCATACGTCTTTTTCTGCAAATTGTTTGTGTCTTTTTGAGTATTTCAAGCATTTTTTAAAATACTTCGGAAGGGGCTTGGGTCCCTTCAAACTGTTTTTCCGCAGAAACGAAATATTACGTATTTCTTTCACGTCTAGTATCTGCATGCATAGTTTCTACTATGGATGGCTATCCCAATCATTTGTCTTTTATTTGTATTTTCGTCAGCTTATACGAAAGCTCCTGTTGGCTTTTTTCCGCATACACAAAAGCACTGGTGGGCTTTCGTCCGCTCTCACAAAAGCTCTGGTGGGCTTTTGTCCTACACCCCGTTAGATCATACGTGGAAAAAAAGGATGGTAGCGCTCCTCAACTTGACCTATGTTAACTGGGAAATGTAGGCAAACACCAACAGGGAAAAGGATGTAAAAGACGTTAGAATAACATTTTTCACGATGAAATATGTATAACTGTTGAATGAATTTTTCCCATCAGTGATGATTTCAGAAGTTTTTTTTTTTTTTTTTTTTTCCTGGTGTGGCAAATTTCAATATGCTGGGAATGAAACTTATTACTAACGAAAATACTGGCAATCCACATTGAGCACGATAGGTTATGTGGTCTTGAGGGAAGTTATGGTTATCGGGGAGAAATCCCCCTCGGCTGATCCCTGAAAACATCACTGGTCCCCTGAAATCAATTCTTAAGCTAATCTTCAATCTATTCTAAAATCTACTATCAATATTGTAACACCAAGTATCAATCGCTTATTTTATTTCAGGTAATGTTCAACATTTCGACTGGGTTCATTGTGAGTTTAAAACATCTTCCATCAAATACACAAGAACTCGCAAATTTAAAAGCCGACAAAACACTGAAATTGAAACTTCTCTGAGTTTCTTTAGACACGTTTTGGTTGACAATAAGAAGTGACCTCCAATATGACAGTTAATGTGTTATTGCCATTTTCAACTATATATTTTTTGTACTGGGCTTCTCGACGTTGACTGAAATTAAAGCGGCTAAGAGGAAAAGACTCAAATCCGTCGATGAATAAATGAGACCTGTATTTTCAACGATACTTCACGGGTGAGTTGCGCATGTGCAGTTAAGCAGGCAAAACTATCATATTAAAGCTGTGAGTAAAATTATTTACTTAAATAGTAACAGAAATGTTTATTTTCTACACAGAATAACTTTATATATGGAGCTTAAATCTATTGCCTTTATTTGCCGCAAAACGCTTAAATTCATTTAACAAATCTATATATATAAAAGAGAACGTACAAATCCTTTGTTAGCTCATCACGCTAATACGGCTGAACCAATTTCTTTCATTTTTGGGGGGTTATTAAGATTTGGACCCTAGATGGTTTTTATCATATCACTTTAATTTTCAATTACCAGTGTCTTGAGATAATTGACCATTCAAGTGTCCATAACGTACAAATCCTTTGTTAGCTCATCATAGCTAAATCTAACCGTATTTATATGCAACCCACATGACCGTGTCACTCGGCGGGTTAACATAAATGACAGGCGATATAATGTTAACATTTACTCCAATCTTCTATGGTTTTTATCATATCACTTGAAAGCGAAAAAGTAAAAATTATCTAAGTAACAAAGTTTATTGCGTTCCGGGGTGACCCCAGCGAAGCGGGGTGAACGCTGCTAGTTATTAATAAATGCAGGACTCCATTTCGTGTTTAATAATAATAATAATAATAATAATAATAATAATAATAATAATAATAATAATAATAATAATAAAGATGAATTACAATACACTTTCATATTAATAGTGTCACACAATATATAATAGTGTTTTTCGGGGATAGCATTTTGCTGTGACGCATTAAATCATGAATAATTTATGCTATGCCACGAGTAGAAGAGGATTGCGGATGAATGCACTACAGGAAGAAATTAGAAGGAAAATGGCAGCCATTCCAATTGATACGCTTCCACGCACCATTCTGCAGCTTAAAAACAAAGCCCAACAATGTACTCGTTGTAATGGTGGCTACCTAAAGGACCTGACTTGAAATCTTAATGTAGTGTGGAAAACTCCTGTACATCACATATGTATTCATCACAGTTTGCACTAAAACTTATTATTACAACTCCATGTTTTTGTATTTAAAGTGTGTCCCATCATTTGTATGATAGTAAAACTGGATTTCTAAAAATATGATCAAAAAAACTATAATTACCGATTTAAGCATTTATCTCAAGGAGGAGGCGGATATGTGGCTGATTGGGATGGAAACCAGGAACCTTATAGTTAATGAGCTGGCATGATAGGCCGTACACACAGATTCTGGGTTCTCACACTCTAAATTTCATTCGCAAGGATTTTATGTTATTTATTAGTATTCTAACTTACTTGCTAGGAACATGGTTCAACACTAGAGCAAATACAATATGTAAATATGATTCCTTTGTAAATTTCCTAATGCAAATGTTCATTTATTTAAATCTGTAAACAAGCAGCGAATTACCATCGAAAGTATAAAATTAATCTTCTTTAAATTTTCCATAGAATGGATTTGCACATAACTGTTACTAGTAAATGTAAAAAAATACATATCAAATCTTACAATTATAATGTTTCAACGCGAACATGATTATCAACGTGCTCAGATATATCATGACGCCACTGCTACAATAGAATTCTTCTGACATGACCTCATATGTGTTCGCAAATTCCACTTTTGAGCAAATCTCTTTCCACATAAAGCACACACAATTTTACGAACTCCTTTGTGCAGTTTTAGGTGTGTTGTCAGATTGTAGTCACGAGCAAACTTTCGACCACAAATCTCACATACAAACGGCTGTTCACCTGTGTGTGTTGTCATATGAAGTTTAAGAGTAGCAATGCTGGACAGCTTTGCACCACAAACTTCACATTCTTTGCATTCTTTTGGTTTAGTGTGGTTCTTCATATGTTGTGAAAAAAATCGTGTTCTCACGTCTTTCCCACAAACTTCGCAAGAAAAGAAACTTTGGTTGTGATGGATTTTATGACCAGGAAATTATCTAGCAAAATCTCTGGTACGTGAGTCTGAATGTAATTTTAAATGTCGATTCAAAAGATAATTTTCAGAGAAACTCCTAGGACAGTGTGGGCATTTAAATCCCTCCATATTATGCTTCTTAATCATATGACTCTTCCAATTTCTAACTTTTTTAAACTTCTCTCCACAGACAGTACAACCTTCTTTCCAGTTCCATATTTCTGGAATTTTGTCTTCAATTCTGAAAAAGAATATACACTGAATAATATATGATACTATAGTTTTAAAATTACATTGTATTTTGTAAAAAGGGAAGATTATACATACAAAGTGTTTTCTTTACTAAATGTAATACATATTAAAGCCTTCTTTCATTCCTGATGGCTCATCTCTTCAACTTGTTTCATTCGGGATCCATTTTTGGGGGGAATCATTGAGGAGAGAGATATTGTTATAAAAATTCTTTTCGGGGACAGTATTAACAGACTTCAACGAAAGTGTGAAACAGTAGTAACTAATAAAAGTGAAAAAAAGGTAATATTAAAACACTTAAAAGCACAAAACAATTCATTACCATTATGTAGAGAAAGTGTCGAAAGCAAGCAAACAAAATAATAGCTAATAAGAAATTATTTTCATGTTGATTTTAGGAGCCATTAATTTGTTTGCTTCGGCACAGACTTCCAATTTATATATAACGACAATGAATTATTTGTGCTTTTAACTGCTTTATTATTATCTTCTTTTTAGCGTTTTAATTATTTCCTACTTTCTAGCGTTTCTGTTCAAGTCCAATATTTAAAAAAAATACTGCTTTTTAGTGCGTTCTTGAAGTCCGTTAATTTTCTCTTAAGTCTATTTATTTATATTTTCCAGTTTCTCGTTACCGCAGTACTTTAGTTAGATACTAAACTGGTTCAATCCCGTGTCTCGTAAAGGCTTCTGAACAACATATTTTTCTAAGATAAGAATGTACACCATTTTAGGCGAGATTCTTACCTTGCATAATCCTACCTCGAATAAAACGGTGAGGCAGGATTTTTTGAATTTCATTAATAACCATAATAACCATGAAATCTGTGAAATCATAAACACATTTGAAAAATCTACACTATTTACTAATTTCTATTAAAAGGGAGTAATGAACAGATTTGAAGCTTCAGTGCACTGTCATCTCTGAAAAGATTCGTATTCTCCGTTTTTCAATTTATTGCCTTATATGTTAAATTAAACACCACAACATCTGTCACTGATAGCTTAGATCATCTTTTCTTAAATTGCCTCTGTAGCCTATTTGTCCAAACATTAATCTCCAGACAAGATGTAGAGAGAAGAGAAAGAAAGAGATACAACATCTGTAAGATTTATGTAATTCACTAAGGGACTATAGGGACTGACTGAGCTAATTACTGCTACTAGCTCTTTTCACTCCTCAGAAATTTACTAAGACATGTTCGCAGGACACTTTTCTAAGTCCTAAATCTGAACGTGAATTATTTCATTCGCCTTACTGTAATTATTCGAGAATGGAAAATGATTACGCTGAACGTGAATATGTTTCGCTGTCGTAAAGCAAGGACCGTAATAAATGTAAATAAGGTTCTTATTGTTATATAAAACACAGAAGTATTTATTCCGTGTATAGAACAATATAATACAGTAAATAAGCAACATCATAATCACTAATGCCTGCAGGGTTTTACCAACGGGGGGAGGGGGGGGCAAAAGACCGATATAGAGTTTTTTCGTTTTATTCCCTATATATATTGTTAAAAGTCATAGCATTTATCATTGATAGCGTATATCGTCTTTCGCCGCTGTAGCGTATTAGTCAGAACATTCATCTCCAGACATGATGTCGAGAAAATAGAAAGATATATGAACAGTGGTGTAACTAATTTTGCTGCGCCCTGGATCGATCGATCATCAATTTACTCATACTCCCCCAGGCACCCTGCCCCAGGTGTTTCAGCGGCTGCTTTATATATATGATTCCATGTCAGAAGGGCCAGACAAAAGGGCAAAGACAGAAAGGCCTGAGTCAAAACGACTCCGGTCAAAAGGGGCCCCGCTACTAAAGGGCCCGAGTCAAAACGGAACCACGTCAAAACTGTCTGGGTCAAAAGGTCTCCGCAACAAAGGGCCCGAATCAAAACGCCCCTCATAAAAAGGCCCGAGTCAAAAGGGGATCCGCTACAAAAGGGCCTGAGTCAAAAGGGAATCCGCTACAAAAGGACCCGAGTCAAAACGGCCCCGCGACAAAGGGATTGGTCAAAAGAGTTCGAATCAAAACGCCCCTCTAAAAGGGTCCCACGACAAAAGGACCCAAGTCAAAAGGCCCTGCGTCAAACGGGTCCGGGTTAAAAGGAACCCGAGTCAAAAAAGGCCGAATCAAAGCGCCCCTCATAAAAAGAGCCGGGTCAAAAGGGTCCCGAGTAAAAAGGCCCTGCGTCAAAGGGCCCGAGTCAAACGGCCCAGCGTCAAAAGGCTCCGGGTCAAAAGTTCTCCGCAACAAAAGGGCCCGAATTAAAACGTCCCTCATTGAAAGGGCCCGGGTCACAAGATCTTCGCAACAAAAGGGCCCGAGAATCGTTTGTTAACACAACGCAAAAATTTGCGATTAGATAGCGATAATAAATATAACAATTAGGCTATAATGACTGTATTTTTGCGTTACGTTAGTATACTCAAATTTTTGCGAAGATTGGTACGAAATGACAACCAACGTCAGTAACAGAGGCGACTCTTGAGGGAAGTGACATTGGTAAAAAAAAATATTTTACGAATGCAATCCACGAGAATTTCACTGCGCAAATGTATGATGGAATTTCATGAAAACATTAATGGTCTCTAACCAAAGTTCAAACAAAACACATCAACCAGTTTTTGTTCATTGTTACGCAAGTTTTGATTATTATTATTATTATTATATTACTTTTATTAACATTAATAATAATAATAATAATATACAAGGTCAGTTGTAGCCCATGCCTTCAAACCAGTATACGCCACTGATCGAAACATCGGTCGTCTTTCGTTCATTTTATGTTACTCCCTCCCACTCTCACAAGATGTGCAAGGATGTCTTATCCCTTACCCCAAAGCATAAAAAGCAAACAATATTATCGCAAACACAGCCTGGGGCAGAGAGGGAGTGACACAGAACGCACCCAGCTCGCTGTATAGCTGCAAGAGATCTATGGGTAATTATAGTTTCCCTCTTGTTAAAAGGCGTGCCTATCAAGGTCAGTTCCGGCAGTTGAACAAGGAATTGACTGTTAGAAAACAGCAGCAGCATACAACTAGTCCTTTCTGTTTACTTTTTTATGAATATTTTTCATCTTCATGCGTACAGGTCACGTATTGCGTAGATTTAAAAAAAAAAAACATACTGTGTCAAGTGTATATATTAGCAAAAAGATATGAGTATTCAAAAGGCAAAAACATGTAGCTATTTTTGCTTTCCTTTTTCTATTAGCCAGTGGAAGTGTGTATGGTTGTTTCAACATCCTTCTTGTAGTTTGCTTAGTCGTGGTTCTTATGATAGTGGCGTATTTTCGCCCGGAGAAATTACGGAAATAAATAATGTAGACTTCGATGCTTTTAAAACGGACGATGAATGTAGTTTGTAGGAAGATTCTAGCATCAATTTATGTGACATACACACCTCTTTTCATATAGTCTCGAAGAAAAAATGTTTAATTTTCTTGTGTTCATGTTATTCCTTTCCCTTTCATAGTCGAGTCGTACTCGAGAAATATATCCTTTTCCTTGTCGGCTGAACAATAAGATGTATATATAATGAATACAGATACAATTGGTTATGATATGATTTTTTTATATTTGAGTTTAGCGTCCGTTTTAGCAGCAAGAGTATGTGAAACGTGGACTTGCAGCTTAACTTGGGATCCGAACCACATGAGCTCCTGCCGGGATTCGAACCAGGGTCTCCCGCGCCACAGGCGCGTACACTATCCACATAGACACGAGGGTGTTCTACAGTGAGTTATGAATAAAACTGATTCCTAATTTTTTTAACCCTCTTAATCTATAGGTAACTTTTTATTTTCACTTAGTATCGTTCAACAAGATGTTTTCTAGCCAGAGAAGGAACTGGGCGAGCGTTATAGCAAGGGAAGGCAAGCGAGTATTATCAGGCAGCTTAACTTAGGATTAAAAACATAAGCTCCCTTAAGGAGTCAACACATTACCTATTAAAACAATGTGAAAAGACAATCATTTAACCACGATGGAGTATATTGCTTCTCTGGAATAGTTATTTAAGTAAGTGTATATTACACAACAACTGAATAATTTTGCGAACAATAGAATTTTGTTATGTCAAAATAAAGACCCTGTGTTTATAGTAATTTAAGATTTAAGTTGATTTGAATTTCGTGTTTCTGTGTACCTACCTATCTTCCACTCTGTGTTTTATTGTTTTTGTAAAATGAAAGAATGTCCTACATGATAAAGGATTACCCACAATCTGCACTCACAACGAAAATATGATTTTTATTAAAATAATAAGATATATATATATATATATATATATATATATATATATATATATATATATATATATATATATATTGTGGCAGTACGCATATATTTGATTATTTTATTTTATTTAATTTTCTATTTTTGATTTTATCTTTTCATGTACAAATAAATTTGTGATATTAATTTATAAAATAACATTCAGCAAAACAGAGTTAAGAAAGAAACGAACAACAAAACAGATTACATAAAAGCTTGGCATTGCATTTAATTTATGAAACAATTATATAACATTGGCATTAAGGAAACTACAATTTGGCAGATTATTCTAATTGTTAAAAATGAGAACAAAAACTAAATTATGCGTTACTGGAAAGAATTACAGAAATCTAATGTCATGAAGTTTGTAAAATGTTTGTTAACACAGACACAATTTTGGGTATGTCAGAATTGCCAAGTATCGCGGACACAGGCATTCTAGGGATTGCAGTCGTTGAACAACAATGTGTAAACTGAAAAGTTTCCTGGAGCAGAAAGAGAACACGCTTCTGACGTCATGTTGAGAAGGCAGATTCCAGATTTGAGGAAGTCAACAAAAACCCAATGATGTAAGGTCTCGAGAGTGAATGGAGGAGAGTGAATTCAGGAGAGCGGATTCCGGAGAGTAATTGAGAGATTCAGAACGGAGTAACTTCGGAGCGCGGAGTCGCGCAGTTGCATACTAAGAGTATGAACTTATACATTTACCAATACCAAGAAAAGTCAAGTATGAAAATGATTAGTTAACATTGAAGTCGGTGAATTCATATTTTGTCGTCGGTACTGTGAACACGTAAATAAGTCCAACTTGCTGTTCGTGAGATTCACCCACGACGCCCAGGAGACTAAGTCCATCTGTCACACAAACCATCTGGGATTGCCGTAGAGGAGCTGATCATCATTCCAAGGACCACAAGGAACATTGGAGGTATGTGTTACTTTCTAAATCTGTTGTCAGCGATTCAATGTTTAGAAATGCCGTATTCGATCTGGTAGAAATGAAATACCCGATATTAACATCCAACCCAATACACAAGAACTTACACACGAATTAAAAATACATAAACAAATTAATAGTTAAAATTGAGTTATTATTTCATACAAATTATTACCTCTCGCATAGTTAATGTTTACTTCGATATTCCCATTCATTCTAGGTGAACGGAAGGTGACTTTCGTGCGTTCAATTTCATCCCCCAAAATATAGACACCGAACGCGGAAGGTTAGCAATATATATATATCAGAGCATATGAATCCTTATTTCAGAATAGAAATGTAATAATTATACGAGATTTTGTTCGTTCCTTCGAATTCCCTTTAGAAAACCTGCTTGGAAACATGATACTCGCAGGAATGCAAGGAAAACCTGAGATTTTAAAAAGGAAAATGCTTATCGAACAAATGAAATGTAGGGTAGTAGCTACCTCGTGCCTAAGCGGTTATCGTAGTTCGGATTCCTCGTTAACCTGTAGGTCCACGTCCCATATTGTCTCGCTGCTGAAAGAGACGCTAAACATCAAATTAAAAATCAATCAAAAATATAGGCTAGTGTTAGCGATCTTCTTTCTTAATGTGATGGTCCCAGGTACAAATCCGAAGACTATTTATCCTGTCCGAGGTTTCTCCAGATGCTTTCTTCAAGTTACATCAAACAAATAAATGATATTTTTCAGTGCAGCCACTGGTCAGCTTCCTTCAATTTCGTCTTATATTGTTATAGATTGTTTCTGTTTTCAGTATAAATTGGAGTCTCAGGCTGTATCAGGAAGTTCGTTAGTGTTCAATACATGCTCAATATACAATATTTTAAAACATAAGAAACATTCCGGGTAATAATGGTGAACTCAACAAAGAGTTACTTTGGGAAAGACGCATTTTAAACTTTCTTCACAATGAAGAACTCTACAAAACGTTCTTGTTTTACTTAGTTATTATTGTTGTTGAAATTTGTGTTATGATTATTATTCTTTGGGTAAATAAAAAAGTTGGCCAGATGTTGAGTTTGTTCTTACTATTTGAAATGCCTCATACTGTATGTAGTAGAAATTAAAATAGTTGTTGAAAATAATCGAGAATCTTTTTTCGATTCTTAAAGATTATTTGTAAAAGCCATGTTTTCTTAAAAGACACACAATGCTGCAAATATGTTCTGAAATTCAGAGTAAATTTGCTTTATAATATTGTAGTACGTAGGGTGGTTGTGCCAGTCTTCGACCACCCCCTAGTTGCCGACCACTTTTCACTTTAAAACCATATATTAGGCTTATTTTCCGATGAAAAAGCATGCTTTTCCGTTATAATTGAATTGCAGCTTATTCTGAACCAATCACAAAGATACTGTCAAAATATATTGCACATGCATTCGGTAATAGCCAATCAAATGTATGCCTACGGAAGACGCACTGAATTTTCGAAAACTTTAATCTGTTGCAAATAGAAACGACAGCGCCCTGTTTTTCGTGCTCTTCCATAGTTTTATCTCACCAAGTAAGAAATGCATCTATTATTCTGTTACATGGAACTGTAGAGCACATTTTAGTAATTAAATTTTAGTGATAACTGTCAGGTATGAAGAATAAATAAATAAAATGTAGTGGTCGGACACTGACTTATGAAATATTCTTTGTTAACTAGTGTTCGACCACAGGCTGGTCGAGTACTAAAAAATTGTAGAAATATCAATAACGACTAATTTTCGATTCATCTGCATGAAATGAGTTCCTAGTTACCAATTCTGAAGTTATAATGGAATACGAAAACATTTACTAGTGTTCGACCACTACTTTTCGTAATGCATTTGTACTGGTCGAAGATTAGTTGTTTCTTTCTCAGTGTCCGGCCATGCTTTGCGTTTGTATTTTCTCGCAGAATTTCTTGATTCAAACATTAATTCAGTGATCAATTTACATTTGTATAATCATCTGTTGAGTCTTACCGTTAATACATGAATATTCACCTAATTGCCGTGGCTCAGTGATAATGGTGAAGAGGCAATCCATTGAGGGTTCGAATCCCTCTCAAGAGCAAGGGTATTTTTAATTGTCCTCGATATTTCTGTGTTCGTGTCCCTGTCAGGATTGGATTACCTCCAATTGGCTCGAGAAGCATTCAGGCTTAATGTCTCGGCTGAGACGAACTTTCGCATTTCGAACTTAGCATTCGGAAGGTCCTCGGTTCGATCCCAGCGGTCGACCATCTTGACTGAGTTTTTTCGGGTTTTTCCTCAGTCATATCAGGCAAATGCTGGGATGGTATCTTCAAAATAGGCCCTGGCCGTCTAACTTCCAACATCCTCTCCCCCACCCTATCCCGGTCGGAACCGTAGATGCCTAAAGGCCATTAAATAAATTCAAATAACTGAATATTCATGTAGTTTCCCAACATTTTCATGGAAAATTAACGGCACTGTTACGGTATGATATTTCATTTCAATAATAAATTTATTATATTTGGTCTAATTCGTTTAATAGTGAACTACACTATTCTCGCTTCGTCGTGGAACGCATTCAAATATTGTTAGTGGAATAGCAACTATCAGCTTACGTCTGGACTACATCTGTTTTCCTTGCGTGTCCTTAAGAATTTTTGTTTCTTTCAGAGATAATGAGTGAGTAGGCATAAGCTTAACCTGTCAGCTTATTCAAACGAGGATCTACTAAAAGCTCTGGAGGCTTGTCGAAAAAAAAAAAAAAACTCTCCATACGAAAGGCATCAGTAATCTACGGAATTCCTCGGGTAACGCTGATGGATAAATTTCATGGTCACAGTCCAAAAAGCGAAAAATAGATCCAGAACCATACCTAACACAGAAAGGAGAAGAGGAATTAGCAAACTGGCTCCTTAATATGAGCAAAAGGGCTTTCTACAGAAGAAATACGATCTTCTGAACAGTGTTGTCGATTCAGAAAAACGCAAAACGCCGTTCAAAGACAATCGAGCTGGTGAAACCTCGTACTACACTTACTTGAGCAGACACCCACAAAAAGTGTTCCTGAACTTGGAACAAAACGCGATATGCTGTAAACGAGGGAAACATTCGCTTGTGGTTTTAGGAGCTTGAGAAATACTTGAAAGAAACGGGACAATGTGGTATTCCAAATGATTCTGAGCGAATATTTAATTCTGATGAATCCAGCTTTTAACTGTGTCACAAATCAAGAAAAGCGTTGGGGTCCAAAGCGTGGGAAAAATATGTACGAGGTGATGGGCAACGAGAAAGAAACATTAACACTGCTTTGCACTTTTTCCGCAGCAAGAGAAATATTGTATCCCCGATGGTCGTATACCTGTAAGAGATCTTCCAAAGGACGTTATCAGTGCAGTTTCTTCAGAGATTTTCATAGGCAGGTCAGGTCAGATAGCGGCTGGATGCGAAGTGAAACACTACGAATGAATAGCAAACGGCTTCCTAAAATGGGTGAATGATCCCTCTATTAAGAAACCAGTCCTTCTGCTAATCGACGGCCACAAGACTCGCTTGGCAATGGAAGTCAACGAATTTTGTTCCAGCCATGCTATAGTACTCTACTGCCTTCCACCAAACAGCACACATATTCTTCAACCCTGCGACGTATCAGTGTTCAAGTCGTTTTCGAGAGTTCTACATGGAAACTGAGTAAAATGTTACACGTGTTATTTCTGCGCCACTAATTAAAAGAGTGATATACAAGGTAGCAACACAATTAATAATTAAAAACGAATTTAGAAGATGGGGTTTATACCCCTTCAACCCAGAGAAGACGAAGCATGTTTGGTGCTGCATTCCACTGAACCTTAAATAAATTTGATGGTCCCTTTCTTGACAAAACTATCACAAAATTACTTATTCTCAGCAACTATTGTGCGAAAATGCGAAGTGATACCTGAAAAACTAATGATGTAAGACCTACAGATGCTATTAGGTTGGTAAAGTTATTCTTTAGCCTTCATACTGTAATTAAAAGCACATTAACCGAGTAGTGGTCGATGACTAAACAGTAGGCGGTCGAACATTAACGAAAAATGGTCGAACACTAAAAGAAATCAGTTACTGGTGTTCTTCCGACTAATATTACATAAATGGCATAAGTTATCTCAGTTTCGGATAAAGTATAGATAAAATAGTTTTAGGAACATATGTGAGCTACTTGCATCCTCCTAAGTTGTTCCATTGAGTGAAAAACGATTAAGGACCATAAAAAAATGAGTTAGGTGGTCGAGGACTGGCACATTTACCCTATCCTCATCACTCCGTCAACGTAGTGAAATGTTATCAACTTTGCAACACTATTTTTCAGACTACACACACTACCCACCCCCCAACACAACTATCAACAGAGATGAGTTGCCACATTTAAGATTAAGATACCCTACGCGGAACGGCTGCCGACGAAAGAACAAACAATGTGCGTGGTGTTTCTTAGTATCCGTTCGAAGTCCGTGGCGCTCAGATAACACGTTTGCCTCAAACGTGTACGATTCATTTTGTCCTTCTCCACAGGAAGAAGGGAAAGAAAGGAACTCCGTAACTATAAATAAGTTATTGCAAAGAATATATATATATATATATATATATATATATATATATATATATATATATATATATATATATATATATATATATATATATATATTACTATGGTTATGTGAATATGTGTCGGTAAGATACAAATGAACACGTAATTAAAATACAATTATTATTGTTATTATTACTAAATAAAGAAAAATAACCATGGCGAAAAATTTACTTCAAGTACAGAACATAATATTCGTTTCCCCTATCTCATCATCATTGCCTCCTAACGGTATAATAAGTATGTCGAAATTTTTTGAAAATCCCGGCTTTAGTCCAGGCCTTTTGTATTAAATCACATGCATATTTCACTATAGACCCCCTATTGTTCGATATTAAAATAGCCCTTCCCTCTGGTCTAGTAGCTATCGCGTGTGGCTTTGTTGCACATAGTCCCGGGTTCCATTTTCAGTGAAAGCACAAAAGTGCATGTAATTTTATAATTCACTTTCATCGATCATCCATTTCATTTAGCCTAAAGGACACAGTTGTGGGACATTTTTTTCATAATAAATTGTCCACTTTGTCTACTGCGAGGTTTCTCAACCTTGGACTTGCTAGAATATGAGGGTTGAAAAAAATGAAATCTTAAGTTTACGCCCTACGATCATCCCGGCTAGACTAAATGAGACAGTGATGATGAAAAATGAATTAAATGGTGGAATGAAGTAGGAGGGAACGGGAAAACCTCAAGGAAACACGTGCACACGATGTTTGTACCACAAAGCTCACTTGGCTTGAGATGTGATCGAACCAAGGATCCCATGCACCATAGGTGAACGCTCTACCACTTTTTTCTTTTATAAAGTTCGTCCCAACCGGGATAGTGTTCGCCATGGACAGTTCGCGCAATTTCTGCGTAATCCAAACACGAAAGGGGCACGAACACAAAGGTCCAGGACAGTTAAAAATCCGATCATGCTCTTCAAAGGGACTCGAACCCTCAGTGGATTGCGCCTCATGATCCGAAGCCGAACGCCCGAGACCACTCGGCTACTACCACCTATTTACTACTGAGCCACCGCAGCCCGATATGAGGGTGCGAAGAAATGTAAATGATGTAATTAGGATCTAGTAGCACAGAAATATTTTTTAAAAAATATTTTGAACTTCTTCTTTTGATAGACATTTTTATTTGTAGACTTATTTCCAAACACAAAAAAGCATATTTAGAAATTAGCTACGAGAATCGTTTTAAAAATAACTGGGATAAAACAG
This sequence comes from Thermobia domestica, assembly GCF_964235325.1. Classification (NCBI taxonomy): domain Eukaryota; kingdom Metazoa; phylum Arthropoda; class Insecta; order Zygentoma; family Lepismatidae; genus Thermobia; species Thermobia domestica. The sequence continues at coordinate 56,616,327 of NC_137462.1, read as the reverse complement.
GAATGAAACTCGTTAAAATCTGCAGATTTAAATACAAGAAAAATACAAATAGAACTTACAACCGTAAGCGATGAACAGCAATATATATATATATATATATATATATATATATATATATATATATATATATATATATATATATATATATATATATATATACAGGGTGGGCCATTTTAATTAATCCACGGAAATATCTGAAAAATGATAAAATATAGAAGAAATTTTTGAAGTACACGTTATATATTGCTAAGGGGGAAAACCAATTCCGCCAAAAGTACCCCTCCCCACCCCCCCTAAATGGGGGTAACGGGGGGTAACTTTGAAATGTCAAATGGGAACATGGGTCGAGTAATACCTCGTTCGAAAGGTCTTGGAAAACTAAGTAACGCTGTACCAAAAGATGTTTCATATTGTGCACCAGTTTCAAAATGGCCGCCATGATATGGTTCGGAAACTCCAGTACCCGTAGTATGAAAACCATGGAAGGTAAATGAATGGAACAAAATTGAAATACGTAAATATCATAGGGCATATCAAATGATGTAATCCCAGTGGCCTCCCTGAAGGGATCTTGTGGGCTAACTTCAAAATTTCAATGTCCGACCGGACAACGGTTCGGGCGTACGCTTGACCTACCCAATGCTGTTTGGAAGGCAGACTTCATGCATAGAGAATTGGTGCACTAAGTTAACGCGGATGGCCACAGTTACATTTTGATTAACTATTAGCATTCATGTCATATTGTGAGCTTGAGGGACGAAACGGTGTGTACGTATATCCCCGAAATGCTTTCTGAATAACCAGCACGCATTGCATAAAAGTTTCTCTTTTTTTAGTCACTACAGCGTCATCCTTACAAACAAATGTTTCAACCACACCATACCTATTTGTAAGGTTAACCTTAATTTACGAATTAAAGTAGAGTTCTCGTTTGAACTTTCACTTTACTTTCCACCCCACTCACATACAGAGCGCAGGGAGAGATTATTTTGCAGTACTTGGATTTCTCTCTATACATTATGGCAATTTTACTCTAATAATTATATCTCTGTTGTATTATTCTCGAGCCTTGGAACGCCTCCGTGGTTTTCCTATTTAATTTTCGTTATTTTCATTTATGTCTAACCGTATTCATACTATGGGCACTAGACGTTTTCTTAGACACAGTCACCATGTCTTTGCGATCATTTTAAAAACGGTGTCTCATGTCGAAAATTTTCTTACAGAAGCTGTTTGATATTAATTTGTCTATGTAACGTGATGTTACTCGCTTCAAGCTGCTATTTCAAATTTTCAAGTTGGCCCCGGATACCTTTCAGTTGGCCCTTGGAGTCACCCCGACAACACCTCTCGATGTACCTTACGTCAGTTAGCTACTCCAGTTTTTCTTTTGTTGATTTATCTCCAATCGCTTTCATACTACGGTTACTAAACCTTTTCTCTGACACGGATACTATGTTTCGGCGGCCTTTTGAGAACACTGCCATTTCACATCAATCGTTTTCTCCTGCAATATGTTAGATTTTGCAAGATTTATCGAACGAGGTACCACTCGACTCATGTTACTATTTGAAATTTTGAAGTTAGCCCCCAAGACCCCTTTAGGGAGGCCACTGGGATCACAGGGACCACACCGTTCGATATGCCCTATGATATTTACGTATTTCAATTTTGTTCCATTCATTTACCTTCCATGGTTTTCACACTACGGGTACTGGAGTTTCCGAACCATATTATGGCGGCCATTTTGAAACCGGTGCACAATATGGAACATCTTTTGGTACAGCGTTACTTAGTTTTCCAAGACCTTTCGAACGAGGTATTACTCGACCCATGGTCCCATTTGACATTTCAAAGTTACCCCCCGTTACCCCCATTTAGAGGGGGTGGGGAGGGGTACTTTTGGCGGAATTGGTTTTCCCCCTTAGCAATATATAACGTGTACTTGAAAGATTTCTTCTATGTTTTATCATTTTTCAGATATTTCCGTGGATTAATTAAAATGGCCCACCCTGTATATATAAACAGGAAATTAATTGTGAGGCTCGCAGGTAAGAAAGTGTGCTAAAAAGGGGCTGTGATATAAAATAAATAGATTGAGGAAGCCTAGTCTATTGCATCATTATATAGTAAGTCTTTCGTAGTCTTTTATCTTCCGTTTTAACGAAGTGCAAGAGAATTTACGTAAATTAATTATAATAATGGACGGCAGAATCCATACCTAAACGAAAACGTGCCGGTATATAGGTCTAAAACGAGTAAAGAACTCATACAAATGCCTACACGGAAGCTAGATACTAACAGACACGTGGTAGTGTAAAAATAGTTTAACGAAATAAGCAAATTTTGTATCCACTACCAACACAATATTATCCACTACCTTCCTTCTACTTTTTGACGTTTAGGTAAAATGAAGAAAGAAGGGACGGGGAAAGAGGGGCAGGGTAGGAACGTGGCAACAGTGACTTGTCAAACAGAAAGCGGAAAATGTTCTGACAGCCACCATTGAAATTGGAGTTCAGACATTAAACTAACCTTTTCCACATCATATTTTTCATACTATACTTTGATCCAGGGGTAGAAATGGAATTTTAGTAGTAAGGAGAAAGTCAACAATAGATAAAGTTTGATTGGGCTGAGTTTCGACCGTGGAGGAAAGAAGAAGAAACAGGGAAGTTCATGCACGTTTTTTTAACCTGACGTAACTTTCAAGTGGAATATGTTAAGGTTTTACACAGAATGGTTGTCAGCAAATTGTTAAGTAAGACATATATCAAAGTGAAGACCCTACTTTACTCGTTGCATATTGGAAGAATTCTATTACTTTGCACGGACCTGCTCAACGCGTGCACAAGTTTACAGTGCTCAAAACGGACGAATCCGGACGTTTAGGGAAGGTTGAATTCGGACACGTTTATTACGTTAAGGTGAATCCAGACAATGTAATTAATGAACTATGAGGATTCAGAACACTCTCCCCTCTCTCGCTTTTCACGTTTGTGAGTGTGAAATGGAGGTCTACTGAGGCCCTACGTGAGTTCTATTGCTTATATCTAGCGTCTATTCATTTTTGGCCATAAATGGACTCCGAGGAATCACCAGAAAAAGCTATAAAATTATCTTAGAATCCAAAACACAACTAAATCACAGAATGCTAATAATAAGGTTCTCAAAAATTCTGCACTGCTGAATGGCTACATCATCTGGTATATGCCCATTTGATCCGCAACAAGTTCGGCGGAAACATGAATTTCTTTCGTCGAATGAACATGATCCGCCAGCAGCTGGAAACAATTCCTCTTCTGTGTCATCAGACTCATCCCCTAACACGTCTCAATCGCCTTCAAAGTCCTCAGTTAAACCGTTCCTATCTTTTTCTGTTGTTGCTTCTTCCAAACCCACATCCCAAAATATTAAGGCCAGGTGTTGCTAAAATATTAAGTGTCACGAATTGTAGTTTGTTTCAAGCTATCTTCTCAAACACAATCGAAGGTATGGATCAAAGCAACTGTGGATTTTGTGGGAAGAACTATTATGCACCATCATCAAGCAAATACGGTTCCTGGGTGTCCTGTACTGTGTGTTAGACCTGGTTTCATGAAAGGTGTGTAGAAGGTGATAAGGAACTGTATTTTATCTGTGGATGATGTATCTGAATTATCACTAGTGCTTTACGAAACTGGCAAACGTCATTAACGCAAATAAATAAATAAGTGCTAGTCTCAGTGCACACATATTATACATTTTACAAATAATCTAGTTGTTACTAGCAAAAAATTGTAGTACAATGTAGTTCTAATGAGAAAAAATGTGATTACTATGTTTAATGATTAAACGCTATAGTGGTAGTTACACTATTGTGCATTTAGCTTAGTTTCAACAGTAATTAGTATAGAAATTGCTATGTTAAAATTTATACGTATTTATCATGTATTTGTATTTATATTCTGTACTTTTCATGTTAAAATGTTAGTGTAGCAAGATAGTAAGCTAAAATATACCTATCATGTATATACGCGTATCTTCCTTCAAAGTTCAATGTCCGGAATCGCCAACCTACTGTCCGGATTCACCCTTCTAAATTTGCAAATCAAAGATTTTGTCAACTTTCAGAAAATTATTTTTTATTTCTTAACATGCCATTTCAGGAAAAAAATTTCAGTTGCACATGCATACCAACATATCATTAAATAATTTGACAATGTATTGGATATTTTCGTTTAGCGGGCTAGTAGTAAAAGAATGAAACATCAGAACTGTCCGGATATATATATATATATATATATATAGGGGTTCGACAAAAAATCTAAAATGTTTGCCAAAATGTGAAAATCATACCTAGGATGGTGTGGGGCCTCCTTTTGCGTCCAAAACAGCTTCGATCCGACGTGGAATGGACGTATACAGCTCTTGAATCGTGGTGTGTGGAATTTTGTACGATTGTTCCTCCAAAACATGCTCCAGTTCCTTAAGGGGTACCGGTAAAGGGTACTGAGACCGAACACACCTTTCTAACTCTGACCACAATGGCTCAATGATGTTCAAATCTGCTACATCACATTCACTACTCGATCTCATCTTAACTAATGATCCGCAAAAAATTGTTCACTATGGACAATTACCAATTCCGGGAATATCTTACCACGATCTAGTGTTCGCCTGTTACTCTATACACACTCCGAAGAGACAGTCAAAATTTATTTCGTACAGGAACTTAAATAAAATAAATGAGGCTGCCCTTTCCTTTGATGCAGCAAATATTCCTTGGCAGGTAATCTACAATTCTCCGTCTATAGACGAACAACTTAATTTCTTTAATACCACGATGTTAACACTACTTGATAAGCATGCTCCACTCATTAAACGCAAAGTATCGCGACCCTCTTCCCCGTGGATAACTAAAGAAATTCTAAATTTAATGGCTAAACGCGATTCCTCTTACAGACAATACACGAAATCTCGTAAAGATAATCCAGTACAAGCTGATGACAGTTTTAAAAAATACAAAATCTTACGAAATAGATGTACACACTTAATTAGGAAAGCCAAAATGGAATTTGCCTCGAACCTAGCGAACAGCACTGGTAACTCGAAAATTTTGTGGAAAAAGTTAAATATATTAGGGATCAAGAGCAGTAGGAAACAAAATATGGCTAACAATAAATTTACTGCAGATGATCTTAATAACAATTTTTGTGACATTAAGTTTTTAAGTAATGCAGATTCTAAAATTACATATGATGAGAGTCCAGAATGTACAGAAAACGTTTTTTCCTTTGAATGTGTCAGTCCTCTAACAGTCATGAAGGCCATCAATAGAATAAAATCAAATGCTACTGGAGCTGACCAAATTAGTATTGAATTTATTAAAAAAATTTTGCCTTTTATACTAAATCCCATCACTAATATTTTCAATCGTTCTCTTATGAGCGGCACTTTTCCATCTGCTTGGAAAACAGCTGAAGTCCTAGCGTTCCCCAAAACAAGTAATATCACAAGTATTAATGATTTTCGGCCAATTAGTATTTTACCTGCTCTTTCGAAGGCATTAGAATACATTGTTAGTGATCAAATTCGAACCCATCTATTGAAATACAATTTTTTTGATCCGTTTAAATCAGGCTTCAGAAAGTACCACAGTACTGCTACAGCTGTTACTTATGTCACTGACGACATTAGACTAGCAATGGATAGAAAGCAAGTAACTGTTCTTACTCTACTAGATTTCTCTAAAGCTTTTCAATCAATTATACATAAGATTCTCTTCCATAAATTGGCGACGAAATTTAACTTCTCCAATGGTGCTATAAAATGGGTTAAAAAATATTTACAGGGACGGAAGCAATTTGTAACCGTAGCCGATACTTCTTCTGCACTACGGAATCTCACTCACGGCGTCCCTCAAGGAAGCGTCCTTGGCCCTCTCCTATTCTGTCTGTACATTAACGACCTTCCTTCTGTCTTACAATACTGCAAGTATCACTTATACGCAGATGATTTTCAAATCTATATCTCAGGTTTACCCGAAAACTTGAAAACTTCAATTCAACAAATGAATGACGACTTGCATCGCATTTACTTGTGGTCAAAAGAAAATGGGTTAACCATAAATCCACTTAAATCGAAGTGCATTTGCGTCTCCTCTAAACGACTCATACAAATGCACCGTTCGAATATACCAACAGTACAGATAAATGGAACTATTATTCCATTTTCTGAAACTGTTACAAATCTCGGAGTAATAATAGATCAATTTCTTGAGTGGAAACCTCACATTAACGCTGTATGTAAGAAAGCGTTCTGGTCTTTGCATTCACTCACTAGATTAAAGAAAATTCTACCCACTGAAACAAAGCTACTACTTGTAAAATCTCTAATATTTCCTCACCTTGAATATTGTGATGTAGCTCTATCAGACTTAAATGAAGAATTAGCGTATCGTTTGCAACGTATCCAAAATGCCTGTATACGGTTTGCTTATAATCTCAAACGATCAAATCATTTAACTCCATATTACAGAAAGCTGGGCCTTTTGAAACTTGCCGATAGGCGTTATTTGCATCGACTCACACTTCTCTTTAAGACTTTGCGGTTTGAACAACCTTCCTACTTATTTCAACGCTTGCAACCACTAAATGCTCACCACGATCACAATACAAGATCAGGTGTAAATAAACTCCTTTCCCTTCCACTACATTCATCAAAATTCTACTCAAATGCGTTCTTTGCATGTACTATCCGTGCGTGGAATGACCTCCCATCCAACACAAGGCAATCTCGGACAATCAATCTATTTAAGAAGTCGGTTGAGCAGATCCTCCTATCAAGGCTTACTAATATATGAATAAATGCTGATTTTTATTTGTTCTTTTTTGTTCACTAAATAAATGTGACTGTATTATGTAGTTATTTGTTATAATCCATGTGCGCAGGTGATGTGTTGCATGTGTGTATGTGTGTGATTGGGAGTGTTTTATATAGTTTATACATATTTTATTATTATTATTGCATAACTAATTATGATCATTGCATGGTCAAGTGGGAGACAAGGCATGATTAGCCTTAACTTCGCCATGTAAAATAAGACTAAATAAATAAAAAAAATAAATAAATAAATCTGGTGATTGTGGGACCTAGGGGAGGTGTGATCAGGGTTTGCCCAAGTGGGCCCAGCCCGAAAAAACCCGGTGGGTTTTTTCGGGATGGACCCACCTGAAAAAACCCACTTTAAAACCCACCTGGGTTTTTGACCTATTTGTTAGTATATTATTGGTACAACTAAGGTGATCACATTGTAAGTGATTTTTATCAGATTTTAGACTTTCCTTGGGCGAATTAGAGGCTTTCACGTTAAGGTATACAACAACATTCAGCATAAGACCTTTATAAAGTTCTGAATGCACTAAATGAATTTTTAAAAAACTTACCTTAGCTTGAGATAGTTATAGAATAAATTAACGTATGAATTGGCTTATAGCCTATTTGAAGTAAAATAAGCAATTTAGTACTTTAGAAAATATTTTCCGTGAATAGTGTGCTCGTCGACTTCGTGACACCAAGGGACATTATCACTCATACGTTTGACGGGTTTAAGGTTATAGGTGCCGGTACTAATAGTAATTTTGTAAATACATTAATAAAACTATTAGTATTATTTCTTACCTTTGATGTAAAACACAAGTATTCTTCAGTAAAATTTGGTTTTCCAACAATAACAGTTTAGTTCGGTAATTTGTTGCTACTCTTCAAATAAGCATTCTGTAAAATCAACACCAGCAATAGCGTAAAAATTCTTGTCAAATTTAAGAAGCTTAATGCTTGGGGTTTTGAAGACTATGTAATGCTTACTATTTCAAGTGATGAGTTCAAATTTCCGTACTAGTGGCAGTTTTGATGTACACGCCGTGAAAGAAGTGCTCGAGAAATTCCCGAATTAAACGCAGAAGGATCGGAAATGAATACTTCAACAATAAAATTATTTATTTTACGCTTATGCCTGTCATACGACCCGTAAATAAACGGGACAGTCCCGTTTTTGGTCCCGAGTGTCCCACGTCCCCGTACATTTAGTTGGGGCAGGGAAATGTCCCGTATTCTGCCATCAATATCAGCTTATTCGAAAAGCAGGGCTCATAGCGAGTCACATTTTTAACTAAAAGTTACTTTTTTTCGTTGGTCACTGAAAGTTACTTTTTTTCAGATTTGTCACTAAAAGTTACTTTTTTGGGAGGTAAAGTGATTTTTCGTATGATTTATGTTTTGCATTGGCAGTTTTCTAAGAAAAATATAAAAATAAATGGAAAAAGCCAGAAACTTGTTACTCATTACTCCTCTGAAAACTTCAGTACTTACTGCCACATGTGAAACAGTCAGCTTTATCCTCACTTCAGTTTTTATTCTTTCTAAAATACAGTGGATGATGGTTGGTGGATGCTTAAGCTCTCAAGGTGGGGTTGAGAACTCTTCTGTGTCTATTCTTTCTTCTATCATAATAGTCTTTAGTTTTTTCTCGTAATAGTTAACACTCCGCTCAACGTTGTGTGTGTGTGTATTTGTGTGGTTCATCATGTTCGTCTTGTGTTATCAGGGTGCCTATCGGTTACGAAAGTCACGAAAAAGTCACGAAATTTAGCTTTTGGGTCACGATTTTTTTTATCTGTACAAATGTAAGTACAGATTGGAAAATTTTGTTCTATGAAACGTCAAAATTTACCACCAAAATTGTCTGTGGTCGGCTTTAGACGCTACCAAATCGCATGCAAACCACATTTCTATCCCATGGATGAAAAGTCGGCCTAATTTTCACCCAAATTAACTCTTGAGAGTGTTGCGAAATTTTATGGTTTGGTAAAGAAAAAGTCACGAAATTTCATTATGCTTCTTGTATGTTCTTAAGAGTAGGTATGAATTTGAATATTTCACGGCTTTGAGAACTCTGCTAAGTTAAAGATAATGTCTGGGATGAAGAAATTCGGAAGTAGCCCAGAACTGGTTCCACTTACTCAGAAGCTTCTTACATCTGCTAAGTCTGCTTACCGTAACTAGAAAGCATACTTAGAAAACCTAAGAAAGGAAGTAAAGAAGAAGAAGTAAAGAAGACAAGATGAAACAAAACAACAAATAAAGAGAGAGGTGATGGAGAAATTTACAGATGAAAAAAGGGGCATGATGAGATTTTGGTCACTTTTTCGTGTGTTTTTGGTCACTTTTTCGTGTGCTTTTGGACACTTTTCAACTATTTACAGGAGGCCAGACCACTATGAGTCCTGGAAAATGAAAAACAAAAAATTCTGACATTGGCTGGGAATCCTGTAGTTAGTGAATGAACAGTACGCTGTTGCATGTAACAGTTTCGAGGAAGTTATTACATCACCCTGTTCGACTTGATAGCGAGCGAAATTTGCTAAGCTACTTTTCTACATTTACAAACACAGGGAAGATGACTAACCTTTTCTTCAGCAACACATTAGATAAGTTAGCAAGAATTATAATCTTTTTCAGAGGCTAGGGGGCACAGAATTGTGCTTTGGTCCAGGTCTTAGAAAAATGTAAATCTGGTGCTGACAATTACACGATGGAGAAAAATCGGCTTTTCATCAGATTAAACTGACGAACGTAATTTTGGCAAATACAGCCATGTAAATAAATATTGCTAAACGTGCGAAGAATATTGAAGGTAGATTGTACCGCTGATTTAAATAATTTGCATATTGTGTTCCTGTAAAGCATTTTTATAGCACATCTTAAGTTTTTAGGCATCTTCAGTCTGTACAATTAATTGCAGGGTACGAACAGAGAAAAGCAGCTGCTGCTTAGTGAACTTTCACCTATTATATTCTTGAAAAAAAAAAAAAAAAAAAAAGAAAAGAAAAAGAAATTAAATTAAATTAAATTAAATCGTTTAGTTTTAGTCTCACGGTTATGCCTGTTATGCTCAAGATGACGGTGATGATGAGAAATGAATGAAATGACGGAATGAAGAAAGTGGGAGGAAACGTGAGAATCCCGAGAAAACCCACGCACAAGGTATTTGTCCACCACAAAGCTCACTTGGCGCGATTTGGGATCGAACTAGGAACCCCATGCACTACAGGTGAACGCTCTACCACTGAGCCACCGGGACCTATTATACTTTTATTCATAACCAGACTACAGTTCATTGCATTGTGTTGGAAAGTTGAGGGAAGGGGGGATCTGAGTGTCCCGTATTCTCATGGAGAAAATATGGCAGGTTTATTTACGATGGAAGATGTTAATTTCATATAAGACATTTTAAAACGTAACGTTTATTTATTTTATACAACATGAATTGTATCTTTGTTTTAAATTAATAGACCCCTTTTGGTATTCATATTTGGCGAACGTCAGTCAGGCTTCTGGATGACTTGATCTGCATTTGTTCGGTTGTCTGCCGAGCTCCTTCATGGTTATGCAGTTAGTGTACGCGTCTTCGGCGTGAGACCCGGGTTTGCTTCCCGGAGGGAGCTCATGTGGTTCGGATTTCACGTTAATCAGTAGGTCCCGTCTCATATAGCCTCGCTACTGAAGGGACGTTAAACACAAAATCAACTCAACTCGCTTGTTTGCCTCTATCACACACACTACAGGGTACAACTTTCGGCCTTTTAAGTTCACCATTCACTAGTTACTGTCCGTCCGCCTTTGCCTGAAATACCTTTGGACATTTTATTTCTCCTTACAAAATTTTCAGAGCACAAGCACGAGACACACTAAATTACCTGCATTGATTTTGGCGGCATACCATCGTAAATATCAAAATGGCGGCCATTTTTTCAAAACAGCGAGTATCCACGCTACGAAGCGCAATTTTCAGTTTTTAAGTTGAAATTTTGACGGTGGAAGCACGAGATATGCTAAATTTGCTGTATGGATTTTCTCGGCGATCGAATGTAAAATTTCAAAATGGCTGCCATTTTTTTCAAAACAGCAGTGAGTAAAAAAATGTTACAAGTTGTGACAATGACAATCTTGAAATATAAATCACATTTTAACACTTTTACCCCAAAGACATTGATATATTTCGAAAAAACCCGATTAAACCCGAAAAAAACAATTAAACCCGAAAATACCCGGAAAAACCCATACGGGCCCAGGTGGGTTGGGCTTTTTCAAAAAAGCCCGGGTTTTTTCAAACCCTGGGTGTGATAGCTCCTGGTCATGCTCCTCAAACCATGACTTCACCGTTTTTGCAGCGTGACAGGGTGCCAAATCATTTTGGTAGATGCTATCACCATCAGGGTACAATATTTGGGCCATTGGTAGAACCTGGTCCCCCAAAATGGCCTCATACGCCTTAGCATTCATTATTCCATCGAGTGCTATGATGGGACCTGCAGAAAACCACGATATCACTGCCCACACTGTAACAGAATCACCCTATGCTTTACAGTTGGTAGCAGATAGTCTGTAGACTGTGTTCTCCATACGTAAACATGTCCGGTTGTTGGAAACAAGGTGAAGGTCGACTCATCGGACCACCTTACGTGTTTCCATTGCTCATGAGTCCACGCCTTGTGGTCTTTGCACTACTGGATACGCCTCTTCGCATTTACTGCTGTGACCAGGGGTTTGGCAATAGCGGCCCTGCCATGAATTTTCATTTTATGAAGTTTCCGTCGCACTGTTTTCGATGAAACCGGGTTCTGTAGGCCGGAATTGAGTTCAGACGTAATTTTCATTGCAGTGGTCTCCTTTTTAGCTGCTACACTCCGTTTTAATGCCCTCCAGTCCCTATCTGACCGGATTGTCTTTCGATCACTGTTGCGCTTTGGAGACGTCGTTTCCCCATGAATTGTGTATGACTTCGTGATATTGGACACAGTGCCTTTCGATACCCCCACAATGTTCGCCACTGTTGCCACTGAAACTCCAACCAGACGGGCACCAACGATCATGTCTCTTTAGAAGTCTGTCAGGGTAGCCCATTTTACCGCACCACTTTCACACCACGACACTCACAGGTGAACTAGTTACTGCTGACGGAAGAGGAAGGTCCACATGACACATTGAAACCAAAAAACGATCAGTCTGAACAGTTGCACTAGTAGCAATTCCTTTGAAGCGTAATACCTCATCATACGATGCGCATACTTTGAAGTCGTGCATTAGCTCTATAAGATGCTTTTCACGAACACATAATCCTAGCGCGATTTGAAGTGACGTGTGGCAATGGTTTATCATACTTGTCACCATGTTTCCGATCAAACTGGAAGGGAGATCATACTTCATGTTCGTCAGCTGATCAAGAAGATTCATTAGGGTGGGACTAACTTCGTCCTTGGCAACATCTGTATTTATTCTCGTGGTGTAACTTACTTTGTTGGATTTATGCAGTGCCTTTGTTTCGTCAAATATCCGCCTCACAACTTCCTCAGTGCCTCATCATCATCATCATTGTCTTCTGTTTGGTTCAGCAATGTAACAGCTGTTTTTTCTAAACGCTAATAAATTTGCAGAACCCTTTGCAGAAATCAGGATAAGATCGCTATGAAATGTCGACTTCTTTAGACAATAAACTTATTTCTATAAACTGTTATTTAATTCTGAATATCTTCAAAATGGCGCAAAACAAGATGATTGAATCGTAATTCGTATGCATAAAGCGCCATTTTCCGTTTTTATAGACTGACGTGTTTTCAAAACTACTGATTTTCCAGATTGTACATTTCTCTTAATTTTTATTTTGTCGTAAGATTCTAAAGAATTGAAATAGGTGGAGGCATCCACCGCAGAGCTATGGTACATAGGTTCCTGTAACATCTCTTTCAGGATTCCAGACTGATTTTTTTTTCGGGGGGAACGCATACAAAATGGCGGACAATACATTCGTAACCTACAGAAAAATGCCCGCTTTAGCAGTGTATTTTTCAATATTTTGGAGTCAAATCCCAATTGAAATAATTTGTTCCACTTAATTTTTTTTAAAGAAAGTTAGGGAACAAAATGGCGGGCACAAAATTCTCCTATTCTTTTTCTGATGGACTTAAACCAGGTTCGTGTGTGTGTGGGGGGGAGGTATCAAGGATCGAATTTACTTTCAAGGGTTTCAAATTGGGGAGAGAATTCTTTCACCCCTAAACACTTCCTCCTCTCCCTCTTTCTCTCACGCTTACAAGCATACACATACACACATGCTCATATATATTAAAGTTTATATATAGTTAAGGTATATATCTTCAGTGTTTTAGAGTATAAGCAGCTATTTTTACTCATTTAAACCTTTCGAAGTGATAACGGAAAACGGTGGACCGAAACATTTAAATTTTTCACAAATTTTGTTAGAAGTTACTAATGAAATAATAAACACTTCTGACCAGAGTATATACACTTGCTTATTAAAACTAAATTACAGTGTAACGGTTTCGACAACTTGTCTTCATCAGACACTAACTGAAAGAGATATCTTAGAGCGTAGATATTTATACTAAAAGTGAAAGTCCTTGTGTGCATGGGAAACCACCTGGGTCGTACTTCCCCGGGCGTCATCTTTCGGCCACCTGCCCTGACTTAATTACCCTCCCACCTGTGTATATGTTTTCCAGACACACCTGTTGTTTATACTTGACCAATTGACTTAAAACTTTCTCTTAATCTTCCTCTGATGCCTATTAGATATAAATAACAGACTATACTACATACAACTGTATGTAGTATACAGTTGTATAATACGAGCAAATCGGAGCATATGCAGCAAAAACGAACACCGGCTTCTATTATCTCTGAAACTACATGTAGTGAGATAGGGGGAGGACTGAGAATATCTTTTTCTAGTCCAAATTTAAAATTGTATTTTTTAGAGAACTGTAAGGCAGAAAAAAGAGGAAATTACTCTAAATCGAAGCGAAGGCAGTACAAAGAAACGCCACCTTCTATTCTCCTCTACGATTAATTTTAGTAACGCAGGGCTTGGGTGAATGTTGTACCACCTCCCACTTTCAAATAGCATTTTTCAGGGAACAGTACGGAAGAAAGTGAAACAATTCCAGAGTAATTCGGGCAAATCACGCAACGAATTATTTCTTACTACAATTTTTAGGAGGTTGAGGACTGGGATCAACATTTCCAGACCAACTGGTTCAAAATTCCACTTTCCTAGCAACAATCGAATTAGACGAGTACTCAGAGCAATTGTGGAGCAAATATGAGCAAACGAGATATAACTAACATCCACTCCCCTCTGCGCTTATATAAGTTGGGAGGGTGGCTGAAATCACGTGTTTAAGTTCTGTTTACTCGATAACGCTAGGGAAGCAACCCAAGCAACTGCGAAGCAAATCGAAGCTAACGAAGTTCAGAATAGTGCCACCATCCGCTCCCATACGCTATTATGTTTATTTGAGTGGGATGCTGGGACAATTTTGTTCTAGTCTCCACTTTTAAAGTCCCATTTCCTCTGGAATGGTAAGGGAGTAAACGTAGCTAACGCGAAGCAAACCAAGTACAAACGAATTTCGCCATCCGTTCCTCTTTGAAATTAGTTTCAATTCGAGGTGCTGGACTACGTTTTCCTGGACTCCCAGTTTAACCCTATATTGCGCCGTGTTAATCCAAATTAACAAACCATGTTGAGCGTGATACTTTGACGGTCATACCGTAGATGGTGCCACCCGTTTCAGGTGGTTTCCTTTATGCCGTGCCATCTGTTATGAGCACTCATAATTGCGCCTCTTTCGGAAGAAGTTTTCCAGCAGTTTGTGTTGCGCGGACGGATATAGGTACGTGGAATGCATTGCTTTGTTTATTTTTGAAGCAAGAGGAGTCGAAAACAGGGAAATTTTTCTTTGAAAAAATATTTTTCTATAAGGTAGATGTCTGTTGTTTATTTTAAGTGCTTGTAACTTATCATACTAATTTCATTTTGTATTTGATCGTCCGAAATGTGTTTGTATATTCTGAATAAAATTGAGCAACTACGAACCTCTTTTACTAAGAATCAAACATTTCTTCGGAAAGGCCTAAAGGAAAGTTTGAAAGGTTGGTTTCTGACCTTCTTTTCTTTGAACTTTGTCGGAATTTTTATTGGCTCATGGAAAACATTGTTGCGTGCAGTGTATGCTTTCAGTGTTACCAACTTAAGAATGAAAATAATCCGAAGTTGAACACGAAAAAAATTACTAAACGTAACGTCATTTCCGACATCTTCCTCTATTGATTTCAATTTTGTGTTATTTTGAAAACCTCTGTCACTTTTTCTCTCTCTTTCCTTTCTGTTACTCTTTTGTATTATTTACCGATGTATTGCCCGATAAAGATTCCTGAAGACTGTAAAAGCTTATATTACGTTAACAGATGAGCAAGAATATATTTTCGAAAAGACGGTTCGTTCAGTTGTACATACCGCCTGACGACAGTGAGGATGAGCAGCTCCAGGTAAGCAATAAAAATTTAGGAGTTCTAGATTCAGATAATGAAGAATGACGTCCTAAATCTGAAACTTCAAATAGATCAGAAGATATGTTCAAAACTATTGTACTCAAGTATTTTGCATTGATTTACTTGAAATCGATACTTTTAGATTAGTAAATTGATTGAATCGTTATTCATTTATTTATTTTCTTACAGATGAAACAGTAAATGCCAATTCCAGTCAGGCTACAACTGCTGCCAGTCGTCAGCTCCAATGGAAAAGAATAACAAGAAATGATCCACCTCTTCAGGCACCAAAATAGAAATCGTGTTTATCTTCCCCAAATGAAGTCAAATCTCCAATTGAATATTTTCGGATGTTTTAGTGCTGATATTCTGGAGTTAATCGTTCGTGAAAGCATGTTATATTCTAACCAGAAGGATCCCAATAAACCTTTGGAACTAAGTTAGAAATATTTAGGAACCGTAATATTCATGTCCATTATTCGTATACCAAGGACAAAATTGTATTGGAGTTCGTCCTACAGAATTCACCAAGCTGCTAATAACATGTCTTACGGCATTGTGTTTCACTTTACAGGGTGTCTACTAAAATCCCAAAGTGAAATTTCGTGACTTTTTCGTGACCTTTTCTTTACCAAATCATAAAATTTCCTAAAATTTTCAAGGGCGAATTTTGGGTGCGAATTAGGCCGAATTTTCATCCATGCGATAGAAACGTACTTTGCTTGCGATTTGGTAGCGTCTAAAGCTGATCATAGACGTTTTTGGTGGTGAACTTTGACGTTTTATAGAACAAAATTTTCCAATCTGTACTTACATTTGAACAGTTAAAAAAAAGCGTGACCCAAAAGCTAAATTTCGTGACTTTCATGACCATTTTCTGATTTCGTGACTTTCGTGACCGATATATACCCTGATTTTAAAGAAAAACTTTTTACTGTCATTCCATACACAACAGGTGTGATCCATGAAGGATATGTTAGTAATTTCAGATTAAATGTACTGTGTTTCAGTATACCTTAAAATACATATTGTTTACTAAAGCATGTTATGAAAATCTGCACAATACTCTGTGTTAAAAAAAGTTTGTAACGTCTAAAAGAAATTCTGTATTGGATATCAATGAAAAATTAAACAAATAAGGTTCATAATTGCGCAATGTTAATTCAAATACACAATCCTCCTGACGTCATATGGTAAATGTGAGAGTCAAAATTTGTTATTAGTTCGTTTTAGATACGCGAATGCAGTAAGAAAAACATCTAAATATTTTTTTCTCGAAACAATTAATAAATTGCGCAATATAGGGTTAATGTTCCATTTTCCAAGGAACGGCAGGGGAGCTAATTGAGAAACTGCGGAGCAAATGGGAGCAAATGAAGTAGAAGCAAATGCCACCATCCGTTCCTCTCTGCCATTGGGTGGGGGCTACGACCAAATTGTTCTGGCTCCCCCAGTTTAAAATTATATTTTCTCGCGAACGATAGGAGAGCAAACGGGCAAATTGCGGAGCAAATAAGAGCAAACGATGTACAAACGAATGCGACCATCTGTTCCTCTCTGTGCTTTTTTTTTTTTTTAATTCGAGGGGCTGGGATTACTTTTTTCTGGCCCCTGAGTTTAAAGTTCTATTTTCTCGGGAACGGTAAGGATGCAAACGTAGAAACTGCGGAGCAAATGAACTACAAACGAATGCCACAATCCTTTCCTCCCTGCCATTGATTGGGCTGGAATCATGTTGTTCTGGCCCCAGCTTTAAATTTCTATTTTCTCTGGAACGGTAGGGGAGCAAACGTAGAAACTGCGGACAAATGAGAGCAAACGAAGTACAATCGAATGCCCCCATCCGTTTCCCTCAGCGATTATTTTTAGTTGGGTGGGGACTGGGACAACGTTGTTCTAGCTCCCCACTTTAATGTTCCATTTTCTCAAGAACGGTAAGGGAGCAGACGGAGCTACTGTGGGGCAGCTGGGAGCAAACGAAGTACAAACGAATTCGACCACCTGTTCCTCTCTGTGATTGTTTTTAAATCGAGGGTCTGGAACCACTATTTTCTGTCCCCTCAGTTTAAAGTTCCATTTTCTCGGGAACGGTAGAGGAAAAAAACGTTGAAACTGGGGAGCAAATGGAGCAAACGAAGTACAAACGAATATCACCATTCGTTCCTCTCTGCTATTGGGTGGGAGGACTGGGATCATGTTGTTCCGGCCCTTCACTTTAAATTTCTATTTTCTCGGGAACTGTAGCGGAGCAAAGGGAGAAACTGCGAAGCAAATGGGAAACGAAGTTCAAACGAATGCCACGACCCGTTCCCCTCAGCGATTATTTTTAGTCTGTTGGGGGGTTGGGACGACATTGTTCTGCCCCCCCCAACTTTAATATTCTATTTTCTAGGGAACGGTAGGTAGCAAACGGAGCTACTGCAGAGAAAATAGGAGCAAATAAGGTACAAACGAATGCGACCATCTGTTCCTCTTTGTGACTGTTTTTAATTCGAGGATCTGGGACCACCTTTTCCTGGCCCCTTAGTTTAAAGTTCCATTTTCTCGGGAACGGAAGGGAAGCAAATTGAGAAACTGCGGAGCAAATGGGAGCAAACGAAGTACAAACGAATGTCACCATCCGTTCCTCTCTGCTATTGGATGGAGGCCTGGGACGATGCTGTTCTCCTCCCCCCCCCCCCAAACACACACTTTAAATTTCTATTTTTTCGGGATCAGTAGGAGAGCAAACTGAGGAACTGCGGAGCAAATGGGAGCAAACGAAATACAAACGACTGAAATTGTTTTCGAAGAATTGCGTGATGGTGGGGGCGGCCAAGACTGCGCACGCGAACTACCATATTGAAGCTGTGAGTAAAATTATCTACTTCAATAGTTATAGAAAAGTGTATTTTCTACATAGAATAACTTCATACATGGGGCTTGAATCTATTACCTTTATTTGCCGCAAAAAGTTTAAATTCATTTAACAAATTATTATAAATGCAGGACTCCATTTTTATTTGTTTAATAATAATAATAATAATAATAAAGACCAATCACAGTACACTTTTATATTAATCGTATCACACAATATGCTTTGGGGGAATAACATTTTGGTGTGACGCGTTAAGTCACGAATAATTCATGCTACCACGAGTAGACAAGGGTAGTAAATTAATGCACTAAAGGAAGAAACGAGAATGAAAATGGCAGCCATTCCAGTTGACACGCTTCACTGCACTATTCTGCAGCTTAAAAACAAAGCCAACCATGTACTCGTTGTAATGGCGGCTACCTAAAAACCTGATTTTGAAAAATTTATGTAGTGTGCAAAACTCCTGTATGTCACATATGTTTTCACTACCGTTTGCATTAAAACTTATTATTACATCACTATGTATTTTTTGTATTTAAATTGTGTCCCCATCAATTAAAGCCCGGAATTAATGGCAAAATGCCATAAGTGCCATTATTGCAATTTTCATGACATTTTCAGGAAAAGTGCAATTTCACTATTTAGAAGCAATTGGTTGCCATTGTCACAGGTTCTCTTACACTACTCTTTATTTGCTCATGAATGACAGCATACCACAGATCTGAGTCGCTCTTATCTGGCCAAGCGATCTCGGTGTCTGATAATAACTGGTCTACTTTCGTTGGAATGTGACAAGGGGCGGGGATGCTAGTGCGTATTCAGTTCTTGGAATGACAAACGAAGATGCTTACTTTCAAGAAGTAGCCAGGTGGGCAGTTATTGTGAATCTTAGGCGTGCGTGATACAGAACTGGTATTTATAGGCGTTTCAGTATCTTAAGATGCCACAAGTTGGTCTTTCTAGGCAATAAAAGTTGGAAAAATTTGTGAGTGAGTGTGGGCGTACTGTGTTTTCAACAGACGGTTCTGTACTGTTTTGTAAGTTATGTGAAACTGTGGTTTCCGCTGAAAAGTGTTATTTTGTAACACACCATATAAGCACTGCAAAACACAATTCTACAAGGACATGCAAATCAGCTGGTGAAAAGGTTCAAAATCTTCTTGGAACAGTCCCGAATCCCGCTTCGCGTACTAGCAGTTTTGCGAATGATCTGTGTGAAGCTCTGATTAACGCGTACATTTCTTTATGGAAGTTAGAAAATGTTTCCTTTAGAAACTTTCTCGAGAAATACACAAAACAAAAAGTTCCAAGTGAATCATCTTTGAGAAATACTTACGTTGATAGCGCGTACAGCAGAACTATTGACGATATCCGTAAAAGTGTTGCTGACAAAAATTTATGGATTTCAATTGATGAAACTTCCAATATTCTAGGACATTCCATTGTCAACGTTGTAACTGGAACTTTGGGAGGGGAAGAAGGCACACAAACATTTTTGATTGCATCAGAAGTTCTGGAAAAATTAAATGGCACGGCAATTGCACAGGTTTTTACAAAATCGCTGAGTATTCTGTGACCAAAATGTGTAAAATACGATTAGGTCCTCTTTTTTGTCACAGACGGAGCTGCATACATGAAAAGTGCAGCAAAAGCCCTTAAGGTTCTATTCCCACGTATGCTGCATGTCACCTGTCTGGCACACGCGCTACATAGAATTGCAGAGGAAGTTCGTTCTCATTTTCCTAACGTTGACCTTCTTGTGTCAAGTGTGAAAAAGGTATTTCTGAAAGCTCCTTCGCGAACAAGTGCGT
This sequence comes from Thermobia domestica, assembly GCF_964235325.1. Classification (NCBI taxonomy): domain Eukaryota; kingdom Metazoa; phylum Arthropoda; class Insecta; order Zygentoma; family Lepismatidae; genus Thermobia; species Thermobia domestica. The sequence goes on along the minus strand of NC_137462.1, from coordinate 56,596,266 downwards.
TTCGCGAATTAGCCCCTGAACTTCTGCTTCCACCACAGCCTGTCTTAACGAGATGGAGTACATGGATTACAGCTGTTCTCTATTATGCTAACAACTTTGAACCCATCAAAAGAATCATTGATACTTTTGATGAGAATGATACGTCTTCAATTAAAGTTGCTCAAAGTTTGCTTAAGAAGAATTCCTTCAAAATCTCAAAAAGACGTTAATAATTTCACAGAATAAAAATATGAAAAACCTTTCGTAAGTGAAAATGAACTGCTAGTGTAGTGTAAAATGACTTCACTTTAGTATTTCCTGCTTTGAATGTTAGTGCTAATGTAACCGCGTGTGAACAATATGTGATAGTGCTTTTAAGTTATAGTTTCATTGTTACTACTGAAGAATGGCGAATGAATTGTTAGAAGACGTCCCTTCACGGGTTCAGCAAATTTCCAGAATTTTAAGTGGTAAGTACAAAGTGCAAAACGAAACATTTTATACGATTAGTAAACGAATTATAGCCTCTTGTAGCTTTTACATATTTTAGTATATATTTTTTTCCCAAACTTCGTGACAGCTTGTTTATTTTATTTTGCCATTTTACCTGCCATTTTTGGATGTTTATTTTGCAATTTTGCCAGTCATTTTCGGGCTTTTATTTCGCCATTAACTCCGGGCTTTACCCATCATTATGGGACATCTTGTATAATAGTAAAACTGGATTCCAAAAATATCGTAGGAAGAACATAATTGAAGAGATAAGATATGTGGCTGACAGGGATGGAAACTAGGGCCCTTCCTTATAGTTAACCAGCTGGCATGGTAGGCTGTACACACAGGTTAGATACTGGGTTCTCACACACTAAATTCTATTGCAGTAGTGAATTCAATTCACAAGATTTTATGTTACTTATCAGGATTCTAACTTACTTGTTAGGAACATGATTCAATACTAGAGCAAATACAAAAAGTAGGTATGATTCCTTTGTAAATTTATTAACTCAAACGTTGTTTACTGGTAAATTCATACATAATAATTATTATTATTTAGAAAACAAGCAGCGAATTACAATCGAAAGTATAAAATTAATCTTCTTTAAATTTTCCATACAAGGGATTTGCACATAGCTATTACTAGTAAATGTAAAAAAAAAAAAATACATATCACATCTTACAATTATAATGTTTCAACGCGAACATGATTACCAACGTGCTCAGATATATCATGACGTCACTGCTACAATAGAATTCTTCTGACATGACCTCATATGTGTTCGCAAATTCCACTTTTGAGCAAATCTCTTTCCACATAAAGCGCACACAATTTTACGAACTCCCTTGTGTAGTTTTAGGTGTGTTATCAGATTGTAGTCACGAGCAAACTTTCGACCACAGATCTCACATACAAACGGCTGTTCACCTGTGTGGGTTGTCATATGAAGTTTAAGAGTATTAATGCTGGACAGCTTTGCACCACAAACTTCACATTCTTTGCATTCTTTCGATTTAGTGTGGTTCTTCATATGTTGTGAAAAAAATCGTGTTTTCACCTCTTTCCCACAAACTTCGCAAGAAAAGAAACTTCGGTTGTGAAGGATTTTATGATCAGCCAATTTTCTACCTGAAGCGAATTTTCTGTCACATTTAGGGCAACTATACTTTGCAATCCCTTCATGTTCTTCCATATGGTGTTTCAATCTGATCCTTAATATCTTTATATTACACACTTCACATTTCACACTATTTTCGTCTTTTTTATGAACATACCGAATATGACTATTTAGGACATTCTCCGACAAAAATGATTTGTCACAAATTTTGCATGCAAAGTCTCTGGTACGTGTATCTGAATGTACAATCAAATGTCGATTCAAATAATACTTTTCATAGAAACTCTTAGGACAGTGTGGGCATTTAAATCCCTCCATATTATGCTTCTTAATCATATGCCTCTTCCAATATCTAGGTTCTTTAAACTTCTCTCCACATACAGTACAAACTTTTCTCCAGTACCATATTTCTGGAATGTTGTCTTTAATTCTGAAAAAGAATATACACTCAATAATAAATAAGACAATAGTTTTAAAATTACATTGTATTTTGTAAGAAGAGAAAATTATATATACAAAGTGTTTATTTTATTTATTTAAAAAAAATACTAAATGTAGACTTCTTACATTCGTACTGATTCATCTTTTCAACTTGTTTCATTTGGGATCTATTTTTTGGGGGAATCATTCAGGAGAAAGATATGGTTATAAAAACTCTTTTAAAAGACAACAATAACAGATTTCAACAAAAGTGCTAGAAAGTAGAAAATAAAAAAAGCGCAAAAAGTGGATAATATTAAAACACTAAAAAGCACAAAACAATTCATTACTATTATCTATAGAAATTGTTGAAAGCCGGCAAACAAATTAATGTCTAATATGAAATTAGCTTGGATGGAGATTTTAGAAGTCACCAATTTGTTTGGCTTAGTACAGACTTCCAATTTTTTTTTATGTATAACGGCAATGAATTATTTGTGCTTTTAAGCGCTTTATTATTAACTGCGTTTTAGCGCTTTAATTATTTTCCACTTTTTAGCTCTTCTGTTGAAGTTGGATAATGTTTTCAATATTTACTGCTTTTTAATGCGTTCTTTAAGCCAGTTATTTTTCTCTTAAGTTTGTTTATTTAATTTTTCAGTTTTTCGTTATCGCAGTAGTTTAAGTAGATACTAAACTGGTTCAATCCCATCTTTTATACCATTTTAGGCGAGATCAGAATTCTCATCTTGCCTAATCCTATATCCTAAAACGGTGACGCAGGTATGTTTGTGCTCGATTAATCACTACAAAATCGTGAAATCATTAACACATTTGAAAAAATCTACACTGTTTACTAATTGCTGTTAGAAATAATATAAGAAAATAGCTAATCTCATTTCAATATTAGTAGTTTTCGTCAGTTATACTAACAATATAAAGAAATGGTTTTTGAAAATAAATAAAATTAATACAGTTGTTTTGGAATAAATAGAATTTCAGTTATCACTTTTCAGTATATTATTATCCCCATTCTTGAAGAAAAAACTGAAAGTTGAAAAACTACTTTATAGAGTCGCATGAAGGTCTTACAATTGGTCATCTAGAAATGTTAACTTATCAAAGCATGAACAGAATAGTAGAAGACTAGCGGACAGACATCAAAAATATCTTTTTCACCGTGTATAAGCTATGAAACAATTAAATCGGTTGAAATACAAAATTTAACTTTGTTCACTATCATCTCTCCTATTCTTGTTCGAAAGAGCAAGTGGAAAACTTGCAATACACCGATTGAAATCTAACACGTAATTATGAACATAATATTTGTTATTTTACCGTTCAACAGCATGGCGGTACGATTTCCAATTTTTTCATTCCTGTCTATTACCTTGCAAAATTACAATTTCTACATTCAGTTTACAACATAATATACGATGAAGTCATATAACATTTCATTTATCATTAGATACATAGCGTGTCCACAAAAACATTCTATGATTTCAATTAAAATATAAACTGTTTGCAATATCTTTGTACATAAGGTGTCAGGAAATGCATTATTTTTTTTTCTTCCCTACAGGTTTTAATATTCACTCTTTGTTCACTGTGTTAGAGGGCAGCAAATTCAAGATGGCGCTCGACAAACAACAACGCAGCTGATATGCTTTGGAAATTCACTCAATAAAGAGTATTGTCTGTGCAACGTGCGCTGAGGCGCAAATCTGATGTGAAACCACCTTCGGAGAAGTCAAGTTTGAAGTGGTACATTTCTGTCCACATAAACTTGGAAACCTCCTCAGACTATGTTCAAAAACGTGAGCCCAGAACCATCACAATTCCTGCAGATCTATGTAGAGGGAATTGCATTTTCCTTCCGTTCTTTATATAGGCACTAACTGCAATACCTAATGTGCCGCCGGTAGTCGACCGTGGGGAGGCACTGAGTCTTCATAAAGAACTTCTGAAACTTGAAGATTAAGGGTTCGAAATTCGATCTTAGATGTTTCGTTAATTTTATTTTAAACATGAAGATATGACGAAATAATTAAAAGTGTAAGATTTGTTACACACGTAAATGTTAAATTTAATGATTTGGTGTTAAAACTGTTTATTGCTCTCTCGGTTTAAAATCTCTAGACTAATCAGTGACACTTGTATGGGTGTGAATTTCGACTGAAATACATGCAAGTAACCATGTAATTAGAAATTTATACATCGAACTAATTTTGTATCTGTATCTGATAAAATACATTTCTACAGCAACATATTTGATAATCATACAATACTGACAAATTAGTATATATATATATATATATATATATATATATATATATATATAAAGTTCACTCACTGCAATGGAAACTTTATTTTCTTTATTACCACGAATATCTATATCCCCCTTACTGTAAAACAAACAATTGTGCTCCCAGATTTATGAAGAATTTACATACAGGAATTTACTTACAGAATTTACTTACTTGTATCCTTTTCCTTTTTTCGTAAATAATCATCCGATATGACTTGTTAAAATATTTGGTAATTTGATAATGAAAAGGGGTATGAAATTTCCACACATAAGAAACAATAGATCCCTGCTGTGGAGTAACGTGTGAATGGAAAGTTTGAGACAACAGTTAAGAATATAGACTCATCATCCGACACTCAGTCAGTAACTATCAGTTGTTGTCTTTTCGAAAACGGCTGCCAGAAAAAAAATCCAGGTCTTTTACGCTGAGATTCTCAACTTTCACTCACTCTCTTGAAGAGAGGTAATGGAAATTGAAGAATTCTAGAAAGTCAAGTAGTGTATATATGTTATTAAACAATTCTACTAAACAACTTATAGAATCGAAATGTTACTTGTCTGGGGTGGTTGTGTGCTAAGGAACGGAACAACAAAATTCACTGTTTCGTTAAGCTCTAAATATTGTATGGTATACGAGTCAGGCAGTCTCGTTTTGATATAGCTTGTTACGGGAAAGGGTGAGAATAGGGGAAAACACGCCCACAGCGAAGTGTCCATTTGCTATTGTAAATGTAATTATCATTAATGAAATAAGAGATAAATATTCATACAAACAGTTATCACGACATATTTAATAAATGGCACCTCTCGAAAAAGAGGCTAAAGAACGGGCTCTGCTATATTCAGTCATACTCATATTACTGAATTTTCACACATGTTTTACTACAATTTAATTATATCTATTACAATGTTCGAGATGTAGATATGGAGAAGGAATGAAAAATCAGTTGGAAAGAGAAAATAAGACAAAGAGGTTCTGAGAAGAATATTGAACTTCATAGCAGAAAAGTAAAAAAATTGATTTGGACACTGTCTAAGAATGAATTGCCTTGTAAGGGATAATTTGCAAGGATTAGTATCTAGAAGGAGAAAGAAGGGAAGAAGGGGCCAGCTCTTGGATGATATGAAAATAAAAACTTCTGATGCCTTAACAAAAACTAAGTAGGATTTGTTGTCTTTATCACGATATATACTAACACCCTTTCTTTGGATAAAATAATTTGGACTATTTATATTATATTGATATTTTAACAAAATATGCATACGAAAATAGTAAAGAATTGTTCCGATTTACAAATTTTTGTTGAACGGACATATGGAACGTGTTGGAAAAGGCGAATAAAAATATTATTATTATTTATAGCAATAACAGTAGTAGTAGAAGAAGTACAAAGTTAGAAACAATTCCACATTTGCTAGGAAACAATAACGTTTTTGATCAGTCACATTTTTCATCCATACAAAAATAAGCCTTATGTATTCATCAATTGTTTGCTAAACACGTTACATTCTCAGACAGTACGAACCAAGGTTCATACGGATGATGCCATTTTGTAGACATGGTAGTATTTCTCCTGTGAAGAAAGTCGTCTCAACTCTAAGACCGAAAGAAATTAAATATTTCTAATGTTTTTATCCATCAGATATTGCAAATGATGATAATTTTCTTAATTACCTCAGCGAGAATCAAACCGAAGACCACATTTGCGAAACCGATGCTTAAACCATTACTCTGAGACTGCACTGTTAAGAGGGAAAAATACTCGATATCAAGTGTATTTATCAAATTGCACAAGTTTACGATTCCAAAGTTTTAATAACGACGAAACACTCTGATCTCGGTTATGGTAAAATTCTAAAGTGTTATGTAAAAACAATAGTCAAGAGAATTCAAATTTAAGTTGAAAAACAAGAAAGACATACAAACACGCAAGTACATGAAACTTTAAGCCACTGCTCTTTTAACTGGAATCTGGTGCCTCAGACCACTTTTGACTTTTGTTTTTATGATTCACCGTAAGTATATCAGTAACTTGTCTCTCTTTTCAACTCGGTTATACTTGTCTGATAGTTATTTCCAATAACCTTGAACGACAGGGACATGAACAGATATATCCAGGACATTTAAAATTTCAAAGCTCTCCCACCGGGAATTGAACCCGGGAGCCCGATCACTGGACTCTTTGTGAATGGCAAACAATGGAACGTAAATAAATATCTCTTGTACTAGGACGATAAGAAGTAATGTTCCAATAGAAATTATATCAAATAGAAAACGTCAACAGAAAGCAATTACTAATTTCCATACTATTATTATTAGTAGTAGTAATTGTTTGTATTTGGTGTTGTTGAAATTAGGGATGGGCAAAACCGGTTTTTATAAAAACTGGAAACCGTCTCCAAACACCGGTTAGGTTTTTCAACGAAACCGGTTTCGGTTTTCTACAAAACCGGTTCGTTTTTTACCGAAACCGGTTTCGGTTTTCATCGAAACTGGTTTCGGTGAAAACTTATGGAAAACAAAACTATTTCTGTGGAAACGGATTAGGTTTCCGGAGAACAACGAAACGCTATTCTGGTCAGAAATAGAACGAATTTTGGAAAAAACCGAAACAAAATCCGGTAAAAAAACGAACCGGTTTTGGATAAACCCGATAACCGGTTTCGGTGAAAACGAACCGGTTTTGAAGAAAACCGAAACCTAATATTCGGTATAAAAACGAAAAACCGTTTTTTGTGCCCACCACTAGTTGAATTATGAGTGGTATCAGTAGTAATTAGTGGATGTTGTTGCAGCATTTAGATAACACGAATTTTAACGCGGTGTTTGAGCATCGAGGCTCACGAGGCACTAATATACATTGTAGATTGTCGTGTTTAGTGTTTTATCCAGTCTCCTCGATTTTGCGAGAAATCAAAATCTCAAGAGCAGGTATGTTTAACCGCTGGCCCGTGTCCTCAAACATATGTTTTATACATATTTTCTGTTTAAGTCATTTTGTATAGGCGTTTTTTATTTGTGAAATGTGAAAAACGAAGAATTATAATGTAACCAAACTGAAACTAAAGCCATTCCCTTTGCACTCCGAGGAAAACTACGATAATTTTGAAATAAATAACGATTGTATTAATACTTTCTACTGTGGATAAACGTTAAGGCACAAAGATATTTTTTAAGTGGTCACTTTTCTATATAAATGCAAAAGGAGTGAAGTTTGAAATTCAACTTGAAATTCATGATAGATAAAATAGATAGATACCCCACTTAATTTTCTTGGGTTCTTTAATTTCCATTACCTTTTATCAAGAAAGAGTGAGTGAAAGTTGAGAATCTCAACGTAAAAGTCCTGAAATTTTTCTTATGGCAACCGTTCTTTTCGAAAAGACTGCAACTGATAATTACTGACTCTGAACGATTAGGATTTAGATTTCTGGGCTTTCGGCATCTAAGGCCATTTAGCCAGTCACGTATGAGGGATGACGTCCCTCAGCGAGCACATTATCCGGGAAAAGGGAAGGAAGAAAGGATTGGGAAAGGAAGGAAACGTCCTGGGGCCTATAAGTTAGATACCATCCCGGTATTTGCCTGCTGTGAATGAAGAAAACCCAGGGAAACCTCATTCATGATGGCTGGCCTGAAAAGGCTTTTTACACTTTTTCGACCGAGTGCCCCGAGGAATCGAACCCGGGACTGACTCTGAACGAGTTTCCAAGTTATGTGAACAGCAGTGTACAATGATTTCGTAGAAGAAAACATCTATGACAAACGAAAATTGAATTCCGACCGACCACCAGTGATGCAGGAAGTTGTTGATCACGTGAGATAAACCTTTTGTGGAACCCCAAGAACTCTGTGCGTAGAGCTAGCTAAGAACTACAAATCCCAAGAGGCACAGCTAGCAAGGTGTTAGGCAAACGCTTGCACTTTCATCCGTATAAACTGCAATTTGTGAAAAATTAGAAACCTGAAGACCATCCAAAGCGACTGCAATTCTGTTCGGATCTCCAGCAATCACTCGAAGATGATGATAACTTGACGTCCAAAATCATTTTCAATGATGAAGCAAGATTCCACTTGTCTGGAAAGGACAAGAGACACAATATGCGAATATGGAGATCGCAGAATCTCCTAACTACGTTCGAGGTGAAACATGATTCACCCTAGTGTATTTTTTTTTTCTGTGTATATGTGTGTTATATAAGAACGGAGAGTTTACAGGCCTTTATTCTTTTTACGATCTGTGTATGGCGAAAGTTGCATTGGGTAAGGCAGCTCCTAAGGCAGCTATGAAATCGTTTAAATCTTCAACTGAAATTTACAAACTTGGGTCTTCCTAAAGTCATTCAACATCGACTTTTATGCATTTCTTTATGTTCCGTCAAACATTCGCCTACTAGAAGCAGGTGTTTCGAACTACGTATTGAATTAGACCCGGAGACTTAGATAACACGTTCTAATGTTTAGCTCTTCTGCGAACATATGCACACGAACTTTGTTCAACGTGAAAACAGTCTAATGTCTTGCGGTCTCCAAATTTTCCGCTTATACTCCATTTGTCACGGTTTCATTATTACTGAAACAGCAAGTAGATTCTTCACAGCACACACACACACACACACACAAATTCTTCTATCGGTAATTCATCAATACCTTTGCCATAATTGTTTGATTAAACATTACTTGTATCACTAAATTCGTCATCAGTCATTTTCCCTTATCTGTAGTTCGACCGTAACATTTTCTGCCGTAAAATGTATTCATGTTTGACCTGAAAGTTTCGGCGAAAACGTGATCATATAACTTGATACGGAAGGAATACAGTCAAGTTTTAATTATCACCAGAAAGATAAGATAATGAAATTTTGTCAGTGTTATGTTTGGTTCATAAGTGCATAATGTTCACGAAATTAGCTATTAATGATTGTTTATTTTTTACAGGGTGTGCCGATAGTGACCAAACTGAAAGATGTATAACATTGAGACTTGCAGTGTGATAAAGTTCCTGCATTTGAAGAATAATAATTCCAAACAAATATATTTTGATCTCCGGATCATACTGATATATCCAAGTTTCATCCATGGTTACCAGACGTCCGAAAAATCCTCTTCATTGTTTTCTATAAGCGTCAACATCTGTCGGGAAAGGTCACGTCGTGCTTGCTTCTGAAAAGGTGTCAGCAAACGAGGAACCCATTGCACAGATACCCTAGACACGTGAAGTTCGTCATGGATAGTTTTCCATACACTACCATAACTGAGACCACTCTCATTCACAATCGTTTGAATGGTTGCACTTCTGTCTTCGAGGATTAAACACTCCTCTTTCTTCACAGTGACCACGTCGTCCGGCAGGGATAATCTTCCAGGTCTTGAGTCGTCTATGAGGGACATATGACCAGTTTGGAATTTCCTTTTCCACTTTACAATGGCGTTAGAATATGCACAACCATAGCCATACACAGCCTTCATGTCGTCATGAATTTGTCTGGCATCATTACCCTTCAAATGCAGGAACTTTATCACACTGCTAGCCTCAATCTTATCCATCTTGAACTTTGGTCACTTTTGGCACACCCTGTAAAAAATGACAATCATTAGGAGCTAACTTCATTAGCATATAAAAACCAAACACAACACTGACAAAATTTCATTGTCATATCTTAATAACTTCCTGGTGATAATTAAAACCCTTACGATACCCTTGTACATTGAATTTTGAGATAATAATGATATGAGAAAGGTACAGAACTAGTTACGAATTATCTAAAACTGCAAACATTAGAATTCGTGAACAATGGAAATGAAAGGGATTATATTTATAAGGGTCAACATGACCCCTGTAATGAATTTAAGCTTTAAAAATCTAATTACCGAAAAGAGTGTTCAAGTCTACGAATAAGTGAAAAGTAACTGAAATAAAAAGTCATGACACTCACGCAAATATGTTCAAAACTTTCCGAAATAAGGAAAAATCATTTTCCAAAGGTGTTAATATGACCCTTGCGATGCTTCTAGTGTTAATCGACATTAAGACAATAATAATAAAAAGATATAGTTCACATTTTGTATTAAGTCCATCTTCAGAAGCCGAAAGACGACATTACAGTACTCTCTACACTGCATGTTAAAAGCAAATAATTTTGTAGATTTATCTTCAAAAACAGATACCCTTTAAAAGGGAGGGCCGCGGTGGATTGGTGGTAGAGTCCCTCTCTCGTGCACGGAGTCCTTGGTTCGATCCCAGCTCGCGCCAAGTGAGCTGTGTGGTGGACAAACGCTGTGTGCATGGGTTTTCTTATGGTTCTCCCGTTTCCTCCCACTTTCTTCATTCATTCATTTTTCATCATCACCGTCTCCTTTAGCCTAACCGGCATAACCGTAAGACATAGAACGTAAAGATTTAATTTTCATTTCGTTTTAAAAGAGAGGAAAGTTACTTACGAGGTTAATTATAAGGCTAACTGGATCATTTGATTGCTAAAGAAACAGCAGACAAAAGAGGAAATAAACTTTAAATATATATATATATATATATATATACAGTACTGGCACAATTATTATGGATTTTTGATAAAAACAAAACTTTTGTGCAAAAATGTCTTGCAAACAATTTTATTAACTAATACCTTATTTACTTCACCACACCAGTACGAAACAAATATTTATTAGTTATTTTAAATGGGTTTTACAGTCTTATATGGGAGTCCCTGGCAATACACAGAGAAAACGTCTGACAACCCTGACACAATCACTGCATTGTCAGGACAGAGCTCAGTAATAGTCTGGCATTTGCACGGAAAAGTGTGTGTTTATTGCATTGTCTGCCTGTTATTTGAATGTGATCACTTTAGTTCTGTGTATTTGTGCATGTAAGTTTAATGCCAACTGTTTTTTTTTTAATTAATTTATTTATTTTTATTTTCTAATGTGTTTATGCAATTGAGCAGACATGGGCAAAGTTCGTGATTTGAGTCCTCGCAAGGTTGGACAGATTAGTGTTTTATTGAAAGAAACCACCTTAAAACAGAAAGAAATAGCGAAGAATCTTAAAGTTTCAACTCAAACCGTCAGTAATATCAAGAAGAAATTCGAATATGGCCACAGTTTGGCATCAAATAGGGTTGGAAAATGTGGTAGACCTAAGAAAACAACACAGAGAATGGACAGAAAAATAATTAAAATGGCAATTAACAACAGAAGAGCATCTTGCAGAATGATTTCCAACCAACTTGCAGCAGAGAGCATTACCATTGCTCGCAGAACAGTAAATAAGAGACTATTGGAAGGTGGATTAAAAGCATATCGGCCTAGAAAAAAAACTCGCCTTACTGACAAGATGAAATAGGCTTGTAAGGCCTGGGCAGAGGCTCACGTTGGCTGGGCAACTGAGCAATGGGAGAAGCAAAGAGTTCAAAACATTCATGTAAAAACGTTAATAACACAAATGATTAAAATTATGCAAAATATTAAACTTTACTCTCCAATTTTAAGCCTTGCAGACTTTCACGTCATTAAGTCTACTCGTTATTCAATTGATTCCATCACTTTCTTCAGCTGTTCAAAGCCTCATTTTCTGTTCTGTATTGTTGCAAGTTGTGTTCTCTAACGAGTCTACCATTGCAGTGCTTGACGACCGTGTGCAGAGAATACGAAGATGATCAGGTGAGCAATTTACACCGGAATGTTTAAAGAAGACTGTAAAATTCCCTCACAAGGTTATGGTCTGGGGAGCCATTTCTGTGCATGGAACAAGTCGTTTGGAGATTGTTGATGGCACCATGGACCAGTATAAGTACAAAGAAGTGCTGCAAAGAGGTTTGCTACCTCAAACAAGAGACTGGTTTGCGGATAGACCTTGAATTTTTCAATAGGACTCTGCCCTGTGTCACACGACAAGGTCAGTGAAGACCTGATTTGAAGAAAATGGTGTAGAAGTGCTCTCATGGCCTGGAAATTCCCCGGATATGAATCCGATTGAGAGTTTATGGTCTGTATTGAAAGATGAAATACATGAAGTTCCCATAACGACCAAAACAGAACTCATACAACGTCTTATCATAGTATGGGTTCATTCAGGTAGAATCAGGGAATTGTGCAGAAAGTTGATCACTGGAACACCCAGACGTGTTAAAGAACTTGTTAATGCAAAGGTGGACGAACTAAATATTAAAGTAGTTGTTTACTATTGGCGTACTCATTATTTGTGAATAAAATTGATTTGCATTATTATTTGTTTGCTTAACTCTTTTAAATTCTTGCCTTTTTCGGCCTTTTTCTTGAGTCTCAGATAAGCAGCGACAGTGTCATCCCTATTTACCCTAAGATCATGGTTCATACCTCGTTTTTCTCAGAATGGAACAGTCTTTCAAACGGTACCACTTACATGTCCCTATGATATATCAGAAGAGAATTACTTGAGGGAAAATCGGGATTTTTTGCCAAAAAAAGAACTTCTTCAAAGTTTGGGACCCCCTAAGGCTCTAACGGGTCTGCGCACAAACCTCCCAAAATTTGGAAAAATACTACGTAGTGTACTAATTACTTGTGACAAATTCAAATTTCCTGTCTTGAATAGTAAGGGCGGGAAAATTTTTTACCCATGTTGAGAGAGCATAAAAAAAACGCCCGAAAATTCCCTAAAATGCACCCTACAAATTAAAAAAAAAATTCTGACACGTCCCTAATGATCGTAAAATTATGGTTCATACGTCGTTTTGTTTGGAATGGAGTAGCCTTTCAGATGGTATCACCCGAATGTCCCTCGGACGTCCCTAAGAAGGGAAACATTGAGGAAAATAGGGATTTTTGCTGAAAAATTCCTTTTTGTTCCGGTTTGGAACCCTCTGGCGCGGCCCTGGGTACACATAGAGATCCAGAAATCACTTCCAAAAATACTACGTAGTGTCCTAATTGCTTGTGCCAAATACCAATCTTTTATCTTCAGCACTAAGGACGGAAAAAATATTTTCCTCTTCTGCGAATATTCCCAGAATATCCCAGGATACCCTATATAAATTTCAAAAATTTCTTGACACGTCCCTAATTATCGTAGGATCACGATTCATACACCATTCTCTTCAGAATAGAGCAGGCTTCCAGATTGTATTACTCACATGACCCTCGGACGTAACTAAGGAGGGAAAAATTGAGTAAAATAGGGATTTTTGCTGAAAAATCTCTTTTTTCCGTTTTGGGGCCGTCTGGTACGGCCCTGGGTAAACATAGAGATCTGGAAATCACTTTCAAAAATACTACGTAGTGTACTAATTACTTGTGCCAAATACAACTTTCCTATCTTCAACAATAAAGACGGGGAAAATTTCTCTTCTGAGAATCCGAAATTTCCCAAGGATACTATACAAACTTCAAAAATTTCCTGACACGTCCCTAATTATCATAGGATGATGATACATACGTCGTTCTCTTTAGAATAGAGTAAGCTTTTAGATGGTATCACCCGCATGTCCCTAGGACTTTCCTAAGAAGTTACAAGTGAGGAAAATAGGGATTTTTGCAGAAAAAATCCCTTTTTCCCCAATTTGGGGGCCCTCTGTCGTGGCCCTGGGTTAACATAGAGATCTGGAAATCACTTTACAAAATATTACTTATGGTACTAGTTACTTGTGCCAAATACCAATCTCCTATCTTCAATACTAAGGGCGGGAAAAATATTTTCCTGTTCTGCGAATATTTCCGAAATTTCCCAAGGATACTATACAAACTTCAAAAATTTCCTGACACGTCCCTAATTATCGTAGGATGATGATTCATACGTCGTTCTCTTCAGCATAGAGTAGGCTTTCAGAAAGTACCACTCAAATGTCTCTATCGTGTAGCCGAGCGGAGCAAGAATCGCGAAAGTGAGATTTTTGGTCAAAATATCCCTTTTTTACCTTTTTGTCCCTCTAAACCCCCCTTCTGTGTTGACGAAGAGATCCGAAAAAATTCTCGTAAAAACTAATGAATCCACTGATTGTTTATGGAAAATGATAGGATTCTAGGATTAAAGAGAAGTTCACCAAAAAATGTTGAAGTTAGACCTCAGTAAAAAAAGGGAATTTGTAAATTGATGACGTCATACCTCCCTATGTTCTGACGCTCGGAAGCGTATAGACCCTTACAAGGCTTTCTTGAATGCCTCCTCTCTTGGAAAATTAAAAAAAAAACGGAACTAAATAGCATTCTTAGTTCTCTTTTAATCGGATCTTTAAGACACTACAATATCAGTCGAAAACGACCAAAAAAACTTAAAAGGGTTAAATGTCGTTTTTGTAGAAAAATTGTGTTTTTGTCAAAAATCCATAATAATTGTGCCAGTACTATATATATATATATATATATATATATATATATATATATATATATATATATATATATATATATATATATATATATATATCCTTCGAATAAGTAGTCCAAATAGGCCTCATATACGACTGTCCTTACAAGTTGTCGAAAGCTGCGTAAATTGCATGTCTTAATCTAAGATCTTACAAACTAAATTTTTGGAATGAACTGGTAACGCAACTTTTTCAAATAGAAATGATCATTACTTAGTTAATGTGAGTGGCAAATTCTAGCCTAGATCGATAGTAAGTAAGTTCCTCTCAGAAAAAGTTAGTAAGTTTCTCTCTAATAATTTCTATGCAATTAGGTTTTAAATATTCGAGTAAGCTGTGTTGTATACGCAGTAATTAATGTCACAATCTGGTATCACTGAGGTAGTACTTACGTAATTTCTGCTAGTGATATGTGCAAAGGGATTATTATTTCGAGCAGATTAGGTAACGGTATGATAAACAGTTAAGATGCTAAATATCTCAGTCGAACGTGTTTTTAATATTCGTCGTGAATATTTAGATATGAGGAAGCTGTCGGCAAGATGAATTCCGTAATTGCTTACTGTTGATCAAAAGCTGAATCACATGAAAATTTTCATACAGTATTTGGACATGTGCAAGCACAACCCAAATGAAGTTTTCCCTTATGTGACTGTTGATGAAACATGGATATACTAATAATAGCTAGACAACAAAGAACAATAAACGTAGTGCATCTCAGCAGAAGAATATACTTAAAAAATAAAAATCAAAATGCGAAAACTGTTCCATCGGCTAGGACTTCTTTTACTTATTTCCATGGCATCGTTTTCATTCACAATGTGGAAAAATGCTGAATATTATAGGTCAGCACTATGCGCGTCCTTATTTGATTGTTTCCACAAACAACTATCATAAAAAGGCGGCCCCATTTAATGAAGAAAGAAATTTCCTTCATCATGACAATGTTCCGTCACATACTGCTCCAACTACCAGACCAAAACTGTCCAATTACACTATAAACTGCTACCTCACTCACTATGCTTTCTAGATTTCGCACTATCTGTCCTTTTACTCTTCAGGATCTGAAGACCTGGCTGGTAGATGATGATTTGCGTCTGATGATATTATACTAGACACAAACATCTATTTTGCAGCATTTGAGAAGTCCTGCTTTTTATTTTTTATTTTATTTTTTTTTCGAAAGGCATAAAAATTTTGTCAAGACTCTGGACCGATTTAAAAGGAGACGCTGTAGAAAAATAAACTGATTTTAGCACGTAACAAACGAACGTTTTATTTCGAAGTCCGCACTTAAATTTTTACATGAAGTCCTCGTACATACTATCTCGTTTGAATGAAACAAACTGCGAATAGTCACAGATACAAAACACAAGAATAATTCAACAAGGGTATAATTTATTCATTTAACCGATCTTGAGAAATCACTTTGCATAAGATTCTCTTGTACTCTCTTTTTCTTAAGTTTCTAATCCGGAACACAAGAATGGAAAGCATAACAGTTTCAAATAATACCACAAAACTTGTTACCTTCCCCTTCCCTGACTTTCAATAAATCTTATACTTGGCGCTACCCGTTTTTATTAGACACTGAATTAATAGTGGCAGTGCTCGAAATGCGCCGGTATGTCATATCGCCACTTTTTAATTAAATTAATTTTCATACCAGCGCTTTTAGAGGCAAACATTCTATACCAGTATAATGATTTTGTTGATATAAATTTAAAATTCCCGAATGAAACGTTACCATATCTTCATCGAGGTTTTTTTCTTTTTCTTTTTTTTTTTTTTAAAGTAGCTGCAAATTTATTTGTTGATACAAAACCAACTATGACCTATATTACATAAAATATTTCTATATTGCGCGGGAGAAACAGTGGTCAGAAGCGGGAGAAGTCAGAAATTGGCCAAAATGAGGTAAATCAAAATACTACATACTATTCATAATATTGATTGAAGGGTATCCATTGGTACGTATAAAAAGCCCAAAATAGCAATTGAAATATCTTTCATTATTGTCTTCAAGTGCAATGTTCTATTTTGGTGTTTCTTCTAAACACTTTCGGTCGAATAGTAAAATTCTTTTCTGTTCCTAAAAGCGAACTTATTCACTGGAATAGCAAACACTGAAAGGGATCGCGAGACCAGAGACAGTGAGTGCTGGTGAGTAATTCGTTCCTCGGCGAGAGCACACTATCCAATGAAAGAGAAGGAAGGAAACGGCCTAAGACCTGTATGTTAGGTACCATCTCGACATTTGCCTGGTGCGAATGAGGGAAACCCAGGAAAACGTTACTTAAGATGGCTGGCCTGAAAAAGCTGTTATACTTTTTCGACCGAGTGCCCCTACCAGGAATCGAACCTGGGACGGCTTGCACCAAAGGCGAGAGAGTTAACGACTACGCCACGTGGGGCCACTAAGGAAGGGAAAAAGCAGGAGGAAAAGAGATGTGGTTTTCCTAAGGTTCCGCCTCCTAGTGTTGCTAGAGAGTAAGGTATCTTTTTTTAAAAAATGTAATTACGTTGTTGGTATCAAGATATCCATAAAGACAACTTAAGGCGCAAAAAAAAAAAAAAAAAAAAAAAAAGGACAAGTGTTTTACACTGTTTTCATACCGTAATGAACAGAACGAAAAAGCATTTGTAAACAATATTATATTTACTTTCATTTTTTAATTATTAAAAAAAAAAGGTTTTCCTTAAACTTTCCTTTTGGGCGTCATATTAACTACGTATATTCCTATGAATGTCTCAACAAAATTCTTCGTTCAGAAAATTCTAATAATGATCGACATTCATATTTTCTCCGTTGTTAAGCACCGAATAAGTCTTCCACTTACATTTTTCTTCCATATTGACCGTCGCTTGAGCATTCTAAATCTTGGATGACGGGCTAGAATCTTGATAAGGGCACGCTCTCACAAATGGTTGTTCCTACCACATCAGCAAAACGACTTTCCCCAAGTCGGACAAGCACTTTCCAAATCTTTTAATTTACACTTCACGAAAGGAAATGGCCGGGCTTGACGATCGATTTGACGTAGTTTGTGATGAACTCGCGTCTGTGGAGGATCTCACGAATATTTTCTCCTAGCAGACTGCACTTATTTTCTATGGACTAAACTAATTCCATACCTTTCTATAGCTTTGATCTATTAGTATGTCTTTGGTGCTCAATAGCTGGCGTCTTATGGAATCATTCATGCACTAAACACGGACTGGTCGAAGTGGTTGTGGTGAAAGCAGAAAGAACAGTCACAAAATGTGGAGTGTTATTTTAACTCTACTATGAAATGCCTAATAGTTTGGCTTGGTTTCTGACGTAAAAGATGGAACAGATAGCGTTCAGCAACTGTATTCATTTCTGGCGTGTAGTACTCCTTTAGTTCTTCATACAACTTGTTGGATGGATTAACCAACAAATGTCTCTCGATTGATGGTACGTCTGAATCCTATGACACCCAGCAGTATCGAAACTTTACGAGTTTCCAAAAATTTCTCAGCAATACATAGTTGGTCATACCTTATAGGTAAGACAATAGCCGTTCAATCTAAATAAGAAATGGTTGAAAAACCAACAGCGATAACATTGTGATGTTGTGAGACAAATTCGTAAACCAAATGCCGCCAATGTTGGAAATTCTTGTGAATATACTAACTGGGTAAATCTAATTGTGTGCGTCCGTCAGTGGCCGAGATTCATTAGTAAAGGTAAGAGGAGTACAGAACTGGGTAATCTCACTGATATTTACGAATCTGCGGAGTCCTTCGTTTAAACTTCATCCATTTTCCTTCTAATCATCTTTACATTCTACATACAGCCAAAGGCTTTTATAAACTTTTATATAATCTTTTAAGAATTCTGCACATTCATTAGCTTCCAATTAATAGATAACAGGTAATCTTCTATATCTATTCGCCATAATTTCTTACAGTAACTGTTACAGCTTTGTAAATTAACCCAGTCAGAGTGTCTATTATTTGGAAGAAACAAAATTACCTGACTCTTCCAAGTTTTCCAGATTGAAGCGAAAATTTTCCACGTTACATTTTAGTAACATTAAATACAAAGTTGTGATGTCCATTCACCACTTATGGGGCAACCCAAATGAAATCGACCAATGATGGTTGCTGACATCTAGTTTTTTTTTTTTTTTTTTTTTTTTTTTTTCCCTAAGTTAGTACCACATTCAGGGAGTTGAAAATGCATATTCATTTATCTTTTAGCCGCGCAGGTTTTGTCGTAGCGACCATTTTGTATGGACGCCTGAGCGTATTTTGAACTTTTCAGAGGATTTCATTAAACGCTGTAACTTTTTAGGTTTTAAAAATAATGAGTTCAATCTAAAACCATATGAAAAATAATGGAATGAACAACATTCTATGTTCTGTGCACATTGAGACATTTTTAGAACGTCAAAGAAAGAAGAAAGAAAGAAAAAAAGCTCTGAATATTGAGGTTGGAAACCTAGAAATGGCCATTTTGAAACGAAATAAATAAGACTAACCATTTTTTTGTCTACATAGACATTAGGTAATAGACAACGTCTCAAACAAGTTTCAGATCTGAGAACCATATCCTTGATTTTTTGTTAATTTTTAAACACTGCGAATTTTCGAAAATCGAGTATTTTCACCCAAATATCTCAGGGAGGACGCAAGTGAAAAATCTCAAACTTGCACAAAATAGACGATAGTTGTGCAGTAACAAGTAGGTAAAATTGTATCACTAAGATTTGAGTAGTTTCTGAGCTATATTTTTTTTCTTTCTTCACTGGGTCTTTATATCATGAAGCGCCATACGGTATGGATATAAACTTTTTAGGAAAAGTCAAAATAACACGATAGTGGTAATAAATGGGTAAAGTGTGCAAAATTTATGAAACATATCTTGTACAAAAAACGAAACGCGTCTGTTATTTCTTTTCTGCCTATAGCACTGCTGTTAAGACAGCAGTGAGGTAAACAGTTGACTAATTTGTAAACATTTGACTCTGCGCTAACAGAGTTTGGCACTGACATTGAAAGTACGACCTATAGGAGTTGTGAACTCTGTGGGTGTGAGTTTCCGAAAGACCTTAGTGATTGGCACCCAAGTCATTCGTACAGTTTAAAAGAGATTCTTGGGCCATGGGAATGGAAAAAGTGAACAAAAAGATCGTTATTTTCCTGACTGATCTCTTCAATTCTCCCAATCCACTATTTCGCGGCGTAAATAGAGGCTACGGTATCATTAGGTGCACATGACAACATGTGTTCTGGAAGTACTGAAGTACTGCAATCAGTAAATTCATCTAATTGTGAGTATTCATAACATTTAATTTGTGCTTGCGTCAGAGTTAAAAATCTATGATACGACCTGCTATTGATAATTCTTTTACAAGTAGCAAATCTCGAATTTCTTGCTGTTTCACTGCACTTCTTCTGATGAAACATAAATAAATTGTATGCCTGAGATACTATCAATACAAAACCTGTACATCTATTCAGCTGTTAAAATCGCGAATTTCACATCATTGCAACAACTTATAACTCAGACACTACGTAAGTCTCAATGATACAATTTTCCCCACTTGTTACTACTGCACAACTATCGTTTATTTTATGCAAATTTGAGATTTTTCACTTGTGTCCTTCCTGAGATATTTGATGGTGAAAATACTCGATTTTCGAAAATTCGCGAATGTTTAAAAATTTCCAAAAATCAAGTATATGGTTCTCAGGTCTGAAACTCGTTTGGGACGTTGTCCATTATCTAGTCTCTACGTAGACAAAAAATTGACGGTGAGTCTTATTTATTTTGTTTCAAATTGTACATTCCAAAATGGCCATTTCCACGTTTCCAACTTTGATGTTCAGAGCATTACTTATCTACATTCTAAGTACGTCTCAATGTGCACAGAACATAGCATGTTGTCCATTCCATTATCTTTCATATGGTTTTGGTTTGAACTCGTTATCTTTAAAACCTAACAAGTTACAGCGTTTAACGGAATCCTCTGAAAAGTGCAAAATACGCGCACGTGCCTATACAAAATGGCCGCTACAAACAAACCTGCGCGGCTAAAAAATAAATGAATATCCGTTTTAAACTCCCTGAATGTGGTACAATCTTAGGTAAGAAATTAAAAAATAAATTTGACAGCAACCTTTGACCTGGAAATTGGTTGATTTCATTTGGATTGCCTCCTATGGCTACAAACTCGTTCGTAAAGTATTTTTAGCTTTCAGAAATTATATGGGCGTTAAAAACGTCACTATAAGCCGAGGATACATGAATGAGTTATAGTGGAAAAGTAGACTCAAGTAAATTTCTTTAACAAAAAGAGACTGAAAACAGGAAAGACGATTGCTTTAAGACTGCTTTTGTTTTCACGAAATATTTATTAAATTTTTAGTATTTTGCAACATAAATTTAACCTAACATTAAAATTTTCAGAATATATAGAAAATTCCATTGCTCTAAAATTTACAAATTCCCTGACTTTTTCAGGTTCTTTGACTTTTCCAGACAAGTAAACATCCTGCTAGTACGTGCATAATTAACAAACTATTTCCCAACCAAAAGCTACTACTTGACAGTAAAAAGATCGAATAAACGATATTATTACTACTGTATCTGCTTGACAAACACTGGATAATTTCAAATCACTGTATGCAGATACTATGAATTCAGGAACACTTTAAGCAATTTTGGGATCAAATTTACAATTCTGGATCTATGAATCTCTTTTGGCCAATATGAAATCGTTGTCGAAGTTTTCCGAAAAAGCACGCTTAAGATCAACATAATTACGTAACGAATTCTTGATAGCATTAAACCATACTGAACAAGGATGCACAAGGATGTCCGAGAGAACGTTTAAATAACTGGGTACCTCTAGATATTTCTCCTTGTGATCAGTGCTATGACTGGCATGCTATTCATGCAAATTTCATATATTTCGACATTGAAGAGGAGGGAATGTAGTAAGCTGAGTTTGATACGCACATTTTTTCGTCTTCTTGCGGATCGCATAATTTTCTTCTCTTTTGACTAGAGAAGATAATAATATTAATGCCTTGCATTCAAGTGACGTCCTTTTTAATTCTTTGGACCACTGACGACCATGACGCGAGACTCACAACAGATCATCTCTGAACATACTAATTAAATTCTGTACTCTAACTGAAAATTATACTTAGCGTATCAAACTTCACCAAAATGTTCATTATAGAGTTACTAAATAATAATAATAATAATAATAATAATAATAATAATAATAATAATAATAATAATAATAATAATAAAGTACCTCAATCACACAAGTACTAATCAAACAAAATATACACACTACTTCAGATAGCTGGCATAGTCGAGAGGTCTAAGGTATTAGGTTGTCACTCGTTCCGTGTAATATCGTTGTAATATATATATGATCTAATGTACTACATTCCAAAGCTGTGTTACATTTTTATAAACAAATTACAACTTCTTTTGTCTCTAATCCATAATCTTGAGCAGAAAGCAATACAGAAAGTCATTTACCTTCAACACTGGTGCTATACCACTTCGAACGGCAAGTCATTATTTCAGGAAACAATTCGCCACAACATTGCTTATCAACACTAATGAAATGACAAAAAGAAAATAATGCATAGTTTGCGTTGTATGACAATTGTATGGGCTCTACATTCATTGCTGTCAGTATACAGAACATAATGTGTAAAACCATTTCAAGAATGTAACGTTCCCTTTCTCTTTAATAATTAATATTTCTGAAATTTTCCACACAGTGGATCTGCCAAAATTATCATTAGCAAACACGAGAAATATCATCTTTCATTAATTATGTTTCAATGCTAACATAACTACAATAGTGTCCACACGTATCAAGACTTTACTGCTACAATAGAATTCTTCTGACATGACCTCATATGTGTTCGCAAATTCCACTTCTGAGCAAATCTCTTTCCACATAAAGCACACACAAGTTTACGAACTCCTTTGTGCAGTTTCAGGTGTGTTGTCAAATTGTAGTCACGAGCAAACTTTCGACCACAGATCTCACATACAAATGGCTGTTCACCTGTGTGGGTTCTCATATGAAGTTGAAGAGTAGCAATCCTGGACAGCTTTGCACCACAAACTTCACATTCTTTGCATTCTTTTGATTTTGTGTGGTTCTTCATATGTGTTGATAAAAATCGTTTTCTTACATCTATTCCACAAACTTTGCAAGAAATGAAAGTTCGGTTATGATTGCGTATATGATCAGACAATTTTCTACGTGAAACGAAGTTTCTGTTACATTCAGGACAACTATACTTTGCAATTCCTTCATGTTCTTCCATATGATGTTTCAATCTGATCCTTAGTATCTTCATATTACACACTTCACATTTCACACTGTTTTCGTCTTTTTTATGAACATACCGAATATGACTACCTAGAACTTTTTCCGACAAAAATGATTTGTCACAAATTCTGCAAGCAAAATCTCTGGTACGTGAATCTGAATGTACAGTCAAATGTCGATTCAAAAGATAACTTTCAGAGAAACTCTTAGGACAATGTGGGCATTTAAATCCCTCCATATTATGCTTCTTCAACATATGCTTCCTCCAATATCTAAGTTCTTGAAACTTCTCTCCACATACAGTACAACCTTCTCTCCAGGAACATATTTCTGGAAGTTTGTCTTCAATTCTGAAAGATAATATACACTTAATAATAAATGAGATTTCAGTTTAAAATTACATCATTGTATTACGAAAGGAAGCTCTATACATATAAAGGTGTTTGTTTACTAAATGTTCTATTATTGATGATTACTCATGACTTCGCCTTGTCTCATTCGTGATTCTAGAACTCGAAATTTAACGGAAGTATATTAAAGCTGTATAAAATTCAATAATGTAATATCCCGCACATGCCTCTGTTTACAAACAACCAATGCATGCTAACATTTATAAACATCAGCCATGTGCGTCCTACTACGAATTACTACAGTGACAGATGACAGGAAGACCACCGACACCATTGGTCATGTGACGACGAAGGACCACGAGTGCCACTGCCACACTGAAGCAGCTATAATACCAATAGGATTACACCGACTACTATCAGTTCCTGGATGGTCAAATTCTCTTTGTCGGCTGCAGTGGAACTCTAGGCTTTCATTCCCGCTTGGCATGCAGTGAAGCTCTAGGCCTTCATTCCCGCTTGGCATGCAGTGGAGCTCTAGGCCTTCATTTCCGCTTGGCATGTAGTGGAGCTCTAGGCCTTCATTCTCGCTTGGCATGTAGTGGAGCTCTAGGCCTTCATTCCCGCTTGGCATTAGTGAAGCTCTAGGCCTTCATTCCCGCTTGGCATGTAGTGGAACTCTAGGCTTCATTCCCGCTTGGCATGTAGTGGAGCTCTAGGCCTTCATTCCCGCTTGGCATGTAGTGGAGCTCTAGGCCTTCATTCCCGCTTGGCATGTAGTGGAGCTCTAGGCCTTCATTCCCGCTTGGCTTCCAGTAGAGCCTTGTCGGTAGCCTTACTTCTCTCTGTTTGCAGTAGAGCATTGAGGTGTTACGATACTATACGTCGGAGGTCCCTGGTTCGATTCCATCAACGGACTTTTGGATTCACGACATCTACTTCCGGCCGTGTGCACCAACGAAGTTCAACTCTTGAACGAGGATCATAGCCAAGTTCATTGAAAATGTCTGTTGCACCAACAACGTTCAAGGATAAGTCTCGGTCAAATGGTGGATGAACTTGGCTTTAGCTTGAACGGCCGAATTTGGGGGTTTAAACTTCGTTGATCCAAGTCAGTCTGTTTACATTCAATAATGTCTTTGCATTTTTCCACTAATGAAATTACAATCCTCGTGATCGGAGAAATTTTCTGCTCGTGGTTTCATTATTTTTTGCTAGATACAATGTATATCAATAAAATGAAATAAATGTTCTGAAGTTTTAGCAATACAGTTCTTTTTTTTAATTTTCAGGTAAAGTCTGTTAACTAGCAAAAAGAAATAAGGGGGATATGTAGCTAGAAAACCTGCGAGGCTGTAGCTTTACAATAGAGAATTTACTAGAAATGAACTACATATACTGTGCGTTTTTTTTTTTTTTTTTTTTTTTTTTTTTTTTTTTGTGTGTGTGTGTGTGTGTGTGTGACAAAATCAGCTCAGCATTTTCGACAATGAATTTTCTAAACAATTTTCCAGTAAAGGTTAACGTTAGGAGGGCATACAAGTTATGTCAATAAATACAGTATTTTCTGTCAAAATTCCATGCAAACAGCTTACAACTTATCCAGTTATTCCTCGTAAAACTCATTATCCAGTTATTCCTAGAGTGTTATCAAACAATTGCGTACAATTGTATAAGACACATAGAAACTTAGCACTATAGTGAAAGCCACACGTCTCAAAACTACGCACCAAACTTCACAAGCTATTTTTGAACCTCTTACGGGTTCACCCCAGCAAATTAAGGGTTCACTCCAGCAGACAGTTCTACCAAATAGAAAATTTATAGGTAAAAAACGACGTGAAATATTTTTCATGAAAAGTTTAAAGTGTGAATATAAGTAATTACCATCTATCACAGCATATTGATGTTAATTATTAGTGATAAAGAAATTATTGTATGTGTAAGTGTGCTCTTTCACTGTCCTCGTTTATGTGTATACCCCGCCGCTGGCGCGCCTGCTCTCTATGGACGCAACCGCTCGGGCCTCCCTACTGCGCTCCTACTCTAACTCGGTTAGATAGCATTCGTGCTTTTTAGTGGCCACCTAGCATAACTTGGTTTGTGTTTTATACACAGTAGTTTTTATGCTATACGCCCACACTTTATTTATACGTTACTGAGCCATCCTAGTCAATTCCCAAGTAGTAATGGAGCTCTTCATTTAGTACTTGCTCTGCTTAAAAAAAAAGCTCTAATCTAACCTGAAAATGTAAAAAAGCGTCAAAATTTGGTAGAGCAGTCTGCTCGAGTAATCAACAAATTAGTACAAAAATTACGTACCAATCTCTAGTAGGTGATCACTACAAGCAAGTTTTATATTATAATTGCATAATTATGAACCATACATTTTTACGCTGTTTCTATAATCAGAGATTACTAACACGTATAGCGATTTTTTTTTTTTTTTTTTTTTTTTTTTGAGAGAAATTGCACCGCAAAACAGGAGGTTAATATTTTCCACACTTGTCTTTCCTTACGCATACACCACCATCGCTAATGTGCCTGCTTTCGCGGACAAAATCACGAGCGATCCCTCAAATTGTGCCTTGCTTCGAATCGGAATAGATACAAACTTAGGTTGATTTGGCCATTTAGCATAGATTCGTGCGTGGTTTTTGC
This sequence comes from Thermobia domestica, assembly GCF_964235325.1. Taxonomy (NCBI): domain Eukaryota; kingdom Metazoa; phylum Arthropoda; class Insecta; order Zygentoma; family Lepismatidae; genus Thermobia; species Thermobia domestica. The sequence continues at coordinate 56,570,258 of NC_137462.1, read as the reverse complement.
ACTTATTGTATTTATAACATATAAGTTTGCAAGCATATTATAAATGTGTGCGTAGCTGGTGGACAGGTGAGAAACTAAAAATGCAGAAGTCGTTAGATCATAAATGGACAGAATAAATGGTAGCGCTCCTCAACTTTACCTACGCTAACTAGGAATTGTAGGCATACGCAAACAGGGAAAAGGATGTAGAAGGCATTAGAATAACGTTTTTCATGATGAAATATGAATAACTGTTGAATCAATTTTTCTCCTCAGTGGATTCCAGTTTTTTTTTTTTTTTTTTTTTTAATTTTCTAGTGGTGGCGAATTTTAATATACTGGGGATGAAATGTACTAGGAATCTACATTGAGGATGATAGGATATATGGTCACGAGGGAATTTCATGGTTCACGGGGAGAGGTTACCCCCCGGTCAATTCATGAAATCACCACTGGTCCATATAGATCCACGTTATATTTCTTCTTTGTTATAAGTTTAGTGAATTATCATGGTGCAGTTTTACTATAGGGGCTACGTATCCACAATTATAAAATATATGGAAAAACTTGCAGACGTCTTTAATCTGTCCATTTTATGTCGAGAACAACGTGTAGTTTTACTGTACGTATCCATAGTATAAGTAGTGGTAGGAACGAGTCAGAAGCCCCGCAGGGTTTAGTTGGGTTCTGTTCTCGACATAAAATGGGAAAATTAAAGACTTGTCCATATTTCTCTATACATTTTGCAATCTGTGTATCCGTATAGTAAAACTGCACCGAGAACAGAACACAACAAACCCTGCGGGAGCTCCAACCCTTTCCTACTATTACTAGTACTACTACTTATACTATGGATTCGTATAGTAACACTACACGCTACAATCTAATCTAAAATCTACTACCAATATTGCAACACGAAGTATTACTCGCTTATTTTATTACAGGTATAATTTATTAGTCCATTCTTTGATGATGTATTCAGTCGAGATGCACACAATCTCGAGAGTCGAGAACGCCGGCACGCGGTATGCTTTCTTCATTTGTTACTTTGTTAAACGAAGGTTAGAGACAAAAGATGACAAAAAATCAGATTCGATTTTACAAATTGACCGAAGTTTACTTAAGCGAGGTTTACTGAACTTCGATTTTCAATGGTGCAACGAAAGTCCGGGAACCACGTTTAAACTTGAAAGTTTAATGTTGAACGCGTTTAAGTGAACGCTCGTTTAAACTTCGTTGGTGCACACGGCTGTTCGCTGGATTATTATTATTTTTTCTTTCCTCGGAAAGTTCAATTATGTTGTCTCAAGCTTCCTAGAAGCATTTTTGTATACCTTTGTGTTTTATTAAAAATAAGTGCAATAGCAGATTCCTTTAACCTCATAAAGTCAATACCCTTGTTTGTTTTCTTACCTTTGTGCAATTTATCAACTTTCTACTGTGTCTGGCTACGTTTCCATTTCTTGGCAGTGTCACTAGTCTGCGTTTGAGGACATTGCTCACATTCTACTTATTTGTAAACATTTCGAGCGCCCAGTTAGCTCTTCTCTAGCTGACTCAATGGATTGCCTTCTGGTAACTACGTCGACGATTATTGTTAAGTGTGTATTTTGTGTTTTCTACTTTTCGCTGAGGTTTAACTTCGCACTTAGAATTCCTCAGAAAGTACAACTCAGGATTTGGAGATGAATTCCCCAGCGTGTGAGGTCTTCGACTCTCAAACGTTTTGACTTATGTGACGTCACGAACACGGTGTAATGAGGACGTGAGTTATGGAGTGACCATATTTGGTATTGAGGAAATCAGGTGTGGTTTGAGGCCTCAGTCCGGGAAACAAAACTGGATGGTGGGTGTTTCTCGGGGTACTTCGTTTGGAGTTGTGAGAAGAGCAACCAACAAGAGAGAGGCGAGAATGGAGTTTTAACCATTGATGAAGGTACAGTAAATACGTCGAAACATCAAGTGACTACGCCAGACTTATCGTTAATATTCTAATTTTACCTTTCCTTATCTGCTGCACTTTTAAAAATGCAAATTTGTGTACGAGTTATGATTTCTAAATACCTATGAGCTACATTTCCCACATGCTTTAGTTGTAGAGTTATCTTTCAGATGAAATTTACTTTCATATTCCAGCGTAAATTGCTGGTGGTGGAGAAAGTACCCCAAAATCTAGTCATCTATCGGTCTCAGAATGACCAAAGGGATAGATGAAATTAAGCTAAACATAACTGCTATTTAGGCATGTTCCAGAGGGATTTCTTATCACAGAACCATCCAGCTTTCAGTGGAGCTTCGTTGTAGACCTTGCCCGCTTAGCTTGCAGTGGTGTTTAGAGAATTGAGTGTAATACCCCTAATCAGTTAGCTTGCTTTGTGAGAAATCCTTCCCACGATAGTCAGATCTAAGGGACGCCTATTCCCACCCAAACATTAGAGAATTTGTACTTATTTTGCATTATACTGTTTTAGAACGGAATTTTGTGATAAGATTTGGCAGTGGGAGAAAACGACTCCTACCTTAGTTCTACTTAAGAGAATTTTACAATATTTTCCCTCCAGTTCCCCGCAGACTATTATGCCGTCTCATGGGTAGCAAAATACTCGATAGTGTTTACAATATTTTAAAAAGTTTGAGATTTGTATTTAAACTTTGTTTAAATAAACAGAATTCATAATACTAGTAAGATTTATAACAAAGAAATTCTTTAAATATTATTATATTACGTAAACACTATGTTGTGATAAATGATGAATAATTGTAAAAGAATATGGTAATAGAAATATGGATATGAAAACTTCTTTAAAAATATATATATACACATTAACAGACTTCAACGAAAGTTCTAAAAGGTAGAAAATAAATGCGCTAAAAAGCATATAATAATAAACCGCAAATTAATTCGTTACTATGATCTATTAAAAAAAAAATGAAGTCTGTGCCAAGCCAAACAAATATAAAATTACTTTGGATGGAGATTTTATGAGGCATCGATTTGTTTGGCTTGGCATAGACTTCCGAATTTTTATATATAATGGTACTGAATTATTTGGTGTTTGTAAATGCTTTATTACTATCTGCTTTCTAATACTTTAATTATTTCGTATTTTTCAGCGTTTTTGTTCTAGTACGTTAATATTTTTTTCCTTTTTAAGTTTTTGTTTTCTGCTTTTTAGTGCATTCTTTTCTTGAAGTCGGTTATTTTTCTTTTAAGTTTATTTATTTTTTTCATTTTTTTCGTTACCACGGTAGTTTAGTTAAATACCTAAATTGACTCAATCCCATCTCTACTAACGCTTTTTCAGTAACATACATCTCCAAGATAAGAATTTACGCCATTTTGGGCGAGATGAGAATTCTCGTCTTTCCTAATCCTATTTCGCGTAAAACAGTGACGCAGAAATTATTGTACTGGATCAATTGCATTTCTGACGTCTCCAGTGTGACCTTACACACGTTAACATATACTGTCTTCTACAGCATTCTGTACTAAGTATATAGAAAGTAACTACTACTTTCTCTCGAGTAACTGGAGTAGTGTCGAATAATCAAATAACATTAAGAAATGATCGGGATTTTCGGTTATTTGTCCGGAGTACTTCGTTATATGTGGGATATTAAAAGGTAGTGTAGAATCCTGTTCGGGCATATTTTCTGTATCTGTATTCTTGCTGGATCTAGTTTATGGAATAGTTCTGACAGATTAATTTAATTTATAATTTTAGAAGAGAAACAAAAACACAGTCTATGGTATGTATCTAGTAAGCTATAAGTTCAATTTTTGGTTAATATAAAGAGCGCCCGGCAGGAGAGTGTGCAATTCAATCTGTTCGGATTGAGTCCGACGCATGTACCATGTAAAAATATCCTGCTTGGGCTGTAGGTATAGCAAATTAGTTGACGGTATTTGGGCTTTTCTCTCACGACCTTTTAATATCAAAATCCAGTTATATACAAATATAATACTAATCACTATAACCAGGCATGGGCTGCCAACCTGATACTATCTGATGAAGCCAAGTGGATAGTTGGCGAAACTGTTATACGTTAATCATTTTTACAACAAACGTATTGTTTTGCTCAGCGAGTAGTTTGAATCGAATTTAAATCTACTAAAGCAAAGCTTGTACAATGGAAAATAAAGAAGAAAAGCAAGCTTTTCATTCTACCTACAAATGTTGGATAAAAGGTAGTAGTAACATTGTTTTTACGTCAGAGGGCTATGTCCAATCAAAGGTAGTAATAACATTCTTTTTTTTTTTTTTTTTACGTCAGAGGGCTATATCCAATCATTATACGATTTCCGTAGGTGATACGGGAATGTGAGGGGGTGACGATACGTGGCGAGTGGCAACGAATTTGTTATTCAATCAAAAGCATCAGTGTCGAAAAAAGTGGCAGTATTCGAATTTTTGAAAAAGTTTAAGTGAAATAGACAATTTTCTTGAAGAAGATTGCCACACCAGAATTCTATACTATCTTTTTTATTATTTCGATAGTATCAGTTATTTAGAAACTGACGGATGTCATAGTGGATAACTAATACAGCCCTCACCTCCGGTGAAAGAGTTCCCAGGTCGCAGTGGCGACGCTAGGTTCGTAATATTGGGGGCAAGAAAAATTCTGAGGAGACAAGGCAACCACACTTGTTTTGCTTTGAATATTATTATCGGTTGCACATATTATTATTATTATTATTATTATTATTATTCACCGGTTGTGCATAGAAAAATTGTGGGTGAAGGAGGGTCGAGAAAAAAATACTGGGGTGGTGGTCGCCCCTCTTCGTCCTCCTGCAGCGCCGTCACTGCTAGGTCGATCCTAGGAGATGAATTTGTTGTGGACAACATCATGTTCGTGGTTTTCTCCGGATTCTCTCGTTTCCTTTCACACTATCATTCCATAAATTCTTCCACAAGCATTCACCTTAATTAATTATCCTTTAGCCTAAAAGGCATAAGCATATGGCATTAAACTAGACATTTCATTTCATTTGAAAAGAATTGAGAATCTGGGTGCCTTATGCTCAAGTGACGGTTTCCTTGACGTTCATGTTCCAGCTTCTCTTCAAATGCTTACAATTCTGACCCGAATGAATATTTATACCCGCGGAAGTTTATTCCAACAGGTATTTATCCTGACCCTCACTCTTGTCCTCAAATCAGTATTTCTTATCTACCTTAAATGATGTTGGCATTAACGCATTTTCCCTCGAATATAATTATAATTTTCACTCTCTATTGAAATGAGGGTTATGATGGTCTCTCATAAGGGCATACTTAAAGAACTTTGAACACCAATTTTCTGTTGCGTGTGTACAAAGTACAATAAAATTTCAAAAGAGAGAAAAACATAAGGAATTTATTCACCGTGTCTCCGTCTGAATAATACAATTTACTTTCTCTAATATCACGTTGTCTAAGAAGCATTCAGCCTTTTAAACACAAGATGGCGTCGTATCCCAAATCTCAGGATTTGTAAGTCGCAGCGTGTCAGGCCTAATGTCATTTGATAGTTCAATATAGTAGATATATGAAGTGTTCGAATTCTAATAGTGAGATGCCATAAGACTGACTGACAACTTTCCTGCAAAACTGCGCTACATTTTACAATTTTATTTCGATACAGTTATGGAAATTTCCATATCTACGATGCTCCTCGCAGTAAGGACCATTACAGCAAAAACGGATGATATTATTGCAAAACTCGAGCAGAACCGTTATGTAAGTAGTCATGACATTGCCACTAACCTAAACTTACATCGCCAAATAGTGTTAAACCATTTGAAGAGAGATGGCTATAAGCAGATCCTTGACGTTCAAATGTCACATGATCTGTTAAAAAAAAAAAAAAATCGAATTTCTATCTGTGAATCTCTATTCAAACTTAACGAACTTGAGCCAATTCTAAAGCGGTTGCTTAAAAATGACAACAAGTGGATAACTTACGACAATAATATGCGAAAAAGATCCTAGTCAAAGCGAGGAGAAACTCCACAGTATATGGCAAAGCACATGACACTCGCTAAGGTTATGGTATATGTTTGGTGGATTGGAAGGGCATTCATTGTGCATCACGAGCTGCTTGCCGTCGTGCAGAACGACAGTCCTGGACTTCTACTATCGATAATTAGCACGAATGACCTTACAGTTCAAAAGAAACGGTCGGAATTTGGTCTACACAAATGGTATTGTATACTATGTTGACAATTCCAGACTGCAAACATCTTTAACGACCTATCAGAAATTGAGGCTGGAAGGTTTTAATGCATCCACCGCATAGCCCGGACTTCATAACGTCAGACTACTGTTTGTTTCGATGTTTGCAGCGCTCCCTGAATGGTGTTAAAGTTTCAGAAGTGACCTGTGAACACCACAATTTTTTGATCAGAAAGCACAGAAGTCATACAGCGACGGGATTATAGTGTGGCTGGAAAAATAGTAAAAAATCACCGAACAAAATGGTATATATATGTGGTTTCATCATGTTATTTTTCAATTCATAATAAATGTATTCTCAATTTTGACCTCAAAAGGCTCAATATTTTTTAGACAACTTGATATATGACTCTTATATGCTTTAACATTTGCATTCATAATATACAGTTACATAAATAAAAGAGATCTGAGTATCTCAAAAGTCACAGAGTTATCATCTCAAACAATTGAAACTGGAATTTCATTAATTTGAGTGGACGACATTTTAGACTAACAAAATTAGAAAAATTCTCTCATTTAGGTTCTTCAGCTTTTTATACGTATTTCCCAGTTATATATATATATATATATATATATATATATATATATATATATATATATATATATATATATATATATATATATATATATATATATATATATATATGTGTGTGTGTGTGTGTGTGTAACAACGATCTTACATATGATCATTTGGAATGCACTTTAAGCCTTGAATAACTAAAATACTTTCTGCACGTACTCAACCTTGTCACAAATTAGAACTATTATCTTCATAGTTATTTCAATTAGTTTTCTGGAGATTTCTTTTTTAATAGAAAATATTGGAAAGGACTACTTTACAGAAAATCGTTGTTATAAATTTCGGCAGTAAATAATTTACTTCGATCTTACTGGTAACTTGAATATTTGAATCAGTTTTGTTAACGTTGTTATGTGCATATTTAGAGTTCAATGCTACATAAAAATAGGAGGTATAATCATATTGAACAAAGTTATGGAAAAAATAAAAGCAACAAAACGTATAGCCCTGGCTGTACTGTCACATTAATTTCTTTCGTTCTCCGCAACTTACGAAAACTGACTTCATATTCTTCCAACACTTAAAAAAAAGAAGAAGAAGAAGAAAGAAAGAAAAGAAAGAAAAAGAAAAAAGAAAAAAGCGACGATAGAAGACTACTCATACAAAATGTTTAAAAAATACTCTTGCAAATTTACAGACCTGAATGTCGTACTTCACATGTACGGGGTCGGGAAGAAGAGTTGGACGGTTTTAAAATGATAATAACGCACTACCATTTTCACATATAGAGAAAGAGGTTATTGTATGCCATTTCTACTTACCATGATAATTCTTCGTCTTAAAAATGATGCCCTTCAAAAGCCCCCATTTGTTCCTATACGCATTTGGATCCTCTTCCAGAAATCGTAGAAAGCACTTTGAAACTTTTAGTGTTGGTAAATTCTTCTGTTGTAGCAAGCTTCAGGTTGTCTAATGTTCGAAGATTATCGTATACTTAGGATTTTAGAAACCTCTACAAGAAACGGTCACAGATGGATAGATCAGGTTATGTCGCTAAACTGGGAAGTGAAAAAAGTTGAACAACACACATGGAGGCTCTCGGAATGTATAATCCTTGACATCGATTCGCCCCGGTCAGACAGAATAAACCCCGTACATTAGACGACCTGAAGCCTGTCACAACAGGAAAAACTGCCAACATTGATAAAAATGTGTGGTATAATTTGCAAGGAATGAGCAGCTCACTGAACATAACAAATATAGCCTATAAGCCAATGTAAACAAAGTATTCCATGCAGACGTATGATTAGCTTGCTTATCTCTAGTGTATGTGCTTCAAGGTTCGATTTACATGAGAGATCAGAATATACAGAGCTGATACAGCATTATGTGACAACTGGGAAGACTCTTAAATTAATAAATATGATACTGTGAACCCAAAAAGCCAAAAGTAATGGCGTTAAGAAGACAACCGCACAGTTTTATACTATTACGTAGGTTTCGTTGATTCTAAAAGTGTACTACAACTGAACTGCAGTGTACTGGCTGAGAATATCTAACTATAAAACAGCGCTCAGGTTACATACCTGAATACATTCATGATAAGGTGATAGTATATAACTGTTCAAATTTTGAGCAAAAAAATTTTATTCTATATACCATAGTGAAAAATTCAGTGATCTTTATTGAATTCCTATGAAGTCTTTGGATCCATCGTTTTCCAGTAATGTTTTGTTCTCCTATAACACTATCACCTGACAACGGAAAGTTAAACTAAGAAAGAAAAAAAAAAAAAAGACAGTAGTGGAGAGTTCTTCGTTGTCATGATGTCTGTGTGTGTTGCTAAAGGAAAAGTAACTTTCAAAAAGAAAAACTCATGGTGACGTGGAACGTTAATGACAAATCATGACTCTTCTACCCAAGGGCGCCGATCCTGGGGGGGCACGTTCCCCGCCCCCTCATTGTATTTGTGAATATACAATATTTGGCACAATTTGAATGCAATTTGTCTTAAAATCCTCATATATATGCCGTCTGCATCTAAATGGGCCCCCCAAATTTACAGAGGAATCGGCGCCCTTGCTTCTACCCAAAAGTTTGTGTTGTAATTCTTAAATTACGCAAGTTATAAATGTACTGCTAAGTGCATCGTATTTAGACAAAGATAACACTCATTTCGTCAAGTTTTTATAGTGAATTAAAGTATATACGTTTAATATGACGTAATTAACAGCACTAAACCCAGCAGCTATTTAAAAAAAAAAAAAAAAAAAAAAACTGAGAACGGTATAAACGCTATTTTTGGTAGTATTGTGCGCCAAACTGTTTCAAAGAACTGTCACGTTATGCATGACCTCCGAGATTAATACTAAGTTTGCAAAAATAGATCAAGTTAGTTTTGCATACAAGCCATTAAAGAAGAAATTATCTAAGAATTTTCCAAACGTTACAATGAACCAAGTGAAAAGGTGTTAACACGAAATTGATTATGGATATGTAACACGTAAAATGACCAAACGCGCATGCGAATTGGACTTTGGGGGCATCAAAGTTTGTATCAATATTTTCTTACTCTATGTGCATCAATCAGGTACGTTAATTTCTTCAATAAAAGTATAATTAAAATAGTGCTTTGATTTAAAACAATGTCTATAAAGGTAGATTTAAAGTAGTAAAAGTACATGGAAATTATGATGCCGTAAGTAGATTGGAATAGGCGATGACGTAACCTATTCTTATTAAACTAACCACTAGATTATCTAACGGTTGTAGTTCCCCGAATCTTGGCATTAGCGTGTTGGGTTGACTTCTATAGACCTCATCACACGGTGAGGACCCGCTCGAAGTGAATGGCAACTCGTGACTGTTATACTGATTTAGTGCAAGGACATTACCTAAAATCCAGGATGTTGGGCTGTGCGCAGCAGGTATTCTAGGTGATGACTGGTTGCCCAAATGGTCTGAAGAGGAGAAACTCAATACACTAATAAGTATTGACCTACCTCATAAGGTAACTGTATTGACCTTTTATTTTTTATTATATTTATTTGCTTTCTGTTAACTTTAACTAGAACTAGAAATGTCTCGTTACGAGAATATATATATACTTACACGCGATGTTCTATTTCTCCGGCAGATTCATTCAATAACAATTCGCGTTCTGCGACCGAAGACTATGGTCTGAGATTTACTTTAGTATCATCATTATAAATAAGTACTAACCCCATATTGAAGAATGAATATCATCTATTGTTGCTACATGACTAAAAGACTTTAAATGGATAATACTTACCCAGTGTTGGTACCCCTGCCTACTAATGCATTCCCCTGAATACTATTTTCGCTGCTGTTTCCAGGCATCTCCTGCCCCTCAGAGACATGTCCTGATTTACCTATTTGTTCTATAGCAGTTAGTTTATTTTCACTACTTCCGTTTTCTTTAATCGGTGAACAGAAGTCTTGCAATTCTGTTTGCAAAGCGTCAGAAATTTTACCAATTTCGCGATCAAGCATTTCCAACAACGTACTTTTTTCCTCACTTGATGTAAGTTTTTGAGATTCACTACTATCACCAACAAATTTATCATGTATTACAGAAGACATGTCTTTTGGATAGCAAGACGTCTGATTTTCGTCTTTTAAGGCAATGTTATTTTCAATTCTTGTTCCCACGCGTATACTGTTATTATCATTAGGTTGCTTATAAGTACCTTTTGGCACTGGTTCCTGTTTTAGACAATTAATAGAGTTCTGTAATACATTCAAAATATCATAAAAAACACCAGAATTTTCTCTCTCACTATGAGAAAAATTCAACCCATAACTCTCTCTACTAGAACTTATTTCACTCGCTTCGACTTTTATATTGTTTACTGCTTCGTGCCTTCCAGGAACAAACAAAGTACTAGTGGTCAATTCACAGGTGCTTGGATTCTGTTTACCATTTAACACTTTTAAAGGTGAAACATTCTTATAGTTTTCCCCCATAGAAGTCAAAGGGCTGGATGCATATTTACATGCAGAAAGTCCATCATTCGAGCTCTCATTTTTCAAATTACTCTCTTTGACGAGATTCGTAACTAATTGTTCAAATGATTCAATACATCCAGGAGTATCATCATTGGTTCTTCCACATGGACCCTGTGAATATATAAGTAAATTATTTCAATCTCCTTTCTTTCCAATATAATTACTTTTACATTGGAATATAATTAATTCTATTTCCAAAATACATGATATCCGCATTTTAAATAATCTACATTTAAGTATCAAATAAACAATATAAACTAGTTGTAGTAAACAAGGAATAAAGAAGCCTGTTCCAGATACACAAGGTCTGAAAATTTTATATGTATCTTTTAAATTTCACAGTTTACTACTTACTTCCACAACATTGGTACCTTCAAAAACTATACTGAAGGCAACACACAGAGTTCGATTCTAGTGGGATTACACATAGTTTCATTAAAAAAAAAAAAAAAAATTGATCATCATATTAGGATGACCATGAAATTTTCAGATGAAAAGGAACAAGTACCTACTTAAAAAAAAGAAAAAAAAAGAGAGAGAGAGAGAAATGGGAAACAAGTTACTGCGTAAATTAGTTCAAAAACAAACAAGCAACTGCTAAAACCTCTGCTGCCTTTCGAGCAGTACTGCGAACTATAGGTCATGTTTAATGTAGGGAATTTCAGTTCAATTCTTGCCTTTTTGCTGTTATTAATTATTAATACCTTCACAAGGAGCAAAGGTACTGAGTTTGTTATTTACCTCTTACATTTGAATAAAATGGACAAATACTACTGTTACTATTATTTCTTTGCATAAAATGAACAAATACTACTTTTTTCCTTTTCATCTACTGACGGGACGGCCGAGACACTCCTAAAACAGGACGTATGGTCGCCCTATCATATATTGTAGTTCACTCTTTTTCTTCTTCAACTATTACATTTTTTTCCGTCTTTGATTAACGATGAATAATCAGAAAATAGAGACGGTAGAAATGATAGCCTACATGAAAGTGTTTTTTATTACAATATTATCACATATGAACTGAGAAACTGGCCTAACTCCAGTCAAGAAATTCGATTAAGAAACTAGAACTAAATCAGAACGTTGCGTTTCTTGGCTTTAAAATGAGTGTCTATATTGTTTCCCGAAGAGGAAAAACGGGAGCATGGAAGCCTTTGAAACATGGTGCTACAGAAGAATGTTCAAAATTAAGATGGGCGGACGGAGTATCAAACGAGAGAGTATTGGAAATGGTAGGAGAAAAAGACGAGTATAATTAATATTTCCAAATGACGGGATACGAGATTGGACACATTATGAGACATGGGGGACACAAATACAATGTACACGTTGTAGCGTTGTAGTACTGGGCACTTCATGAAGGACTAAATAGCATGTGTAGGTCGCCATTTGAGAGAAGAGTAGTGACCACTGCTCTCTGTCAGTAAAGTCGTTCAAGAAATTTACTCGGCACATTAATAGACTCAATGGCTTATGTGGACTGTCTAAATACAGACATGGTCATTTGGTAGTAAATATTTCCTAGTAGAGCTGTAAAAGCTCTAACTTGCCTTTGTCTAGTTACGACAGAAGTACATTGTTCATTTGTAATAAGCCACAAGCTACTTACAATTTTTAACTTGTTCACATTGCGCTCTCCTCATCCTCAATTCAGTGCCTTTGTTTCCGTCACTAGGACAACAGCTGTCATCAGTTACCATCGCTCGTAAAATATGGAAGTCTGAGCAGTGGGAAAGTAAGTGAGAGAGAGAGGGAAGGCAAATGAAACCACTACGTTGTTCGTTTTTCTTTTATAAATCATCAGATAAATTTTTGTATGAATTTTATAGGAATTCTAACTGACTCATCATGAAATATAATTATTGTCCTCCGTAACGAAATATTTCTGATTTAAAATTCTACTTTGTTCAACGTTAAATTAATTAAAATTCCCTCAGCGAAAGTCGAAAAAGTACTTCCAATGATCAGAAAGTGTTGTACGTAACCATCATGAAAGAAAACATGTGTAATGTTGTACAACTACTGTAGAAAATGAAGGAAATACTGTTTTAAATTGTAATGTACTGTAATGTTTCTCACGAGATGATATATCAATTGGCACTCAATAACAAAAGTAACCTATTAGTTATAAATTCATGGAGATCATTATATTTAAGTGAAATCTTGTGAAACCTCATTATTATGCTACGACCTCGTGTTATGTCATGAGATTAGTATAAATGAATTGTAGTCTTTGTCATACTTTTCCTTCATAAAATAACGTCATAAGCAGATTTCAACATGTACCACGACTCACTTGCTCTTACGTCCTATATTCCTCCAATTCTCTCTGTGAACTGTTTTAATAACGTTATATTTTTACTGATTCAATTGAGTGTATATAAATTCCATGTAATTATCACGTATTTGCATTTGTCTTTCTAAAGTAATGATAGGTACACTCATGTACAAAATTACTGTCGCATGTCTATAAATATGTTGTTGTAGGAATATATTTGATAACGAATTCGCCCAGTATTTCTTATAATGTTAGTATGTGTATAATTAGGAAAGACAGGTATGAGGAAAATTTCTTGTCAAAAGAGCAGTAAATAAGAACAATAAAACGAAAATAAAACTTTCTTGTCCATTTAGCAACATTTTGTTTTACTCATTTTAATTTTCGTATTTATAATTCTTTTCCTATGAAATTTACCACAAATATACATTTTTCGATTATACACATAGTATCAGTATTAAAAGTACCCTGCAAAATCATTATCAAATTATATTCTTACAAGAAGACAGTTATAGACATGCGACAATCATTTTGGACATGGATGTACATAGCTCAACTGCCATATTAAAGGAAGATAATCATTTTACAAATGCTATATTCATGTAATGTATACATATTAAGTTTCTCAAGCATTTCGTATTTCAATTTAAAGTACGGTATTATTGGGGGATGATGCTCTGGCTGATTCCCAAATGACCACGTCTGTGAATTCAGACACTTCTATAGTCATAGGGTCCGGTAAAGTACGATGTACCTCTTCCGTAAATGAAGGAGGTGCCGTATTGCTTGGAAGCCTTTGGCAGAAGAGAAGTGGTTGTCTTCTCTCAGTGGCGACCAACACGTACCACTGATTCTGGACTCTGCCCGGATTAGTCACACCAAGGGATTGTGTAGCTGATACTTGTAACAGCTGGTGGGAAGTTTGCTTGCCTTATAACGTTCGGATACCAACATTGCAGACGCTGGCTAGTCCAGTCTCCATTAGCTACATCGCTAGACTGGAAGACACTCAGAATCTGTCTTCTTGCAAAATGGGGCTACACTACTTATGACATCCCACTCTCCTACTTGTAACATGGGGTTACCTGCCATATGGTAAACGAAGACAAGGGAACCAACCGTCAAGACAGATTGAAACAAAACATATTTACTGCAACCACGGATGGTTTCAAGGTATCACATTTCGGCTCATTCAGAAGGGCAGAGCCCGAGGTAAGTACATCCCAGTAGAGAACACACGAACTATATCACCTGTTCAACTGTTAATTCCGCCATGACCAGTCTCAAGCTTGTGCTGAGAAAAGAGGAGGGTACCCTTCCTGAGGTAGGTGTTTTGCCTGACAAAACTCGCCAACTTTTGTCTAACCATAAGGGATTCCTTGATATGGACATCTTGTAATGATTGACCACATTTCACCAGACTTTCTTCTGCGTGTGCAGTCGGAATGGATACGGCGTTTAGGATTATGGTTTAGACGGGATGGCCACCACATAGAACATGTGCTGTCGTATACCATTGGTATGTGATTTTTCAAACTTTTAAGTGTTCATAAAGTGAAAAACATTCAAGACATAAAAAAAAAAATAATTACACTTTTGAATTCCGAGTTCATGTCAGTATTACTTGATATGCGATAAAGCGACATGCTCCTGTTCTCATCTGAAATTTCTAACTTGCAGTGAAGACGGCGAATTTAAGTATGACTGCCATTGTTGCCACGTACCGTATAAGTTGTAGGTCTCATTCTACTACCATCTCCCGCTGCGACTTTCATATTTTCTTCTCAGGATTCAAAATTGAAAGGTGTCAAAATACTTTTTCTTCACCCTGGATTACAAAAATACAATTTTTCGCAGGAACTCTCATTTCTACAAAGCATTTTTTTTTTCTGAGAAAGGTAACTTGAAAAACTATTGCTTACTAAAAACTAAATTATTCTGAAAATACAGCAATTTATTTTTTAGTACAGTATATATTCACTCATTTTCCAAATAATTTAAATATTTTAGCATTTATGTTTTAATAACTAAATTACCTAATTCCACAAATAACAATTACTACATTGTTACAAAGTATACTGACCATAAAAAAAATTGAGAATGCTCCAAGAGCATTGCCGGAACGAACTTGAAAAGAATTAATTTTCTCGGACTCTATATCAAATTGTATATTAAATTTATTTGATTACCTAATGACGCAATAATTATTGAATCAATATCGGTATTGCTCAACACCAATATCATGTCTCTATGACTTACGGTTCCCGAGATATGGCTCCTTAAATCTCCCGAAATCGGAACTTTTTGGGCCAATATCTCGGGAAAGGCAAGAGCGATGCGAAAACTTCCATCACTTCTTTGAGATAGTTTTTGATGCTCTACCAAATGGAGGGCTCTAAATTGAATCAACAACACCAATATCATCTATCTATGACTTAAGGTTCCCGAGATATGGCTTCCTAAATCTCCCGAAATCGGAGGGCTCAACTTTCGCTCCCATCTCAGAGCGTCTTAACGAGATGGGGTATATACATTAGAGGATAGCCCCTCTCTATTATGCTAAAACTGAATCAGTTGAAAGAATCATTGATACTTTTGATGTAGATGATGCATCTTCCAATCAAATTGTTCGAAGTTTACTTAAGAATAATTCACTGAGACAGGACGTAGCTTTGACTCTTCAACGATGTTATCAATGAACTGCGTGTTGTACTTGGCGACAAGGGCGGCATATTCGGCACAAGTATGACCGTGTTGTTACGTGCTAATTCAAATTTCGAAAAATAGAATATCTTTAGTGTTATGGAAGATTACACTGCTGTTGACATCGACGTAAATCCTTTACAAATTATTTGTTTCCGGTATGTTTCAGAGACATCTGCAAATATGTAAATCATTTTCACATCTAAAGCATATTCTTTGACAGTCTTTCGTTTGAATATCTTAATAACTTGTTGATTATTTCACAAAACAAAAACGGTAAATTGACTTACATGAAGAGAAATTGAATCATTTAATTTTTATAGTTCGCGTACCTTCAATATCTCCTAATCTGCCCATATACGTGATAAAAGTGCAATAATATGCACACGTTTACCATTTTGTTTCGTTTAGTTATATTGAAGAATAATATGAATTAATTTCATCAAATGTCATTCCTTACGGATTCCGCAATTTCCAAGTTTCAATAATTTTAAGTACAGGATGCGGCAAAACAAACAGTACTGAAATTCGAATACGAATAGCGCACAGACGCAATGTGGCATAGCTGTGAGCGCCACATATGTATTTATGTGTGGAATAGCGTGATTGTAGTGGCGCGAAGATAATGTTGCTCACAGCAGAGGAGAATGTGTTTATTTTCAAGGACTATTTCCGGTCATAAGGTGTGGGACAGTGTCTCACTGCAGAAGGTGAGCGAGCTTTTACTGTATTGCTCTGGAGTGTTAGTTATGGCATATGAAGATGAAGACTTCATCAGCAACATATACTTCAGTGATGAAAGCAATATTTATATTGATCGCTACATCAATTGACAGTTGATTATTGACCCATTCTTGCACGATTTGCTGCACCGAAATTCTGTCGTTAGAAGAACAATAGCTACAGCAAAGACGGAGCTACTGCCCACATTGCAAGACCGTCACTTGTTCTTCTGCCCACGAGAGTTTGGATGTTACTTGATTTCCCGTGCAACGGATTTTCCATATCCTTCCCAGTACTCTGATCTCACGGCTTCAGATGTCTCATATGGGGTTTGCTGAAGGAAGCAATGTTCCGAACAGATAATCACTACCACTATACTGGTGGTAAGAGAGAAGATCCGGACATTCGTTTTGTCGTTGCAGCAACTCGTGTTCACTACCACGTTCATCAATCTACAAGACAGCTATGAAGAATGTGTGCGATATAATGGTCAACATTTTGAACACATGATGTATAAGCGCGATTCCTCTTAAATTGGCAATATATGTTGAGCAACATTTAGTTGAAATCCATTTAACATCATTTCTTATGTTTCATTGTTGTACAACAAATAAATAAATAAATAAATGTCAATGACGTAATTTCAGTACTGTTTGTTTTGCCGCATACTGTATTAACTACAAAATGGAATATATTTTATTTCATGCTATCCAAATTATTTACTGGATTTTTATATCGACTGTTCGTTTGTTGAAGCTAAGCATTCTTTTCTCGACCAAGGCTATATTGGACGTGAACCTATAGTTTAAGGTAAAATACACTGGTGCATAAAGCAATCCCATAGGGTGTCGCGTAATTAAGCATTTAGTAAGTTAAAATCAATTTTGAGACAGACTATATCAGTCGACGCCTTCAGCGGCAGCAACAATGCTCTGTACTACATAGTCACTTCTTTATAGAAACTTGTAATGTTTCAGTATATTATATTATCTATATATTAAAATGCTAGGTTATATTTGTGGTCAAAAAAATTATGTTTGTGGCCAATCCTTTCTACAGTGAGTTCTCGGGTACCATAGGCTCTAGAAAGATGCCGTTTTCACTGATCGATTGCAAATTTTCTGTACATTGTTCAGTTCCAATTGAAAATTTAAAAAAATGACTGTTATTTCTTTACTGCATTTTTTACGGGTACACTGGAAGTGTTGAAATTTCTTAAAAAGTAAAGCATCATATTCTATGAATTATACATTCCAACATCACACATATGTATACGGGGTTAGTATATCTTTCCGACATTTGTTTCATGGCCAAATGATAATGAAAAACGAAGGATAATCGTTTCTCCAGCCTAAGATGAATCTTTATTGTTTGGAGTGTTTTGCCCAATGAATACCATATATCACTGAAATTATAATTAATTGTATGTGCAATGTATTTGCTTATTACATATTGCATGCAAGAAGAAAGAAAACTCTGATCATACATGAATTAGAAACTCTCCATGGTAATAGGCTCAAATCTTGCAAACGGCGACATACTGAAAAAATAATCGAAAAAATCTCTCCTTGCCGACTTTTATCAAGAGGTCTTTCACTTCTGTCTATAAAGGGACATGTACAGATGTTATGAGGAATGCAAGGAGATTCATGCTCATCGCTGTGTAGAGAGCGCAGGTTCAACTAGTTATTAATTAAAAAATCAAGCAAAAGTGCGTCATGATGTAGTGAGCGTTCAGTAAAGTGTGTCCTTAGTTAAAAAAAAAAATAAAAAATAATTGGGAACCACTGACTTAAGTTGGGAACAACTAATATAAAAATATTTTCTTATCGTCTTTTATTTGATTTGACTTCATTTTACTTCACTTACCATATTTGCCTCAGAAACTGATGGTTCTGTTTTCACATGTTGCAAGACGTTATGGCACTTCAGACGGAATACATGAAAGTTTTCTAATGACTCAAGGCAGTCTATACAAACATCATTAGAGAATGGGTCATCTATTGATACCTGTCGAACAAAAGAGTTCCTCAATATACAGTATTTACCATCTTACAACTATTTTTTATTAATCTATTTTTAAACCTGTACTATAGCTATCAAATGAAAATTAAACAAGAGATGTTACAAATATACGTATATACAGATAAATATTTATCAGAAACTAGTGAAAACAAAGATATCACAAAATCTCACCCATATCTATACCCCGCATTCCAGCAAAGCATAGGGATCTATTTCCCAAAGCTACTACTCCTGCAATATGCTCTCTGTAAGTCGCAAAATATCACGAAGCAGGAACACTAGAATAAGTCATTTCCAAATACTAAGGCTGGTATGTCTGATTTTACGGTATATGCAATTGTCAAAGTTTTGATTTTGAAAAATTTCACATTAATATTACAAGACTATCAATTTTCAGAAGTACATCCCTTGATGCCTCACAGCTATTTCCTGTTCCTTAACTTTTCTCTTCTTTTCTTCCAACTTTTTCACTTTCCTATCTTATGAAGAGCTCGTAGTGTACTTTTTAAATGGGTATTATTATGTTTTTATCATACGTTTTCTGGTAAGAAATTCGCTGTTTATTCCAGCTTTGTTATTTGTTTCATCGAGCTATAATATATAGGATGAACCATTTATCTTGAAATAAACTTGTAACTTTTAAATACATAAGAAATACTGAAATTTTGAGACGCAAACTCGACAGGAAGACATTGATATATCTTGCAATATTATCCAGCATTAACAAGTTACCAATCCAATATAAAATCTTATGTTTGCAAATTGCACTACGACAGATTATTACATATTATTAAACTATATGTTAAACGAAAACTTAATGCCACATTTATTATTCAGTGTTATTAAGATACAGCAATACTATAGTATTCGCCAAGGAGTATTATAAATTGTGGCCCTTCTACTGACATAAATGATATTCAGGACCCATAGAAATGGCATACGAACGTGAGTGTTGTCGTTATGTTAATATTGATAAAATAACGCAGTGGTCAATTATTTTCTTATATAATGATTCATACTGCACGAAAAATTCGAGAGCTAATTTGCAAAATCAACATCTCTTTATATTGCTTTGTGTTCAAGAGCATACATTAAAGACGAGAAGACGATGAGTTGTAATTTGTTTAGGTAATGTTCTAATGTATTACGTATATTACATATTCATGTTATATTAATAATTTTCTTTCATTATATGCACTTGTTCTTCCTCAATAAAACGCAAATTATTTATAATTTGCTATGGCGAAATGAAGATCAGCATGCAAATACGTGACCTTACAGATTACACCATGAAGTGTATATTTTCAAACAACTCTTGCCTTTAGCTCTTCCTATCTTCGTGATCTTGCGCTTTCTACAGGCTTTGATCGTCTCCAACCTAATATATCAAGTTTTATTTTGATCATTTTCTTTCTTTCTTTTTATGACTGTTTGCTACAGATCAGTTATATATATTTGTTTGGTGGTAACATCCACATGATACATCTCTCTCATATATTACGCACTTAGGGTAAATGGATTTTCCTCTGTGCAGACCTATGGCAATTGGAAAAGATCTTAGGTTCAACTTTTTGGACTTAAACCCTGAAAGGCTATCTAAGTTTTGTGACTAGAGTATACTCAGGCATGAATGAACTCTGGAAAGAGTGTCAGGGTTTTTTGTGGTTCAAGATCTAGTAATGAAAATATCCTATCTGATCCCTGCAATGTCCTAGATCAGCATTTCTCAAACTTCAGGTTGGGACTAGTTTCATTAGTCAGAATATTCTACGGACCACTCTACACTCTTGTTTTTGTGAATATACTCGTATGCCATTTTAATTATGATTTTAAAATAATATTAAATATTCCTTAATTTAATATTGGTATTAACATAGGAAAATACAAGTTTGTAACTGTTATTTAATACTTGAAGGATATTAGGAATATTTTCAAATAATAATATATCCATAACATTACTTTATTTAATGATATAATCTACACCTGCTTGAGGTTCAATACTATATTGTGTGATACAGTTTTTATTATTATTATTATTATTATTATTATTATTATTATTATTATTATTCAACTAATGTTCGCTGTAAGAGGACCACAAGAGCATATCTCAAGAATCAGTTTGAGAAACGTTATTCTAGATAGATGGGAGCAGCATTTCTATCACCGGAAAACGAGCAAAAGGATAATGAAACAAACATCTAAGAACCGCGCACGTAGAAATTGAATCAGATATTAAAAAAAAAAAAAAAAAAAATGATTCTACTAAAGAGGAAATTCCAAACAAATTAAAAGAATCAGGATTAGTGTTTATGTCTAAGAGAGACAACTAAAGCGACTACAATTGTTAAAGAGTGCTTCAAGATCTTACCAACATTCTTGTAGCAGGGTTAACCCTTATGTAGATGGAATGATTGGAGATCATCAATGTGGTTTCAGATGACATAGGTCAACGTCATATTTTAGGCAACCGAATATTTTACTTAAACAAATATTTGAAAAAAGAAGTCAAAATATGGCGGTACAGTTCACAAACTATTCGTACACTTGAAGAAAACCTAGGCTTGATTAAACGGTCTACAAGTTATATAATATCTTGAAATAATTCGGAAATCTCAAGATTTAAGGTTCGTGAAAACACGCCTTAACGAAATAAGAAGTAAAGTGTGGATAGTAAGAAAACTGTCTCATTATTTCAAGACCTATAACGATTTGAAACAAGAGAACGCATTGTCTCAGTTATCTGTCAATGCGTGATAAAGAAAATTAAAGATATAGCAACAGGGGACTACTGTTGAATGGACTGAACCATCTCTTCCATATTCAAAAGATGTAACACTGATAGAAGACAATACTTAGTCAGTGCAAAACAACGCTAACACGAGTATTCTTCTGGCGACATGTAAGGAAATCAGTATCGAAATGCTCAAAATCGAGTACATGGTAATAAACTGAGACAGAATTAAGGGAACATCGTAACCGATAATACATCATACAAGGGTATTACCGAGAAGTATAAACGCTTAGGTTGTATTAGTTATGGACGCAATAAGAGTACACACTAAACAACTGAATAAAATGATCTTACTGCATGTTGTTACGAACTACTCTCATGATTTATTACATTTTTTTCCGTGTTATAATGTAAATTTGAAACTGTTTTCAACCATACCATTTTACCTGTACTACGAAAGAATCAGCAGTTTAACTTAAGGATTTTCTTGTACATATTTCTGTTGAAGCGAAGAGAATTTGTGGTGAAATGTGACTAGTGAAATTGGTGACTGAAACTCAATCCAAGAATGGTTGTGATGTATCAACTACATTCTTTCACAATTTCTCATATAAAGTTCTATAAAGTAGTTTGTGAATGGAAAAGTCTTAAGGAAACAGAAGAAAATTGCTTAAGTGAGAAAAAATTATCATTATCTGAAATTTTGTGTATACCGCAGACACAATGATTCATGCTCCTTTAACTCTTCTAGGAGAATCTCACACTAGGAAGAGTTTTCAAGGAGTCAGATGTCGCTAGACTATGTGTTACCGATAAAGGCATCAGAACTATTTTCAATACGGAAACTGTGTCCAGATAATTTTATCCAATTACTCTAGTGTAATTTTAAAAAGTCGAGAAGGAAATGCGCAGTAAATTAACGGCGAAAAATACGTGTTACTATTCCGCCTTAAACTGATTATCGAACAGACTAAGGTAGAAAAAAACTAAAACTAAAAATTTATAAAAGCATAATTTTATCAGACGTACTGTATGGATGAGAAAGTTCGGCTAAGGTGCAGAGAATATCAGAGACAGAGTACACGAAAATTAATTTTTAATGGAAATATTAGGTGAGGAAAGAGACAAACAAATAGATTTTAGAAAGCTACATAACGCTGAAACTTCATAATACCTATGTGTCACACAATATCAAACAGACAATAAAGTCAAAACAAAGAAAACGGAATAAAGTCGTTCGCATCGGCAATATCCTTGGGATGCATCAAGTTCCAGCATGAAACGTAGGGAAAAAACCTTTAGATATACCAAGAAAAAGATGGGAGGATAATGTCAAGTAGAATCCTAAGGAGTAGTAACAATAGGGTGTATCTACTTGGCACAAGATAGAATCCAATTGGGAAATTTCGTTTCTTCAGCGTTGAACCTATGGAATTAATTATATTTCCTTTAATAATTATTCCTTTTCTTACTGCAATCTTACAAATAACTTGTGGCATAAAGTTCACCTTCCTTCACCAAACTCTTGCCACTTAATATCTAAAACATTCTCACATGACTGGTTGTTATCACAGCGGGGCATGCTTCACAGATTCCGCTTTTGTTTTTATTTCATTTTTATCCTTAATTCGCTTCATTCATATCTGATAAATCAACATACGAAAGAGAAAAGTATTTTTTTTTTCTTATTGCACTTTTAAGCAATGAACGTTCAGAAATTATTCATAACTAAAAAAAATTGACCAACATATAAGATATAAGACTAATTAAGTTAAAGAATATTTGATAGCGTAAAATTCAGATAGTATACAATCTTAGTACAATTGAATATTTGATTGATTGATAAAGTTTCTTTTAATGAAGGGGTTGGTGCAGCTAAAATATTTTACATTTTTCTTCCCTGTAAACTGTTACAATATTGCAAATAGCTTTTTATATGTATTTCCGTATAATGCTTTGGATTGCATTTTTCCTTGTTAGTTAAATCCTCTTAATTTTCCCTGTGTTTAATCAGGAAGCAACTGATTCGTTTATGCTTTTCTTTCTTTCTTCAAGAATAATAATTTCTTCCTCCCTCCTCTGCTTCGCGAGGATATAAAAATACTCGGTTGAGAGTCTAAGTGATTCTTCTGCAAAGGCCAATTCAGTGAGTTGTGCCCTATCAAAGGCATCTTTTCAACGTGGGTTCATTGTTGTCTCCCCGTTATTATAAGATGAAGAGCAGGATAAAGAGCCAAGTAGACGCTTCCATTAAACTGAAATGTGTTTCACCAAGGATTGAACGTTGTAGCTATTCTTACCAGATTGAATGCGTCGAGTAGGGTAGTAAGTTTCTTGTCTCTGGTAACATATACTAGAGGGAAGTGTAAATAGACAGATCCGTTTGAGTGAGATGGAACTCGTTGATTTTAACTACTAACTATTCTTGCGTGAGTGAATGCTTTGGGCGGAGCAGTGAGATAGTTCTCCGTTATTATAAGCTGGAGACTAAGAATAAAAAGTGAAAAAGAGCCCTAGTTCACGGTCGCTAGGGTAACAATACTAAATTCAAAAAAGATGACTCAATAATATTTTATCTACCTCTTTGTATATTTGTATACATATTACAGTTTATTACCTTTTATCATTAAAAAATAAGTTCTAGATTTTATTTCAATAAATATATATGCCTTACAAGGTAGAAATACTCCTAGACAAAAAAATGAACATGGTACGAAATGAAATTATGATGTATGAATATTACACACCGATAACACATACTAAAATAAATTGCAAATTCATAGTGAAAATATGACGAAAACCTCATATATGACAATAGAATAACATTAATATCAGTTAGGAATACTTACTGTAATATTTAAACATAACTGAATCTTGGTAGTTATATTCACACTTTCTCCAGAGATATTGAATATATTAATCTTGTTCTTTTTATTTTCCGTACAAAGCCGGCATACATTAACTGAATTTTTCTGTAAAATAAAAGAAAGTTACAGTGAGTTGGTTCTACTGGAAGCTGACCAACATAGACAGGTACACCATTTACAGAAAGTTATACGCATACTTTGGAACAAAGCAATAATACTGACGGTAGTGTCCTTTTAATGATCATCTTGAGTAACTACAAATTATTGAGCAGAAATAACAATAATATACGTAACATCTAACTTTCCAATACTGACAGTTTAACAGGGTATGGGGGGAAGAGTGGTAATTCAGTGATAGAGCGTTTACCTCTCTCGTGTGTGGGGTCTCAGGCTCGATCACTGGACAAGTAAGTTTGTGGTGGACAACATCGTGTTTGTCAGTCTTTTCGAGATACTTCAGTTTATTCCCATATTCCCATTTCACCGGTTCTTCCATTATTATTTGCTTGCCTTCAGGGTTGGCTGGTTTAAACCAAAGTGGTGTGGTTTAAACCTTGGTTTAAACCAGCTGGTTTTTTTCAAAAAACTGGTTTAACCCCCCCCCCCCCCCAAAAAAAAGAACAAAAAATGCTTTAAATCGTGTGAACTTCATGGTGACGTCTCCACGTATCAAACCATCAGCATTACGTTTATCTACTTTTCACCTTTTAATCAAGGGGTCCCGTATTCAATTCTCGGTCGAACCACAACCCATCTTTCAAGTGTAAACCAAGTAGCGATTCGAGGTGTCCCTTTAAGCGAAAGTCTTCTCCGTGATAACCTTGGTATTTCATAAGGATAAATAAACACACTGCTGAACAAGACTGCACTTATTTAATATAAAAACACATTTACACGTGACGTTTCGATCTTCTAGCCAAGATCCTCATCAGACGTACACTGAGTGATACAAAAAATTACTCAAGTATATATACACAATTCATCTCCCTATCTGCTCTCTCATTGGCCCGTTCAAACAGCCAATCAGAAGCGTGGAAATCTATCTGAACTGACCAATGGGATAACATAACATTTTACCAGAAAGAAACAACAAGGAGCAAGCAACCATTGAATACATTAATTCATATACATATTTCTGTATTTATCAATAATATTTCTCCATTCTTTATTAATGGTGATACCTTTGGTCCAATTCATTAAGTTTACATCCCCTTCCTTTTCTATCCACCAGGCCTCTTTCCACTTTCTCGGCCACAATCTTTTTTCCCGTTCCAGTACAATAACTTCTTCCCAGTTAACATCATGTCCCTTTTCTTTTACATGTCTAAAGATTGCGTTAGTTTCTCTGCCATATTTCACATCACTTTTATGTTGTTTAATTCTTTCTTTCAATAATTTCCCCGTCTCACCAATATATTTCATATCGCAATCCTTACAATTTATACAATAAATGACACCTTTCTGATCTCTCTTTTTTTCTTTTTTTTCTTCTTCCCTTTGCTTTTGACCATGTCCAACAACGTTCTGCTACCTTTTCTATACACTTTGACCCCTTGCTTTCTTAACATCTTCTTTAAAATCTCGGTATCTTCTCCTAACCCTATAATGCCTTTCCATACCCCCTCATTGTCCTCCCCACTTTTACCTTTCCCCGAGACCACAGATGCTTTAACGATATCCCGTTTACTATAACCATTCTCATAGAGCTGTCTTTTAAAGATTTCCACATTATCTTCTACATTCTGTTGAGAAGTGGAAGAACAGAAGAAGGAGAGAAATCAACATGGAGCAGCAAGTGGGTTTTTTGCAGAAGTGTATGGAAAAGAAAGTAATACCTAGGAGTTTGAGAATCCAAAGGAGTAACATAAAAGGACAGTCAGTGAGGTTAAGGACGCTTATAAGGAGAACAGAGATGGAGAACGTGAGGAGCCTGACAGCTGGTTTGAAGAAGAGACTAAACGTGAGTAAGGCTTTTACACAGAAATTAGAAATAGAATGTGTAGATTTGGCATCTATTTTTGTAAGAGACTGGTTAGTGCAATATTTAAGAGAATGGGAAATGTGTTTTAGTGGCAAAGTGGAAGAAAGACTTAGAAACAAATTAATAGCGTTGGGCATAAGAGAGGAGAAGACCAAAGAAAGGGTAGTGGTGATAGGGGAAGTGCAAGTGTCAGAAGAAGAGAAATCTTTTCTTTCATTGGGTTGTAAATTTAAAGTGAAAGACGGAACGAGCAGGGTTGATGACATAGTCTATTCTGTAGAAGAAGCGTTGAACGAAGTTAAAGAAGAAGAGGACAGAGATAGGTTAAGAAGGAAGGCAATGGTTTTGGTAAAGAAAGAAATCCATAGAAGATCTTCGAATTTGACAAAAGAAGAAAGAAGAGGATATGATAGCATTAGGAAAAGGAAGGACATAGTGGTAGAGAGAGCTGACAAAGGAGGGGCGACAGTGGTAATGAATAAAGCGTGGTATGAGGACAAGGTGAAGGATTTGGTGGATGGACAATATGAATTAGTTGACAAGAAGAAAGAAGAAATTATAGAAGAATTAAAAGAAGAATGTAAAAGGAAGGGACTTAAGAAATGGATGAATGAAGATGGAAGAGTGCCCGTGTTAAAGGGTTTTCCAAAAATACACAAAAAGGAAGTAAAGCTTAGGCCAGTTATGGACTGTAGGAATAATTATTTGGAACCGCTAGAAAGTGAATTGAAACCAGTGTTAGAGTGGGTAAGAGACAGACAAAAGACTTTGGCAATTAAAGACTACAGAGAAGTAATAAACTACACCAGTAATGCTGAAATTAATAATGATTGTATTTTGTTTAGTTTAGATGTTAAAGCCATGTTCCCTAGTCTAAAGAGAAGTGCTATACTTGATACTATTAAGAGAGTTATGGGGGGAGAATGTGTTAAAGGCTGGAAATGGGAGAAAGTTAGAAAAGCCCTCAACTTAATATGGGAGTTTGATTTCTGTAAAGTTAAGAATGACATATATAAGATTAAGGATGGTTTAAGTATAGGATCTAAGATAAGTCCGGTATTGTCTGATATCATTATGAATGTGTGGGAGAAGGATGTGATAGAAAAGGGGAAAGAAAAGATTCGATTTTTATGTAGATACGTTGATGATTGTTTTGGGATATGGGAAGGATCAAAAGAAGAGTTGATAGAGTTTGTTAGCAGTATTGAAGATAAGGAGAAGGGAATAGAATTAGAACTAGAGACAGAGCAGGGAGGTGTATTATGTTATCTTGACATTTTAATGAGTAAGGAAGGGAAGAGCATTAAGACTCAATGGTATCAAAAAGAATGTAGTGCTGGTATTTATTGTAATAAGAGAAGTAATGTAGATAGAAGTACAAAAGTTAATTTCATAAGAAATATGTTAGAAAGAATTTCCAAAATTTGTAACAAAAATGTAGAAGATAATGTGGAAATCTTTAAAAGACAGCTCTATGAGAATGGTTATAGTAAACGGGATATCGTTAAAGCATCTGTGGTCTCGGGGAAAGGTAAAAGTGGGGAGGACAATGAGGGGGTATGGAAAGGCATTATAGGGTTAGGAGAAGATACCGAGATTTTAAAGAAGATGTTAAGAAAGCAAGGGGTCAAAGTGTATAGAAAAGGTAGCAGAACGTTGTTGGACATGGTCAAAAGCAAAGGGAAGAAGAAAAAAAAGAAAAAAAGAGAGATCAGAAAGGTGTCATTTATTGTATAAATTGTAAGGATTGCGATATGAAATATATTGGTGAGACGGGGAAATTATTGAAAGAAAGAATTAAACAACATAAAAGTGATGTGAAATATGGCAGAGAAACTAACGCAATCTTTAAACATGTAAAAGAAAAGGGACATGATGTTAACTGGGAAGAAGTTATTGTACTGGAACGGGAAAAAAGATTGTGGCCGAGAAAGTGGAAAGAGGCCTGGTGGATAGAAAAGGAAGGGGATGTAAACTTAATGAATTGGACCAAAGGTATCACCATTAATAAAGAATGGAGAAATATTATTGATAAATACAGAAATATGTATATGAATTAATGTATTCAATGGTTGCTTGCTCCTTGTTGTTTCTTTCTGGTAAAATGTTATGTTATCCCATTGGTCAGTTCAGATAGATTTCCACGCTTCTGATTGGCTGTTTGAACGGGCCAATGAGAGAGCAGATAGGGAGATGAATTGTGTATATATACTTGAGTAATTTTTTGTATCACTCAGTGTACGTCTGATGAGGATCTTGGCTAGAAGATCGAAACGTCACGTGTAAATGTGTTTTTATATTAAATAAGTGCAGTCTTGTTCAGCAGTGTGTTTATTTTTCTGATTTCATTCGCAAGACGTTGACTATGTTTGTGTGTCAGTTCATAAGGATGTTAAGCCTAAACATACGAAACGAAACCAAATTATATATTTCTACTTGCCTGAATGCCTGTTGTTTTATAAAGAAGCCAAGGTTGCTTAAACATATTGATAGAAATTGGCAGAATTTATCAACTGCCTACGTAGCTTCCAACATCAACTTGGATTCGACTTTGTTTTAATTTTATTGAATGATACCTACATACCAAATTTGTAATTTAATACCTTAGTTTTAGCGTAGTGATTATGATACGTTGATCTTAAAATTTTACAAATACATTTAAAGTAATAACAGGATTTTCCCAATGGCTAAGGCGGGAGTTTCCCGATTTATATGTAATTCTGTATAATGTTTTTACTTGTGTAACTGTTTATCTTTTTGTCCTTCTGAAATGACTCTTGACAATTATATTAACAACTAAGCCTATGTAAAGATCAGTACAACGTATTTTTATCAGGAGTCCTTCGTTGAGTGAGTCGGCAATTGCATTTGTGACCAATTAGTCCCGGTTTCGTGTCGAAATAGACAATTTCTCTTCTGGATGTAAGCCGAGAAGCGGTTTGGATTCCGCTTTAAGCTTATGTGACCCCTTCCAGCATAACCTTGTTGTTGCATAATAACGCCAAGGTGAAACCATCTAATTTCTGCCCATATCTAATATAAATACATAGAGTAAATTATTTAAACCAAAAAAAACCTGGTTTAAACCAAAAAAGCCGGGTTTAAACCAAAAAAACCTGGTTTTTTGGTTTTTTCAATAAAAACCATGGATTTTGCCAACCCTGCTTGCCTTAATCATCTGTCTCCCTTGGCCTAAAGGGCATAATTGTGAAACGTTAGACTGAAATATTTCATTTCAATGATAGCTTATCGGTACAAGGTCAACATATTAAACGTTTATTTCTTTTATCCTTTCTAC
This sequence comes from Thermobia domestica, assembly GCF_964235325.1. Lineage (NCBI taxonomy): Eukaryota > Metazoa > Arthropoda > Insecta > Zygentoma > Lepismatidae > Thermobia > Thermobia domestica. The sequence goes on along the minus strand of NC_137462.1, from coordinate 56,540,900 downwards.
TTATGCCAAATTATGTTTGTATTTTTGCAATCTTCAATTGTTATCTATTAGTAACCCGCTGTAAATGTTCCTCATAGAATGTTGTAAGATATTTCTTAAATAATAATAATATAAAGCGTGTTAAAATGAAACCTGTCTAAGGTGGAAAACGAAAATACAGACTAATACGGGCAGCATAACACATGCACAAAATAAAGCGCAATATGTAAGTAAAAAGTTTAACAGATACTGACGGTTAGTAACTCCCATAGTGGATGAGATAGGCATCATCACAAGTCGAGTTCCTGCCGAGAAGGAGTTCTGCTGTGTACTGTACCATTCACTTCATCCTCGCTGTGAAACACTTTCCTCTTGAGATTTTTTTTTATTCAAGAGCTCGAATAATTAGAAGTCGCAAAGTGATAAGTCCGGGCTGCATGGGGAGTGAAATTGAATCTCCCATGATTCTTCTTTAATGTCCCCTACACAATGCCCGCCACATGCGAGCGACCATTGTCATGACAAACACCAGGCGTCAACATCTCAGGACATTTCCTTCGTATGGCCGCATGTAATTTGTTGAGATTCGTGGTATAGCGTGGTATGATGTCGAGTTCCTTGAATTTTAATAACGATTTCCTCGATGGTCGAAAAATGCAGTCATTATACCCTTGCCAGTGGCGGTTGGGCCTTCATTTGCTTCGCTTTTGGCGATGACGGAAGCCTCCATTACATTGTTGTTTCTTTGGTTGAGGGTTCAAATAGTGACATCTCGCTTCATCCCTCGCCGCAATGCATAGTAAAAGTCGTCACCATTTTCGGCATATCAGCGCAGGAGCTGCAGACACGCATCCATGAGAGATACTTTTGGTGTGCACTAAGAACTCGCGGGACCCCACTGTGCACACCCTTTACAGCAGCTTCTTCACGATAGTGTACATTGTGCCGTGCGAAACACCAAACTCCATGGCCAGCATACAGCAGTTCCAACCCTACGAGGTCATCAGAGTTGATGACATGTGTCTGGCCCGGACTTGAAGCGTCTGTCGTATGTTCCCCATCATCTCACAACATTCGTGCCCAATTCTTTACAATTATGTTCGATACACACTTTTTTCCATAAATTACACTTATTCTCCTGTGAGTTTCGATGTGCGGACAAGAACTGAATCATAGCGCATTGATCAACGTGGGACGGGTTTGCAATAGCAGACATACTTTTTTTTCGTGACACCACAGTCAAACACCACGTGCTAACAGTTTGGCTCGTATTCTTGCACGTCCATTACTGATATGTTACTCGCCCAAGTTGATCTTACACTTTCCTCGATCCTCAGAAGAGCGCAGAGTGTTATCAGGCAGGTGGTATTATTATTATTATTATTATTATTATTATTATTATTATTATTATTATTATTATTATTATTATTATTATTATTGAATTTAATTACGATATGAATGATTCGACGAAGGAATAAAGAAAATCCAATTATGAGTTTAGTAGACGGAAATCTATGTCCAGCAATTATGAAATGATTTTAATGAAGCTGATTAAATAGACAAGAGAATTAACTATCGCCTGCGATATCTGTCAATTGCTTAATCTGCATATCAATGTCAGTTGTTCATAAGATGTACTCTACTGCTTCTTTGCTATACGAATTAATGTAGTGTTTTGTCTATTTTAAGTTGCACATAATAATAATAATAATAATAATAATAATAATAATAATAATAATAATAATAATAATAATAATAAACGTATGTTTTGGCTATGACAATATGTCATTCTTGTAATTTCGTGTTCGAATATTGTTTTAAATATTTTACTGATTTGTTTCCTTCACTGGGGTCCATACTCCATTCTTGCTATCTCAATGAAGTCCGATTCTTCTGCAACTTCTTACGAATAAACAAAACAATAACCAGTTACCACATATGAGAACAATCTCCATCAACTAACATTAAAGATCCGGATAATCGTATTTCTTCACAACTTTGTTACGTTAAAAGTTTGATTATCATACCCTCAACGAAATTACACTATGAAAAAAGCATACTTATACAAAATTACCTGGTGACGTCTCGCATCATCAATCATCTTTGCCTGAGCATTTTGACATTTTTGTTGAAACTTGTCAACTTCATTCAATTGTTGCAAACAAGACTTGCATATTGATTTCGGCCATGGATCATAAGGATGCACCTGCAACGAAGTTTACAATGTTATACATACGTACATACACAAAATCAGATAGAAGTGTAGAATGAAACTTACCGTAACAGAGTTAATATTTAAAGTTAACATTCCGGTTAAGGTATTTTCTCCCTTCCAAACTGTGGGACGCTACACGAAAAAGCTGGAGACAAGAAATTTGAACAGGTGGCTAGTTTACAGTACAGAGGTAATAGTAATATTAGTTACGATCTGAAATATGAAATGAAATCTTCGGTTTTACATCTCACGGTTATGCCGGTTATAACACTACATGGAACCAGGATATGTGGTATAATTATCATTCAGCTCTCTTGGAGGAAAGATAGTGCGGTGGGAAATGGCATATACTATCAGAGTTGATCTTACACGATGGTTTGTGCATCTGCCAACTGCACCGATTCAAACCATGGCTGTGGTTCGGAGCCCACGTTAACAGTAAGTTCCATCTTTCATAATCCCTATAATAATCTTGTCGCAAAAGCTTAAAAGCCTTAGTGGGTGGTATAGAAAATTGACCTTTAGCCTTCTCCTCGCACTACATTTTAGTGAAACCGATATTTTCTCCGAAATCCGGTGTTGCCAAGAAATTAGATTTGTTTGGTAGTTCTCGGCCAGAATAGGGGTGAGTAAAAGCTGATCATCTCTGTCACTTGAAAGAGGAATGCAATGTCTTAAATGTTTTGAGGATGAAAAAAGTAGCCTGGAAACTCGAATGGTTTGTGTTGTTTTGTTATTTGACACTTTCAGAAGAAAACCTTTTTTCTTCCATTGAGAAAGAATGAGCCATATGCAGGCAGTTGGTCAGTGTGTTCATTTTCGAAGCATCTACCTTTCGTTGGTGAGGGGAGAAAAAAGGAGAGAAAAAACAGTGGTCTCTCAAACCCACATGTGTAAGTCATTAATTACTGTTAAAAGGGGACCAAAAATATGGCAACCTCGTCGGACACATGTTATGTTATAATGTCACTAGAAAAAGGATACAACTATTCGGACAGTTCCGAATATCATCCACTGAGAGTCATTTTGTTGCAGCGAGAACTATAAAATAAAATAATAAAATTAAATGCATATGCAATTAGTAAACAATAAAACCGCAAAAATGTACACTGACGCAAATCATTCTTGTATAATATTCTGAACTGCAATGACAAAGTAGTTCTAAAGTTGTTATATTGTTATAGAGTCAAAGGATTACAATATATAAGTTGATACAATGTATGAGGAACATTCAAATGAAACCTGGTCAATGCGTCTAACTTTGCCTTACATGTAAGGTGGCACCATGTAACTGCGGGTATGGTGGCGCCATTGATTGGTAGAGAGACTGACGCGTGCGCCCCGTTTGACGTTGCATAGAGCCAGTGTGGTTTCACGCCGAAGAGAAGATGGTCACACAAGTTTCGTCCACTACCGAACATGCAGGCGAGTAAGCAGGAACAACGAGGAGTGAGTCGATTTTTGGCGGCAGAGGGAGTTGGAGGCCGTGAAATGCATCGACGGATGAAGGCTACAGGTGAGTGCAGTCTGAGTCGTGCAAGTGTTGTTAAATGGCGCAAAAGATTCCTTGAGGGGCGCGAGTCACTAGAAGACGATGCTCGTCCTGGACAGGCTCATCGTGTCGTCACACCGGAAATGATTGCAGAAGTGAATAGACAACCGCAGAATCACCGTGGACGAGATCCATCGGTTACTGGGTATTAGCGTGGGCACCGCCCATACCATAATACATCAACACTTGAACTTTCGAAAAATTTGTGCGCAGTGGGTTCCCCACCAACTGGCCGCCGAACAGCGCAATACTCGAATGGCGCGGTCTTTGAGTCATCTGCAACGTTATCATGAGGAGGAATACGGCTTTCTGTCGCATATTGTCACAGGGGACGAAATATGGTGTCACCATTTTGAACCGGAAAGCAAGCGTCAGAACAAGCAGTGGAAACATGCGACTTCACCACCTTCAAAGAAATCAAAGGCCGTGCACACCAGTTCTGGTAAGCTCATGATGTCCTTCTTTTTTTAACTACAAGGGCCCACTGCTTGTCGAGTTCCTGGAACGGGGTACCACCATCAATGCCCAGCGTTATCAAGCCACTTTACAGAACCTTAGACGAGCCAACAAGTCGAAACGCCCAGGTATGTTGTCTAATGGCGTTATCCTCCTGCATGATAACGGCGTCCACACACGGCCAATGCGATGAAGACGACATTGCAGCAGTTTCGGTGGGAAACGCTGGAACATCCACCGTACAGTACCGACCTTTGACCGTGTGGTTTTCATGTATTTGGACCTCTAAAACAAGTTACGAGGGTCACTACGAAAGTTTTGAGATACGCATTGTTGTGGCACAGTATTTGAATTCCAACAATTACGTTCGGTAGTGGTATCCAGAGCGAAGAAGCGAAGCAAGTTTCAAGTCGCCTCGCTTATCGGCGTGGCTGTATCGCCTTCACTTGTTTGCTGATGTGAGCAGTATTCGGCTGTCTAGAATGGAGCTCGAAAGGGAACATTTTCGGGCAATGATCCTTTACAATTTCAAAAGTGGTTTGAACAAGACACAAAGCCTTGACCGTTTGCAGGGGGCATTTGGGGACCTTGCTCCTTCCCGTGCTACAATTTTTCGGTGGTTTGGTGAATTCAGAAGAATCCGGACATCGCTTAAAGATGAAGAGAGAGCTGGACGTCCGGCAACAGCTGTGTCAGATGTAAACATTGCCGCTGTGGAACAAATGATTCGAGAAAACCCTCGAACAACTTTCAAGGACATTGAATCTACAGTGAACATTGGATCGCCAACAGTAACAAAAATTCTTCATGACCATCTTCGGCTCAGGAAGGTTTCATCTCTTTGGGTGCCTCACACTTTGACTGAACAACAGAAGCGCATGCGTGTGGAATGGTGTGAAGAAATGCTTCCAAGATTTGATGGAGGCAATTCTCGACGCGTCTCTGACATTGTTACTGGTGATGAGACTTGGATCTATCAATTTGATCCTGATAATAAACGCCAGTCTACAGTTTGGATCTTTCCAGACGAAAATCCACCCACGAAAGTGAAGCGACCGCGAAGTGTGGGGAAGAAGATGGTCGCAACTTTCTTCTCCAAATCTGGCCATGTTGCAACTGTTCCACTTGAAGAACACAGGACTGTTACTGCTTAATGGTACACCACTGTTTGTCTAACAAAAGCGTTCCAGAAGCTTCGGGAACGGTGTCCAAGTACTGGATTGCGTGGGATCCTGCTTCATCATGACAACGCGTCCGCACACAGGGCAAACATCACAATTCAGTTTTTAGAATCTACGGAGGTCAAACTTATGACTAATCCGCCGTATAGCCCTGACCTGACTCCGTGTGATTTTTTCTGTTCCCCAGGATCAAAGATCGCATGCGTGGGAAGAGATTTTGCAGCCCTGAAGAAGCTGTAATGGCTTACGAGAATGAACTTTCATCACTTGAAGAAAAAGATTGGCAACACTGCTTCCAAAAGTGGTTTACGAGGATACAAAAGTGTGTACAATGCAATGGTCAATACTTTGAGAAAATGTAACTGTTAAATTGATTTTCAGTGTGTAAGTTATTTCACATCTTAAAACTTTCGTAGTGACCCTCGTATTCGCGGACATCGATTCGCAACGGACGACGAAGTGTGTGACTGGGTCCAGATCTGGATCCAACAGCAGCCTACTAGCTTCCTCAAGAATAGAATCGACCGGCTAGTGTCGCAATGGGATGAATGTGCCAAGAGTTTTGGCGACTATTTTCGAGTATGTGTACTGTGTATCACTACATGTGTGAGTATGTATACTGTGTATAACTACATTTTTGAGTTAATACAATCGATACCGTTACTTTACACTAGTGAAGTCCTGGTGCCATTTGAAAGCCATTATATATTGTATCATGTTTCATGAATTCGAATGCAGACTGGTTGATTGGTTTTAAGTTTAACTTCCCTGTTCAGCACCAAAACAATAAGAGACGCAGACCTAGCATAACGTGAAATCCAAACCGCACAGTTTTCATTAGGAACTGAACCCGAGTCTCCCACGTCGAAGGTGCGTGTGTAAACCAAATATCAACGACGAAGCTCCTAAATCCTTTAAGGTATGCGAGCTTGGTGTGTTTCTTTCCATGCATCTAAAACCACAACCGTTTCGTTAATATTATACAGGGTGATTCAGGAGGGTGTCACATAATTTGTGAGGTGATTCTACATGTGAAAATAAACTGAAAAAGTCCTATGAAGATGTGTTCGACTTTCGATCGTTACGGAACTGGAGAGGGTTGAAGGCTACACACATTCATGAATGATTATGAAGACAAGTGTGAACATCACTAACCGAAATGCTGTGCAGGCGCTGTAGTGGACATCTGTGGGGGTTCTCCAACAACGTCCAAATCGCATGACAACCAGAGCATACGCACATTTCCAGATAGAAGACCTACCTGCACTTTTGGAAGGCGTGACATTAGAGCAACGATAGCAAATGTACCTGCAACATGGAGCACCAATTCACTGTCCCAGACAAGTATACCAGTATCTGAAATGACACACTTCCTCAACGATGGATTGGCCGTGGCGGACGCATGAACTGACCTCCCAGATCATCCAACCTAACCACATTAGACTTCTATTTATGGGGCTCGTTAAAGGGGGATGTGTACGCTACGAATGTGGATACAAGTGAAAAAATCGTTGCTCGCATCACCGACGCTGTTGCCTCCATTAAACCCCGGCGAAATGTTCGATGTGCAACACAACACACCCTCCAACGCGTTAACAAGTGCATTGAGATGGGTGGGGAACTTTTTGAACAACAACTGTACAATGGATCAGTCATCTGTCCCACCATTACTATGTCCACCACAGCGCCTATACAGAATTTTGATGAGTAATATTTACATTTGTCTTCATAATCATTCATGGATGTGTGTAGTCTTCAACTCGCTCCAGTTCCGTAACGACCAAAAATCGGACCCATGTTCATAGGACTTTTTCGGTTTATCTTCACATGTAGAATCACTTTACAAATTATATGACATACCTCCTGAATAACCCTGTATGTTTAAATAGAGTAAATCTAAATGTATAGCTATAAGTTACCATATCAGGTGCGGTAAGTGTTGATTTAATAACGATAACCTTTCTACTTTATTAACTAAGTTTATTACATTTGACCTAAGGTTTCGTATACTTTGTGTTGCCTGTTTTTCCTTAAAACAATCCTCTCCTCCCTGCTGGTTGAGTTTTATTGCAAAATGAATAATAAAAGGGTAAAGTAGATAAGAATTACCCTAGACAAGTGTTGATAATATTGGTAATCAATTTTTGCCACATATTCTGACTTCTTAAAAATTTCCTCGATGTATCTAGTCGAAATAACAGAGTTCCGTTTTAAAATTATCTTGGAATTTCAAAAATCTCCACATAATTTGTATCTGCATTAAGAATTTTTTGAGGGAGGGGGAAGTCTTAAAAATAAGGAAATACCATGCTCGAATACAGCATAACATCTTCCGTTCCGGAGATAAAACAAAAATATATTAATGGTGTATTGTGACGTACATGTGTTCCACAATACACAAACAACACCAATCACAGATCATTTTATTCAAAACGAAACTTTTTTTTTTTTTACAATGATATCGAATATAGTGCTGGCAACGAAAATTATCGGAATTTTATTCTATTTTCGAAATTTGGCCTTCCACCACATCCGTGCTATGAAAACAATCAACCCACCAATCAGCTGTTAATACATTCGAATTTTCTAACAAAAGCAAGCACGTTTTCATTTTGTTACGGAAACTGGACAGTAGGAAGAGCACTTTATAAAATAAATAAATAAATAAATAAATAAATAATAATAAGTAAATAAATAAATAAAAAAGAAATAAACTTTGAAACAGAAAAATACTGTACGCAGTCACCAAGCTGCTTCAACAAACTCAATTTCCGTTGGCCGATGCAGCAAACACGATATGCTCATGTTTAAAATTAATTCATTTATTCAAATTTAATAGGGAACAGATGCTATTTCAGTTTTATCATAACGATATAATTATATCTAATAATGATCTAAAAGGAAAATCACAAGAACCAAAGAGGTGTAATTTATAAATAAAACACCTACCTCATATTGTAAACTTCTGCTCAGCTTTAAACAAATTAATTGAGTCATTCCTTCTTTTCCGAAGATATCTATGCCTTCTGTATGGCGACCAGAGCACAAACGACATGTTTGCCAATTCATTATCTATTCTAGAAGTAAACAGTAAGGACTTCAGTAAATAAAAACCTAGCATATTCTTTAATATTTAATGAACGTGAGGGAACAGACATTACGATAATTCAAACAAAAAAAGAGAAAGAAAAAAGAAAAAAGAAAAAAGAAAAGAAAAGAAAGAAAGAAAAAAGATAAGAAAAAGAAAGAAAAAAAAACACTTATATTTGTCTTCAAACAACGTTTTGAGCTTATCCATGGAGCTCTTTTTCAACGTATCAACGACAACCACTTCACAATAACTAACAAATGATAACACATTGTATATTATATTTACCTACATTATTCATAGATGGCAACAGTTGCAAACCAAAACAAATAGAAGTATATGAAAACCTACCCAAAATACATGAATTTAAACATTATATATATATATATATATATATATATATATATATATATATATATATAACCTCATGTCCAACCCACTTTGGAACACACAATGTGTATGATCCTCTTATTACACTGTACACAGCTTCAAATGTAAGCCCTTACTTTACAGGATCAGTGACGTAATTGTTAATAATCCGAGTAAGTTCCTTAGAGATGCTACAACCATCACGGTTTAAGCTTGGCTCCTCTTTCATACTGCAAAAGGCGTCAGCAACTTGGAAGTAATGTCTTAACTTTGATTCTATTATTGAGTGTTGAGTCAGTGATAAGACAGATATCTCTTTAACGTCTTTGATGTCCCTTACATGTTCCTTGATTATTTGTAGTCTCATTTTGTTTGTCCAATGTATTTTTTCTTTCATACATGAACACGTCACTACATATATACCAGTATTTTCAAGATCTTTTATGAAATATCTTTTGTGAAACGGAAAAGATTTTTGTATGTTTATTCCTGTTCCTGTACATAATGTCACAAAAATTGTTTTTGAAAATAAACTCACCTGATTCAGGCTCTTTTTAAGTCTGTAATGTTTTAGGCCATTTTATTTTTCGAAAATTGTAACAAACGGACACAAGCAGTACGGAATAAAAGAAAGAACACTAATATAAAATTGGAAAACCTATTTTAATTCTAGTTGGGATTCAAGTGGCTAATAGGTAGTGTTTTTTATTATTATTATTATTATTATTTTTTCGGCTACCTGGAAACTGATTTTCAGTTTTGAATACCGAAATAGATTTCTGAAACTAAATACGTAATATAAAATTCGAAATTAAATTTCGGCTTTGAAACATGTTTTTAAAATCCAAAAGCAACTAGCGATTTTGATTGTCTTTCCATTACAAAAAAGGTAGCCATTGTACCACACATGTAATATATATTCCATAATTGTTGCTGAAAGTTACATTTTTTCTTACAATTTCCTCAATATATTTACTTTATAATATATATTATACTTCCAAGCAAAAAAGAATCTAGCTTTCGGAACATTCCTTATATAACCAGTGCTGGAAAAGAAAAATATTAAGCGCCAGAGTTGGTATGAGTTTTGCATACGAATATTCAAGTGTGCCGTCGAATTAAATATTTTACAATTTCACTATGAATGGTGCCTGTATGAAAATTAATGGAAAAAAGAAATGTCAGAGTGTGTCATACAGACAGAGGTGGACCTGCTCCGTGAAAAGGGCTGTAGTTCAGATATTGGAAGGACATCGTACTAACCGGTAAGAGAAGGGTGTATTATGTTATTTATACACGTCTGTTGTTAAAATATGCATATCATATTATGATTACAAATGCATTTGCTTTTAACTGTAACTTAAGATATAATTTTAGATCATAGATACTTCTAACATAGATACTTCAAACAAAAATGCTGTTTTAGTGTGAAATTTGGAAAGATATTACCGAAAAAAATTAATACGCGAATTATTTTGTGTACTTAATAATGTAAATCTTTAAGGAAAATTTATTCATTCATTTTTTTTATTAAACAGATTTTTGGAGGACGTCATAACGGAGAGAGTGCATTGAGCATTTATTCGAAGGGCTCGTACACTCCTGCACACAGAAGTAAACGAAATTTCTTGTTAACACCCCACGATAATGCTCCAAGGCTAAAGGAGACTGTGATAATGAATGCAATTAAGGAAGTTTGAAAATTACTAGAAAATCCACATACACGGTATTCGTCCACCACAAAGTTCACTTGGCATGAACTGAGATCGAACCATACATCCAACGCACAAAGGGTGAGCACTCTACCACTGAGCAACTGCGACCCCTGCATACAGGAGTATACGACTCATTTCGAGCAGTGTAACATAATTCTGTTACTGGTTAATGTTAATTTTAAAATGAACGATTGGCGAAAGTAAAATACAGTAGGGAAGTTTCTTGCACGTCACCCAGTAATCAGTCAGAATCAAAACATAAAATATCTGTCACGCTGCACTCACAAAAGCTTTCCAACGACCCTTATTTTTTTCGATAACTGAATCCAGTTCCTACATCTATTCTCACTACGCTCAGATTCATCTTTAATATTAGTCCTATCTACGCCTTATCTTCCGTTTTTTTTTTTTCTTTCTTTCCTTCCTTTCAATCAATATTTAGAAGGTATTTGTACTATCTCCCATCCTAGCTTTTGTATTCTTATAATATTACGTGAACGGCGTATGTCATGAAGTTCTCAATGAGAAAGCAGCTTGGTGTTCATTTAAATGTTTAACAGAGAATTTTTTTAGGAAATCAGAAAGCCCCAAATTACCGTGAAATTGTGAGTGATTTCCTGCAATCATTCAAAGAAATGGGTTGTACCATGTCCCTTAAATTTCACTTTCTAGACTCCCACCTGGATTTCTTTCCTGAAACCCTTGGTGCTGTTAGTGATGAGCATGGGGAACGTTTTCATTAGAACATTTCCTCCATCGAGAAGAGATAATGGGGACAATGCTAGCTGATTACTGTTGGGACACTCAAGAGAGATGTTCGAGAAGCCAAACACAGAGGAAAGTCGACAACTAAAACATTTTAGAACTTTTTACATAGAATTCGAATCTGCAATCAGTTTTTCTCCATCACCCTCCAGTGACAGAGGGATTTGCGGGAAATTTCCCCTCTTTTTACAATTTTTGTACCTGTAGCTCGGGTGCCTTAGGTATATAAACACACAAACAATATTGTATGTTAGCTTGATGTATACTTAGTATTCCTCGTGAAAATTAAGTAAGTGTTAATTTATTAAGATACCACTAAACATAAAATTATGTTTTAGTGCAGTTCCTGTTTCTTTATCACTATATACAAATAGCAAGTTAAGACAAAAAATCTTATAAACTACTTTTTGGAGGGAATTTCCCATAAAATCCATCTAGAAATTCCCTCATAAAAAATGATGACACGGTATATACATCATTGAAAATATGTTTTATTTCAAATCCAATGAGGTATAAACCGTGCTTATATTGTAATTTTCGTGCAAGTTATATGTGATTTTATCTGCACTAATGAATATGGTATAATGAACAGCATATAGCATATTTTTATATAAATATGTTTATTTCTCTAGAAAGAATAATGCGATTCTTATGAAACTTAGAGGGACTACTAAGTATAAATCAAACTAACATACAATATAATTTGTGTGTTTATATACCTAAGGCACCCGAGCTACAGGTACAAAAATTGTAAAAAGAGGGGAAATTTCCCGCAAATCCCTCTGTCACTGGAGGGCGATGGAGAAAAACTGATTGCAGATTCGAATTCTATGTAAAAAGTTCTATTACAATCAGGTATTTTCTTCCGTGTGCCAGAGAAAAAGTATTTTTTTGTCGACTAGTTAATTGATGTACCAGGTTTTGAGAATTTGTCTAATTGTAAACATCTGGTCGATAGTTGATCGATTTCGCCTAAATCCACTGATCATCTCCAATAATCTGTGTATGGGGTCAATCTTGCTAACAGAATGTTTGAGACAGAATATGTAAGCATTAGGTTGATAGCCTTTCTTAAATTCGTTGATACCCTTATACATGTCCCGAAAGTTTTTGTTTTTACTATTATGTTCAAGTACATTAATTTTAATTTTCAAAAAATCGTGTTTCTTTGTTCTAAATGTCTGCAAGTTTCTCCCCTGACGTCAACGAAATATTGTATAGTTATATCATTCGTATATTGTGGTCAACGCAGTTTTGGCTGTTTTCCCTTCTCTGCTAATTTAATGTATTCCGGTTGAATACATGGTGTTCCTATGTATTTCCACGTGCTCCAATTGTTCTTTCGTTAAATTTTTAATGCTATCCCAAATTTCAGTTCAATTATCAACACTAATGCACTCCGAACTTTCTAAAGCCGAGCATCTATTCGACACTTCAATCTGGTATTCCCCTCTCGCCTGGCTTTCCTATAGTTTATTTAAATTAAACCTCTCCGTTTTCCGATGTTGAGTATTTCCTCTATTCAACGATGATCTCTCTCTTATTAACGCTGCTACCAGATGGTGATCCGTGTCACAGTCAGCTCCTGAACGATCGAACATCCATTATGCTAGACTGTCTTCTTTATATTTACTAAAACGTGTTCAATTTGATTTGCGTTTTTCTATCTGGTGAGATCCAAGTATGTCGCGATGTGGGAATTATGTATTCTTCACGGTAAGTTTTTGGGATGTTACAAAGTTCACGAATCTAATACAGTTTCATTACATTCCTTATGTAGGCGAAAATACTCTCTCGTCCTATCTTCGCACTGAAATCCCTTAAGAAATTCATGTAACCGAGTAAAAGCAGTTTTGTAACACAATTTCTGGAATCCTCTTCTGAATTTAGCAACAGAGTCCTGAGTCTTCTTATCTTCGGGAAGTTTATTGTAAAGCGTAATACCCACGTATTTACATCCTTTTCCGTATAACAGAAAAGTTCTGTTTGTTTCTTGAATCATGACTGTGCTGTTCTGCTTGAGTAAGGACACCTTCTAGGTATCTCATTACACATATCAGTAAATTTGTGATATACAGAGGTTGTTCAGTCTACATTTGGCCAATTTCGACTTACCTACAAATTTAGAAGAATCCATGGCGCCAGGTTCGTAAGTGCTCGATGTGTTTCCCTTAGTTCCTAACAATAGCCCGACAACGTAATTTCCACTGTAATAGGCTTCTCTGAAGAACTGGGAGGGGAATCTTGTCCCATTCCCTTTGCACAGCTTTCCAAAGTCCTTCCACAGTTGTCACAAGCCGTTTTCCCAAAGCCCGCTTCAGCAATCCAAATCCACAATAGTCCATAGGACTTGCATCTGGAGATTTAACAGGTACACCATTGAAAAGTATCACCTGTATACCACTTGCCTCCTCCATCTTCCTGTAGAATGCGAGGGACGAGGCTTTCTCCATGTGAATGCGCACCAGATTGGCGTCATTTCCGTACATTATTGGAATCTCATGCTCGTAGATCAGCCGCATGATCTGTTCCTGAAAATACTGTGAATTTATTTTGCAGTTCTTCGCCACCCTACGAATCTTCAGTTTACCTCGGTAACAGTAGCCAGTAACGACCATGAACCCTTTTGGGAAGGATTCTTTACAGACACGGACCGACCTTCTGAAGTTCTTGGCGCCTTTCTCTCAGTTTGCCGCAGTCGGCAAGGTAAATCCATGCTACATCGAGCGTTAAGACGTACATCCACCTTTGTTTTGCCAGATGCCGTTCGTACAGCTTTCGGCGTTACACTTTCGTTTCTTTTGGTGCGCATCCGTGAGAAGATGGCCGCGAGCTTTCATGACTTTTTCCAGCTTGAGTTGGTGGTATAACGTCCGGCTCACAGTCCCCAAAGACACGTCAAGACGATTAGCCATACATTTTTGTGTTGACCGATTTTCTTGCATTGCCATTTTACGAAGTTTCCTCTGCATGGTGGAGGTGGCCTTGGTGCATTCCCGCTTCCTAGGCAACTTCGTTGGTGATCCAAATGGTGGAGCTTTGTTGCCCTTGTACTTTTTAATAACATTTTTATTCCACTTAAACTGATGTTACAACCATGCTTCTTGCACCGTTTTCTAATGACAGAAACACTAAAGTGAGAGTCATAAAGAACCGCAACGCAGCCTTCCCAAAACCGGCTTAGTTTGGGCGGCATTTTGGTCACAGAGCGGAAACCCACACACTTGGAAACAAATTTAACACAGCACTCACAATAATGGTCCTGTTTTGTGCATTATTGTCGTCCGCGCGGAAAAACAACTCCGTTCCCAGGAAGCCAATGCACAAAACTGCAGGACGCCACGAGCAAGGTCGGATGAGTCCATTCTGCCCGTGAGGGGGATGGAACGAAATCGGCCAAACGTAGGCTGAACAACCTCTGTACAAACAGGGTGCTAAAAGTATACAAAATTTCTTTAATTAATGACTTGCAGTATCTTTTGCTTAGAAATTGCCACCATTCTTACTATTCATTTTGGTATTGTAAAAATCACTTTGGTTTGGCATGTAATTCCCCAAAATATAATGCCGTATATTAAATTCGATTGGAATAATCCAAGGGAAATTGTTTTTAAAGTAGAATCTTTTAACTTTAATTGCGATATAAACTTGACTTTTTTTTTAACAAAGCTCAGTTAAAAGTGGGAGAAATATATTGGCATTGGAGCAAAGTATTGAAAAGAAATAAAAGCTATATTTGTAACTATAATATAGTGGCCTGGATGTTCTCAACCTGCGCATGATTTAATTTTAATTGACGTAATAGTTAGACTCCTGTTTCTGGTCTAAAATAATAAACAAAATAACCCTGTTGATATATAACTAAAATATTTGTAATGATAGAACATTACAGACGACTTTTAGTGTATTTTAAACTAGAAAAATAAATCTTTTTCGCAGGTTATTCTTATATACAATAAATATCTTACTTATTTTGTCACTTTCCTTTTACTATTCCACTAAATTTATTTGTAATTTACACTAAGAACCTGCAATATAAAAGATCTCCAGAAGCTTTCAATACGATTCAGAGAGGGAAATCGATATGTGATGTCACACCAAAACAGCTTTTCTGTTGCCGTGACGTAAACAACACATTTTTGCATTACTTGAAGCTTTGTATCTCAAAACTGAGAAATATTTTTCTGAGATTTTTGGTATGTGCTATATTGAAGTCTAGTTCTATATGATGGAATCATTATATTAAAACGTTTGGTCAGAAAGGAAATGTCCATTATACCTACCAACAAGTATTATTGTAATGTTATAGAGGCAAAGTAAATCAAAAATAGTTTTTTTAAAAAATGCCCACAAATACACAATTTTAAGAAATATATGAAATTTTACCATTTTTTTCATATCTCCCGAATGGTCTGATATCAAATTTCTGTAAACGGCACTCTGATCTTTATATCTATTAGAAACCATGTACGTAATTCGATGTGATACTTATCTTAACACTTTTTCCAAACTAAGTCCATTGAGAAAGGTCAAATTTTCTATTCCTTATAACTTTGTATTTTTTTTTTCGAAATACATCATATCAGGGATTCCGCCACACCCCCCATTGGGGGGTGTCACTTCCCTAAACTTCTGCCTTGATCCGAGCCTGAATAGGCAATTTTTCACAATTATTTCATGTTTTGTGCGAAGAAGTCCTATTTGAATATAGAACTCTCAAACGATTGAAAGAATAACTTTCTTCAAGGGATTTCTAATGAAGCTTTCCTGTGAAGAACATAAATGCATTACATTTCATAATTTGTCAGCTCTGGCAATAAAATGTGTGCTTCTTCCAATCGGTACCGCTTCAGTGGAGAGATCATCTTCAACAATGAATAGAATTTTAATTTCAAAACGGAGCCGGCTCACTCCAGAACACGTTAATAATTTGATGAAGGTGTCCTTGGAAGGATCTTATTTACCTGATGTTTGGAGTGAAAATAAAAGTGTTGAGACTGATTTTGAAAATTTTATAAAATATGCACATGCCCGTATCCAAGGGTGTCTAGGGGGGCCGGACCTCCCTAAATTTTTGCTGACCCCCTAAACATTTCACGGTAGGCTTGCAAATGATCTATAATATGGTTGGATCGGGCCATCTCTAACTCCTTCCCTCCCCCCCCCCCCATCTTCGGGCTGGCTACCGGCCTGGTTGTGCATACAAGAAATGGTTGAGAAGTCCTATACGAGTGGCATCGGTTCAGTTGGGCCATGAGTGAATCAAAATAAATGAATTTGCATTTCAAAGAACATGTAAGAACTTGGAACATTGATTTTCAATCTTTGTAAGACTGCGCCGCGGTTCACAAGTATGCTTGTAAATATATTTCCAATACTCTTTTTTTCTCATTAGGATCACAAAGAGCATTTAACTTGACTATTAAACGAACCCGCATAAGGCATGTATAGGTTACAAAATGGTGTTACAATGTATGAAAATGTGAAGAAGCCTAATGACGGTTCAGAGGTGAGTTTGTCAAAATATGCATACGATAATCATCAAGACTATTAATACATTCGTGAATGTATGAGTCACATTGGTAAAAAATTACAAAACTACAAAGTACTAAATTACATTGGCTACAAATTTAAACGAATTTAGTTACCTACAATGTTGCGATAAAAGGTACACTCATGTCCAAAATTATTGTCGCATGTCTATAAATATGTTGTTGTAGGAACATAATTTGATAACTAATTCGCCCGGTATTTCTTATAATGTTAGTATGTGTATAATCGGCAAAGACATGTATGTGGCAAATTTCATTTCAAAAGAGCAGTAAATAAGAACAATAAAACGAAACCAAATAAAAATAAATAAAACCAAAAGAAAGAAAAAAGAAAGAAAGAAAAATGTTCGTAAAAGTGTAAGTGTTCGTAAAATCTTGATGAACACACATTTGTAGGTTATCACGTTTCACTCCCGTATATTATTCGTATTATATTCAGACATAAATTCCCCATTTATTACTCAAAGATATTATACTTCAAAAGGAACTTCTATTTTTTAAATTTTATTTTATGAATGTTTCTTTCGTGATTTTTTATAGTTTATAATTGATATACAATTGCAATCAAAGAAAAATTCTAAATATTGTTTCGTTTTAATAATGTTTACTATTGATAAAATACATCGAAATGCCGTACTTTTTTGGGGGAGGGTCATACAAACCCCACGAGAGGCATTTATTGAAATCAAAAGCATCTTTGATATTTATTTATTATCATGGGTCAGAGCCAAAGTGGACTCAAATAATTCGTATTTTCAATCGTTTTTGTTACTGATATGCAAATTAAGTTGTTGTATTTCTTTAACTTGGACTAATGAAAATCTTAGTGAACTAATTTGGACTAAATTAGTTCTCGTGTAATCTGCAGTATTTTGAAATTGTCCATATGTAATTCTGTATAATGGCTTCAATTGTGCAACTGTTTATCTTTTTGTATTTCTGAAATGACTCTTGACAATTATATTAACAAGTACGTAAAGATCAGTATAACTTTTTTTTTATCAGGAGTCCTTCATGAGTGAGTCGGCAGACGTATCGCTTTTGTGGCCACTTAGTCCCGGTTTCGAGTTCAAATGGAGGGCATTTCTCTCGGATGTAAGTCGAGAAGCGGTTTGAATTCCGCTTTAAGCTTATGTGACCCTTCCAGCATAACCCGATTGTTGCATAAGACCAAGGCAAAACAAACTTATTTTTGGCCATGTGTAATATAAATATATAGAGCAAATTATTTAAACCATAAAAAGCTGGTTTAAACAAAAAAAAAAAAACTGGTTTAAACCAAAAAACAGTTTTTTTTTTGTTTGTTTTTTCAATAAAAACCATGGTTTTTGCCAACCCTGATACCGAGGGAAGAAGAAGACTTTCGCTTAAAGTGACATCCGAACGGCTACTTGAAAGAACGATTGTGATTCGACCGAGAATTCAACATGGGACGCCTTGATTAAAAGGTGAAAAGGAGATAAAACTAATGCAGATGGTTTGATATGTGGAAACGTCATTATGAAGTTCAGACGATTTAAAGCACTTTTCGTTCTTTTTTGGGAAGGAGGGGGGTTTAAACCAGCCAACCCAGTTTTGTACTACGTGCTGTGGTTAGGACTGTTGTGTTTTGTTGCATAATATGATTGAGTACAGTGCAGAAATTTTATTTTTTCTCTTTTGTTACGTCAAAATATATATATTTTATTTTGTAATTTGCAGGTAACTTAATATTTAGGCCAATTAGTGGATTTGACTATTTAGGCCTACAGCAAAAATGTATTGTAATGTGAATGAAGTACTGTCTTTTTTTTTTCTTTTTTTTTTTTTTGGCACCTTCCATTTCAACTCAGGCAAAAAAAAAAAAATTGTACCATCACCACCTTAGATATTGTTGAAACTTTTTTTTTTATAGCAACTAGACATGTTTTTAAGAGACCCATATTTTTTTGTTTTCTCGAAAACAATTTTCCCGCAAAGTAATTGGCCACTAAAGACGGGGAGTACAATTTATGAAGTGTAGAAGACATGGAAAATGGTCAAATTCGGAGCCCCACCATTCAGGTAGAGTTATAATTCTTGTTGTGGTATGTACATAGGGATATAAATAAACTATATTTTATTATAGTTTGGTTTGCGCATGCGTATCTTTTTGTGCATAAATTAACAAATGAACGTCAGTTTATCTGAAAAGTCGAAATTTGCGATTTTTTTTTCGAGCACTCCCGGTTCGAATTTTAAAATTCTGTTTTTACGGTTGGTAAGACCTAGTTACACGCTTTACGAAAAAAAAAAAAAAAAATGTATCGCTTCTGTATGCAACCGTTTTGTCGCAAAATATTCGAGAAATTGTAAAATTTTCAAAAATCGCCATTTTCTCGGAAACATCGTCTTTTTTGTCAGATGGTTCAACTTTACATGGATAATAAACACACCAAGTACCATTCTCGACCAATACTTCATGAATTAACTACAGCCTTTTGAAGTTAGCGAAGTTTCATTAACTTTGATGTCCCAGTTAGCAACACTGGAAACAATAAAAACGCAATGATTTGATGATGTTTGTGGTTCACATTAAATAAATGAAGAATAAAAGGTTTTCCTGACTGGTTTTTTATTATTTTGATCAAAAAAGCTCTCTGGAATAGTAAAATGAGCCTCCCCCTTACTCGTCCGTTTTCTTAAACCGAAGTAACCTGAAACGGAAATTACGATTACGAAACACACAAATTTTAAGTTTACTTAAAATGGCCATCCAATAAATTCTGATGATCTATAAATAGCCTGAACTATTACCTCAGTGATGACTTGGAATGATCCAGACAAAGTCTCAATCAAGTGCAATGTCATTACAGTGATCAAGAAAGGACAAAAAGTTTAAAAAAGATCGAAACATTTTCTTACGCGTTCCATCAAAGAAATTTACGGACTTTTTAAACAGAACAATCCCAACTCGGAATTTTATAGTATTCGACTAAAGTGGGTCAGTCCGCAACCTGTGAGGGAAGTGTGTGTGTGTATTGTGCAAATTTTAAGTTAGCTGCTAATGCTTTGCAACAAATCAGAGGTGCAGCCTGTATTGAAGCTGTCAAGAGTGACCTATTTCCTTTAGTAGTATGATCCGTAGAAAATGACAACTGTCTAATTCAAGAATGTGGTGAACGTCCTGGAGTGGAAGAAATAAGTGTGGAGTCTTTAATTACTGATCCTGATGAAAATGAAAGTGTTATGTATGCCATATGGGAAAACAATGATCTCGTTAAAAAACTGTGCCACTTCCTGTTTTCGTATCGTACATTGCTGGTTTAACTGTAAGAATTGTAATTCATGACTACATTAAGAAAATCCAAACAGAATTAATTGCTACCGAAAAGCAACGTATAAAATTTCAATATGTAAATTCTATTTTACTTCATATGGACTTCGTTGAAAACTGGACTGTTATTCTGCAAAGTGAAATTCAGTTATCACCTGAATATGGAACAACTGACAGTTTTGTTCTAAAAAGCGACGACAAAACACACGATTGGACTCTCGTACTCATAGCCATAGACAAGATTCTAAAAATACTCGAAGAAAAGGGAAAATACAGGTCATAGAAAAATGTTCGAATACGTGAAAATAATTGTCTACAATTTCCCAAACCGTGTCAGTGATTTGTGATGGTGCTGCATCCCACTTCAAAAATCGCTTTCAGATGTTCGAGATGCAGACAGGTCCGACAAAGCAGTGGTTTTGCAGTGAAACCGGCCATGCTAGGGTCTCTGCGACGGTAGTGGGGGGAAGGGGGAGTGTAAAGAACGTGGCAATGTGGCATAACCTTAGGCAAAAATAGATGCACAGTAAAAAAACCGCAGAATTCGTGAGTATAGTGCAAGTACAAACTCCGGGTATTACTATCGTTTTGTTGCCTGGAACTGAATTCGACAACTTCAAAAAAAAGAAAAAGTATTCGACCGGTAACTGGTATTCAACGAAGTCACCTTTGGCTTTCGGAAAATGGCGAAGTTTTTATGGCAGTAACGGGTCATCATGAACTAACTTCATGCTTCCCCCAAAATCGAGCTTCTGCAATTCAAAGTGTAGATTTAAGAAGTCTGCAGAGGAACTTTTGTTACATACATATGCGCAAAGGCGACGAGTTCTCTGTAAATTGGGGGGGAGGGGGGGCATTCAGATGCAGAAGGTATATAAGTGAGGATTTTAAGGCAAATTACATTCAAATTATGCCAAATATTGTATATTTATAAATACATTAGGGGGCCCACATCAGCTTTGCCTCCCCCTCCTAGGATCAGAGACCTTGCATATACATAGGATAACCAGTGGTGCGTAGCAGATTTATCAATAAATCATGAATTACGTAAAATTGAAGTGCTGTTTATGCTTCCACATGGACCTTCAGCAGGGTACAGGTTTCCAGAAGAGCATAAGAGAAGTGGAAATAAGTGTTTTGAGATTACCGACAATGTGCTACGCAGGGGCGGATCCAGGACGGACTTCTTGGGGGAAGGGAGGTGTAATACTCCTACTTAGAGCTATTTTTTAGAGCTCCAAACTCTGGGATGGGTTTTATTTATATATAAAATAAAAGTTTCTTCTTCTGGGAGGGCGATCGCTTCCCTGGATCCACCTCTGGAGGAGTTGTGAATGTACCAACATCTATTGGAGCATTTGCACGGTTACATGCTATTAGCGAAGAAGACACCAAGCAAGCCAATTATTGGTCCATGTGGAAAAAAAAAATCTGTGAAATGTTGTTTCCGAAGACTGTTTTAAGTAAGTGAACTTAAAATTGGTGTGTTTCGTAATCGTAATTTCTATCCCAGATTACTTCGTTAAAAAAAAAACCTGAGAAGAAGGGGGAAAGGCTCATTTTACTATTTCAGAGAGCCTTTTTCATCAAAATAATAAAAGAAACAGTCAGGAAAACCTTTTATTCTTCGTTTAATTGATGTGAACCACAAACATCATCAAATCATTGCGTTTTTATTGTTTCCAGTGTTGCTAACTGGGACATCAAAGTTAATGAAACTTCGCTAACTTCAAAAGGCTGTAGTTAATTCATGAAGTATTGGTCGAGAAAGGTACTTGGTGTGTTTATTATCCATGTAAAGTTGAATCATCTGACAAAAAAGACGATGTTTCCGAGAAAATGGCGATTTTTGAAAATTTTACAATTTCTCGAATATTTTGCGACAAAACGGTTGCATACAGAAGCGATACATTTTTTTTTTTTTTTTCGTAAAGCGTGTAACTAGGTCTTACCAACCGTAAAAACAGAATTTTAAAATTCGAACCGGAAGTGCTCGAAAAAAATTCGCAAACCAAACTATAATAAAATATAGTTTATTTATATCCCTATGTACATACCACAACAAGAATTCTAACTCTACCTCTCTCCATAGCTGAATGGTGAGGCTCCGAAGTTGACCATTTTCCATATCTTTTACAATTCATAAATTGTACTCCCCGTCTTTGATGGCCCATTACTTGGCGGGAAAAATTTTTCAACAAAACAAAAAAATATGGGTCTCTTAAAAACATGTCTAGCTGCAATAAAAAAAAAGTTTCAACAATATCTGAGATGGTGATGGTACAATTTTACTTTTTTTTTTTTTTTGCCTGAGTTGATATGGAAGGCACCCCCTACAAGGCTTAAAAGTGAACGTTATGTGATTTGGTTAGTTAGGTGGTTCAGACCATCGTTAATGCGTAAACTGAGTGCTCCTTCCGAGAATTTAATCAGTGTTCATTTTGCTTTCTGTTGTGCTGATAAAGCAACGATAAAAGAACCCAAACACAAATATCAGGTGAACCAAAATTTCAACTCGGTGAATAATAATTGTGCTGAAAAGTTGTTGATAAGGTTCGCCAACTAGTAATTAGACCATCGACCATCGACCTTCAGTAAGTTTGGTTATATTGGTCCTTCACGTGACTGACGGATGACGTCCCTCGGCGAGCACACAACTCGGGATAGGAACAGAGGAAGGAAAGGAAGATGTAATGGGATGTGAAGGGGAAGTTATGGCCCCCAAAGAAGATGACATCCCAGCATTTGCCTGAAGGAAACCGTGAAGTAACGTAAGTCATGCTGACCGGTCTCGGGGATCGAACCTCTTACCTGCGAATGCGGCGCGGAAACTGGCTACCACTGCGCCACGGTCCCTCGTTTTTGACTTTGTCGGACTGATAAACTAATAATAATAATAATAATAATAATAATAATGCTAGAAATATTCTTTAATTACAAATCATTGGGTTCACAGCAAAAAACAGAAAATTCTTCAGAGAAATACCTATATTTTGGTTTTTAGTCCAAGAAATTAAAGGAAATGTTTCTACCCTGCTTAAAATTTAGAAAAACTGATACATCTGTTAAAAAATGTTGATTTAGTGTATCTTGGGCAATATGAAAAAATAAATTGATTGTTAGATAGGACACTCTGTGCCTCAAAACATTATACCGTATTTGCATAAAAAAGGCACACAAACATGGGGAAAACAAAATTCATAAAAGAGGAACACCAAAACAAACAGTATTATTACACCAACGTGGTTGGTGCACTAACTCAACTACGAACAAGTATACTATAATATATAATTTCTAAATGTTGTGATATTCTTTTGAAAACTGTACTGTATATATTTATGCAATAACAATTTCTGATTGTTTCTTGTTCAAGGATGGTATAAAATTTTACTTTAAAAAAAAGTAGTACTCGAACTCTGGTATGATTATTGCAATTATTTCATTAGCGTTACCCAATGGTAATGAAAAATATTGATTCTGGTATTTTTACATATTACTCATATAATTAGGGCATAGAGATAACAATTACTGCTTCAATACAGTCCTTTGTATAAACGCTACAATAGACTGTTGCTACTTTCTAAAAATGAAGGTTACTCATTTCTCTGAAAATAAGTACATCCAGTTCTGTATTTTTCTTTCACTCTTTCTTTGTCCAAAAGTCATCATGCTTGCACTTTTAATATAAAAATGTTTAATAATCATTCAGGAAACAATAACAATATTACGATGTTGACATAATACTGACAGTAAAACGTTTCAGAACAGAACTTGGAACACGCGAAACAACGCCAACCCCCTTACACGAAATCAAGCTTTTTCGTTGTAAATTCTATTCGGAAGTTAGGCACGAACGCAGGAATTTATTTCGGAAGGGGTCCAAATTCAACACGAGGATAGATTATATAATTAAACATACAGAAAAGTCGGGATTTCGGGGAGGTCCGGACTCCGAGGACCCACCCTCGCATACTTCTTTGTCGGAAGTGTCCTTGCTGACGTTTATGAGCATGACCCGCCCTCTCCACTCTTCAAGCAAGAACGTCCTACTGTCATTCGTTAGTGCTCACAAGGGATATATATTTCCTCACTATAAAACTTAGTGCACTCTGCATATTGTTTGTAAGAATAATTTAAATTTATAGAAAATATATTTAAATGTCCTGCTACACATTTAAACTATTATCTTTTTTGAACTTTAAAATCTCCATTTACAACGTTTTGAGAACGTACACCAATGGAAATAAAGTAAATTTTCAATTCTTTTTCCTAAATTTTTCTCTCTATCATAGGGACAAAAAAATTGTTCGGGCTCATATCTCAAGGAGAAAGATAAATCTGAAATAGATATTTTCACACTGTCATAAAAAACAAAATTTAGTTCATATAATTACTCTTGTGTGATGTTTTTACAGTCTGAAAGTGGAGGTGGAAAACAAGTATCTTTCCTTTCATCATGAAAATCCCCCCCCCCCGGGTTCCGACGCCCCTGGTATCAGTTTTGATAAATCAAACAACGGAATCACCTTAGGTCAGCATTCAAACTATTTGAAGACCAAGATAAAACTGCAAAGAGAGTTATACAAATAGAGAGGTTACATCCGATAAATCCTTTACTTATGAATAACCTTTGCATGCCGAACCCTTTAAAAGTATTGAGCACATACGCGCAATGCCCTTGTGTACAGGTTAAATCATAATCCTTCATTCGAACTTGTTTTTTTCCTTTTTGCATAAAACGCTGAATTTATAATTTCAATGATTGTGCCTAGCTAATGTTAATCTATGCCGAGGAATGCGACGCTGCCTATAATATATGATTATTATTGAAGATACTAACAGTCTATTTTTATTAAAAATGTAGGGTATACGTACTGGTATCTACTCAGGTCTATATTCTCATTCTGTACCACACTATTTCCAAACGTTCCGTACAAATTCTTCATAAATGGTCCTCTGGTTAGGGTGAAGCGTTGTACTATCTCAAATATATTTCCCAATTATTATAGATCTTGACGAGAGGAACACAATTTGAGCATAAGATGAATGGCAGAGCTAATTTTAACGTTAGCTGATGTCTCCATTTCAGGTAGTTCATCATTTTAAAAGATGCGGACTGTTATCAATGGTTTCAGTTCTTAGTGTTTTTGATAAATAGTCCACTGACATCAGATCTCTATCTGGAGTGTAAGTAAAAGAATGTGTGGTAATGAGTTTCTTAGAAAAGCATTAATATGAATCGAAATGTGTATACTGGTTTAATATAATTTTTCATGATAAATGAAAATGAATAATGTGAAGTTAATATGGGTATTCGTTTTTGACAATTAGTGGTAGATTATACTTTTTACTGTAAATTGTTTTAGCTAATCATTAGGGATAATAATAATACACCCAATACCCAATCGGAACCAATTTGAACGAGATGATAACAAATTGAGTATTTAGTTTCAAACGCAGGCAACATGTTGTTGATAAAAACATGTTTTCATTTTAGGCGACGTAGGAGCACAATGGTACAAAAATTTTTGTGATCGGAGTTTTGAGATTGCAGGTAATGACAGTTCTTTGGAACTTTCACTTGAAAAGCTCTATAGCACTTTTTTTTTTTTTTTTTTTTTTTAAACTACGCAGTCATGTTTAGGTATGCCACACAAAATAGTCTAATTGTTAAAAAATTAGAATTCTTTTACCATTCCCTTCTCATTGTTCTACAAAAGATCTGCATTGTGCGACATGACAATATCCGATCTAGGACAGATGAAGTTCAAGGGATCCACTGTAAGTAATTGTTGAAAAATTACAATTCTTTTCAGATTTGAGTATAAATACAACGTCCAGACATATACGATAAAACTACAGTGCGAAACCCCTAAATCAACCTGTCCTAGATGACCACGAAAAAGCAGGAATAATATCTGACCCAGTAAGGGCAGGGCGAAGCTAGTGGGCCCAAGAGGGGCATTCATTCCGAAGTTGGTCGTCCGCCTGGTTCAGTGGCGGCGATAAGGGCCCCGCAGACCCCGCGGTGCGGGGGGGCCCCGGACCTGAGGGGGCCCCTACAAAGTACGCTCAGGAAGACTCATTTTACATGTCATTTATAATTTTAGTGCATTTTGAAAGCGTTTTTACACAGCCTATAACTAATTCTAACAGTTTCATTGCCATTTTGAGCATCGAACATGAAAAAAAAAAAAAAAAAAAAAAGGATAAAATTATGAACAAATTCTTGCTGCTGAAGAACTGAAGGTTAGGTAAACAGTTCTTACAAATTTTGTGTTCCATTCCATTTCAAGTGAAATATAGTGATAGTGACGCTTACAATACCTCTCCTTAGTTTTATCATGTGGGTTTGTGTGTTATGTGTGAAGGTGTGACGATACAAGAAGAGTTTCCATTCCGTTTTATTCTACGTAATGAGAACACTGTATTTTACGCGAGTACACAAAAAAATTCTACGTTAATTTTCCTCTGTGTGGAATGTAGTTACAGTATAATCCCGGATAACCGAAGCCCAAATTATCCGCAATCGCAAATCCAATAAACATGTACTGTACTGTACTGTACGGGAATGATCTAGAAGACGGGGACGCGCTAGGTTGTACCTAATCCATATGCTATAAATGTAAACTATTACAGTACTAACTACATATAGATGTACTGTAGTCCTAAAAATGTTCATTTAACTTACAAAAACTAAAAACTGAAACCATTGGCATAACAGACCTTAAGTCCTGAGCCGGCCTCAATGCCATATGTTAACGACTGGTGGACCTACAACCAGGTTGGAAAAGATCATTATTTTTTAAAAAAAAAAAATAATTTTTGTTGATTTTTTTTATTTAAATTGATTTTTTAAATTTAAATCAAATCTTTCTCCTCGTATAATACAAGTCACAAACTGAAGAAAAACATTAGGAATGAGTATTAAATGTTAGTTATACCATTTAAGTGAAAGTATTGGGGTTGAATTTTGAATTAATCTCCAGTCATTAACCTATTTCAATCCCAAACAATATTTCTTCAGCATTAAGGAAAAAGTACAGCAACATTTATCAGCATGACACTTTTCTTTTCACCAAAGTTACTGATATTTCGCAGGGGCATATTTAAAGAAATCGGAACTAGCTAGCGGCACGAAATGCATATAAAGTACAGTATATATATATCACCTAAAATTAAGTAACTAACTCTATGGTCTATGAAACCCGGAGCTTCAATGCCACGTTTACAGAAGCTCTCCATTGATTTTTATCCTTAGCCAATTGGGTCCAGTATCTATCTGCACCTAGGTCTTCCTAATGGTCGTTTTCCTATCGGTCTTCCAGTCAAGACTTTCAAAGCATTTCTACTTTCTTCCATTCTAGCTACATGACCTGCCCACCTAAGCCTCCAAGACTTGACGACCCTAACAATGTTGGGTAAAGCATATAAATTATGTAGTTTCTCGTTATGAAGTTTCCGCCATTCCCCATTCCCGTTCCCCTCGAGTCCGAATATTCGTCTCAGGATCTTGCTCTCAAATACTTCCAATCTATGTTCTTCCCTCAGAGTTAGCGACCGTCTTTCGCAGCTATACAGAACAACAGGCATGATTATCGTTTTATATATTTTAAGCTTCAAATTCCTCGACAGAATTCGCGACGATAAGAGATTTTGAAGTGAATAATAACAGGAATTCCCTGCTTTTAGTCGACATTTAAGTTCTTCGTGAATATGTTTTAGGTCTGTTAATATTGATCCTAGATATTTGAAAGTATCCACTTTATCAAAAGCATTATTCAATATTTTAACGCGTCCAAAATTTGCCGTATTATGAACCCGAGGAACTTCTATGTATTTAGTCCATAAATTTCGCTTAGTTTTATTTATTTATTTATTTTTAGGAGAGGGGATCGGACCCCTCTAAATGCGCTCCTATTATCTGGAAACAAAGAAATAGACGTGGACAGAAGAAAATTTTCGCTTTAAATGCCCATGGTGATTTCCCAGTTGGAATAGTTAACGATTTAAAAACCGTAAGCAGGATTAACCTGTTATCCGTTCAAAATGGGATTTCTCTAATCATCCTTTGCATGATACTCGTTTCCATACTGTGCTTACATACATTTGAGTCCCGATTGTATTATGATTATTATCTTTCATAATCGAAATAACAGAACAGAAACGGGATTTTACTTATTTTCACTTTAAATTAATTTATTTCGGATTTTGATTTAAATCAACGATTTTTATTTTTAAAAAAAATCAAATGATTTAAATCTTGATTAAAATCGTGATTTAAATCAGACTGATTTAAATCAATCCACCCTGCCTACAACTACTTGGGTGACGAACAGGTGGTCAGCCCATTGCGTCACCCTCCACCAAGAGGCGTATCATTCCTCAGTTTTCCTCACGACGCTGGGCAGACGTCAAAAATTTGGAGTATTCCAGCGGATGATTGAACCCAGATCACGTGGATATGAATCCAACGCTGTAACCACTAAATTATGGAACTCCTTAACTTTAATGAAGAACATAAGTGTAGCATACAAAGAGAGTTTTGAAGTTATTTGATCTTCAAAACATTTCAGATAAATAAGAAATACTGTAGTACAGGCCCGGTAACAGATGTCATGACTTAACAGACAAACAACAACAAAAAAATATCCGAAATAAGCCCCTACTTTAGATCTGTTAACCGTGGTTATACTGTATTATTATTATTATTATTATTATTATTATTATTCATAGTAGCTGTAATCATAGTGGTAATACTGTTAACATTGTAAAATGGTACATTAGTACGCATATAGAAATTGTAAATGAAGTTCGAGTAACACATGGCCACTCGGTTCAGTTTTTGCGGGGGGGCCCCGAAGCCGGTATCGCCGCCACTGGCCTGGTTTACAACCAAAAGTAAGTATTTGTGATTTATGAGGACCCACCTAATTTAGGTGGCCATTACAAAGCACGAGTGCTCTCTAATCGAGTCAGCGTAGGAGCGCAGCACGGGTACTTCAGTTGTAGCGAAAAAAAAAAAGTAACTTTCACTGCCGACTTTTTCCAATGACATTTTACATCACCACGATTTTACATTTCAAAATATAACCGCTCCACCAATGCTCTATTTTCAATGCCTTCTTACATTTCTATAGGTTAAGGTCCAAAGTTGGTCGTCCGTATGTAGCAAAATCTTGAAAATTTGCCGGGAAGAAATGAATAATTGGCTTGTTTATGTGCTTGATAATGTATAAGGAGAATGAAAGTTACGATCATTTCCTTATGTAAGAGTTCAAAACATGGAACTACTGCCGCAAGGTCACTGCATGGTAGGATTGTGGGAATGTAATGAGCATTTGTTTCGTAAACATGGCTGCAGGTATACAGACATGCAGCTCTGAATATGAAGTAACATTACTACAGTTTGTGAAACAATAAGGTGGCTTAATAAATCTAACAATAAACTGGTGAAAATATGGTAACCAATTAACTGTCAAGAAACGTGAAGAATATCACAATTTTCAATGTAACGGTTACATAATCAAAATGGCGGTAAGGTTCTAGAACACATGGCACCCTCCACATTTAGCTGTAATCAAGGGAAAGGCAGAAAACAATATACCCTGTGGGCCCGCTAACCCGCCTGCACTCGCTCACGCTCGCTTGGCAATACTGTTTGAATTAAATATTAAACTCTGGTACAGAAAGGAACCAACTATTACGCTTTTAGCCAAAAACTAGGCGGATGGCCAACTTCGGATTAAATGCGTAGGTGGTTTTTAAATCTCACAATCAAAATGTTACATCCGTCACATGCAACTACCATAAGTAGGTCCTTCCGCTTGCCAAATAGTCCCATGTTTATAACCGGTTATAAAAAATAAACAATTTTCGCTCTCCTTACATATTATCATGCACATAAACGAGCATATTAAGTTATACACTTCTTTCCGATAAATTTTCAAAATTTTCAACGAATTTTGGAGTGATAGCGTCCGAAAGGAGCACGTGTGTCAGCAAATATGGGCACACGCGTTCTAGAACCTTTCCGTATACGGTATGCGTAAGCAAAGGCAATTAAAACTCGTGGGTCATTAACCTTGCCCGTAGGATTTTATTGTGACGAGTTACTACAGCAGCACATATATTGGTCTCAGACTAGTTACGCTACGTTTGCAAACATAGCTTTCCAATACGGGGGGTTAACTTTACAACGCCCACTCCAGCAGGTATACTCACTCAGAAACGAGAAATTACACTCTAATAATTTTATGAAAATGGATCATAACTTACCTAGCCTTAAGCTAACCCGTTCCTAACCCCTATCCTACTTATTTCTATCTATCTTACCCTACTCTACTAAACGTTTTAAAAGAGCCCTACTTATCGATGCGCAGCTGGAGCGTGTCTTGTAAAGTTTACCCCATTGTAGCATCAAAATGTTCTTCATAATTATTGTAGATCTCAATGAGAGGAACAAGTCGAATAAAAAAAATCGATCCGATCTTCGGAAGTGGAAATAATCACAATTTTACGGTAATTTCACTACTTAAAAAGCGACTATGTGGAGTTCCGAATGTCGAATCACAAAAATCTTTGTACAATTGTATTCCTCTCATTGATATCTACCATAATTATAAAAAAAAAACATTTGTAATGCCACAACGTTTCACCACAACCTGGTTCTATTTATTTTGATGTTCTAGAAAAGCGAAAATATTGCATATAGCACAGTAGTATTGTTATCATAAAGCCACACACATTAGCACCTGTAGTACCTGTACACATTCCCATAAAGCAATGATAGGGTTCCTTTCATAATCAAAGTGTAAATTCTTAATTTTCTCGGGTTACACTGTATTATAGATTAAAGAACTGAAGCTAATATCTAAATTGCCTTATAAGGCATGCACTACTTACAACTTTCTACGTCGCTCCTGCCTATCTTCTTGGGACTTGCAGGAATTAAAGCAACCCACTTCTTATAATGTCATTCGTAAAGTTACCTCTGCACATTAAACTTCGACAATAAACATTTCGCAACACAATATACGCGTTACAATGTTCATTTGTTACAAACTCTTTCGAAACGCTTCCTTTCTTTCTACTGTTATATTAGGACGGTCAACATAGTTGCCAACTAATTAACTAAAAAAATCGCTCCACCAGAGACGCAGTAACTCAAATTTGGCATGAAAAGTTGCTAAAAATTTGTCACTTCCGTCACTTACATTATACGATTTTTTAAAAAAAAATTCACAAAAATTAAGTCTACAAAGGAAACACACTAACATTCGTTTCTCTCACGTTTCTACAGCTAATCTGCTTGTTGCTCTCAACATATTTGAAATACGGATTTTTGACGTGGTGAGGGATTGTGGGACGATTCTGGTAAAGCGTCTGCAATGTAGGGATTTTCCGGCTATCTTATGCTTGATGCATGTGTTTTACTTGAAGCAATTTTTCAAATCGACTTTCTTTATTTTTGCTTTAGGTTTCTGAGCACATACCAGTTTTTATTAGTCCCTCTCTCTGGTCGTTTGTGAGGCCTGTACACCACCCGTGGGAGTCACAAACCCTCCTCCTCGCTATAAAAGCGGAGGCAGGTCGTAGAGTGAGTATTATAATCACTCTACGGGCAGGTGTTATGTGTAATAAACTAGCATCCCCAAAGACCATTGACCTTGCCTAAGACCGATTCATTCCACCCTTCATTGAGAAAAAAATCACCTACAGTATCTTCGCTTCGACCACTCCGTTAGAATGATTCAAACAGATATATAAATAAATGAATGTATATTGGGCTAAGGCAAACGAAAAAAGAAATAATGTATGTATTCTGCTGTTTTGGCGGGACAAGTAGGCCTGCCAATTCCCTTTAGAACGATTAATTTTCTTGTTATTCTTGAAAATATTCTCATTTGCTTGCATGTTTAGTATCAATAGCGTATCCATGATTTGTTTTGTGTGAGTGGTGTAAACTACTCCTCAGTGCTTATCAATTCCTTAAATATCATATAATGATTCATATTGATTTCTGAGAGAGAGGAAAGGTGGTTCTGTAGTATAGCATTTACCTCTCGTGCGAAAGGATTTTGATTCGATTCCAGGCCATGTGAATTTGTAGCGAACACCGTGTTCATGGGTTTCCTGGGGGCGCTCCCAGTTGCGGATCTAGAAGGTAAAAGCTGGGGGGGGGGGGCATCCATAACAATGATTATGAAGGTATATTGTTAGTTTACCATAAACTTTGAAAAGTATATAAATAATAGGTTCAATTATTTTTGTCACTCGTAAAACTGGCGGACTAGGGCTAGATCGACCACTGGGCGCTCCCACACTCTAATCCCAGCATCTCTTCATAATCATTCACTTTCTTAATTCATCCGATCCCTTTAGTCTAAAAGGCGTAATCATGGGATGAAAAGCTAAATATATATATATATATATATATATATATATATATATATATATATATATATATATATATATATATATATATATATATATATACAGGGTGTTTCAGATAAAACGTCCAGTGCTTATAAATCCGAAATGGCTGAGAATAAAAAGATGAAACAAAAACTGAGATAGAAAAATGTCATAGGGCGCATCACATGGTGTTGTTGTGGTGACCCACAGGGCCCTCCTTCAAAGGGGCCCAGGGGCCAACTTCAAATTTTCAAATAGGAACATGTATTGAATCATATCTCATTCAATAGTACTTGAAAAACGAAACAACTGTTGTAGGAAACAATTTTCGATTTGGGCCACCGTTTTTAAATGGCTGCAAAAAGCGTGCCCTATATCAGATAAAACGTCCAGTCCTTATAAATCCGAAATGGCTGAAAATAAAAAGATGAAACAAAAACTGAGACAGGAAAATGTCATAGGGCGCATCACATGGTGTTGTTGTGGTGACCCACAGGGCCCTCCTTCAAGGGGGCCCAGGGGCCAACTTCAAATTTTCAAATAGGAACATGTATTGAATCATATCTCATTCAATAGTACTTGAAAAACGAAACAACTTTTGTAGGAAACAATTTTCGATTTGGGCCACCGTTTTCAAAATGGCCGCAAAAAATGTCCTGTATCAGATAAAACGTCCAGTGCTTATAGGCCTAAATCAGAAACGGCTGAGAATAGAGAGATGAAACAAAAACTGAGATAGAAACGATGATAAAGCATATCAAGTGGTGTTGTTGTGGTGACCCTCAGGAAACTCCGTGAAGGTGGCCCAGGTGTCAACTTCAAACTGATACAGGACTTTTTGCGGCCATTTTGAAAACGGTGCCCCAAATCGAAAATTGTTTCCTACAAAAGTTGTTTCGTATTTCAAGGACTATTGAATGAGGTATGATTCAATACATGTTCCCATTTGAAAATTTGAAGTTGGCCCCTGGGCCCCCTTGAAGGAGGGCCCTGTGGGTCACCACGACAACACCATGTGATGCGCCCTATGACATTTTTCTATCTCAGTTTTTGTTTCATCTTTTTATTCTCAGCCATTTCGGATTTATAAGCACTGGACGTTTTATCTGATATAGGACACACTTTTTGCAGCCATTTAAAAACGGTGGCTCAAATCGAAAATTGTTTCCTACAACAGTTGTTTCGTTTTTCAAGTACTATTGAATGAGGCATGATTCAATACATATTCCTATTTGAAAATTTGAAGTTGGCCCCTGGGCCCCCTTGAAGGAGGGCCCTGTGGGTCACCACGATAACACCATGTGATGCGCCCTATGACATTTTCCTATCTCAGTTTTTGTTTCATCTTTTTATTCTGAGCCGTTTCGTATTTATAAGCACTGGACGTTTTATCTGAAACACCCTGTATATATATATATATATATATATATATATATATATATATATATATATATATATATATATATATATATATATATATATATATTTCTACCTTAAGAACTTGGCTTCGTCAGACAATACGTAATGTTGATAGTAACAACACTTTACATATGTCAGTATTAATGATATATTCCACTATGCTATAGAACAGATGCTTATGTATTAATAATTTTGTTAGCATTTTTAAATTTGGAATTTGTTATTTATTTAACAGAAATTGGAAGTCTATTATACAATTTTAATTCTATGTGAGGTGTATCGAGTTTTAATTTTTTGTTAACATAATATTTTATATATGAACATAACATTGATTTACATAGTTTTTTGGGAAGAGGGGCAAAGATATTCATTTCGTAATGAATTTATTGGATTTTGAAAATGATCCGGAAATTTAATCAATCTAAAACTAGCATTATAGGGGGATATTTTTAGATAATTTTCGTAAGCGTATAGTTTAGTAATTAACTTTGAACGTTCACGAAAAGAAATCTAGTTTTGAACCCTGAATCGTTTAGGTTCTTATGACATTCTTTAGTAATCGACTATTGGAATGCCCATGGAGAAAATGCTGCATATCCATTAAGATTTTCATTCAGAATACTTTATAGAACATAAAGAAACGATGAATGGCCTTCTGTGTTTCGGATGTAAATTAAATGAACGTGTCTCCTTTTACCATCGTGACTATAAGATATAATATCATTCATGCTTCTTGTGAACCATGAGGCAACGCTGATTCAATTCGCAATCGAACTCAGACTCTAAAGTTAGCATTTAAGCATCTTGCCATTGATATACATAGAATATCCTAGAAATAAGTTGTATGTATCACGTAGAGCCTTGTGGGTGTAACAGCATTTACCTGTTCAAGTATCTGCATACAATATACTGTCTACATGCAAGCAGAAATATTCGTTGGATATAGTCTTTCACCTAGCATTGCATGTAATTTTCTTATATACATATGCAACAGTGTCACAGTTCTACTTTTTTGCTTAACTTACTACTGAAAAACATATGATATGCAAATGTTCGAATGGTTAGCGGAAACAGCATATTATTACTATTATTTATATACGTGATACTAGCTTATATTCTTGAACCTCCTCTGAACCTAGTTGATGCTCTCATTGTGAAAATACCTAGACAATGTGTACTCATCAGGTTAATATTTTCTCAATGTTCTGTTGCAAGGTGCAATTTGCTCATATGTTTGATACACAGAAGGCAGTAAATACAATATCATACAATAGAATATAAAATACAGACATTTTTTTAATAGACATTTTTATCACCATACCCTTCACCAATTTTAAACCCAACTATCAGGAGGGATAATTAACCCAGAGAACTCAAACTTTGAATCAATATTGTTAAAAAAAAAAAGAAAGAAAAAGAAAAAGAATGAAACCGTAAAGCACTATCTTAAAACTGGGGTGTGATCTCAACCAATAATAATAGACATCACTAGGAGGTGTGAAAGAAAGCACACAATGTCTATTGGCTATTAAAAAAAACTAAAATTATATATAGCATGCTTTCGCATGATAAGAGAATTTCTTTTGCTTAATTTCAATCCAAAACAAATGAAATGAAATATATAGTTTAACGTCCCACGATTACACACCAAGGCTAAGGGAGGCGGTGATGAGAAATGAGAAATGAATGCTCTACCACTGAGCCATAGCGGCTCCAATCCAAAAGGAGAGCATCATAAAACGGTACGAGTAAATTTCATGTTTCATAACAATTGCAGAATTTAAAAGAAATTTTAGAAGATTTTAATTCGATGGAAGAAAAATTCACTTATTCATTATTTATCATCTGAAAAACCAGTGAAGATGATTAAAAACTCACTGGAAAAATATACACCATATTCAGAAAAATATACGCCTAAAAAGAAATTAACGACACATTGCATCAAAATGGAATCATTTTGATTAAAATTATGGGAGTATTGTTTTATCATGTTATTTAAACATATGGAAAATTCGATTTCAATATATCCCTGGTGCAGACAAAACACAAGTAGAATATATTATTCAAAAAGAGTTACGCACTTTTGGTATGGAGGGTCCGGAATCAGTGCCCCCCCCCCGGACATAGTTTCTATGTGATATTTTTTCATACTAAACGTAGGGATATTTTTCCAAAATGAGGGATATTTGACATTAGTTAGAGGGTTTCTTACCAGTGAGAACCTGGCAACACTGATGTTGAAGGTTTGAACGGTAACTGTTATCCGTTACCAGGCAAGGAGCAACAGAAAAATAACTGAGATTTTATAGACAAGGTCGAGATCCGGCTTTATGTATTCGCAGATCTGAGGCTAAAGATGTCTGGCCTCTACTGACTAAATTAGAAAGAAGTAGACCTAGATAAGATATACCCAAAAATACATTTCAAACAACAATAATAATAGGTCTAATAATAATAACAGTTTCATTTCACATTCCAGTGAAATTACGGTAGACTTCCAAACAATGCAAATTCAATGCTCAAGCTTTAAGTAGTACATCTAGCCTATAACTACTGCTCGAACAACATAGAAAATAGAACTTGATCCTCTGATGCCGAATCCATACAAAGTTAACAGAGAAGATGGGACCTATTCCTGGGACGACGCTGAATCAGTGTTCGTAGTTTAAGGGAAATTTCTCTAATCTAGGGAAGTTTCGTAGGTCAATTTAGGAAAAAGGGAATTTTTCGGTAAAACATGAAAATCCAGAGGAATTCTCGCGCCGACTGATTGACCAACATAAACGCTTAATTTTTTCTTTGTTCATCACAAATAAACAACTTAATAGGAATAGTTGTATGTATGTGTTTTTAAAATAACATAATTTGCACTGAATATTGGTTGGGTGTATTTGTGCGCAGCGATGCAATTATGCTCGTTGTCGCCCGGGGCAAGAACGCGCTTTAGCGCCCGTCACCAACCAACCCAAAATGCTTCCCAAATATCTACCCAATTTTGCGCCCTCTCAATCCGGCGCCCGGGGCACAAGCTCCGTTTGCTTCCCCTAGTTACGTCACTGTTTGTGTGTATATTTTGTTAGTAGAGACCAGATGTTAGCCAAAATGCCTATTCTTTAACATCAAAGATATGAAAAATAACGTTTTAAAGTTTATATGGGGGGTTAGAGTTTCAATTTAAGCCA
This sequence comes from Thermobia domestica, assembly GCF_964235325.1. Taxonomy (NCBI): domain Eukaryota; kingdom Metazoa; phylum Arthropoda; class Insecta; order Zygentoma; family Lepismatidae; genus Thermobia; species Thermobia domestica. Next base: position 56,503,715 of record NC_137462.1, on the reverse strand, counting down.
ATTTTATTTTGCCTATTTCGCCCCTCTAAATAAATACTTTAGTGCCTAATGTTGCCTATTCTATGCATATTTTCAAAATAAAATTTGAGATAAAATGAATTCTTTAAGTTTTACGTCTTACTGTTATGCCGGCTAGGCTACAGGACACGGTGATGATGAGAAATGAATGAAATGGTGGAATGAAAAAAGTGGGAGGAAATTGGAGAACGCCGAGAAAACCACATACATGGTGTTTGTCCAACTCAAAGTTCAGTTGGTGTGAGCGGGGATCGAACCAGAGACCAGAGGTTTTCAGAATGCTCTACCACTGAGTCACCGCGGCCCTAAAAATAAGACTTTATTGGGAAAAGTATGATTTAGTACTGCTATGTGCATTGATAAAGTTCTGTGAAATTTTGGACTGTTGTGTGTACTGATAAAATGTATAAAATTTGGACTAATGTGTAGTGATAAAGTGCTGTATAGAATGTATTTACCAAATATGCATGGAATACATGTCAAGCTTCGTTTTTATACGTATATACAGTAAAATAGGATATTAACAAACAGGTATGTTTCTATATTCTTTGAACATTATCTATGACTTGAATTTATTATTTTAATTGTATTGAGTATTTTCTTCATTACTTCAAGTTATATTTGAGTGCTTATTTTGTAAATTTTAAGTGCTTATTTGCCTGCTTATTTTCCACGTTTCAATGCCTAAACACCCGGTCTGTATTTATTAGTAAAAAAAAATATTTTAAAAACCTGAAGAGTGCACAAATAAAAGCAGAAACAAATTAACAAAACAAATGTGGTTAGAACTTATATAATATCGGTCTGTGCTGTGTAGAGAGCCCACGTTCAGCTGGCCTACATATTAAATGCTACGTTTGTATGTTTGTCCGCAATTCTTTCGAGAAAGAGATCTCGAAAACCTCACGTGCTAGAAACGTGCCGTTTTCACTAGTCGATTCCAAATTTTGAGTAGATTGTCCAGTTCTCATTCAAATTTTCAAAAACCGTGTCATTATTGTTCTATTCAACATTTTAGGGACCGTTTTTAGCCTATAAGATTAACATTGTTGCAGGCCGAAACTACAGTGTTAGGCAACCAGTAGAAGTTACGTATGGCGGGTTGACGAACACTGCAAGCGCTTTTCTTAAATCTGAATCTCAAAATCTATTACATGCTGGCAACTTCAAAGGCCTCAAGAGACGCAATGAGATGTACATAAGAAAAAATATATATCAACTAGATATCGCGTTACTTCTACAAATTTGCTACAAACTCATTTCAACATCTATACATAGCACTTCACTTTCTTTGTGAGTCTTCTATCCTTTATTTGTGTGAGTAAGGAGACAAGCACAGTGGAAAGGAGATTAATGGTCATAACAGAACGATGCGCTGAGTAGACAGCGCAGGTTCAGCTAATGTAATTTAAAAGTTTATATTTAACAAGTAGAAAGAGAGGCACCCAGAAAAGGACATAATAATGTGACTCAATTGTGTAATTCTAGATAAGACTACAGGTAAGACTCCGTGAAAGAAGTCAACATTATACATTTTTTTTAAATGTACCATAATTGTAAGAAGTCAAAAAGACGCATAAATTAAAGGGAAGCAAAACCAAGTAAATAAAATATGTCTATCAGTTTTTTCTTCCATCTTAGCAAAGTTATTGATTGTATTATCGAGACCAAGAAAATTGGACATTTGAATCTCAATAGACGCCAACGTGAGACTGGAAACACACACAGTTGTCCTACTGCAGGACGAAGTTTGTTCTTACTGAGAGCTAGTTTTCAAAATCCCTCAGGTTCACAATTAGTGATTTATATTGACAAGAAGATTCGGTATGCATCATTATGTTTGAAACAATATCTTTAATGTCATTTTATATATTTTTATTTATAGGCTACGCTACATATTACTGGATATTGCCGGCATCTATGGCTTTAAGTCCGCCACGTATGAAGGATGACGTCCTCGGCGAGCATACTATCCGGGAAATGGGGAAGGAAGAAAATGGCCTGGAACCTGTATGTTAAGTACCACATCACTGTATTTGCCAGATGTGAATGAGGAAAACCCTGGAAAAGCCTCACTCAGGATACTGGCCTGAAAAAGCTGTTACATCACCTTTTCGCCCGAATTTACTCACGGGAACCGCTCGTAACAAAAGTGAGAACGTTAGAGACTGCGTTACGCAATGCTAGCTTGTATAATTAATTTTTATATTTCAAAGTGAAAGTTTCGAAGCCTCGTCTTTACGAGATTTCAAATATGCATTGAAGTGAACAACGAAAACTTCTCCTCATCGAGGACAGTGCAATATTTATCAAGAAGTTTTATGTCTGGGTTAGAAGTTGTTTAGTTTTTTCTTCTTCTTTCTTCATTATACTTCCAGTTGAAAATCCGAACAGTTCGTGTACTTCACAACACTTTTGTTTCCATTTGTTCTATTCTGTCCACAACCTACTAACAGTTGCAACAAATGACTTGGGAAATTTATACGATACAGGGAGCAGGATGATGAAGCGATAATAATTTCTGTTCCTAGCCTGTTACTCCCTCATAAAATGGCCTTCTTGGGTCAGGGTGTGAAACATAAGTAGGGCCTAATGGGTAAAGGTCCTCCATGCTTCTTTAGCTGTACAATTAAAACCAAAAATCTGTACTTTTTTCATACTTCAGCTTGGATTTGCGTAACTTATAAAAGATATGGAAACAATGGGAATTTAGAAACTATCGTATTTTTTCCTAGTGTTTGTTATATTGCAATAACAGAGAGAGTTTTCTTCTCTCATTTGCCCAGATTTTTGTCTTATAAGATCAGTTGTCACCTCTTCCCGTAGTCTCATATGATGATTCAAATAAGTTAATGTGTGTTTGTTTTGAAATCAGAGAATGTACCAACAATTTACATAGAAGTATCTGTCGTGTAATCACTTTTTCAAAGCCATTCCTCATTGTCGGCATAGGCCCTATCCGAAAGGAGGTCCAGAGCTGAAATTCTCTTAGCCCAACTCCCCCTCCCGTAAATTCGGGCTTGGGTGGTCACGCAGTATAGAGAGCAATTACTTTTTGCTTGCGCTGATTAAAATAAGCACGAAGGGGAAAACATCAAAATAGCTTCGAATTAACAGTGCTTGATTACAGAAGGACAAGTTGTTCGCTGCACAGAAGTAGCTGTATTTATAAATCGTCATTTAACAATTACAAAATAAACAAATACAATACTACACTTCACTACTACTACTACTACTACTACTACTACTACTACTACTACTACTACTACTACTACTACTACTACTACTACTAATAATAATAATAATAATAATAATAATAATAATAATAATAAATGATCTTTTGGTACTATCTTGAAAGACGAATCCACTAAATTTAGCAGGCTTTCCACCAAACTGGCAAAACAGTCAATAAATTCAAGGGTGAAACAGAGAACTTGTTCATTGAAAGTAAATTCCAGCGTTGCCAACATTTACCATAATTACTGAATCATACGATAATCTTAATTCCCGTACGTTGTATGATAGATAAACCAAAGTAATAGGAAAATATAAGATAATTGATCATATTTTTGTAAGCTAAAAAAAAAAATCTGGAGATACTTGAAATTCGAAACAAATGTTACTAATTTTTTGCAGAAAGAATAATGAGGGTTTTGCACATTAGAACCCATTTCCTCCAAATGACTCTAAAGGACAATCTCTCTAAAAGATAAATAATTAGCGGAGGTGGCCGTGCTCGAACACGAACAGAATTTTAAAGAGAAAGAAGAAGAATAAGAAAAAAAGAAATAAGAAGAAAAGGAAAAGAAAGAAATAAGATTTGATTTCACTTGAGTTTTAGTTTGGCGTTCCTTTCAGCAGGAGGCTATATGAGATGTGGACCTACAGCTTAACGTGGAATCCGAACGACAAGAGCTCTCTCCGAGAGTCGTACTCGGGTCTTCCACGCCAAAGGCGCGTATGCTAACTGCTTAGCCACAAAGAGGCTCGGAAGAAATAAGAGGGAAATTCTAATATAATTACCGCACTTTTTAAATAATAATAGTGCCCGATATTTTCATAGAACGAAGAGGGGAAGAGGAATATCAAGTTTGGGCATACTTTAGCAAGGATGAAAACAAGTAAAGATTCTCGAATTGAGGCGCAGAGTATTCTGTAAGTGACAAATTGAAGAACGACATGACGAGAACTCAAGAGTTAGAATCTCAGAAACCTAGAAACTCTGAAGGTCGCCAGGTTATGCTTTTATATTCTCATTCAAGAATACATATTTTCCACTGTGAGAAAAGGGAAGGAAAACAAACGCGAAAAATAATTCCAGTTGCATTAGCGTAACTAGGATATTTTGCCAAAGTGGGGGCATGGCTTCTTACTTTTGATAATAGAAAGAAGTTTACCTGTGGTCCAACGATATCCTAAACAGCAACAGTGTTCTAGGGGTCTTTCCTCTGGCACCCTTGCAGTTACACATATGGATACTTGGTTGGTCTCTTCAGTGCAGTTTTATTCACCTTTACAACACCACAATTATATAAGATAGGAACTACTGTTTAAAATTAATCCAAACTCCTTCTAGTGTTTGTATCCCAGGAAAACGTCCTCATTTGGGATCAAACCCGAGCCTACATACATAGAAATCATGTTAGCTACTAGATGAGTGAGAGGTAACTATAAGCTACCTTAAGTGAATGCGTTTTCACAGGTTAATATATAAATTGTTCATGAAAAATCACAGACAATCTTTTCAACATGCTGAAGGAATTGAATTCCTACTTGTTTTATTCGTCTGAGGGTTCTGTACGAAGACAGGCTTTAGCCCATTTACCCTAAGTGATGAAACTAAGCAACTTAAGCAGGAGTAATGGCTCCGCGTAGCGTAGTCGATACGCTCTCGTTCTTGGTGCAAGTGGTCCCGGATTCGACTCCCGGTATGGACACTTGGTCACAAAAGTGTAACAACTTTTTCAGGCTAGTCACCCTGAGTAAGATTTATTCTGTGTTTTCTTCATTCACACCGGGATGGTACCTAAATTACAGGTCTCAGGCTGTTTTCTTCCTCCCGTCTTCCCCGGGTAACGTGCTCGCCAAGGAAAGTCATCCCTCATACTTGATTACCAGAGATGCCCAGAAATGTGAATAAATAAATAAATTAAACAGAAGTAAGGTGTCCAGTTTCTTTCCTCTATTATTCAAAAAGGGGCATAGGAAACTGATATCTAGCCCCTCGTTCCGTGGCAGTTTCCATTAATGCAACGGAAAATTTCCATTTTAGGTTGATTTGCCATAGTTAGCATAGCAATTAAAATTACTTGTTGCATTCTTTGCGATACCTTACGATCCGCGAATTTAGCGAAGTCCGATACGGAATGCGGCCCCTGGACTAGAGTAACAAGTTCAAAATTAGAATTAAGGGATTAGAGATACCACTGATGCAAGAACAGTGTAATTATGGATTCATTACAAAGACAGTCGGCTGTACATGTAAATTGATAATACTCCTATATAAAGCACTCCTACATTGTGAAGAATGGACGGATATACTAGATTTTGGCGTCTCTTTCAGTAGCGAGTCTATGCGAGACGTGAACCTACAACTTAATGTGGAATCCGAACCAGATGAGCTCTCGCCGTTAATTGACCCCGGCTCTCCTGCGCCGAAGACGTGTACACTAACCAAATAGCCACAAGGAAGTTCTACAGGGTCAAGGGATCAGCATCTTCACATACGGACGTTTTCTATGCAGTATTTTATAATGCATTTATTATTATTATTATTATTATTATTATTATTATTATTATTATTATTATTATTATTATTATTATTATTATTATTATTATTTACCAGTAGATGATATTGAGACGAAATAAAGTGAATAACAAGTTTAAAGTTCTACGCACGAAAATGTATTCTTATCAGGTTGGCAACGCTGGAACGTACCTATCCTAAATTTTACTGTTTCTTTAGTCCATTGTCATAAGACTAGTTCTCCCGTAATATTTCACTATTGTCAGGTGCACACAGATTTATTGAGCTATGAGTGATTGTTATTTTCATCAAACATTCCAAACATTTTCCCCATGACAAACTTGCAAGAAATTTCTAAAGAGCAGGAGACCTTGTTCTTCATACTGGAAGAATAAGGTGTAACAGATATAAGACAGGAAGTTTGAATATCATAGAAATGGCCCTCCTTTCCCCATTCAGAAGAGGAATTTTCAAAAAGGCTGAAACATGTGTTCGATCAGTTTTAATGTGCCAAATTTTACATCTCCATTTCATAGGCCAAGTAGCATTACTCTTAATGAGGAAAATTTTTATCATTCTTAAAAACCACTGAAATTTATACATCAAACCCAATGTATATAGAGTATTACAGGTAGCACATTTTCTGCTATCGAGAGAAAAAAATACCCAGAATTCTTGCGCGACGTGACGTCACGTGGAAGAGAGCACGAAACAAACACATTGTAGGGAATCAGCGTTGCCAACTTGTACGATAATTATCGAATCATACGATAACTTTGACCCCTGTACGATGTACGATAGCCGCTGTACGATAATAGGAAAGTATACGATAATTTAACAACTCTTGGTAAGAAGCAAAGACAGTTCTGCACGTGTTTGAAATTCGAAAGAAATTTTATTCATTGCATGAAAAAAGAATATGAATTTGGCAACATACGTGTAGTGTAACAAAATTACTCAAACCGCCTCGAGAAGGTAAATAATCCAGGAAAATTAAAGTTAATAGGTTAGTAATTTAAATATTTTTGTTACACTGTTAACTACATTTTACATTTATCGTACTTCAAAAACGTGAAACCAATCCACCTCCTTACACAGTTCATTATTACTAGATAATTTGTTGATTGAATCATTGCAGTTTAACATACATTTTGAACACCGATACTGTGTGAGATGGAACATAGTACTATAAAATTTATCCAAACCAGTATTAGTATTTGTACTGCAAACACATAATTCCACCTGTAATCAAACCGAGTACCACGAACACGCACAAAGGCAACTGATCAAAAAGGGGCAATTACTAACTACTTAATGTATTTTAGATAAGTTGTTTAGATAAGTTGTTTAGATAACTTATCTAATGTATTTTAGATAAGTTTTCGCAAGTAAATGCATAAAGTGTTGAAGATAAGTTAGATTTTTTTTCGATAGATTGGTGAAGAATTACGCTTCAAAGTTGTCTTTTATCCAGATTGTTAATTATAGTTTTAGCTGCAAACGTTCATGTTAGTTTCATAATAATAATATAAACTTGATATTGAGACTGAAAACAAAAGATACGATAATTTTACGTCAAAAACTATAATTTTAAGTGCTGCGTACGATAATATGTTCTAATCTGGTTGGCAACGCTGTAGGGAATACAGTAAGTGGTGTCGATGCGTGAAATTTATAAAGAATGGGTAATTATTGAGACAAAAATGAATAAAAATAACTTTGTTATTGCTCAATGTCCGAATTGAGAAAGGAAGGCTCCATGTATAACATAGCACCCCTTTCCTAAAATGTTGTTGGCACAACGACAGTGAGTTTCTCGGTGTAAACGCACAGACAAAATCGATGTAAACAATGCTAATATTTATCTATTCACTTCTTACCGAAAGATTATGAGACAGACTTACAACACGAACTTCATAAGCTACCTGTAAGAAAAAAGTTCCGCCCTCATGGAATTTCTTCTCTGCACATATCGAATTGGCATCGAACTGTTAAGAACGAATTTATTTTTAAAACATATGAAGTTGAAGAACTTGAAAGAAATTTAAATAACTAAAGCGTTTTTCACAGTCCTTTGCACCTTTCAAAAACAAACCGCGTAACTTGATGTATCACTGCGCGCACGACTATTTGCTGATTGGTGAAGAGGAAATTGTATCGTCTGCTTCCCGCAATATTTCTGTTGCAGCACGTGCATGTATTTCTGCTACTGCGATGTGCAGTACTCGTCTCACTCTCACACCATTGCCGTGATATAGGGCAAAATACCCAATACTATATAATCCCCCCTCCTTTAAGAGCAACTGAACATTGTTATTTTTCTCCAAACTGTAATTATAGATGAAATTACAATGAGTTATGTCAAATTATCAACTGAACTATAAAGAGATGGCGCTGGTATGTAACAGCAAGCATATTTATCATTATGGGAGATTATTTCTTTTTCATCTATTACCTAAATCATTAAGCATATCCATGAAAAACAGATGGTACTTTTCCCCTTTAGTTCAATTTATTGATATGCTTTCTTAGCATGCGAATGTACAAATACTAATTTCAGTACTACAAAGTAAGTAAATAAATATTCTATGAGAACATGAAAATTAACTATTATAGGTCTTAATTTTCTTCAAGTGAATTGAACAACGTTGATATCGTTTGATAAAGTATTTGCTTTTCTTCTGAACTTACGGGTTTGCCTTGTTTATGTTTAACAATAACTCGGAGCAGCAGGTAAACTGCTGGCTTCCTTGGGCGACATCTTTAAATTGTGGCGCGCACTTCTTGTGTTTTGTCATTTGTTGTAACAGTTTTCTCTTACAAATTCGATTTTGGTTCAAGATTTCGATCCCATATAGATACATACTTTGAGTCAAAACCTAAATGATCTTACTGTGCCTTAACAACACATTAATTACCATAATACATTGCATTTGTTGTGTACTATTTGCTCATGGAAGAATAAACTGTTATTAGTCTCTTTTTCAATGTTGCTAACTCATAGTTATTTTTCAGCTTTTCACAAATAATGGTTGTCAAACAGTTGTCATTTCATGAAAATGGGCTAAGAAAATGAAAAAAAGAAATCAAGTGAACTCGCTGTTCTTATTGAAGATAATAAGTTCCTTATAGTATTTCAGATCTTTGTTTGACCTTTCATTAGAGATGAGGAAATAGTCAATTAAAAAAGAGAGAGAGAGTGAGGGGATAGAGAGAAGTTAAAGAAGATAAAACCTGTTTTAGTGATTCATTACGAAGTAATATGAGGCTATTTTTTTCAGTAATAATTTGTATATCGCCTTTTTAAAATGCGATCAGAATAAATGACCATTTAAAAGATGCAAAAACCGAATATTCGGTGCCAGAAATGAAATAATGTACAAAGGAATCTTCAACATTTAAGAATTTTTATAATATTGGATAGGAATGTTCATAACTTTTGAGTCTTATTTTTTTCTGGCTGCAGTGAAATTAAGAGGAGGTACTATGTGCATGTTAAATAATGTGCCTTTACTCCTATGCAGAATCTAAAAAGTTTCTTGGAATTTGTTGAATAAGATGTCGATAGAGTCTTCATACTCTCATGACTGATATTAGTTTATGGCGTAACTTTTCTCTTAGATATCAAATGAAAGGATAAGTCACGAGGATTCAAAATATATTTTATAGGTATTTTATTACATATAACAAAGGAAATAAAATAATAAATTCTCTATTCAATAAATAAGTAAACTCAGTAGTTTTCAAGTTTTTGCAGAATGAACAATTGCTTGTTCCAAACACTCGCTCGCCTATAATGAAATCGTACAAGGAGCTCGATTTTGAAACGAAATTTTTCGAGTTTTACGTTTCACGATTATGCAGGCTAGGCTAAAGGGGACGGTGATGATGAAAACATGAATGAAATATTGGAATGAAGAAAGTGGGAGGAAACTGAAGGACTCAGAGGAAACGCACGCACACGTTGTTTGTCTACCACAAGGTTCACTTGGCGCGAACTGGGATCGAACCAGGAACCCCATGTACCAGAGGTGAACGCTCTACCACTGAGCCACTGCGGCCCCTCAAGACCTCAGTTTTGAATAGAAGTCGTGAGTACAACTGCACATGTTTCTAGATCTGATAATTAACTCCTTTGTGGCTATATGATCCGCGTACTCGTCGTCGGGCGGGAGACCCGCGTTCGATTTCCGGAGGAAGTTCATGTAATTCGGAACACTCGTTCGGCTGTAGGTCCAAATCTTATAGAACCTTGTTGTTGAAGGGGACTATAAACTTTAATCCTTCCATCCAACCATAGATCTGCTAGTAAGTCATCGTATAATGGTGGTTCTGAATCCTAACATTTTAGGTAGATTCTCAGCTAGAGGAAACGTTAGGAGTGGGTATAGTAAGTTTTAGTTGCAATTTACACTGTTAGAAGAAATTCAACGTTCAACCCTTCTTCCTCCTGATGCGTGTATCTTTTATATAGTAGTTCAAAGATTCAGGAGAGCAGTGCGTACGCCACTGCAAACAAGAAAAAATGGTTCCTGATTCTCTTATCACAAGCCCATGCCATTTTATTTTTAATCTCATTGTTTTCCCCCCTCAGTTTGTTTATTCATTTCTTAGCACAAAATTGCATATAACATTTTGTGTTTAATTAGTTGGCAACATTTGTGCACTGCAGTCTGCATTGTTTAGAAGGGGAGCAAAGCTTCGTGAAAATCAGATTAGAGTCATGGATGTCGATCCTGTAGGACGAGCAAAAATGTTAGAAAAGAGGATTTGTTCATTTTGTCCCCATAACTCGGTGAAGCCAAAATAATAATAATAATAATAATAATAATAATAATAATAATAATAATAATAATAATAATAATAATAATAATAATAATAATAATAATAATAATAATAAAAATAAAAATCGAGACAAACCTGATTGGCTGCTCACTTTTCCACCAGTAATGCTCGCTCAAAACTAGGTTTCCCGTACCAACATGTAGTGTTCATTGCGTTTATTCTTATTTAAATATCACTTTAACGTTTAAAATGGTTACATGTGCAGCTTATGGATTCCTGTTCGTTACCTTCAATGGGGCTCGCGTTCTTATTTCCGTTGAGGCTCGTGCTCACTTGGGCTAGGACTCATCCTCCAATAAGGATCACACTCAGGGTGCGATCCAGGATTTTCTGAGCGGGGGTGCACCAATAATTACCAAACTAACCAATCACACCCAAACTCTTCAAAGTGACACGTGACAATATTCTTTACCCTTGACAGCGCTGATACATAGAACGAAGTCGGTTATTTTAAAGAAGGTCGCATGTTTTCTGTCCTACTTGACAAATGTTATATTGTTTTGGTTGGTGAATCCTTTTCCTTCATCCTTCAGAAAATAGACTTAATGTATTGCTTTTGCAAAGCTCTGCTTTCTCTTAAGCCCCAAACGGAAAAATAATGGCAGGAAGTTTCGGAAAGTGTTGATATTTTCACTGCTAGCTTCTCATTTTAGATAATGTGTATTTACAACGAAGGGGTGAACGTGCACCTGTGCACCGCCCTAAATCCGGCCCTGATCGCACTCACTAGACTGCTGGGAGCTCGCGCTCACTGATTTCATTGGGGGGTGGAGGCGCGTTGGCTCAGTGGTAGAGCGTTCATCTCCGGTGCTTGGGGTCCCTGGTTTTATCCCAGCTCGCGCCGCGTGGACTTTGTGGTGAACAACCACCGTACTAGTGAGTTTCTCGGGGTTCTCCCGGTTCCTCCCACTTTCTTCATTCCACCATTTCATTCATTTCTCATAATCACCGTCTCCTTTAGCCTAACCGGCATAAACGTGGGACGTAAAACTTAAAGATTTCATTTCATTTTAATTTTAATTTCATTGGGGGTAAACGTTTATTGGGTTTGGGCTCACTACACTCAATAAAGCTCAGGCTTATTAATCTTACGAATCTCTAGTAAGTGTCACTACCATTAATGACCTCGTGCTCAATGACATCAGTGGGGCTTGCAATGAGTTTAGTACTTTCAGTGAGGAAAACGTTCACTATTCTCGATTTCTCGTTAAGGCTCGCTCTTACTCAAGTTCGTGCTCATATCCTTCAATGAGGCTCACGTTTACTCGGTCTCGGTCTCACATACTTCAGTGAGGCTCACTCTCACTAGGCTCCTTGGAGATCGCGTACAGTAATCTATTTCGAGCGAGCACGCGATTAGTTAGGTTTGGGGTCACTAATCTTAATTAGACTCTTGCTCACTCGCGCGTGCTATCTCCCGTCAACTGGGCTGGAGCTCACTCATCAATGGGGCTCAAACTCACTGACACCAGTGTGTATTAATGTGGGCTCGGGTTCCATATTTTCAGTGGGGTTCGCGCTATTTATTCTCGTTGAGGCTTGCGCTTTCTTGGTCTAGGATTCACATTCTTTAATGAGGTTCGAACTCACTAAGCTCTCTGGTCTCCTTCGTTCACACACTTGCTTGGATTCGGGCACACTAATCTGGATTGGACTCGTGCTCACTTGTGTTGGCTCATTTCCGTCAGTTGGGTTCGATCTCACTACCATCAATATAACTCGAGCTCACTGATATCAGCGCGGTTTTCACTAATGTGGGCTCGGGTTCATTATCTTTAGTGGACTCGTGCTCACTATTCTCGTTGAAGCTCGTGCTTATTTGGCCCCGGGTTCATATCTTTTAATGAGGCTTGCACTAACTAAGTTCCTTGGAGCTCGTGCTCTCTGATCTCTTTCGGGCAAGCGCTTACTTGGGCTCAAACTTCAACACTCAGTGGGACTCGAGCTCACTGGCGTTAGTAGGGCTTGTACTCATTTTTGCTTGGGCTCACATCCTTCATTCAGGTTCGTGCTTAGTCAGGTTTTTGACTTAGATCCTTTAATGAGACTTGCAGTTATTAGCCTCCTGGCACTCGCGCTTACGAATTTTGTTCGGGCACATTTTCCGCGAACTAAACCCAAAATATAGTAGAAACACATGTAAGAACAAGAACATTTATTTGAGCAATCTCAACCTAAACAAAAATAAAGCCCAAACAATGAAGAAACACAGTGCAAGGAAAAACAATCAAAGCGTTCCGGGTTCTGTGACTTCTAAGGGCTGCAATTAGAATTACACTAACGTTTCCTATCAATATTCATAAAACAATAACAATGAGTGGATGATAACATTAATGTATATTTATTGTAATATAGCAATTTACGCTGCGTATTTGTAGTGTTAGAATTAGTAATATTTTTGTCTCTATGTAGTTTCAACAATCAAAAGAAGTTAGAATATGCTCGGAGTATACAATAAGTATATGCTAAAAGCAGAAGACGCGATTTCCTCTCTTCCTCGTGAATCACACTTCCAGCGACCAATGCCAGTTCGAATCGCATATTTAGCAGCACCTGCATCAAACCAATGCTTTAAACATATAAAAATATAAAAATTCAGTTTCACACATCCCAATCAGATTAACTATTATAACTATAGCTAATATCTTAATATCAGTGGCGTATTTACGATGTTGTTTCGAGTGGGGCTTTGCTAACTTTCGGGGAGGGGGGATTTGCCTGGAAATGTGAAAATTCTGCAAGATATTTCATTTACTTTACTAAGTAAGATTTCGGGGGGGGGCTTAAGCCCGGAAGCCACCCCCTAAATACGCCACTGCTTAATATAATCTCATTTTGAACATTACACTAGTCAACAAGGTTTTTGCCACATGAAAGAAGAATGCTGATCTTTAAGGAACTTTGGCCGCTGAATTCGAATCTGCAATCCGTTTTTCTCTATCACGCACAGTTTTCCCGTGACAGAGGGATTTTCGGGAAATTTCCCTTTTTCTGCATTTTTGTACCTCTAACTCGGGTACCCTTAGGCATATAAACATACAAATTATATTCTAGGTTAGCTTGATTTATACTTAGTAAACCCTGTAAGTTTCATCTGAGTCGCATCATTCTTCATTGAGAAATAAACATATTTCTATAAATATATGTTATGTGTACTGTCCATTTTACCATATACAATAGGTGCAGAAAAATCACATGTAACTTCCACGGGAATTACAATATAAGCAAGGTTTATACTTCATTGGATTTGTAATGAAACATACTTTACAATGATGTATACACCATGTCCGCCATTTTATAAGAGGGAAATCTAGAGGGATTTTTCGGGAAATTCCCTAAAAAAGTAGATTTTTTTGTCTCATGTCACTGTTCATATAGTGATACAGAAACGGGAATTGCGCCAGATTAATCCTATTGAAAAACTGATCTTTAACTCCAAAAGTATACAACAAAAGTCTTAGTTTCCACGCCTTTTAAACGTTATTCAAGATAGTAAACAAAAAATTAATAATGACCTACAAAAACAAATATCAATAACTCACAATGGATCAAATGCACAACTGCTTTACAAAGTATGAATATAAAACATTTGTGCTTACAATTAATTCTTCCTTTTGTAGTCACTTTCTCTAACTAAAAACCAGCAGTAGTCACCCATCATATGAGGACCCCATTTACCTTGATAACGTTGCTCCATTTTTTGAATGTCCTGATGGAATCGTTCCCCTTGTTCGTCACTTACAGCTCCCAAATTCTCGGGGAAAAATTCCAGGTGGGAATGAAGAAAGTGAATTTTCAGGGACATTCTACATCCTAACATTTGATAGCTATCAAAAGCTCTTGAACCGATTGACTGTAATTTTCTGCCTTATGATTTCCCAAAAATCCATACACCACTTTACTGAAAGCTCTCCAGGCGGAGTTCATCATTATTTAACTTTGTCTCAAAGATGTTGTCCTTTAATAGTTTCCGAATTTGGGGCCCGACGAATATCCCCTCTTTTACTTTCGCGTCACTACGTTTTGGAAACTGACTTCTAAGGTACGCAAAACCTTCTCCATTCTTGTCCATGGCCTTAACAAAGTTTTATATTAAGCCTAATTTTATATGTAAAGGCGGCAGCAGATTTTCTTCTGAATTAACTAAGGGAGAATACTTAGCATTGTGTTTCCCTGGCATATATGTTTCTCTTGGGGACCATTCTTTTTGAATGTAGTGTGATTCAGTTGCCCTAATGTCCCACAAGCAAAGAAAACAACAGTATTTTGCATATCCTCCCTGAAGCCCCAGTAATATAGCAATGACCTTTAAATCACCACAAATTTGCCAACAGTACTTGTTATAATGTATCACAGTTAACAACACAGACAAACTTTCATAAGTTTCCTTCATCTCTACGGAATATGCCATTGGAATTGATGGTTTAGTGTTTCCATTATGTAGCAAAACAGCCTTAAGGCTTGTTTTAGAGGAGTCGATAAACAACCTCCATTCTTCAGGGATGTGTTGGAAACCTAGTGCATCCATTAAACCATCTATATTTGCACATGCACAGAGGGAATTTTGCATTATATAGTAACCTGAAAATTGTTCATGTCGGTTTCTGAAAATTGAAATTCTGGTGGTAGGAGCCAGTAAATTCCATTCTTGAAGTCTCGATCCGAGCAACTCAGCTTGTTGCTTACTCAGATTTAGATCCCTCACTAAGTCATTCAGTCTGGACTGGCTAACAAGAAGAGGTGTGGTTTTGGTTGGGCTATAGTTTGGATCAAAGGAAGTTGATGGTTCGGGCAACTCATCTACTTGCTCTTCTGCTGAAGAAGATTCTTCTGACTGTGCGTATGGATCAGGGATTGGGAGTTCAGGTCCATGTTGTATGGATTTTAGAGCGGATGGAACATTTGGGTACTCAATATTAGATTTTGTTCGTTTAGAATGACTCCAAACTTTTGTTAGACAGAAATAACAGTCTTCAGCATGACTGGTTGGCTCTCGCCAGACCATTGGCACCGCAAAAGGCATAGCTCGAGTTTTATCGCCACTTTTCCACTTAATAAGAGTAGAATAGCATGTTACACAGCACGCATGGGGAGTCCACACTTTGTCTTGATCACCCACATGACACCTAAAATAGCTATAATAAGCTTGTTTTAACGTTGCTGTTAATGCACGGCGCTGACTTTTCAAAGTATATTTTCCACACACGTAACAGAAAGTGTTCGGTGAGTTTATACACGCACGCCGCGATCTCTTCATAGCGGAGAAAGAAAACAAACACGCACACGCACTTACGACCACTTGTCACAGGTAAATCCAAATTAAAACTAAACGTACAATATGCATGCAGTTATACAACACTTCCTTATCTATTTGCCATGGACCTGACAATTTATCAGTAGAGTCCGATTTTCCGCAGCTTTATTGCATCAGCTAAACACGTGTTGTTGTACAGCTGTATCAATGCAATCACATGCCAGGTGGTAGAAAACCACAGACCTCTTACTCCATGTCGTATACTCTCATTTTTCGTATTTGTGCCTGTATGGGTAAATGAAATTGTTTTTTTTTCTTTCGGTGAAAAGAACGCAACATCACGTCTTAAAATAAGTAGTACAAACAACATACATGCAGCTATATTTATTTCTCTAGAAATAATAATGCGATTGTTCTGAAACTTGTGAGGTTTCTTAAGTATAAATCAACGTTTTATATGGTGTCATTTTTGTATTTATATTTCAAGGGCCAGTGGTACGAAAATTTGGAAAAAAGGTATATTTTGAGGGAATTTCTCAGCCCCCTCCTCTTGTCACGCAAAAAACTGTGGGTGATGGAGAAAAACGGATTGCACTTTCGAATTCAGCGACCAAAGTTCCTTTAGGATCAGATGTTTTCTTTCATGTGGTAAAAACCTTGTTTGCTAGTGAGCTATTGATTTATTGAATTGATATAAATCTATATTCTAGCGCAATTCCCGCTTCTGTATCACTATATGAACAGTGACATGAGACAAAAAATCTACTTTTTTAGGGAATTTCCCGAAAAATCCGTCTAGAATTTCCCTCTTATAAAAATGGCGGACATGGTGTATACATCATTGTAAAGTATGTTTCATTACAAATTCAATGAAGTATAAACCTTGCTTATATTGTAATTCCCGTGGAAGTTACATGTGATTTTTCTGCACCTATTGTATATGGTAAAATGGACAGTACACATAGCATATATTTATAGAAATACATTTATTTCTCAATGAAGAATGACGCGACTCAGATGAAACTTACAGGGTTTACTAAGTATAAATCAAGCTAACCTAGAATATAATTTGTATGTTTATATGCCTAAGGGTACCCGAGTTAGAGGCACAAAAATGAAGAAAAAGGGAAATTTTTGGGAAAATTTCCCGAAAATCCCTCTGTCACGGGAAAACTGTGCGTGATAGAGAAAAACGGATTGCAGATTCGAATTCAGCGGCCAAAGTTGCTTTAAGATCAGGTGTTTTCTCTCATGTGGCAGAAAAAAGGTTAAAATTTGTTGACTAGTGTTATCAGAACATTCTACCTATTATTATTGTTTTTCTTTTGTTCTTTTCTTTATCTTCATTCTGCTCAGTGGCGGCGATTGGACGTTAAAAGTAGAAGGGAGGGACAAGACATGATGTGAATATTTGTATATTAATGTTAGTTTCCCTGGTTGATGCTAACACTTTAATTGATGATAAGTTGTATAATTAATAGGAGTTGTATAATTAATAGGATAAGTTGTATAATTAATAAGTTGTATAATCAGTGTTAAAATACCGTATATCGTATTTAATATTTTATTAAGTAAATTGATAAGAGCAACACAAGTTGGTACTAGCCCTTTGTACTCTTAAACAAAGAAAGTATAAGAAGAGATTTGATTTCTTGCTCATGAACATCTTAAAATTCTATCTGGAAAATTATGATCAGATTGAACAAATTTGCAAAACAAATAAATAGCAGGATAATATTAATCATAGTAATGAATAATGAGGCTTGTTTTGTAAAAGTTATGTTCAAGCTGGGGATTAATGAACAACTTATCTTTTTAATTCCACACATGCTATTACATGTATGTTATTACTCTTAGAAAGACAGTAAATACTACAAATATAGGCTACAACATTTAAAGAAATACTTACTTTTGTAGTTTCCCGAAACATATTCGCTGCCATTAGGTGCAGTTTTCACTTTCTTGGAATACATCAAAGCTCAACAATACTTAGAATCACTCCACACTACAGTTATACAAAATAATCCTAAAACCTAGAATTATGTTGAATTCACTAAATTTAATTGCATATACACTCATACACACTTAAACAGGCCACTTTATTCGTACATTACATAGTAAAACAATGGAAAGGTAGGAGTTGTTTCTTATCACTCTCTTTTTAATCAATATTCCTTTTTATTGGAAAGAAGAAAAGAAAGAAGTTTTGGGCCATTTCCCATAGCAATTAAAACGCAATTTCTGGAGCTTTCTTAACTCCACGGGAAGACAACCAATACGTACTCACGCAATGGCAAATATTATATAACATCATTTTTTTCTATGAACCAGTCAGAGGCGGCCTGGGTCGCCCGGACAGACGAAAAATTTCCACGGTCTCGGTTCGAGCCTGTGCAAACCTCTAGCGAGTGGTGGCGATAAATAATGGTCCCCTCAGCACAGCGGTGATGTCAGAAAACGGGACCGAAGTGTGAAGTAACTATGTATTGGATATAAAGAAACATGAACTTTTGAAAACTTTGAAAGAAAACTTTGACTAGAAGTGTACATTCTCAGACACCTGTTGTAAATGCATATTTGTTAAATAAACTCGACTAGCTTCCTTCTTTCCTTTCCGCATACCTTCAAGCACAGCCTGATACTTCCCGATTAGGTCATCATTCTTGAATTGATCAAAACCACGAGGAACAGAACAACAAGGGGCATTCAACACACGATTGGGACAGGTGCAGGATCATCAGAGAGAAGCGGATCCCACCGTTGGAGGACCACCGACTCCACAAGTCAAAGAGTACCATTCTGTTGGTTTATCACCGCAGACTCAACAAGTTCCAGCAGTCTAGTAGAATGAAGATGTAGAAGGACATTATCGTAAAGAAGCATTATCGATGCCCCTTGCAGTTCAACAGGATTAAGATCCAGATGTTGACTGTCTCCAGCTAATCCAGACTTCTCCAGAGAAAGATATTTATCATTCCAGATGACCAGGACGACGCCAGCCCTGTTAGATCTATCAGGCTAGTGCTCATCCTTTATCTTTTAGTCATAACCTTTCTCTTTCTCTCACCCTTTTCCCCAACTAGTCATTTTCTAAATTAGAAACATTTGAATTTTGTTTAAATTCAACCACAATTTTACAGTTAAGTACCGTGTTGTGCATCAGTTCCATCCCCATTTGGTTGCATTCATTTATTTCGTATTCTGAGCTATAACTGATGACACAGCACCGGCACATGATGGAGATGCTGTGAGGCTTACGCCTTTGTTACGATCCTAAAATTTCGATAAATTACGATTCTAAATATTCGGTAGATGCTTTAAGATCCCAAATTTTGAGTAATTTGTACTGTGTAATTTATAGTTTGTCGAGAGAAATTGAGCAGAGTTATTTTTTAGCCCACCTGCCCACCCTCGCTACGTTTATTCATTTGCTCTGTTAGAGTATTTTTTTGTTTTTGTTGTATTTTAATCGAATGATAAGTGGGTGAGAAGAGAAAATTTTGCTAAGTTATTATATTTTGTTTTTCTTTGTGTTATTTACATTTTGGTGTTGGATATATATACATAGTAGTGTAAGTTATTTATTATAAGTGTGATTTTGAAAATAGATATAATGGAGAATACTAGTGCTATATCTTTTGCTTTAGATCGTTTAGTAGAACCCCCCAAATTTTCTGGCAAATTGAACGAGTCAGTTCAGGTATTTTTTAGTCATTTTGAGGATTTTTCTGTCCTTCATAACCTACGTGATGTACAGAAACGTCATTTGTTGCCGTATTGCTTAGAAAATGGAGCTCGTGCTTATCTGCTACCTTTACAATCAACCGCAGAATATGATAATCTCATGTATGTACAGATTAAGAAGAAATTAATAGAGGCTTATGAAGATAACATAGTTTCGCAAGTTTTAGAGCAAGAAATGAGAAAAAGAGAACAGTCAGATTCTGAATCTGTTTTAGATTACATTTTCCATAAGTGGAAATTAATACTCGAGTACGATCCGAAGATGCCAGTGACCGAACAAATTAACTTGATAATCGATGGGTATTCGTTTTATTCTGTAGTCGTAAGAAAATCATATAAGACTGTTATTGAGTTAGCAAAGTCCTTAGGTTTAGAGGAAAGAATTAATGTTCTTGTCAGCATGCGTAGTCAGCAATCGAAGTCCTTGGAAATAACAAACGAATACAATATACATCCTGTTAGTAAGAATGCTATACAGCAAAAAGAAAATACTTTAGATGCTAATATTCAGAACGAAAATGAAATTGGAAGTTAGCCTGAAGAAAAAATACATTGATAGCTCAGTTGGACGGTATCAAAGTCCAGTTACAAGATCTCGTGCAACGAAGTGCGCTCGCAAAAGTTTCTCACGCACACAAAGAAAAATCTCTGTGTATACAATCTTATGAGCATTCGCGTTTGGAGCGAAGAAATCCATCCAACGCATCCTTCTCTCACTTGCAGCGTCTTGCTTCTGTCAATGCAGTCAATGTAAATGAGAATGTTAAATCGAATAATAGGAATAAAGTAGACAATAATATGTGTAATAATGTTAGAAATAGTAAGCGATATTATGTGCCTATTCAATATGAAGCTGATTTACCTCATGTTAAAGCATATATTGATAATAAGCCGCATTTATTTCTATTGGATTCAGGCAGCACTGTTAGCTTAATTTCTGGTAATAGTTTAAGTAAGAAGCATAAAATACTTAAAGGAACTACTTTTATTCGTGGTATCACTGGAAATTCTCAAGGAAGTGATCAAATCGCTTTAGTAAAATTTAAATTAGGAGGACAGTATTTTACGCATCCTTTTCGAGTGTATAATAATTTTCCGTATAATAGCATAATTGGACAAGATTTTTTGAAAAATCATCTTGCAATGGTTGATCACAATAAGAATTCTTTTAGTTTTGTTAAATTTGGTATTCCTCCAAGAGTTGAATTACCGCCATATGTATCGTTTGATGAAATTTCTAACCATATAGCAAAATTATATAAACCTCAATTTTTAGTGGCTCGCTCTGTTGTTTTGCCTCCAAATTCAAGTGTTCAAGTTACATTGAAAAAAGTAAATGATCTTGCAGGAAATCGCAATTTATTAGTTCCCAATGAGTTAATAGATACGCAGGCAGAAATTTTTGTGCGTAAATCAGTTGTAGACGAGATTCATCCGGTAATATCTGTGATTAATCCTACCAAAAGTAAACTTTACTTGAGAAAAGATGCTGTTTTGGGTTCTGCCGAAAATGTTATCAGTAATACCAACTTCAAGAAACAAAATAGCGCTAATAATAAGGTTCATCAAGTTAATGCAGTAGATACGAAATCTTTTCCTGAAGGTTATGATAAATATAGAGTAAATGTTAACCCTGAATTGTTGCCACATAAACAGCAGCAATTATATGATTTAGTAGAAGAATTTTATTCTAGTTCTTCTTGGAATGAATTTGATTATGGTTGTGCTAAGGGATATAAGCATAAAATTGAATTAGTAGACAATATCCCAGTAAATCGACCCTAATTTTCGATACCATTTCATCTACGGGATGCGATAAAAAAACAAGTAGATATTTTATTGAAAAGTAGGATCATTGAACCTAGTATTAGTCCGTACAATTCTCCAGTAATGCTTGTTAAAAAGAAGAATGGACAGTATCGATTTATACAAGACGCGAGATATATAAACAAAAAAAAAAAATGGTTCCTAACAGCTATCCGGTCCCTCCCATCCAGGATATTTTAACTAATTTGGCAGGACGCAAATATCTATGTTCTAGCGACGTTTTTGGAGTTTTCTTTAATATTCCCCTCACTGAAGAATCTAAACCCATTACTGCTTTTTCGATTCCAGGCGTTGGGGCATACCATTTTAATTTTCTCATTTAGGGTGTCAAGACATCTACTAGTGGTATGAACAGATTAGTGAAACTCACCTTAGAAGGTCTTCCACAAGATAAAATATTTGCTTATGTTGACGATCATTTTTGGTCTGGTGATAGTCTGGTGATGCCGTGTAACGTGGGTTCCTGTCACCACGACATGGCGCGTCCTCAGGTTGCGGATCGAGGAGAAGGCCTCTAGATATAGAGGTTAGCTGCGAATATACTGAATAAGCAGTCGCGGACAGACGACTAGGAGTGGTCCTCCAGCTTGGGGGTTTGGGTAAGGCTAACACCCTCATCCGTAAAAAAAAAAGGTACTTGTTCAGAAACATTCACAAAAACCACGGACAAGGACTGATAACTTGGCACGACATCAGCAAAAGAAAATGGACATGAGATTTGGAACATGGAATATTAGAAGTCTTTATAGGGCAGGCGCGTTAAAATCTGTAACGAGTGAGTTAGAGAAATACAGGATGGACTTAGTAGGAGTTCAGGAAGTTAGGTGGGAAGGAAATGGATCTGAGAATTCCGGAAATTTTACGTTCTTTTACGGGGAAGGAAATAAAAATCACCAGTTAGGAACAGGGTTTTTCGTTCACAAACGAATATTACCAGCAATTAAACGGGTTGAATTTGTTACTGACAGACTTTCTTTTATTACTCTTAAGGGACGGTGGTGTGATATTATTGTTTTAAATGTACATGCTCCAACTGAATATAAGGGTGACGATATAAAAGATAGTTTTTACGAAGAAGTGGAACGGATATTTGACCAACTCCCGCGATACCATATGAAGATTCTATTAGGGGATTTCAATGCGAAGGTAGGACGAGAGGATATTTTCAAACCGATTATAGGGAACGAAAGTTTGCATAAGGAAAGTAATGACAACGGTGTTAGACTCGTGAACTTTGCAACATCCAAAAACCTAATCGTGAAGAGTACAAAATTCCCACATCGCGACGTTCATAAATACACTTGGACATCACCAGACGGAAAAACGCATAATCAAATTGATCACGTTTTAGTAGATAGAAGAAGACAATCTAGCATAATTGACGTCCGGTCGTTTAGAGGGGCTGATTGTGACACTGATCACTACCTGGTAGTAGCGATAATACGGGAGAGATTATCGTTGAATAAAGGTAATATTCAATGTCCAAAAACGGAGAGATTTAATTTAAAGAAATTAGAAGAGAGCCAGGTAAGAGAGGAATACCAGATTGAAGTTTCGAATAGATTCTCGGTCTTAGAAGACTCGGAGTGCACTAGTGTTGAGAATACTTGGATTGAAATTAGAGATAGCATTAAAAGTGCAGCAATAGAAAAATTGGGACACGCGGAAATACGTAGGAACAAACCATGGTTCGACCAAGAATGCATTAAACTAGCAGAGAAGAGAAAACAGGCAAAATTACGGTGGCTACAAAATCCCAATGAAATAACTACACAAAATTTCGCAGATATCAGGCGGGAAACTTCCAAGACTTTTAGAACAAAGAAACGGGATTTTTTGAAAGCTAAAATTAAGGAACTTGAAGATAATAGTAAAAATAAAAATATTCGGGACATGTATAAGGGGATCAGCGAATTTCAGAAAGGCTATCAACCTCGTGCTTATATATTAAAGAAATCTGACGGAACAGTTCTCACTGATACGGATAGCATCTTAAATAGATGGAAAGATTTCTTTGACGATTTGCTGAACACGCAGCCAAAAACTAATGTGCGTGGCGAAAAGGAGATACACACCGCAGAACCGTATATTCCAGAACCCAATCGAATAGAAGTGGAAGCCGCTATAAAGAAATTAAAGAAACACAAATCTCCGGGTGTAGATGAAATTCCGGCTGAGTTAATTTTAGCTGGAGGCGAAAAATTGTGGAACAAGATACACAAACTCATTATCCTTATCTGGAACAAGGAAGAATTGCCACAAGAGTGGAAAGAGTCAATCATTGTTCCAATTCACAAGAAAGGCGACAAAACTGACTGTAATAATTATCGAGGCATTTCTCTTCTGTCAACATCCTATAAAATTCTTTCAAATATTCTGTTAGCAAGATTGACCCCATACGCAGATGAAATTATTGGAGATTATCAGTGCGGATTTAGACGAAATCGATCAACTATCGACCAAATATTTACCATTCGCCAAATACTCGAAAAGAAGTGGGAATACAATACCCCGGTACATCAACTATTTATTGATTTTAGAAAGGCTTACGACTCGATTAGGAGAGAAACATTATACAACGTTCTTACAGAACTTGGAATACCGAGAAAGCTAATTAGATTAATTAAGATATGTTTAAGTGAATCCCAAAGTAAAGTCCGGGTAGGAAAATTTTTGTCCACGAGCTTCCACGTCGAAAATGGCCTGAAACAAGGAGATGCGTTGTCGCCATTATTATTTAACTTTGTGCTGGAATACGCCATAAGGAAAATCAAAGATAGCAACCAGGGCCTAGAGTTGAACGGCATTCACCAGGTTATGGCATATGCTGATGATGTAAATTTAATAGGGGAGGATAGGAGAACAGTAGAAATAAATGCAGAGATCTTATTAAACGCTTGCAGGGACATGGGTTTAGAAGTAAATGCAGAGAAAACTAAATACATGGAAGTGCGTCGGGACCGTAATACGGCAAATTGTGGAGTCGTTAAAATATTAAATAACGCTTTTGATAAAGTGGATACTTTCAAATATTTAGGATCAATATTAACAGACGAAAATCATATTCACGAAGAAATTAAATGTCGACTAAAAGCAGGGAATTCGTGTTACTACTCGGTTCAAAATCTCTTGTCGTCGCGAATTCTGTCGAGGAATTTGAATCTTAAAATATATAAAACGATAATCATGCCTGTTCTGTATGGTTGCGAAACATGGTCGCTTACTCTGAGGGAAGAACATAGACTGAAAGTATTTGAGAACAGGATCCTGAGAAGAATATTCGGACCCAAGAGGAACGAGAATGGGGAATGGCGGAAGCTTCATAACGAGGAACTACATAGTTTATACGGTTTACCCAACATTGTTAGGGTCGTCAAGTCTAGGAGGCTTAGGTGGGCAGGTCATGTAGCTAGAATGGAAGAAAATAGAAACGCTTTCAAAGTCTTGACTGGTAGACCCATAGGAAAACGACCATTAGGAAGACCTAGGCGCAGATGGGAGGATAATATTAAGATGGATCTCGCAGAGATAGGAATACAAAGTAGAAACTGGATGCAATTAGCTAAGGATAGAAGTCAGTGGAGAGCTTCTGTAAACGCGGCACTGAACCTCCGGGTTCCATAGGCCATAGAGTTAGTTAGTTAGATAGTTTTGATGAAATTGTGCAGTTAACTCGTATGTTGCTTCAAAGAATAAAAGAAATTGGTTTAAAGCTTTCCCCAGAGAAAACAAAATTGGGATATTTTTCATTAGATGTTTTAGGTCACACTGTTAGTAAAGATGGTTTGTCTATTTCGAAACGAATAATTAACTCAATTTCCAACTATCAACGTCCCAAAACAAAGAAACAGGTTAAAAGTTTTTTTAGGATTGGCTTCTTTTGTTCGTTCGTATTTACCTAATTTTAGTCAATTAGCAGAAGCGTTACTTTCTTTGCTGAAAAAAGACGCTCCTTTTCGTTGGAAGGACGCAAAGGAGACAGCATTCAATAATATCAAACAAGCCATCATTTCAGCACCATGTCTAATGAGATACAAGCTTGATTATCCTCTGTATCTCTATTTTGATGCCAGCAAAATCGCTCTTTCTCGACTAATCAAACAACCTCAAAATTCACCTGACGACACAAATCTAGTTCCCATTAGTTATTGTAGTCGTGCAACGTCTCCTAGCGAGAGAAAATTGCACCCATATCAGCTTGAATTACTAGCATTATTGTACTCATTACGTTCATTTAGGTATTTTCTTTTGGGTCGTCATTTTTATTTGAAGACAGTTTAATTTATTTGAAGCAAACAAAGAATGTAAGTAAAATTTCTAGATGGTTAAGTGAAATTGAATCGTACAATTTCACTATTTCACACATCAGTGGCTCCAGTAACGTAGAGGCAGACGCCATTTCACGTTCTTCTACCCCCCTAGAGATTTGGAAGATGAGAAAAAGAATCAAGAAGATCCGAAAATTTTGTTTACTCAGACCACAAATTCATTTTCAATTTTAAATGAGTCAAATCTGGCAACAGAACAGCGTAAAGATCCGTTTTTTAAAGATATTTTTTCTTGGTTGGAACAGAAAGAAAATAGAAATCCCAAAATAGAACGCCAAGCATTATATTTTACTATTAAAGATGGAATTTTGTATAGAAAGCAGAAAACTTCTCAAGGTATAAAATTTTTGGTTGCAGTTCCTACTTCTTTGCGTTATAAAGTTTTTAATGCTTGTCATACGTCTGCATTGGGATCATCTCATTCTGGTTATTCTAAAACCTATGATATGTTAGTAAAAACAGTGTATTTTCCCAACATGAAGAAATATATATATCAGAAGTGTAAAGAATGTACGATATGTCAAGTATCGAAATCGAAAATTGGTTCTCCGTATGGTACATTGCTTACTTATCCCTCCGTTTCCCCCTTCTATCGAGTCCACATAGATGTATCTGGGAATTATTCCCCCAATAATATGTTAAATCACAAATATATGATAGTTGTAGTAGACAGTTGTACTAGATACATAATTGCAGATTCCCTTCCTGATGTTACAGCAAGTACTTTGGCTTCATTTCTTTATCATAAAGTAATTTTAAAGTTTGGAATTATTTATGAGATTGTCTTAGACAAAGGCAGTGCATTCACTAGTGGACTATTTAAAGAATTATGTGCTATGATTGGTGCTAACATGCGTTTTGTAAATGTACATGGGCATTATAGTAATGGTGTTTGTGAAGTTAGTATTAGGAACATAGAACAACGATTGAAATCAGCTTTATGTGACAAAGATTTAGGAGAATGGATTGATTTATTACAACCTATAGTTTTTTCGCTTAACGTCACCAAGAATTTATCGTCTCAAATTTCACCATTTGAATGTCTTTTTGGCTTCAAACCTAGGTTACTTCATCAGGCAATTTTAAATACCCCGTGTCAATACGAAGATAATGCCATTCGTTTACAGCAATTACAAGAGATTAGAGACAAAGCGCAAGAAAATCTTTACAAACGTCATAAAAAAGCGACAAAATTTTTTGACAAGAGACATACGAAACCTGCTTTTAAAGAAGGAGAAAAAGTTTGGATTTTAGACACCACAAGAAAAAAAGGTCACGCCAAAGCATTCAGCGGAAAGTTTGTTGGTCCAGGCATAATTGAACGTGTGGAAAATCCAAATTCATATTTTGTTAAGTATAAGACCGCCCGAGGATCTTACAAGATAGACAGTATAGCAGTCCAGAGATTGAAGAAGTTTTATGAGAAGGAAAACCCGGAAGAGGAAGACCACCTTGAAGACTCTGACGAAGAGATGCCTATCAACGTCTGCACGGAAGAAAATACGATGAAAAAGAAGACGAGATGCGAAGACCATCAAGAACCACCAACTGAAGAGATTTTCAACCCCAAGAAACAATGTTCCGAAGAAGAAATTTTCATCCCTTCTCTTCATATTAAGGATGTTGTGATTGCCGAAAATCTACCAACGTGGGCAACTATAGGAAAGAATTCTACAGAAGAAAAACCGAAATTTGCTTGTAATACTGACATCAATCAGAAGATTAGTATTTATAAAGGTAACATAGTGGACATAAAAGCAGATGCCTTAGTAAATCCAACGAATGAAACCTTAACTCCTTTAGGTGGTGCAGACAAAGCCATTCAAGACGCAGCTGGATCTGAATTTTTAGAAGAATGTTTGACCATATCATCATTGAAGCCAGGAGAAACGAAGATTGCCAATGGTTATCGTTTACCAGCTAATTATGTGATTATGACATGTGGACCACGGAATTCAGACAAGAACATTTTACGAGAGACGTACAAAAATTGTTTTAAAGTAATGTTGGAGAATGATCTTTCTACAATTATACTACCTAACGTTTCGACTGGAGCATTTAAGTTTCCGAAGTTAGAAGCTGCCAAAATTGCCTTGGCCACAACAAGAATATTTTTAGAGGAACATCTTGATGACGTAAACCGTGTCGTATTTATGATAGAGAAAATTGGGACATTTATCAGCGATTACTCCCCATATATTTTCCCATTGATGAAGAATCTGTTAGTCCGTCTATCCGCACGTAACTTGTATGTGGATTACTTTTCTTGAAGATTAGATTGTGGATAAGAACACCTTGTAGATGGATGATGAACTTTCTTTTAGCATTGGCCACGCTTAGAAGTTAGTTTATCTTGGTTTTGATTTGTGCATCCAAATCTACCGGTTGAACACTTTGAAATTTGAAGTACTTCAAACAGTTAAACACGAAATCTTCGAAACACCAGGTTATTTACGATCAGCTAGCCTCGTTAACAAATTTGGAACACGTTGGTATCTTCAAGAATTGTACCATTTCATTTGATTGGACAGCGTATCACTACAGAAGTTTCTCACTTTTATTTTTTTAAATGTGAGTATGTGAAGAATGAAGAAAATCTACGACACGCGTATGGATAGTTACTTCGATGGATATATTAAGAAGATGTAAGAAGATTGAAGTCAAGATTACAAGAACCATACTCCATCCCTTTAGATGTCTAGGATTCGATGCCCGAAGAGGACAAGATTCAAAAAGAAAGAAGATGAAGACAAGAAGAATTTATATGTTAGTTAGGGTTGTAGGTTATATGTGGTGAATAGTTCTCTCGTGCTGATTTCATATAGTTTGATTACAGCCAGTATATGGGGCTATAACCATATCTTGGAATTCTTTTCCAGTCTACGGACGCTTTAAGCCTAAAAAACTTAAAGCTCATTTTTCTCAAACTGAAATCAGTACCCTTCTTGTGCAGTCTAACTTTACTATCTTTGGTTAGCTAGATAGTATTACACCGTTTTTTTCTTTTCGCGTATTAGTCACGTTTGATATTGAAGTTATTTTCTGCATTAGAGGAACATATACATATATATATATAGATGTCTACATTAGATTATACTATATTTATGAAATATTTATTTATTTGATTATGATTTATTTTATTATACGTACGATATCTAAGTTTTGATGATCTGTATTAGTGGTAATTAAATTTAGTATTATTCCTACCTTTCAACTCCCTTCCCTGAGCACTAACGGAACTTCACACTAACGTTTTAAAACACATGTCACTCACAATGATATTATGCAAGCACTAATGTTTATTTTTCTTTTTCTTACTTTCCATCTTCCCAGAGACGCTGTCGTTACTTATCACAAGGTCAACCTACTGAACTACATGGACAATCTCAGAAATATACACACAGCAGTTTGCGTCCGAGAATTAATTCAAAACAAACAGTATGTCATACAAAGAACTCTTTTATTTCCAACAAACATTTTTTTTCTGGAATTTCTTCAAAATTTTTTTTATTTTTGTACCACGGAAAATTGAAATTTTCCTGTATTTTAGTTTCGAGGAGGTGGTGTGAAGTAACTATGTATTGGATATAAAGAAACATGAACTTTTGAAAACTTTGAAAGAAAACTTTGACTAGAAGTGTACATTCTCAGACACCTGTTGTAAATGCATATTTGTTAAATAAACTCGACTAGCTTCCTTCTTTCCTTTCCGCATACCTTCAAGCACAGCCTGATACTTCCCGATTAGGTCATCATTCTTGAATTGATCAAAACCACGAGGAACAGAACAACAAGGGGCATTCAACACACGATTGGGACAGGTGCAGGATCATCAGAGAGAAGCGGATCCCACCGTTGGAGAACCACCGACTCCACAAGTCAAAGAGTACCATTCTGTTGGTTTATCACCGCAGACTCAACAAGTTCCAGCAGTCTAGTAGAATGAAGATGTAGAAGGACATTATCGTAAAGAAGCATTATCGATGCCCCTTGCAGTTCAACAGGATTAAGATCCAGATGTTGACTGTCTCCAGCTAATCCACACTTCTCCAGAGAAAGATATTCATCATTCCAGATGACCAGGACGACGCCAGCCCTGTTGGATCTATCAGGCTAGTGCTCATCCTTTATCTTTTAGTCATAACCTTTCTCTTTCTCTCACCCATTTCCCCAACTAGTCATTTTCTAAATTAGAAACATTTGAATTTTGTTTAAATTCAACCACAATTTTACAGTTAAGTACCGTGTTGTGCATCAGTTCCATCCCCATTTGGTTGCATTCATTTATTTCGTATTCTGAGCTATAACTGATGACACAGCACCGGCACAGAAGCACCAGAAATCGGGCCCCGAAGTTTCGAACTTGGGTCCCTTCTATTCACCAATGAAATATGTGGTTCTTGGACGTGAGAGATCGTAACGGAAAGGTCGTGGTCCCCTAAGTACAGCGGTGATGTCACAAATCGAGCCCGGGGCATGATGTTCCCAGATATAGGGTCGGGTCCCCTCTATTCTCCAATGAAGCATGGAGTTTTTGGAGATGAGTAGTTGCATTAGAAAGGGTCTGTTTATCCTGAGCACACCGGTGATGCAAACAAGAAATTAATCTTTGATGCTTCTTGTCTTGATCCTCACCGGTTTACTGATTTACTAAATGAGGGTATTCCAGAAGGTGCTTTTGCAGGAGATAGCTGAAAAATGTTTACTTGAGCATGAAAATCTCAAATCTGAATTGCTGAGTTTTGCTATTTTTTTTTTAAATCTCCAGAAAACTCTGCCAAACCACTGTGATAAAGCAAATAATACAGATTGTACTGGCATGCAACCCGACGTAGATGTTGCAGGATGCGACAGTTCTACTGAGTGTAGTGCACGAGGGCGAAAGTGAACCTGAGGAATGCATTACATCGTTTTTAGGAGGCCAGTCTTACAAGATGTGCAACGAAAATCATTCGTGTGAGCAGTGTTACTTGTGTTGCTACAGATTGCTACTCAGTGGTGCTATTCTAATTTTGTAACAACCGGTTTTCTCTCTCTCTCTCTCTCTCTCTCTCTCTCTCTCTCTCTCTATATATATATATATATATATATATATATATATATATATATATATATATATATATATATGTATATGTATATGTATGTATATATATATATATATATATGTTTGTGTATGTTTCTGTGTATGTGTGATGGATAGATGTAATTCTCTTAGGAAACAAACCATACAAGGTAGACTAAACCAAAGTGTTACTGCATACTACAAGTGATAAATAACGACCTACAGTATCCGTATACAGGGTGGTGTGACGAAGTTATATAGCACTGCGAATATGTTGGAAACAAATTGTCCAAGATAGATGGTTGTCAAAAAGTATTGGAAAGACCTCCTTTCATCAATAGATCAACAAGTATTGATAATGGTATGTATGTGTTTCCAAAATAAATAACGATCTCCACTTCACTTATATAATCCCAGTTCTCATTCTTGATATCTGAGCATTTGGAATTAAGAAATAAACGCTTATACCTTGTTCTGAGAAATAATTTATGTTTAACCCTATAGTTATACGAATTTCTATAAGCAAAGACCTTAAAATTTAACTTTTCCCACCCCACCATTAATCTTCTAGTATGTACAGAGCAAAGTAAGGTTCTTTAAATAGGTCAATTGTTTTTGGCTGTGAAACATTGGTATTCGGCAAGCTTTTCTTTACAGCTGCTTGAGTGTGTTCGAATTTAAGACTGGCTGTAACAAACAGTTGTGCGAACTCGAAATATTATAACAACCGGCTGAATAGCACCATTGTTGCTACTAATATATAACATGCAAATTTCCAGTTTCCAAACACTGCTTACTGTATACAAATATTTGATAACTCTTTTGGTTACTCAAGTATCGTGTGAGTGAGCATTCAGTTATCATAAATTAATTAAAACTCGTACACGTTCGTCTTTGTTAAATCATATTATGGAATCATTTATGCTTATGGCCGTTGAAAGGGATGTTCGGCAAGAAATCTAATGATGAAATTATCGATAAAATTGGCAAATCTTCTGTCTTCAGAAAAATGCTGCTGTAAAAGTTGATTTGATAAATGAACTTCATTACTCACGTATTTTATAAGAATTGCAAAACGCATTAAAAACATGACTGACAAATGCGTTATCACCATTATGTAGTCAATGAGTATGCGAATTTTTACATCAAACGTTTGTGCTGTTCGTTCTGTGTTTCTTTCTTGATTTTGAGAAGGTGGTTCCTAACTGCCTGTAAAAGAAATATTTTAGGCTGTAATGTTAATATATTGTAATAATGTTCCAATTTAATTAGTTTAAGAAGTCAACAGAAAATTATTTCTTATCAAACTCAGTGTGCTTTTTCAGAAATGTTTTAAAACCGTTTCTCTAAACTTCCTGTTTTCAATTTGTTACTTTCTTTTTGTCTCATCTCCATAATTCGATGGTTATTCAATGTTCTTCATTATATATCATTATAAACAAATCTACAAATACAGACTATTATTTTAAACAATAAAATTAAGTTTATTATAATTTATTCACTCATTTGCATTTACCATTTATGAAAATTAAATTCCTTATAATTTTGGAGTTAAAATCGTATCATATTCAAGTCTCTTTCAATATAAACACTCGCTGCTTTGAAGGCACATGTACGAATCATTGCAAAGGTTTTCAGACTGCAGAAAATAAAGAAAGTGAAATAATACTTGGCAATAGATATGCATACATTTTACATTTCGTGGGGGCGGAGGTTTAACCATCCAAGTCTCCAGCTGAGGGTTCATTCCTAAAAGGGCTGTCCAGACCCTAGACCAACTCGGTATTCATCAAGGTCCTTAATATAAGCATCATTTTTCGGGTAGGTCCTTGTACTCCCAGTTCGCTTCTGAAACCAGAAATACATACAATAACTTCACATTCCTAAATGAAACTACAGTAGGAAGTCGAAAATCCGAACTAATTGGAACCACAGGTAGTTCGGAGTTTTGAAAATGACAAAGAAAATGTTGAGAATGAATTATATTTTTGACTGTTGTTACAAAGTGTTTTGATTACTTTAAACACATTTTTAGCTGAAGAACGCAATGTTTAAGTTATTTAATTTAAAAAAATATATAGCAACAATTTAATACTGCTTATTGAATTGATAATATTTTAACTTTGTAATTACTGTTAACCTATTTTTACAGAATATTTTTATTAAAACTGAATATTAATTAGCAACTTGATTTGTTATGCGATTGTTTGTTTTTCTTTTAAACATGAACGTTTATTAAGTAAGTCACTTGTAATTAACATCTTTTCTAAGAAAAAAAGAAAAGGAAATGATTTTAATAATTGGACTGATGAAAGAAAGAAATAATAATTTTGGTTGCTTTAAGACTTATATAGGAAATATATTAAGTATGAAGTGATAGAATGGTTATATGAAAAATTTGTGCATTTGTCTCGAACTAACTCTTGTAAGTGTATGCTAGCTTTAATATTAAAAGATTAATGATTTCCTTTACACAATCAATACAGCTTTATACACATACTGGATAAATAGAAAAATAATACAATGAAATAAAAACTATCACACAAAAAGTAACTACACACAAATGTTATACTTAAATATAATACACAAAAAATAAAGTACTATTTATTGGCCAATTGATTTAAAAAATATATTGTCGACACTTTTAATTATCTCAATAATTTCTTCTTTAAAAGTAACGTTTTTCCATAGCTATGGACCCTATCTGCGCTCGTCGCTCAGATAGGTACCTTTGAAAACAATTTGAGTTGAGTGTCTTGACTTGTTTACATTATTTACGGAATTTTTAAGATATTACTTGATAAGAAGATATACACTTATTTGTCTACAACTTGCTTCAAACCACACGACTTCGGAAATTCCTTAACAGTAGTTACTTTTAATAATAATTATAATAATTGTAATAATTGACAATTTACAATAACATGATATTGAGCTTGCTTGATGCTTTAGCATCATTTTTTAGCACAACCTATACAAAAAAAAATAGAATTTGAACAACTATATATTTACGTTAGATTAAAATTTTTATCAAGATTGAAGTTATACGATATGCAGACACCTTACACGCAATTTATATTTAAAAAGAATGAAATTACTCACACTTGATATTGACAAATATTCAGTTATCTATTAATGATGTTAATGACACCTTCCAGAATTTTAATATTTACAAATAACAATTTTAAATAAATGCACAATTAGATATTTAACTCAGGTATGTGGATTTCACCAGTAAAGTAGTTTAAAATTCATTGTAGTAATTTAAGAATTGAATCAATAATTTCTAAAGCAAATAAATTAATTTTAGAAATGCATTTGTTAGATTATTTTTCTATATCTTAAAAAAATAATGTTCTTAGAATTTACGGATAGTTCCGTATGGATAAACAATGTCCAGAGGTTTCTTAAAAAATGTGGGTATGGAGAAGATCACGAATCCCGGAAATTGACCTCTGTTTTTCTCAATAAAGAAAATATTAAAACTGTTCATCCTACCTTATGAAGACTCCTTCTCCGCTTACATATCCACACTTTATAAGAAAACTGCACTTTACTTTCCTGAGTAGGTTTACCACAGTGGTCCTAGTGTCCATTTCCAAGTTTTGCGGTAGCGTCTCCCACTCAGCTTCCTGGGTTCATATCCCGGAAAAGAAGTCGTCGTCTGGCTGGAAGTCCTCGTCGGCCTGGAGCGTCTATCTCTCCTCATGGTAGGGCATCTGTCTCGGTTGACGGGCCTCGAACTCGTGTCTATGTCCCTATATTCTCATGGTGTTGGGATGCGTCGATATGTCTACTTGTAAGTGTTTATCCATTGGCACGTAAATCTTCATTTAAAATAGCACAGTTTTTATTAAAGACGACAGCACCACAAACTTTTGCCTATTCCTCTTTCACTGATAGCATAGTGCTAAGCCTTTTCGATGCACGCAGCTCACAGTCAGCAAAAGCAATAAATTCGCCGAATTAAATGAAGCGTTACAATTAAATCCTGATAATAATGCGATAACCATAATAATGTATTAAATATTTACAAGAGAAAAATATATATTAGACGTACTTAGTTATGGATAAAGTGTGGGCACCGAGCCGGCAGCTACTGTAGTATTAGCCTGCCATGTTTATTGAATGAAGCACTTTAAAAAAATATAAGTTCGCCCGAGTATTTAGGTATCACGTAGCGTAATGTAGATGTGCTCGGTACGATAGACGATCTTGGAGTGTTCTCTTCCGCTGAGGCGTTTTTCAAAGTTTTCTAAAAAAAAAAAAAAAAAAAAAAAAAAGCTTTTTTCTTCTTTTTGTTAATTTCGAATTTTTGCTTCTGATTCGTTCTCGTAGGTCCGTGACACCATTTTTCAAAAAATCGGTTACTGGCGTGGCTTGGCTTTCTAGTGTTGTTTTCTTGCTAGTACGTAAGATAAAAATTTTTGGTTCCTGGTTGTCTGCTGCGTGAGGTTTGCAAGATTTCTCAACTTATGTCCTTAGAGCTTCTGTTTCCAATAACAATGACAGTGCATTAACGTTGAGTCGAGAGGTGCTATGGTGGGTGGTTTTTGAGCGCGGCTGCCGTCTTAATCTCTCTCTCATTCTCTCTCTCTCTCTCTCTTTTTTTTTTTTTTGTTTTTGAACTACAAAGAAAGTTCCCTACCTGCGAAAAATAAAGGATTCGCTTTGCAGAAGATTCGCTTCGCGGATGACCTGTAGCAATAAGTACGCCAGAAATTTTTACTTGGGGGGTGTTCAAAATAAAAGGAGGGGTGTGCTCTCAGAATAGTGATATATTTTTTAACCAAACTCAAACAAGAAAACAGTATATTTTGTTACGCAACTATTGCACTACTACTACTACTACTACTACTACTACTACAACAACAACAACAACAACTACTACTACTACTACTACTACTACTACTACTAATAATAATAATAATAATAATATCAGCTCTTCGCAGCGGTAGGTTCAATACAGTAAGTTCACGCATTTGAGCATTTATTATTATTATTAAATTAACTAATACAGTGAAACCTCTCAAAACGGACATCGGTGGAACCGATTATTTGTCCATAAATGAGAGGTGTCCCTAAAAGGAAGGGTTCTCTCTCATAACACCACACCACATATATTTATGGCATGGACGAATAAGAAAATTTGTCCTCTTATGAAGATGTCCACTATTGAGAGATGCCCGTTCAGAGACGTTTCACTGTATTAGGAATTAACCTCTACTATTTTACCCAGTAATTACATGTGAATTGATTACATACGAATTATTGTAATTATTTTGCAAAATTCTGCTATTATTTCAATTTATTCACCCCAGCAAGTTTTAGTGAGTGATTTTTTTTTTAAATATTAATTGGGAAAAAGTTCCCTCGTCCCATGCTGAAATCACATTCGTTTAGTAATTAATACTGTACATAGTTCCAATTTCATTATTTTAATATTCTAAACCTGTTGTTAACGTTAATTTTTGTAATATTATTTGATCTCTTAATCTCTGTTCCTGCCTCTTCCTGGCTACGTTATTGGCTCTGAATATCTTTTATAAGAAAATTATTAATTGATTTACTTCTTTTCCAGAAATCCAGTTTTTCAATTTACAAATATTTTGTATCTTTCTGTTTTGTCTTCTTTAATATACCCTAATTTTAATAATCCCAAGACTCACAGTGGTCTGGTCTCTTGTAAATAGTTGAAAAGTGACCAAAAAGTGCCTAAAGCACACGAAAGAGTGACCAAAATCTCATCATGACCCTTTTCTTTCCTTTATCAATTTCTCCATCATCTCTCTCTTTGTTTGCTGTTTTGTTTATTCTTTACTTCTTTTTGAGCTTCCTCCTTTCTTATGTTTTCAAAGTATGCTTTGTAGCTACGGTAAGTAGACTTAGCAGATGTAAAATGCTTCTGAGTAAGTGGAACCAGTTCTGGCCTATTTCCGAATTTCTTCATCCCAGACATTATATTTAACTTCGCATTAAGAGTTCTCAAAAACGTGAAATATTCAAATTCATCACCTATTCTTAAGAGGAACATACAAGAAGCATAACACAAGACGAACATGATGAACCACACAAACACACACACACATTGTTTGAACGGAGCGTGAACTATTACGAGAGAAAACTAAAAGATTATTATGATTGAAGAAAGAATAGACACAGAAGGGCTCTCAACCCCACCTAGAGAGCTTAAGCATCCACCAACCGTCCACTGTGTTTTAGAAAGAATAAAAGCTGAAGTGAGAATAAAGCTGACTGTTTTACATGTGACAGCAAGTATTGAAGCTTTCAGAAGAGTAATGAGTAACAAGTTTCTGCCTTTTCCCGTTTGTTTTTATATGTTTCTTAGAAAACTGCCAATGCAAAACATAAATCACACGAAAAAGTAACTTTATCTCTCAAAAAAGTAACTTTTAGTGACAAATTTGAAAAAAAGTAACTTTCAGTGACCAACTTGAAGAAAAGTAAATTTTAGTTAAAAAAGTGACTTGCTATGAGCTCTTTTCCGCTCAATGAATTTACGTGAATAAAAAATATACTTTACAAAATATTACGCTAGCGCCAAATGCGTTCCTGTGTAACACTAGACTCACTCTGAAATATATATAACTCTTACTTCTATCGATCTCTTCATTTCTAAAAACGTTTTGACTATACCTTTCTAATGCCCGTCCGTTGATACACCACTTGCAGAGCAGGCTCGAAACCAGCCACAGAGCTTTTGGGGGGCAAAGAATATATTAGGAGGGGCCAAGTAATTAAAACTTCTCTTACAAATAACTAAATTGTGCATTTTGTATTGAGGTCTGGAGCGAACACGAAAATTTAGGGAGGGCCAGGCCCTCCTCTGGTTGCGAGCCTGTTACAGAGTAGCACTTACCAACTGAATCTGGTATAGGCTTATTACTATATTATCACATTTTTCCTTATTGAGGAGGAGATAGGTGAATGACCGCTCAAGACGTTGCCAATTTCAGTCATCTGCATCTGTCCATCAATCTCTTTTCTCGAAAACGACCGCGGAACACAGGAGGGTAGGTATCAGCGGTCTGTTTTGTCAATTGTTTCGATCGAAACATCGCCCGAAACAATGAGATCATGTGGTTCTCGAAGCCGTACATGAGAACGAGGTTACTTCGTATTTTGAATTAAAATAAATAAATAAGAATAGTACCTTCCTTCCTAAACTTGATGTAATAAACAACCTATATGATACTGATTGATACAATTGGATTTGGGGGAGTATTCCTTTTCCATCCAGGGGTGTGCGTAAAGAAATTTGGAGGGGAGTTAGGGGGTGTTGAGGGGTGTAGATTACTCGCTGACCTGTAGGGTCCTTGATCTGTGGTAGTACTTATCTACGTGTTTCTGTCACTACTCAAAGTCCAACTTTTCCAGTCGCACACTGACAAATAAGACATTTGTCATTTAGAAAAGGTCATAGTAGTACTCCGCGACATACTAGTCAGCAAAAAAAAAAAAAAAAAAAACCTTCGCCCGAGGTGAATGACCTAGGGGTATCTAGGAAGACACCTCTAAATTTTGGCATGGGTATCTTGGCCTACCTCTAAATTTCCGGAGGTGTACACAGAACCACCTTCCTTAAAGTTTGGAAATCGCCAAATTTAAAACTTTTGTATGGTAGTATAGGGGGTATGTACTACTATGAGCAAAATAAATGACGCGTCTCTTTATTTTGAAGTTTTTTTAAAAATATCTCCGTTTTCTTTATATGTTCGAAATTTCGGAAGGTTTCCCCAGCAGGACAGGTTAATAACAAACCCGTTTTTAATATTTGTGTTAGATATTAGCTTAAAATAAATAAATTAGAAGCAAAAAACATTAAACCGACCGAAATTACGAGAATTACCAACTCTGCTAAAGTGGGAAATTTTCAAGAACGCGAGGGAATTCTGCAGTTCAATACGAAGCAGCGACATCTATGTCATTGAGAGAAATGTGGATTAAATCTACAAACGAAAATTTTAACGAAATATTTCTAATATGTCTTGTTACGTGCATTATCTACAAACTCCAAATATGCCAAGTATTAACGTAAAGATAGAGGAAAAAAGTGGAAATTATCTATGGAAAATGACGAATTGGTAGCGCGACCGTAATGAAAAATCGTCTTTACCGGAACAGGCTCAGTTTACGTAAGAAAACAAATAGCTCAGTTAGTTAAAGCAACGAATCTGTATGCCGAAGGTAGTGGGTTCGAACCCCACAGAAGTACCGTTGTCATTTTTATTACTATGGTTATTTTATTTATTTTTTATGTGGGAAGAAGTTGAGCTGTTTTTTAGTTTAGCGTCCCTTTCAGGAGCGAGGCTATATGAGACGTGGACCTACTGATTAACGTGGAGTCCGAACCACATGAGCTCCAGCCGATTGTTACATATGTGTAAAACTCATGACGATACCAAAAAAAGAAAAAATGTCGTTGTCGCACTTGCATTAGCGTCCCTAATTTTGTTTGCAAACAGTTTCGTAATTATTTCCCCTGTGCTCACTGCTCACTATATGCTCGCTGGCGCATAATGAATGCTTCCAGTAAATGTTAATTCTAATTTGGAGAATTTTATAAAGTTTCACAATATTTCTCACTAGATAGTCTTCTATCTACTTGTTTGGATATTTTGATAACAGATTTCACTATTAAATGTTTAATTTTCCCTAGATGTTTAATTACGGAAAAGTTTTACAATGTATTTGTATTGAATTGAAATTGTTTTGAATTTACCACATGAGATAAGTAGCTCGAAGGAGAAAAACTCAAGTAATTGATATTCTACGTACAAGCAACCTATTGTAGAATGATGATACTTCTTACCTTCAGCACATAATCTTTACGTTAGAGAGTCAGACAGAAAAAAATCCTGTTTTTTCCTCCCCTATGACCACCCATCTTAAACCTCTACATACCATTGTTCGTCTCACAAAATTTTGGTGCTCCAAAAACATTCAAATAATAATAATAATAATAATACAGGGTGTCTACTAAAATTCCAAAATGAAATTTCGTGACTTTTTCGTGACCTTTTCATTACCAAATCATCGTAACATTCAATAACAGTACTTATATTCTTTAGCACTTTACCTTATCTCTAGTTTCAAAGGCTATTCCCTGGAGCGATAAAAATTTGGTGTCTTCTTACATCGCTTTCACTATATCCACTGTACACAGGGTGTCCCAAAAGTAATGATGAAAACTGAAACCACAGATTCCTGGCACCAAAACGAGAACAAATGTTTATATGACATACAGTCCGGAAATGGACAAGGGCGGAGCTAAACAGCTTCGAATGTGGGGAGAAAGGAACTTCACACTTAGGGAAAGGAACATGCCGATTTACAAAACCGCATTGAAGATGCGTATGAACAGTTACTCAAAAAACCGGGAGTGATGGAATGCATTCGAAATTCACGATTAGCACGTTACATAGATGTGGGAGGACAGCATTTTGAACATCTTATGTAGGTACATTTATTGTTAGCACCTATGACCTAGTAGTTTGTAGTGCTACTCTGTGTAAGATTGTACGTTACAAAAACAGCACATTGTTGTAGATTCTGCCTGTTATTTCATTACAGGACATCACTAGTTATACTTGTTCTTATTTCTACCCTCTCTCTGCAAGTTTCTCTCTGGTATACCCATTGAGATTATGCAGCCATCCTAAGTGATCTTTGCTTTGACCCCCGAGTGTACATGTGCGTGCAATCGTGCCATGGATAGCAACTTATTTCAGTATGGTTTCCGTTTTTACTGCACCGTTTCATTACCCCCCTACCGTACAGACATTCAGCGAATCCCTAAATGACATATGGAAAATCTCTAGTGCGGTTATGTAACATACATGTAACATTTCAAGCCGATATGACTTTTATATCTTTCTGAACACCATTTCTAGCTCCAATCATTATCCTGCTGCCAGGTGGTGTAGTTCTCTTCACAACACACTAAACTGCATGTCATATAAACATTTTTTCTTGTTTTGTTGCCAGGAATCTGTGGTTTCATTTCTCGCCATTACTTTTGGGGATCTAATATATACATAAAGTTCACAGAATTATGTAGGATATGCTGTAGTCTCTTAAAGAAGTAAAAAAACTTATGTGTGTATTGGCATTTGGCAAAATTTCCCTTGCATAGTTTTAAAAACTACTACGTTTATAAAAGCATATTGCAAATTTTATTTTTTTTTACTGGTTTTGTATGCCTTCAGGAAGACAAGCTTACCACTGTAGTTAGTTTAGATTGGTTCAACAATTTATTATGTTTAACTAAAAGTTGTGAAAAAAAGTCTAAGAGCCTAGGAACACACTACTATGAAAGAAACATAGGCATGTTACATATCAATCTTCCCAGGAAAGAGTGATCTTGTAAGTGCTTCTTTCCAAATAGCTGCATTTTTCACACAGCTCTTACTGTACTACTACGAAACGACATATTTTACAAGTAGTCTCGAAAACGGGGCTATTTGGAAACAGCACATTCTGGCTGTTGGGAAACTTCATTTTTAGTAAAATTTTGTTATGATGCAGGAAAACTTTACATGGACTAACAAAGGAAGAGAGGGAGATTATAAATATAAGTGGAAGATGGTTTATATACAAGTCGAAAGCACTATTGACGTCTATTTCGAACCTGTAATGAAATATTTCCGAATGAATATACTCTGCGAGTTATATGAACGTACAGGATGTCCAAAAAGTCCGTTGCCACCTCTAGAAATCGCAAACGGTAAGCCAGATGCCAAAACAGGAAAACATGTGTTTGATTATTTTAAAAATCCAACTTATCAAAGCAAAAAGTGTTGTCCCAGGGCCACCCGCATGGTCCCAAGCGGGATCCAACTCAAAATTTTTAAATAGCAAGAGGGATCAAGTAGCATATCGTTGTAAAGTTGTTAAAAATGAAAGAAGACGGAACAAGTCTCGACTTTCTAAAATTACCCTGTGGAACATGGTGACCGGTCAAAATGACAGCAAAAACGTCATTGTAAAGTCTATGGCCACCTAAAAAAATCTGAAACGGTGAGAGAGGTGTTAAAACAGGAAACTACGTGTGTCATCATTCCAAAAGTACAATTAAAGTAAAAAAAAAATGTTCCAGGGTTCCCCACAGAGGTCCTACTCAAAATTTTCAAATAGCAAAGGAGGTCAAGTTGCATATCGTTAGGAAATGAAAGAAGACAGAAGAAGTATTAACTCTGAAATTACCTTGTGCAAAATGGCGGCCGGTCAAAATGTACATCCTCATTTCGATTTTCCAAGCGCATTAGCTTTCAATTTTCCGATCTGCACTTACTGTCATTGTGAGACACTTGCAAGTATTCGCTGTTCCTGATGCAAGAATTTTTTTGTTTGAATAATTTTATACTTGATAATCCAAACAACGAGCATATGTACCATTATTATACATTATATTTTAACTAGCCAGTTCTACCTAGGTATACTAAAAACTGTCAAATGTTGATACTTTTATTTTCTTTATTTCTTAATTT
The DNA here is from genome assembly GCF_964235325.1 of Thermobia domestica. Lineage (NCBI taxonomy): Eukaryota > Metazoa > Arthropoda > Insecta > Zygentoma > Lepismatidae > Thermobia > Thermobia domestica. The sequence goes on along the minus strand of NC_137462.1, from coordinate 56,461,381 downwards.
AATTTTGTTTTATTATATTTATTTATTTATTTAGACATTACTAGGCCGAAAGAGCAGAATCTCACAGTAGGAGCACCGGACTTTTTGCACACCCTGTATATCCATATAGCTCGCAATTTCGGAAAATTTTTATTACAGTTTCGTAATAGGCGTTATTAGTTCCTTCGATTGGTGTATAAACCATCTTCCATTTCGATATATATAATCTCCCTGTCATCCCTTGTAAGCTCTAGAAACACCACAAGAAAAATTAATTGCAATAAATAACAAGAGGTAGTATGAAAAAGAAAGAAACTTACGAAGTAACCCCAGTTTACAGTACATCATACTACTCGTTTGAGTACTTCTCCACAAAAATTAAAATAGGCATTTTTTCCGTTTAGAACCACCACCTTCTCTACATAATTTCATTTTTAAAAACATTCCAGCAGTACTAGTGGTTAGTACTAGTGAGAATAAACGAGGTTTCGTACGTACTATCCTACTAAGATAGCACAATTATTATGCACCCTGTAATCAATCTACAAGAGGCTTAATTTGTCGCGTTTCAGAAGGCACTGCATTACTGCAAAATGCAATATCTTCTCTTAGACAAATATGTTCTCTCATCGTGTTGTTCGATTCAGTAACCCACGGCTTTCACCCAATTTCAGAAATTCTTCCTCTTAGCATATAAATTAGTGGTCAAAGTGAGACGGTATGCGATGGTATGCCATACCGCTTTTGGATTTTCAGTGATGAAGACATACCGCCTCTGGTTTTTCGGTGATCAAGATATACCCCTCTGGTTTTTCGGTGATCAAGATATACCGTCACTGGAAAGTGAATGCTAATACACGATATCTTGAATAAATTAATTTTTATACACAGTAATTGACTAATAGCTTTGTACGTCAAAGATTTTAAGTTGGCAACACCAACAGTTTTATTTTCTCTTTCCTAATACTTTTATTTTGTTTTTAAAATGAGGTATGTAGACGAAGAAGTTCATCCCTTGCTCCTACGCAAGTAGGGGAAAGGAGGGTAAGTTGACGAGGAGTTTAAGATGACGAATTGTCAATTTCAGAATCCTGAAGTGATATGGCAGCACAGCCTTCATGCGGTTCGGAAGGCACTAGTGCCACACGTGTTGGGAGATAGAAACTATTCCAATCGGCCGTGTTCCAGTTGACCAGGAGTGGTTTGACTGTTTGCACGTCGGTTCGTTGTAAGATTCCGGTGTCAGAAAATAACGTCTGAAGCTATTGTGGTAAGTCCCCAGGACATGATTTCTGTTTTTTCGAAACAATGTAGTATATTAATTACATCAATAGCTCAATGTAACTCAGAAATAACTTGATGACAGATTTGTCTCTTTTGCAATAAAAAATGGCTGTTTCGCGTAAGATGACGAATCAAATAGGCGGACAAGATGGCGAATTCGTCATCTTGCCCGAGCTGCGTAAGCCTAACAAGGGAGCAATTTGGAAGAATAGTTTATGACTAGGTTGAGACTATGAAGATTCCTCACCGATTCAACCAAGAAAAGAAGAAGGCCAGCAAGGACTTCAGCAAGACCTTTATAAATAAATTTCATTACTCTCTGCAAAAAGCGGAACTACATCTGCAGGGAGGCTAGCTGCTTTCAACAAAACAAATGTTGAATCATTCTTTAATGTCTATAAAGATGTTTTAAATGAGAAACACTTTGAATTTCATCAGATTTTAACATGGATGAAACGGGCTGTTCAGCTGTACTAACGAAAACCCCAAACGTATTAAGTTCAAAAGGAAATCGAAGAGCAATTAAAGTTTCTTCTGCTGAAAGAGGTGTGAATTGTGGGTTGTCCTTTTAGTGCTGTTGGCAACTACGTCTCACCATTCTTTATTTTCTCCAAGGTGCGTATGCAGGAACACTTTTTGAACAATGCTCCTCCTGACTCTGCGGGTATCTGGAATGAGTCCCATCCCATATTACCTTACAGGCAGTTAACGTGTGCAGAGGAAATCATATTAGCCTCTTAGGATTTCCTCCGCACACAAGCCACCGGATGCAGCCTTCAGATGTTGCTCTGTATGGTCCATTGAAAACTGCATATAGCCGTGCTTGTGATGACTACTTGATGGCTCCTCAAGGTGAGAGAATCAGCATAAAGAATGTTGCTGCCATTCAATGTGGCATATAGTAGGGTGGCCACGATCAGTCACGCAGTAAAGGGTTTCCGTGCTACACGGTTAGTGCCATTAAATTTTCAGATTTTCAATGATACTGATTTCGAGCCATCATTAACAACCGAAAACCAATATGTTCCTGAAGTTACAGCGACCGCAGCAACTGAAATAAAAGCCACGGAACATTCAACAACTACAATGTCTAACTCAGCATCTGCATCATCTGTATCAGTACCGAAACCTTCTATTCCAAAATTGTCTCCTTCCTTTGCGGAATCTAACCAAATACACTCTGAACCTGCATCAACACTTGCAGAACCTGATTCTTCCATTTTTGAACCCGGACCATCTCATGCAGACCCTGGACCCTCAAATGCGAAATCATACAAGGTCTATCCTTCTTCATAAAGCAGTTAACGAAGGAAGGAAACAGCGAAAGAAGCTGCCTTCGTTGCTTATCACCAGTAGTCCTGTCAAAAGAACTCTCGAAGCAAGAAAAGCCGGGAAATAAGCCAAAAAGAAGATATGCGTAACCAGAAAAAAGGAACACGGAAACGAAAAGACACATCTCCGTAGTATACAAAGAAGACATGTATTCAGTCGACTCCTCTGACTCTTCTATATCAGTGACTTACATGGACGAAGACGACGACTCCGATGTTTTGGGGGAAGAAGTGTGTGTAGTATGTAATGAATATGGTAAAAGTGAAACGTGGTTCGCTTGTAATGTGTGTCAGAATTGGGCCCATGTTGCTTGTACTGAATTGTCTGTAACAGAAGCAAAATTCAAAGCATACATCTGTGACTTTTGTGGTTGAAATCACATTGCGCTTGTGTTCATATTCTTCTATTCATGTTATTATTTGTGTATTCTGCAAAATACTGCGTTTGAAATACAATAATCAGCCCAGTTCTGTTCTCGCTTTATGTCTCGTCATCTTACCCACCTATGGAAGTCATCTTACCCGCATAGGAGGGTAAGATGACGAAAATGATATGGGGTCAATAAAAGTGAAATATAATCGTAACTTTTGAATTTAAAACCATCAAACAATTAGCAAAGTAAAACGAAAGTCTAATAATTGCCGTGAACATAAAATCGAAACATTTCATCAACACAAGGCTGACAAAACCTGCATAGAAGCTTACTATCGTCAACTTACCCTCCCTTCCCCTACTCGTGTTGATTGTGTTTGGGGTAGCTAACCGTCCAGTATTTTACCGGACAGTTCGGTTTTTAACTTCCTTCTCCGGTGTCCGGTACAAGCTCGAAACCTGATGTTAAATGTCCGGTAATTTTTCATGTCAATAGTCCTATTCTCTGTTCTATTCAGATTATTTTGGAGTAACGAAAGGAATTGTTTGTCGATGAATATGGTTAATGCAGAGCTTGTAATTCGCTTTGATATCGGTCTTGCGCGGAATTTGCTGAAGAATTGAAGGCAGGAATATTTACTGAACTTATCAAAACTGCTGAAGGTCAACAAAAGTACATTTTCAAGAGCGCAGCTAACACTGCTTCATCTTGTGCATGTCATAATTATATTGCTAATTTTCTTTTCTTTTATGCTTTAAATACAGTGTATTATTGATGGCAGACTTCAAAAATTACATGTGCCTACTCAACCGAAACTGGATTAAGAAAATTTAATAAATGCTTCAAAAATAACTAAAGTTATTAAATTCGATCTCAGAATCGCTCGATTTTATGTGAAGTAACCGCTTTCAGGTTGTTCGCATTTCTGATGAGCGATGATCTCAAAATCTTAAGAGTATACGTGAAGATTTCCATTTTCAAAAGTTGGCAACCCTAGTTATGTTGGTTGCACATCAGGCTCATATAACAGAAAGGGATGAGTCCGTTAGGCTATGTAATCTGTGTCGCGGGCCATGGGCCCAATCCAATCAAAAGGCACTGTATTGAAAATGTGACTTGTTTAAACTGAGATCGGAAAGTATTGTTATGAGTTCAAGGGAACTTCTTTTGTGTCTGCAATTATAAAGAAATACATAAATGAGTCCGGTATTTACGCAAGGTGACCAGAACTTTTACTTTCAAAAACGGGACACATACGAATCGGCGAGGGGAGGGGTGACTTGCACATTGCATTTTGGGACTCAGCAGTGTTTTCAATTTACAAAATAGGACCTACACAAGTAAGAATGATAACACAGCGTTTCTAACTTAAGTACTACCCAAAAATACTTTTAACTATTTCAACACTCAGGATTCCCACTCAACTTCCACTTGAACCACAGAACACTCAATTCTCATTTGAATATTTAGAAGTTCTAGGCACGGCTGAACCTTCCCAATGCGTGTTGGTACGGAAGAGTGTAAAATTAGCAATGGTCATTTATATTTTGAATAATAATTACGGGACACCTGCGTCATGTTTGCTCAAAAACGGGACATTTAGGCGTCCCGTTTGAGAATCAGAAAAAAACGGGACAACGGTTGAAAATAAGGGACTGTCCCGGCTAAAACGGGACGTCTGGTCACCTTGTATTTACGAGAAAAATATAGTGTAAGCTATTAAAAAAATATGTTGTTTTGTTTAAGTGCTTTATTGTTAAATTTGTTCTACTGCATATTGTTTTGTATTAAGCGTTTTATATTTTATTGTGCCATATTCAATTGTTTCTTTCTTATGTACATGTCTTGCTTAAATACATATAATTGCCGTGTTTTGAGCACAGGTGGCTTTAGGGTCTGTCTGTTGTGGGGACGGACCTTCCGGAAGTCTGGAATAATTCTCAATCGAGTGGGGGGTCCGTGAGTTCTCCCGCAGGAAATTGTTTAAAATTGTTAATAAAAAGCTCTGCTTTCAATCCTTTTATATATAATTCTTTATAACACAACATAAGGGAATTTGTTTTATTCTTCTCAGAAAGTTGGGGACGGGGCAAAGTCTCTCCATGCCCCATCCCCGTAACTACGGAGAAACTCTTTCATGGTTCTGAGTCATTATGTAAATAGAAATGCAATCTTTTAGGCAACATCCCCTCATTGTATTTCAACATTTAGATAGACGGTATGTTGAGTCAAAATAGTAATAAAACATACAACCTCTGCTTTATTTCCACTTCGAACACTGATATAAATTACAAAAAAACTATACATTGAAATGACACAGGCAACTGCTTCATGATGCCAGTTGAAAGACAAGCCCAGGAGCGAATTTGGTGCGAATTAGGCCGAATTTTCATGCATGTGATAGAAGTGTGCTTTGCTTGCGATTTGGTAGCGTCTAAAGCCGACCATACACATTTTTGGTGATGAATTTTGACATTTTATAAAACAAAATTTTCCAGTCTTGACTTATATTTGTACAGATAAAAACTTCGTGACCTAAAAACTAAATTTCGTGACTTTTTCTTGACTTTCGTGACCGATTTCTGATTTCGTGACTTTTTCGTGACTTTCGTGACCGATAGACAACCTGTAATAATAATAATAATAATAATAATAATAATAATAATAATAATAATAATAATAATAATAATAATAATAATAATAATCCTGAATATGCCATCTCTACATAATGTAAAGATATCATAGTTTCTTAGTTTAAAATGCTTTCTTTAGTAATTATTTGAGCAACCATGTAAGAAGGAGTACGACGTTTTATTTTGCCCCTCTCATTTCATTACCCTTCCAACAGAAAGTAATTTCTGATAAGCAGAGCAGACAAAATGAATAAGAAATATATTTACAGCATCCTCTCCCCTTTCATGATTGGAATATCACGTAGCATTTTTTATTCTAACAAAGATGGCCCTGTGCGGTTAGGGGTAGGTAACTAAAGAAATACCTAATATATAGCGCCCCTTGATTGTAATATTACCTGCTTCTTTATTTGTACGAGGGAGCCCCTACACAATCAAGGGTGACAAAAAGAATAGGAAAAGTGTCTATTGATTCCAGTGGCGGATCCAGCACGAACTCCTGGGGGGGGAGAAGTGAAAGATTCTTTTGATGATGTGAAGCTGTCACAAATTACCACTTAACTAAACTAAACATAGTAGTGGGGTGAACCGGAACCCAGTCAGTTTAAATTGATGTAAAAGTTTAATTTTTGTCTTCATATTAAAGTTTTGGTTTCAAATGAGAATTTCAGTCCAAGTGGTCAATGATCAAATCTCGTGGGGCTCTTCAGTGCAGGCTAATACGGCCCCAGTATGAGAAAAGGCAAAAATATTAAAATGTTTATAATTTTCGAATTTTTCATCTATTTTAAAGAAATGTTTGGCTTCGTATTAAAGTGTTGGTTCCAAATGACAATTTCATTCCGAGTGGACAATGATCAAATCTCGGAGGGAGGGGGCTCTTCAGTATAGGGGGCTACAGCTCCCTTATGGGAAAACGCAAAAATATGAAAATGCTTATAACTTTAGAATTTTTCGTCTATTTTAAAGAAATTATTGGCTTCATATTAAAGTCTTAGCTTCAAATGACAATTTCAGTCCGTGTGGACAATGATCAAATCTCGGAGGGCTCTTCGGTGTAGTGGTTTCCGCTTCTTTATGGGACAAGATTCAAGTAGTTGATATTGCAAAAATTGTTTTGTATACATGAGTGGAAACTTGCACCATTTGGTTAATTTTACCTCTTATATTTTGCAGATTCAAATTCCAAGCAATAGTTACTTCGCAAAGCTAAAAGAAGGCACTTACAAGTTTCATTAAAATGAAATGTCTTTTATGAGAAGTTGTCATGGAGCAGACGAACGAACAGGCACCCAAACGTTGGTTGAGTCGGTCGGTTGAAACTCGTTAAGCTCGCTTCAATTATTATTATTATTATTATTATTATTATTATTAATAATAATAATAATAATAATAATAATAATAATAATAATAATAATAATAATAATAATAATAATAATAATAATAATAAAATAATAATAGAGCATTCGCCTTTGGTGCATGGGGTCCGTGGCTCGATTCCACTTCGCGCCAAGTGAAATTTGAGGTGGGCAAATACCGTGTGCATGGGTATGGGTTTTCTTGGGATTTTCAATTTTGCTCCCACTTTCTTCATTTCATTCATCATCATTCTCCTTTAGCGTAGGTGCATAATCGTGCAACGTTAAACTAGATATTCCATTTAATTTTAATTTCAATGATAATAATAAACAATTAATTCAACTGAAAGGACTGTAATTTATGTTGACGGCAATTATCATAAATATGCAACCATTATAAAAACAATGCTTTGAGTAGAAAGATAATCCTTTCCAAGTGTTCGCGAATGCGCATGATACGACATATCTCGAGAAAGAGACGAGACGCGCTTTGTGACATCCAAAATAAGACGTGACAAATGTTTTGGACACGAGATAACTTTTAAAATGTCTCGTCTTGTCTGGAATGTCTCGAAAACAAAAGTCTAAGTTTTAAAATTATTTTTCAAGATCTATTCTCTCAAAAGTAGCTCTTTGCCTTAAAATTAATAACGGCATTTGTGATTTAAAAAAGATAAACAATGCCTAAAGTTAATAGTTAACTTTTCGAAAAGAAGCTTCATTAAGGGTGAACCTGAAAGATGTCCACAAACTTCGGGAGATGATTCGTGACATCAAAAGGAGACAAATGGTCCTCTTGCAGTTTTCGAATTCAGCTTCGTTGTCGAGATACAGGGTTGCCAACTGGTCGTGTTTGAGAAACTCACTGGGAATAAATTCAACTCCAAGAATAAACTACTACTCATATATTTTTCAGGTCAATTGATTTATACCATGTTGCAAGGTTAAATATTTATTTATGAAGTGTGTACAAAATTTGTCAGTCTCTTTTCTGAGAAAATCGTCGAGAAAAAGTCACCTCCAAGAATAAACTACCCTTCGTAAATTTTTCTGAGAGAAATATCTGATACTGCAATATAGGGTTGTTAATAAAATTTGATTAATGAAAAATAAACAAAATTGTTAAAAAAACATTTTGGAGAAATAGCTTTTTCGATCTTCGGCTGTTAGTAAACCACACTTATTTTAGGCGGTAGGAAAAAATTGGAAAATCTCCTGTAAGAATACTATGTAAACCCTAAGTTTAAAATTTGGTGTAGATACGTTGAACGGTATGGCCTCTAGGCAAGTGCTAGGAAAAAAAGTGCACCGAACGGACGGACGGGAAGGACGGGTATCGAAAAATCACATTTTCGGTATGTAGACGCCATGAAGTATGTAAATTTGTTGAAATCTGAATTTGATATACTATTTTCACAATCACCATATTTTCTTCTCTCTTTTGTTGCTCGAAAAAGAAAAGCCTGAGTTTACCACAAAAAGCTAGGGAGTTTGCCAAAAAATATACAATTACAGGGCCTGCGCACTAAACTTTTTCAATTCAATTTCTTAACTGTGTTAGGCCGCAGTTGTTACTGGAGTGAGTATTTGGATAATACGAATAAAATTATCGTATTATTCAAATACATTGAATGTCAGATTATCGAATAAAAAACTTCGATTGAAGAAAATCCACACTACAAAACTAACTCACACTTTGAGCACATTTTCATTAGACATATAATAGCGCAATTAATACAATAATTGTTTATGAAATATAAAAAAAATCAAATTAGTCATTTTTGAGAAAGTCGTTCAAAAAGAACACGTCAGGAGCAACCTACCTCTTGTGAATTGATTCGAACAATGAGTTAAGATATACGTTCGGTTATTAATGAAATATTTATTTGGAAATTTGAACAAAATCGCCTGTCGTTCGAGAAAATTGTCGGGAAAAATCTTGACCCCCAAAATAAACTATCCGTCGTAATTGTTTTTCAAAAAAATGACTTACACTAAAATATAGGGTTATTAATGAAATACTTATTTATGAATTATCAATAAAATTGTCTGAGTAATTTTTGAGAAAATTGTAAGGGAAAAATAACTCCCCGAATAAACTATTTCTTGAGGATTCTTTCAGGGTAAGCGAGTTATTCCATATTATTAGTTTTTTAATGAAATATTTATTTCTGAGTACGAACAAAATTGCTTGACTCATTTTTGAGAAAACCATGGAGGAATAACACCTCCAAGAGTAAACTACCCCTTGCATAGCATATTTTTTTCAGGACAAACAAGTTTTGCCATATTATTCTGTTATTAACGAAATATTTAATTTTGAAATACGAATAAACTATTTTCAGTCGTTTCTGAGAAAATCGTCCAGACAACACACTCCACCAAGAATAAACTACTCCTCGCATTTTTTAGGACAAACGAGTTATACCATATTGTTAAGTTATTAATGAAATATTTATTTATGAAATATGAATGAAAACACTTGAGTCCATTTTGAGAAAATCACTGAGACAAAACTCATCCCCTTGTAGATTTTTATCAGATAAATGCCTTATACCACAAAATAGGGTTGCTAATTAAACATTGATTTATAAAAAAAGAAAGAAAACAAGATCGTTAGAGCAAGTTATGAGAACATATGTTTTTTTCTATTTTCATCGTACAGGAAACTACCCTTGTTTTGGGAGTAGGAGGGAAATAAAAAAACTATAGGAAATACTATGAAAATCTTAAACTAAAATTTGGTGCAGATAAGTTGAACGGTATGGCCTCTAGGCGAGTGCACAGAAAAGTGCAGCGAACGGACGGACGAACAGATGGACTTGTCTCGAAAAATATCTTTTTCGGTATTAGAGGCTTTAATACGTGTAAATTCGTTGAAATCTCAAATTTGATTTTTTTTCGATCACCATACTTTCTCTCCTCATTTGTCACTCAGAACTACAGACAAGAGACACCTACTTTTACACATAGACATTTATTGATTTAAAACTGTTTTAGTTTGTGTCATTTCACCGTCATTTCACTTCCAATTGAAAGGTTTTACCTTGACTAACGGCATACCAATGACGAGAGGGAAGTTTTCAGGAAGTAAATGCATTCAGAAGTCTAGACTGCATTACGCCTATCAGCCTGTTTTTACTTCTGCAATTGTTGACAGCTGTAATTTCGTCCAAACGCTACATGAAATAATTCTTGGTTGACGTCATTGTGTTACTATTTTAGTATTGTTCTCTTCAGACTTGGTTAAAGTTTTGTCTTAACGGTTATACATTTTTTCTTTCTTATTTTATCGTTACACATAAGAATAAAATATTGTGGTGAGTGGATAGATTCGGACCTACGAACATTGAGTTTTCATTCTTCCAACACTTTACCAATGGACCAAGCTTTGTCTTCACGTTTACGCACGGTTACAGGGTTTATTACGATTTAAATAAAATGGCTGGCTGTTAGTTTCCTGCTCACATATTTCAATTTTAAAAAAATCATTGCTTCGTAGATACGTAGAGCAATGTTTAGATACACATTTTAGGAGAGTGCATTTTGGTGTATATAATAATTTCATACCAGATAAATGCTGGATAAGTTTTGATCAAATGTTTCATATATAGTTCTTAATAATAGGCTTAGTGTTCGGGGTGAAGTTCCAAGGTTCAGCATTGACTAGCAGTTTTTGCTACTAATAACCCTTGTAACAATATTGGCAGTGGACAAAAGCTAGCCCATGTTGAAGCTTTTTGTTTCTAATTTAGTTATTTTACTTTATTATTTAACGAATATATTGAAAATTGTCAGCAGACAAGTATGCAGTAATTTATTTCGGGAGGGGTCCGACTTCAATATAAGCATAAATTATAATAACATTTTAAAAAATAATTCCAAAAATTAGGCTAAATTTACAGAAAAGTTGGGATTTCAGAGGGAATCCGGACCCCCTGGACCCACTCCTAAATACGTCCTTGTTTGTCAGTAACGTTTCCTGATTTTGAAACCCTCAAAATCTTCGGATATATAAAGGAAAACGAGGAGACGCGACAGTTTTATTGCACATGGTGGTATCCCACGTTCACAAGGACAAGAATTCCTTCCCATTGAGTCTCTGCCTTTGTGCTCTATCGAAAGGTTAGGTTTGTAAAATATTACTCCTACCAACAAGCGTGATTGGCAGATAGGAATAGACCCTACTGGACAGAACTCCACAGAAATACATGCTGAACTTACGTTTATAGCTACACTTTGGTGATTTGCCCTCAAGGTCAATCGAGTGGTAATTCAGTTTCGTCTCTGTTCTTAAGCCATGTTCGTATAACAGTTTTGATAATAAAAAGCATGCCTCGTAATATAACAGACTTCTTTCGTGTAAGAAATCGAAACTCAGTTGGTCAGAGCAACTAGTCTACGAATTAGGTTGTTAATTCGAGCCTAATACGAGTAGGGGTTTTTATTACTATTGTTTTTATCCTTTTTATGTGAGGAAAAATCAAATTGTGACATCGCGATATTAAATGTATTTGGTTAGGTAACTTTGACTTAGCTAAACTTTAATCAGTAACCGTCGAAATTATTTTACTAACCGAACAGTCACTAAACATTTCAAAAACGTCAAACCAGTGGCATAACATGAAGGTTAACCTCTCCTCCGCAATCCTTAGTTATGCGTCCGTACTTTCAGAGGCGTACCAACGCCCGGGCAACTGCCCGGGGCGCCAGGGAAAGAGGGGCGCCAAAACGAGCCTCAAAAAGTAAATTTTATAATGTGTTTTCTACTGACTTTTTGGTTTATATTCTTGTAAAGTAGTGGCAATTACATAATATTTTTCCATTTCACCATGGAGGAAGAGTTTCATAGTACTAAGGGGGCTGTATCGAAAAATGGAGAGATGGTATGTAGAATAAAGAGTGGCGGGGGAGTAAGTATTGTTTGTTTGCTTGAGTTTAGCGTTCCACGGCTATCCTTTAATGGCCGAAGGACATGTGAATATTAATTATAGTGGAATCCGAACCACTGTTATCGTTCAACAGTACTCTACCGGGAATTGGACCCGGTACCACAGAAGGCAGGCATGCTAGCAACTAGACCAAGCGGGGGGGCGAAGTTCGTATTGTTTATAGCGGGTCATATTCTTTGTGAAGTTTTCCTAGGTAATGAATGTCTTTTGGAAAAATGAGTTAAATATTAAAAACACTATGATAAAATGTAAAATATAGGCTAGTACTACGGGGAGGGCGCCAAAAAGTCACTTTGCCCGGGTGAAAATTTGGCCTCGTCCGCCTATGCGTACTTTCTGTATATTTTTTGGCCTTGCAGCTTGTGCGGTCCCCACGCCACAGGGTTACGGGGGCGCTATTTACGCCTACGCTTTGAACGTAATTCAATAACTGCTTAAGAAATTCTACCATCAGCGTGGAAACGGGAATATACAGTCCCATAGAACTTTCACTCAGAACGCCAGATGCAATTTTGCAGAATGGGCTCTGGCTAAGCAGAAGGAGGATCTGATGTTTCCTAAGTAAGTTCCTTTCAGAAAGTTTGCTATTTCTTTAACGGTGATGTAAATAAACATACTCATCGATATTAGTCCGACACGAAACCATCCTGGACAAATCCCTCTAGAACAATGATCGGCAAAAGTTTATTCTGCCTAATTTTATAAGCGACTCAAGGGTGAATCACTTGTTAACAAAAGTAATGCTGCGTATACACTGCCTTGTTTCTGACAAAATATAAAGTGCTTTGTAATCTTTAGACACTTTTCCTATTCTTTTTGTCACCCTTGGTTGTGTAGGGCGGCCTCGAACAAATAAAGAAGAGGTAATATTACAGTCAAGGGGCGCTATAAATATATTAGGTATTTCTATTGTAACCTAACCATAACGACCTAGGGTCGTCTTCGGTAGAATAAATATTCCATTCACGAAGGAGGAAAGGATACTCTAAATATATTTCTTATTCATTTTGTCTGCCCTGCTTGTCAGAAATTATATACTTTCTGTTGGGAGGGTGCTGAAAAGAGAGGAGGGAAATAAAACGTCGTGCCCTCTCATACATTTTAAATTTTGTTACGTGGTTGCTCAAATTATTACTTAAGAAAGCACTTTAAACTAAGATGTTTAAAGTTACTCAGGTATGTTGCAAAATGATACGATCTAAATATGTAACATAACTTTAGTAGGTGCACGTCACGGATGGAATACTTGATATGTAGAGATGCATAAAGAAGATATGTATACAGACCATGGATAGTTTACTCATTTCCACAGCTAGCCAAATTGAAAACAAAAAACAATCAAAGCAACGCGATAATGACTGTTGCAAAATGATACGAGCGCAATACAAAAGCTAGTTCTAATAGCCAATAAATGAGCCACTGCATAACACCAGCTTGAACACTCGATTAAACAGAATGTTTACCAGCGTTTGCAGCAGAGTCACATCAATTTGGTTCCATGCAGCGATGATGGCATCTGCAACTCACGAACATTGTTGTACTGGGTACCGATGGCAAACACTGAGAGAGACAATATTTCCAATAGATTTTCCATCGGGTTTTTGTCTGGGAAATTGAAAGGCCATCCAAGGACAATCACGTCTTTCTCCCGAAACCAATCCCTAGTAGTTCCAGCAATGTGGATAGTGGCATTATCCTGTTGGAAGATCCACTCGAAACCAGCAATTCGCGAGGCAAATGGGAACAAATTGTCCGCAAGTACTGTTTGGTACGTGGTTGATGCCATACGAGATATAGGAAATTCGTGGTTTGTTGTACCATAACAACCAAAGCCTCCCCACACACCATTACCGACTGTCCTCCTTCTGTCGCTTAGAAGAACATCTGATCCTACTTCCGAAGATAGTGTCAATAGTATCATCAGCCATCGGGACCATCCAAATTAAATTTATTTCCATCACTGAAGATGACACGACGTCAGTTCTGCTCTAAGGTCACATGTATTTTGGTCCAGATCACCCATCCCTCCTTGTGCTGCGCGGTGAGTCGTGGCTGACGCTTGCGCTTCTTATATCAGAGATGATTACAGCTTTTCACAGCTCTTGATAGGGTAGATTTATGTACACGAATGTTAGGGTTTCTTGCCAACTGTGTAAGGGATATTCCAGCACAACTTAGCTTTCGAACAACCTGTCTTTGTTGTTGTGGCGTTAGTTAACGCGGCCTTCCTGATGATTTCCTTACTCCATACCGCATCCCAAGTTTAAGAGAATTGTTCAGGACGTAGGCACTCTGCCCAATTCGACGTGCTATTTCATTAACAGATACACCTTCTTTATATGCCACTATTTGCCCCTTTTCGCACTCAGACAATACTTTGCCACGGACCAATATGCTTCTCTTACTCGCCACCTCATATAGACGTCCTTGCCGTAGTACACTTCTATCACTCGTCTTCTATACATTTCGTCTTCTCGTCTAGCGCTCTCTCTGTTCCGTAGTAGCGATCTATCTACATGTTATTACACTAAACATGTCATCGTTCGTATCATTTTGCAACACGTCTCTTGGGCTGATTTTTCATTTTTGTTTCGCCCTGTCCTCTATACGTGTCCATTTCTCCAGTACCTGTTTTCGTGTAACATAAATACAACACTGTGTCATACACCCTACCTTCCATTTTCCATTGCTTTTCCGATCACATAATATGACGATATCTGGTATCGTTCGTATCATTTTCCAACGCACCTTACATTATGTAAGGGTGGCATATTCAGGAATAATAATAATAATAATAATAATAATAATAATAATAATAATAAATATGAATGTCTTTGGAGAGCCGAAATTATGTGACACGAATCATTACATGTAGAGCTTTAAGATGAGTGGTCATAGGGGAGGAAAAAACAGGATTTTTCTCTGTCTGAATCTCTAACGTAAAGATTATGTGCTGAAAGTAAGAAGAATCATCATTCTACAAAAGGTTGCTTTTACGTAGAATATCAGTTACTTCAGTTCTCCTCCTTCGGGCTACTTACCTCATGTGGTAAATTCAAAACAATTTCAATTTAAAACAAATACATTGTAAAACTTTTCCGTAATTAAATATATATTGGGAAAATTAAACATTTAATAGTGAAATCTGTTATCAAAGTGTTCAAAAAAGTAGATAGAAGACTATTTAGTGAGAAACATTGTGAAACTTTATAAAATTCTCCAAATTAGAATTAAGATTTACTGGAAAACATTCGTTATGCACCAGTAAGTATGTAGTGAGCAGTGAGCACAGGGGAAATAATTACGAAACTGTTTGCAAACAAAAATTAGACACACTAATGCAAGTGCGACAACGACATTTTTCTTTTTTTGGTATCGTCATGAGTTTTACACCTATGTTACAATTTGATTCTTTCCCACATTAAAATAAAAAACCATAGTAATAAAAATGATAACGGTACTTCTATGGAGTTCGAACCCGCTACCCTCGGCATACAGATTCGTTGCTTTAACTAACTGAGCTATTTGTTTTCTTACGTGAATTGAATTTGTTCTATAGTAAAGAATATTTTCATTACGATTGTGCTAAGAATTCGTCTTTTTCCATAGGTAATTTCCACTATTTGCTCTATCTATACGTTAATACTTAGCATAGATTCATATATTTGGAGTTTGCTGATAATGCATATAATAAGACATATTAGAAATATTTCGTTAAAATTTTCGTTTGTAGATCTAATCCACGTTTCCCTCAATGACATAGATGTCGCTGCTTCGTGTTGAACTGCAGAATTCACTCGCGTTCTTGAAAATTTCCCACTTTAGCAGAGTTGGTAATTCTCGAGATTTCTGTCAATTTAATATTTTTTGCTTCTAATTTATTTATTTTAAGCTAATATCTAACACAAACATCAAAAACGGGTTTGTTATTATCCTGTCCTGCTGGGGAAACCTTCCGAAATTTCGAACATATAAAGAAAACGGAGATATTTTCAAAAAAACTTCAGAATAAAGAGACGCGTCATTTATTTCGCTCATAGTTGTACCTCTGTAAGTTTGGATGGTTCTTCTCGTTCCATTTTACGGGTAAAAATTGTCCACAAAATCGAATTTCGGAAACTTTTGAGCTATTTTTATCCTCTTTGAGAGGCTTTATTGCCATAGAGATTATAAGAGTGAGTATTGGGGTCCATTTCTTTTCATGACATCAGTACATTCACGCTCCCTTCTTAAAGTTTGCGAGACGTACATAGGACCACGTGTTAACTTTGGGAATTGTCAGAAAAAAATTGTCAGTGTTCTCTAGGACTCAAATATACACCATTATAAATTTGGGTGGCTCACATTGTTACCTTTAGTAGTAAGGGCCTGACTTGATCACGTTTTGGACTTTGACCCCGACATTTATGACGTCATAGGTCAAAGGTCAATGACCTTGGCCCGGGGTCAATGACCTACGGGTACTTAGAACCACCCCTCTAGATTTGGGCAGGGATACCTTGGCCCACCACTAAATTTTGGCAGGGGTACATAGGACCACCACCCTTAAATTTAGGAAATTGCCAAATCTAAAAATTTGGTATGGTAGCCTAGGACCATAGTATGTACCTCTATCAATACTGGGGTCTATGTTGTTCCCTTTCATGGGTAAAAAAATTGACAAAAATTTAAATCTCGTATGTTTTTGACCTAATTTATCCCCTTTGATGAGTGTTATTATCCTATATAGTTATAGGGGCGTATACAGGGGTTCTTAGCTTTTATAAGACATGAATATATTAATGCACTCCTTGAAAATTTTGGGAGGGGTATCTTGGCCCACCCCTTAAAGTTTGGAAATTGTCCAATTTAAACATATGGTATAATAGTATAGAACCCTAGTATGTATCACTATAAATTTGGGTGGTCCCCCTCGTTCCCTTTCATGGGTACAAAATTGCCAAATTTTAGTGCAACCACTTGTTTGGCTTTTGGTTCATTTTATCCCCTTGGATGAGGTCCTATTACCTTATATAGTTATATGGGTGTATACAGGTGTCCATTTCCTATCGTAAGACATAGGTACATTTGTACATCCCTTTAAAAATTTGGGAGGGGTACCTTGGCCCACCCCTTCAATTTTGGAAATTGCCCATTTTATACATTTGGTATAATAGTATAGGACCCTAATATAGATCACTATAAGTTTGGGTGGTCTACCTCGTTCCCTTTAGGGGTACTAAATTGCCAAATTTTAGTACAACCACGTGTTTGGTTTTGGCCCAATTTATCCCCTTGGATGAGGTCCTATTACCTTATATGGTTATATGATCATGTATAGGGGTCAATTCCCTATCATAAACCATAGGTACGTCGATGCACCCCTTTAAATTTTTGGGAGGGGTACCATGGCCAATCCCTTAAATTTTGGAAATTTCCCAATTTAAGCATTCGGTATTATAGTGCATGACCTCAACATGTATCATGACAAATTTGGGTGGTTCACCTTGTTCCCTTTCATGGGTAAAAAATTGCTAAAATATAAACATAAGCAATAATATGTTGTATCACGTGTTTGGTTTTTGGCCCAATTTATCCCGTTTGATGCGGTCTTATTACCTTGTATGGTTGCATGGTCATGTATATAGATTCATTTCCTATCATAAGACATGGGTACATTGATGCACTGTGAATGGGGGAAACGTATGTGATGCGCGAATGAAATATGTAAATAAACTAGTAGAATGACAATGCTGAAGGCAACATCACACACATGTAAACAAATGAAATTGATTAAATGGACCCTTCCTCACTCACAAGTTTAAGGCAAAAGAATTTAAATTCAGTCGGTAGAGCTAACTTTTTTAAAGAAACAAACATTTGGAAAAATTACTTTAGTCATGAGAATCTTGTTTTCAGGGTCCACGCAGTTTTAACGCGAGACCTGAGTTAGAAAATTACTCACAAAACACCTGAAATATGCCCAGCAGATTCATGGGATACTCCGAATCATGGCATCTGGCCTGAAAAGAAACATGTAACAGTAAATTTGTAACACATACCTTGTAGCTGCACTGAGGTGGATGAAAGGACACTCTCCAGATAGACTGCATGAATCCTTTTTAATAGGAATCCTGGATTCCGAAACTTGTACGATACACAAGATATATCACACGCAATAGTGAAGAATAAAAAAAATATTTTAGATCTTAAATTTGACCACTGTTATATATTTATTCCTGAGCTCAGATCTGGCCACTTTACTTTGAGTTCACCGTTCGTGCACGCGTTAACTTTATATTTTCACTTTTGTCTTCATTGTCGTCGTATCCCTATTGTTTTCTTTGATTCTTCGACCACTTCCGGTCCTGAAGAAGATTCCTGTGCATGTGCTGGGACTCTGCCGTAGCTCAGATGACTCTCTCACCTCCTGGAGCTCTGGATCACAGTTGAAAGCTGGTTCTCTCCATCTGGACCTCTCTTCTCACCTCCTCTTTTGGACTGCAGGGGAGGGTCGTCAACACCCTGGATTTGATGTCGGCCTATTTCACGGTCATCTGTGGATTGGAGCTTTGTGCTGCAGTACTTTGGTAGCACGAAAAAGTCTCGCTCTAGATAATCACACAATATATATATATATATACACACACACATATATATATATATATATATATATATATATATGTAGCACTGAACTGTTAATATTTACATCCTATTTCTCTATTTACAAATTGTGACGAAGCCGTTCTCTGATTCGCATTGTCTGTACAAAGCTATTCTAGCGCAGTCTTTGTACGCGATGAATATTATAAGAAACGATCAACTAACTTGTCACAGCTAAAATTCATAATGTATGTACAAAATACAAGACGTTCACTTTCACTGCCAGAAATTCATGTCACTGAAGCACTTAGTTTAGTGAACTGGTCACTCGTTCAAATAATTCAGGAGTGATTGATTAAATAAAACACGCTCATACTGAGCTTATCCACTATAAGAACACAGACCGGTTGCACTGTTCGGGCATCGAAATAGAGTAAGTTCGATGTACTATTGTCCCGCTAACAGGACACTGCCTATCAAAATAGTTCGGGTGTCGAACTCCTTCACGCACGACGTGAGTTCTACTGCAACTATAGAGTAACTGACCACGAGTCTCTTATCCCCGTTGTTTTTAACACAAACAGAAGTTCATTGTCTCTGAGGGACTCGTACTGGTTGGATCCACTTTCCAAAACCTGCAAAAATAGGGGTTTGGGATTTCCACCTTCTCAAGCACGCTGCTTGGTGACCTACTTTCTGATTCTTTATGCACTTTCACTTACTTTTTACAATATCTCTGCTCACTCGGTGCAAAGTATTTTAATTGACGATATTCATCGTAATGAGCATAAAACAGGCTTTAACATGATATATGTGACTATCACACTCACTCGATTTATGTTAGAAATTGTAATAAAAACACAAAAATTGTTGTAATTATGAGTTCAACTGCACTAGCATGATCGTTCCTGACCTTGACTGCCATCTGGTGACAGGTTACCAAACTCCCAACTGTATGACAATTTGAAGTAGCAGTGGTAAACACATTTGTTTCTCAAAAGTTTGATGACTTTTAAAATGTTTATCATTTCATTCATATTAAAATAAACAAATTATATACATTGAATACTATGTATGCAGCCTCTCAAGGGCTGTCATACCTTAAAACCTGATAAAAAAAAAAGGATTATTAATCTGGCGAGCACCCTTCTCTGCCCCCAGTATTGTCTGCGGAGATTTTTTTTAAAAAAAAAACCCTTTCGTATGTGTTCTGCACACATATAACTTCGCAGAACCATCAACCAATCTCCGGACCTACATTAATACAAGCCAATTTTCTTTCTTAACACATTTCAACGATCTAATATTAATATATCTGACGAAAACATCCAGAAAGTTTACATGTACACAACATAAATAAACTCTTCTAGCAGAAGCTGAAAACATCTATCGTGACATCTATCGTGATTATCAGGCAACCTGCCTCGACTGCCAGGGTGACTGCTCAAAATTTTGAATTTTCCGGGCTCACTGGCCAAGTTGAAATTCGTTAGAGTGAAGCCAAGCCAAAGCCATGTAGGGCGCTATAAAGGGGAGGAGTTTGAAAACTTCACGCTCTATTGTATCCGACTTTTCATATGGACACGCTAAAATTTCCTGAGTTGGAGAGACATTGTCTTCCTCGACTTTGCGTCTACTAGTGCACAGAGTGTCCTCCTCAGATTCAAAACACTACAACTGTTCGCCTATCTCTTCCCATATAATACTTGAGATCATCTCTGTTCATAAATTCAAAACTAGATAGCAACAGTGCGTAACTAAAAGCACGCAAGCTTGCACGCAAAAAGGCAGAGCGTCGACGTTTGCTTTCTTCTTGTTTTTTTTCCTGCTTCGCTGTCTCTGCGAAACTCAATTCTTAACGTAGTTTCAACTCCTTCAACTCCCCATATTCTGATATCATTTGGCTTTCAATTAATATATGGAGTCGTTCGTTGATTGCTAATGATGTACTGATGTCACATACATTATTAATGAAACACAAAGCTATATTTACATACAAAACTACCGTCATTAATTCAGCTTCTCTATAATTATGTATATCAAAATAAATCAAAAATTAAAATCGAAATTAATTAAATCATTAAATATTCATATATTCAAGGCAAAAATTTCATATGCAAATTATATATATTATAAACATTATTGTGCTTATCACAGCACCATTAGAAATTTGGGAGGGGTATCTTGGGTTATTCACTGAGTTTTAGAAATTGTTTAATATAAGCATTTGGTATCATAGTACAGGTCTTCAATATGTATCACTCTAAATTTGGATGGTCCACATCGTTCCCTTTCATGGGTAAAGAACTACGAAAAATCAAATTTCGGAGGTTATTGGACCCCTTTGATAAGGATTTAGCACGTTATATGGGTATGTGCAGACGTTTATTACTTTTATATGTTTATGTTCTCTTTTAAATTTGGGAATTATAAAATAACAAATTCGGTAAACGTTTTCTAGGACCCATTGTAAATGTTGGTGTTCCTCTTATTGCCAAATATTCAAATTTTTAAGTTTACTGACCTATTTTATTTTTTGATACGGCTATATAATTGAATGAGTACAGGATTTATTACTTTTCCATAAGGCACAGGTGTATTTATGTACCAATCTTAATTTTTGGGAGGGGTACATTTCTTATTGTTAAATTAATAATTGGTAATTGTTTTTAGAATTGGGTGGTATCTCTTTCTTTGGGTAAATCATTGTCAAATATGAGTATGGTCACGTGATCTGTTATTGACCTATGATGGTATTAGGTGTCCAGGACATTCTTACATTTAAACTTTGTAGGATAATTTGAGAATTGTCAAAATAAAATTACGTCATTGGTTTTGATTATTCCCGCCTATGGACAAAATATAAACATAAGCAACACGGTGTACCATGTGATTGACCTTGATGAGGTAGTGTACAGGGATTCATTTCCTTTTCAAAATTCGTTGAAGTTATCAAATAACACGTTTCTAGACAACAGTTGGTTCTGCTAAGATAAACAATTAACCTATTGAGACCTAACTACAACATGTAATTATATGATTAATTCTAAGACATAGGTACATCGAGAGAAGTATTCTTTAAATTTGGGAATTGTGATAAACAAAGTTTTAGTATGAGGTGCGAAATTTGAAACAATACTTAGTCTAAGATCATTGGTGTTGGTTGAATTAACCTTGAGTTTTCAGAAATCTGATAGGCACCTTATTGAATCTTATGACATAGACGAAAGGCAATACATGCTACAACACTTCGAAATTTAATCACAAGGCTATATAATCTGACACTGCCGAAGTTATTGTTGAAGCAATTTGGTTAGCTGATCACTATCTTTCATGCAATCTGATTGGTTGATCGCTATCTTTCGTGCAATCTGATTGGCTCATGATTTTCAAATATTTGCTGCATTCAGTTTTAAGTTTTGTTTAACATTTAAAAATCTTTGTTTTTACACTTTTGTTCAACATTTTGTACTCCCTGATAAATATGAATAAGACCGTTTATTTGTTAATCGAATAGTTAAAAGCGGATAATGTTTGACGGTTAACCGTGAAACGTGAAATTATTTTAGTTGAAATTTTTGGTTTGAAAATTTTCGTTTGAAACTTTTTGTTTCAAATTTTTGTTTTAAATTTTTGTTTCAGAATTTTGTTTGATTTTTGTTTCAAAATTTTGTTTGAAATTTTGGTTTAAAAATGTTTTTGAAAATTTTTCGTTTGAAATTTTTTTGCAAATTTTGTTTAAGAATTTTGGTTTCAAAATTTTTTGTTTGAACAATTTTTGTTTGAAATTATTTGTCTAAATTTTTTTCAAAACTTCGTTTGAAATTTTTTCGTTTCAAATTTTTTGTTTTAAATTTTTTCTTCAAAACTGAATTATTTTGAAATTTTAGTTTTAAAAATTTTTTGTTCGAATTTTGTTTGTTTAAAAATTTTTGTTTGGTCATTTTCGTTTCGAAATTTTTGTTTGATATTTTTGTTTGGAAAATTCTGGTTTCAAATTTTTAAGTTTGTACACTCATAGTAAAGAACAGGAACTGTTTAGAACAAAAAACCTTTGGCAACATTATTTATCAGGGTGTAATAGTACACGTCAGAACATGATAATGCAACGTCATCAGTTTTGCATCATCGTTCGAGATAACGTCATCATGGCTACTTGTGTACAGTTTTTAAACACACGTGATGTGATGAAATCATTTACCGATTTACAACAAAATGTACCTTATAGAATCTTAGGTAGCCAAATGATCCCTACAAAGTTTGGATTAAGAATCGTAGTGAAGCCTGAAAATAAGAATATAATTTTACCAGCAAGATATTTACTCATGGAAGCATCAAAACAAGAACTGTTACGTTTCTTAAATACTGGATCTGTATCTTTGTTACAAAAAATTCTTGGGTCGAAATCAGTTTGAATTTAGTACAGCCGGATCAGTGAATTTGGTTTCGTCAGCAATTGTCATGAAATCATGAATTCAAACGTAAGCACATTCCTTTCCAATGACGTCGGCAATAGCTTTATGAAACCATCAATGCAAACGTCAGCCCAAGAAATCATTCGAGCAACTGCGTTTCAGGAGGAAAGATGTGTAATTCTAACGATAAAGAAATCCTCTTCGCAAGCTAACATCCAATAAATATATTCCAAACAAAACATGTGATGACTGGTATCAGTTCTACAACATTTGAACCTGTGATTCGATTGGGCAAAGCAGAACAATTTGGTGTACTACTGACTTGTGAAGAATGGAAAATGTCATGTTCACGAACCGACCAAACGAATGATTATTTTCATGATGAGCTAAATGTGACCACAGTCAAATCATTAGGCTCAAATCATGAGGTGGTGCTACGTACAGTCCTCGAGAAGAAGATGGTTCTGTTACGTAAAAAGAGTACATTGCATGTCCCTCGCAACATGGTGTAACGCAAACGGAATGGAACAAATTCATCAATGTATTCCAGTGTGTAAATCATTAAGTGGGAGTCTGCAACAAAACAAGTATATTCTTGAAAAAGCACTATTTTGAGAAATGTGTCATGCATATTGTAGAACATGTATCTAGATGTGATGGTTGTCAACATCGTTCGTGGGTGAATACCTGTATTGATAGACAGTTTATTTGTGATCAAATGGACATTGAGTTTCCACCTATTGACTTTGCAATAGACCTTAAAAGACCAATTGGAATTAAAATTATATGCTAAAGACAAACTAGTGCAAGAAGTTCAAAATACATTGTATCGACAATATCCATTATCTGGTATGGATGTATGTGATTAACCAATGCAGTGTAATAAAATAATCCATTTCAATGAATTGTGTTTTTTCATTTCAAGTACAACAGCATGTTCTGACGTGTACTATTGCACCATGATAAACAATGTTGCCACAGTTTTTTGTTTTAAACAGTTCCGGTTCTTTTCTAATGTGTACAAACTTAACAATTTGAAACCAAAAGTTTCCAAACAAAAATTTCAAACAAAAATTTCGAAACAAAAATGTTCAAACAAAAATTTTTAAACAAAAAAATTCGAACAAAAATTTTTTCAACTAAAATTTAAAAACAAATAAAATTCAGTTTTGAAACGAAAAAATTTAAAACAAAATTTGAAACGAAAAAATTTCAAACAAAATTTTGAAAAAAATTTACAAACAAAAAATTTCAAACAAAAATTGTTCAAACAAAAAATTTTTAACAAAAATTCTGAAACCAAAAATTTTGAAAAAAAATTTACGAACAAAAATTTCAAACGAAAAATTTTCAAACAAAAATTTTCAAACCAAAATTTCAAACAAAATTCTGAAACAAAAATTAAAATAAAAATTTGAAACAAAAATTTTCAAACGTAGTTTCAAACGAATATTTTCAAACCAAAAATTTCAACTAAAATAATTTCCGTCAAACCGGAACCGTCCGGTTAACCGTCAAACATTATCCGCTTTTAACTATTCGATTAACAAATAAACGGTCTTATTCATATTTATCAGGGAGTACAAAATGTTGAACAAAAGTGTAAAAACAAAGATTTTTAAATGTTAAACAAAACTTAAAACTGAATGCAGCAAATATTTGAAAATCATGAGCCAATCAGATTGCACGAAAGATAGTGATCACCCAATCAGATTGCATGAAAGATAGTGATCAGCTAATCAAATTGCATCAATAATAATTTCGCCAGTGTCAGATTACATCACATTGTGATTAAATTTCGAAGTGTTGTAGCATGTATTGCCTTTCGTCTATAAGTCATAAGATTCAATAAGGTACCTATCAGATTTCTGAAAACTCAAGGTTAATTGAACCAACACCAATGATCTTAGACTAAGTATTGTTTCAAATTTCGCACCTCATACTAAAATTTTGTTTATCACAATTCCCAAATTTAAAGAATACTTCTCTCGATGTACCTGTCTTAGGATTAATCATATAATTACATGTTGTAGTTAGGTCTCAATAGGTTAATTGTTTATCTTAGCAGAACCAACTGTTGTCTAGAAACGTGTTATTTGATAACTTCAACGAATTTTGAAAAGGAAATGAATCCCTGTACACTACCTCATCAAAGTCAATCACATGGTACACCGTGTTGCTTACGTTTATATTTATTCCATAGGCGGGCATGATCAAAACCAATGACGTAATTTCATTTTGACAATTCTCAAATTATCCTACAAAGTTTAAATGTAAGAATGTCCTGGACACCTAATACCATCAAAGGTCAATAACAGATCACGTGACCACACTCATATTTGACAATGATTTACCCAAAGAAAGAGATACCACCCAATTCTAAGAACAATTACCAATTATTAATTTAACAATAAGAAATGTACCCCTCCCAAAAATTAAGATTGGTACATAAATACACCTGTGTCTTATGGAAAAGTAATAAATCCTGTACTCATTCAATTAAATAGCCGTATCAAAAAATAAAATAGGTCAATAAACTTAAAAATTTCAATATTTGGCAATAAGAAGAACACCAACATTTACAATTGGTCCTAGAAAACGTTTACCGAATTTGTTATTTTATAATTCCCAAATTTAAAAGGGAACATAAACATATAAAAGTAATAAATCTCTGCACATACCCATATAACGTGCTAAATCCTTATCAAAGGGGGTCAATAACCTCCGAAATTTGATTTTTCGTAGTTCTTTACCCATGAAATGGAACGATGTGGACCATCCAAATTTAGAGTGGTACATATTGAAGACCTGTACTATGATACCAAATGCTTATATTAAACAATTTCTAAAACTGAGTGAATAACCCAAGATACCCCTCTCAAATTTTTAAAGGGTGCATCAATGTACCCATGTCTTATGATAGGAAATGAACCTATATACATGATCATGTATCATATAAGGTAATAAGGACGCATCAAACGGGATAAATTGGGCCAAAAACCAAACACGTGATACAACATATTATTGCTTATGTTTATATTTTGGCATTTTTTTTACCCATGAAAGGGAACAAGGTGGACCACCCAAATTTATCATGATACATGTTGAGGTCATGCACTATAATACCGAATGCTTAAATTGGAAAATTTCCAAAATTTAAGGAATTGGCCATGGTACTCCTCCCAAAAATTTAAATGGGTGCATCGACGTACCTATGGTTTATGATAGGGAATTGACCCCTATACATGATCATATAACCATATAAGGTAATAGGACTTCATCCAAGGGGATAAATTGGGCCAAAACCAAACACGTGGTTGTACTAAAATTTGACAATTTTGTACTCCTAAAGGGAACGAGGTAGAACACCCAAACTTATAGTGATCTATATTAGGGTCCTATACTATTATACCAAATGTATAAAATGGGCAATTTCTAAAATTGAAGGGGTGGGCCAAGGTACCGCTCCCAAATTTTTAAAGGGATGCACAAATGTACCTATGTCTTACGATAGGAAATGGACACCTGTATACACCCATATAACTATATAAGGTAATAGGACCTCATCCAAGGGGATAAAATGAACCAAAAGCCAAACAAGTTGGTGTACTAAAATTTGGCAATTTTGTACCCATGAAAGGGAACGAGGGGGACCACCCAAATTTATAGTGGTACATACTAGGGTTCTATACTATTATACCATATGTTTAAATTGGACAATTTCCAAACTTTAAGGGGTGGGCCAAGATACCCCTCCCAAAATTTTCAAGGAGTGCATTAATATATTCATGTCTTATGAAAGCTAATGAACCCCTATATACGCCCCTATAACTATATAGGGTAATAACACCTCAACAAAGGGGATAAATTAGGTCAAAAACATACGAGATTTAAATTTTTGTCAATTTTTTTACCCATGAGAGGGAACAACATAGACCCCAGTATTGATAGAGGTACATACTATGGTCCTAGGCTACCATACCAAATTTTTAGATTTGGCAATTTTCAAATTTTAAGAGTGGTGGTCCTATGTACTCCTGCCAAAATTTAGGGGTGGGCCAAGGAACCCGGCCAAAATCTAGAGGTAATCTTTTGATGTGGAGAAAAGAAAAAAGGAAAAGAAGAAGGAAACTTTCCACCAACGGTGAATAGTACAAAAGAACTTGACACTATATTGTTATGTGTGCCTCTTGAACTTGAGCACTTTCTGTACTTTTGGTGGCATCTTTTAGTTTCCCTTTCTGTATATATGCACCTCTAAGGAGCACACAAGTGACAAAAAAAGTAACTCGACTAAAGCATATCTCTTTACAGTGTATTAAGTAGAAAGTTTATTAAATATGAAAGAAACTGGTTGCATAAAATATTAATAAACACATCAAGATATTTAGAATATTTAATGTATAGTAAATATTATACATTTTACACGCTTAATGATTGAAATTAAAATAAAGCATAATTTGGAAAACAATAAAGCATAATAAAACAAAAAATAAAGCATAATGTGAGTTGCTCTACTGATTAATATGTAACAAAAATTTCATATCTTGAAAATGAAATGAAATTTTTAAGTTTTACGTCCCACGGTTATGCCGGTTAAGCTAAAGGAGACGGTGATGATGAGATATGGATGAAATGGTGGAATGAAGAAAGTGGGAGGAAACGGGAGAACCCCGAGAAAACCCACGCACACGGTGTTTGTCCACCACAAAGTTCACTTGGAGGGACCAGGGTTTGAACCCGAGACCCCTAGCACCAGAGGTGAACGCTCTACCACTGAGCCACCGCGGCCCCGAATTTCATATCTTGTAGTTTAGTCACAACTCATAGTTAGTCTAAGGTCATTATATATTTGGGTCCTAGAGAACTTATCAAATTTTGTTTTCTAACAATTTCCGAATTTAAGGTAGGTCCTATATACCCCTTTCAAAATTTAAGATGGTAACATCAATATACTCATGCCTTATGAAAGGAAATGGACTCCTATATCCTACATATAGGAATTAAGTGGAACGTAAAACTGAAAGATTTCACTTCATTTTCAAAATAATAAAGCCTCATTAAAGGGGATAATTAGGTGAAAAACCTCTGAAATATATATTTTTCAGGTTACTTTTACCCATAAAACGGAAGACATGGATCACGTAAACTTACAGAGGTACCTACCTGGTCCTATATTACGGTAATTTCCAAAATTTAAGGGGTGCTTCTGGGTATCCCTGGCTAATTGACCTCGGGCCAGGGACCCTGCAACCTGAGTCAGCAGCCACTAGGGGCAAAATTGCGCTAACACAGTCCGATATTACTGTCACCATAATTTGTATTTTCCCAAAATTTCTCGTAGTTATATGATTAGTCCTGGACACATATACTAAGTCCCGTTCAACTAACGTAGATTCATTGTTTAACGCTAATAAAGATAGTGTACTCGCCTATTTACCGCTTTTATGTTTATGATGGTAATTTCCAGCTTCCAACTTGTGCCTTTTTCTTTTTGTCTACTGGATCGTTGGAATTGCACCATTTTGGGTAGTAAAATGCACCGAATGACGGATCTGCTTTTCTGAAATGAAATTTCTCACCTCTCCTACACAAGTGCCATTTCGCCTTCTCGTGGTGTTTCTGTCAACTCATACTGCAGACAGGGTATGAAAATCCTGTGGAAGAAAACACGTCAAAAGAAGTAGACCTGTCCTCTAAGGTGGGGGTTTGAACGATAGGCCAACAACATATCTTTGTGAAAAGAGTAATTTTCAGAAACCTAACAACAAGCCTCAGTTTTGGATAGAAAATAAGAAACAACAGACAATGCGACGTAAAAAGGAAAACGACTTTCGTTTGGCAACTTGGAACGTAAGATCAATGTTTCAAACTGGTAAAATGCATATCGCTGATCAAATGCAGAAATACTAGCAGTAAGGAGTTAAGATGGGTAGGGTACGGAAGAATCGATAAGTGAAATTGCACTATTGTTTACAGTGAGGGAGGGAAAAGAAGAACTAAGTCTACCGGATTTATAATTAGTAATAAATGTAGAAAGTCTTGTTAACGTTTACTCCAACAAACGAAAGGATGTGCAAAGTTAGATTGAAAGGAAAATTTCAGAATATATTGACAGTTTCAGCGTACCCTCCCACAGAAGACGACGATGAGAAAGAAAAAGATGAATTTTTACGACCAAATACGAACAGTCATAGAAGGAATTAGCAGACATGCCATTACAAGAATAGCAGGAGACTTCAAAGCAAAAATCGGAAAAGAACCGCAAGTAACTCATATCACTGGAAAAGCACTCACTTCATAATTCAATTATCGAGAATGGATGGAGACTCGTATAATCCTCCGAAAGAAACAAAATTAATATCCGTAGTACATTCTTCGAAAGAAATGATATATATGAAGGAACATGGAAATCGCTGGACAATAACACTGATAACCAAATTGATCATATAATAATAGAGCATAGAGAGGCAACTTCAAGAATTGACGCTTTGAGGGGTAAATTGTGACAGCGATCGTTATTTGGTGGAATCAATAATATGACAAAGATTAACCAACATAGCAATGATCAAAGGAAGAAAATGAAATGAAATGAAATCTGTGAGTTTTACGTCCCACGGTTATGCCGGTTAGGCTAAAGGAGACGGTGATGATGAGTAATGAATGAAATGGTGGAATGAAGAAAGTGGGAGGAAACGGGAGAACCCCGAGGAAACCCAC
The DNA here is from genome assembly GCF_964235325.1 of Thermobia domestica. Lineage (NCBI taxonomy): Eukaryota > Metazoa > Arthropoda > Insecta > Zygentoma > Lepismatidae > Thermobia > Thermobia domestica. The sequence goes on along the minus strand of NC_137462.1, from coordinate 56,431,753 downwards.
GCACACGGTGTTTGTCCACCACAAAGTTCACTTGGCGGGGGCTGGGATCGAACCCGGTACCCCAAGCACCAGAGGTGAACGCTCTACCACTGAGCCACCGCGGCCCCTAATCAAAGGAAGAAAGAACAAGTGTAACACTAATAAACTAATAGAAAATTACACTAGAGAAACATACGAGAAAACTACAAAAGAAAAAACTTAAAAACACTGAAAGTACAGCAAATATTGATGAAATATGGAGCAGAATGGAAACTGCGTTGTGGATGAAGCGAAAGAAATCCTCAGGGAAAAAGAACACGGAAAAAGAGAGAAGTGGTTCGATGAAGAATGTAAACAAGTCACAAAGAAAAAGAAAAGCTAGGCGGAAAATACTACAACGAGACACGAGAATGCGCTACCAGAAATATAGAGACGGAAAGAAGCAACAAACATACGCAGAAAAAGAGTAAAGAATGGATGAAGAATAAAGTAAGAGAAATAGAGGAGTGTGGATAGAAAAAACACACAAGGAGAATGTGTGCCTACAAAGCTATCAAGGAGGAAGCAAGCGGTTTTGCGGCAAGAATGCAAATGTGGAAAGACAAAAAGGGCACAATAATATAATTGAGAAAGAAATACACGGATAGATGGGACGGATGTTTTAGAAAACTTCTGTATGCGAAGGAGCAAAATGTCATAGGAAACGAAGAACTCAATGAAATCACCGACGACTAAAGAGTAATGATAAGGACGCCAACAAAGAGGCAATAGAGAAAGTCATCAATATGCTGAAGGAGAATAAATCGCCATGAAAAGACACAATAGTTAGTGAAATGATTAAGGTGGATCACCGCCTGTGAGTACATATTTTAGCTCATTCCCTTAACTACTCCTTAACTACTGGGCAATGAAACGTTATATATGATAAATATTGTACTCAGTAGCGTATCTTCAATGAATGGAAAATTTTATTCACTTATATATATGGGTAGGGTAGGGTACATATATGTGTGTGTGTGTGTGTGTGTGTGTTCAAGGTGAATGTTTTCATCTTTGTTGTTCATGATTTTACGCTTTTACAGTGAACTTTAAGAATTTACTACCTCAAACAACTAGGATACATTAATACAATTGATTTCTAATATAAGTAAGTAGTTATTTAATCACTGTGTTTAAAATACGTGTGGCTGGGTGATTTAAGTGGAAGCAGAGAAATACACTTTTACAGGTAAAGAAAACAACTTATAGGTTCATGCCTCCACTTAAAAGAGGATCTTTCTATTCTTGAGGGCAGCAGCAAACTTATCAACTTCTTCAAAATCTAACGATTTACCAATTACCTACTCATTATAAAGCAATCCTATGGTTTTCAACATATCATTCATTGAATTGCCTATATGTCTTAAATCTTTTCAAACATGAGAATGGCCTTTCACATGTAGCACTAGAAACTGATATAGTCACAGAGATAATATCTAGCTTGTAGGTTTCTAGGAATGCGATTTTGTAGACACAAATATCAATGAAATTTATTAAGGAATTGACTTTGGTTTTCTCTCGTCTTAATAAAACTTAATTGTTCTTGGGAGGATTTTGAGTTCACATTTGAATATTTCCAGATCATTTCCATAATACTGGGTCATAGGCTCCACAATGTAATTTAGACTCTTCACAGTTTGGATGTAGAGGTGATTAACCTAATGATTTTGCTACATGATCCAAAGCGTTTTTCCGTCTCAGTGATTGCCTTATCAATAGTAGGCAGAAAAATGTCTCTTACAAGGGACCATTCTTTTTTTTTGACAATTCGATTTCTGAAAATGCTTACTATCATCCGATGCAGCATCCAAAGAAACCGAGAAAAACAACATTTTAGCGGTAGACCATAAACAGGGCCGGAGATAAAGGATTTTAAAGTTCGAAAACAGGACGCAGAAAGTGCATATAAACATCATGTAATTTTGAAATAAGTGGAGGAATTGAGGGCAAATTTGAGGTGTGAGTATCGAGTGTGAAGCTCTTCGGAATAGGTATATGGTGCATCATGTCGGCCATCTTAAAATCGCCATATTGGAGTTATCGAAAATAAAGAAACGGGAAGGAAATCATGTGGCATATTAATTGAGGTTAGCTTGTTCTCAGAAATTCAAATATGAAGTTAGTTTTTACCAACCCTTTGTGTTGAGTAGTTACGAATGCTGGAAATTTTAAACAGGCGAAATTAATGGTAGTGTTCTGCTATTTCAGTCGATTCAACGTGAACCAAAAACATGATCAAAATCAGCTTGAGTTTATATCGATTTGTGAGTTAATTTGGGGCTTGCATTATTTCTACTCTAACCACTACCACCTGCAGAGTGAAGTATTTGTTCCTTCAAATCACTAAAACCCCTTCTAGATATAAAATTAACAGCCCGAACATGGGAAACCGAACTCGGCCGGTCATAAGAATGGCTTTCCCGAACAGGAACGGACGAGAATCTAACCCCGTCGGGTTATAAGAATGGCTTTCCCGAACAGGGACAAGCAAGTACTCAACCTAATACTGTTATAAGAACGGCTTCCCGAATAGAAACAGACGAGAATCGAACCCAGTCGGGTTATAACTCAAAATCAGCTTGAGTTTATATCGATTTGCGAGTTAATTTGGGGGCTTGCATGATTTCTACTCTAACCACTACCACCTGCAAAGTGAAGTATTTGTTCCTTCAAATCACTAAAACCCCTTCTAGATATAAAACTAACAGCAAGAACATGGGAAACCGAACTCGGCCGGTCATAAGAATGGCTTTCCCGAACAGAAACGGATGAGAACCGAACCCAATCAGGTTATAACTCACACCAAACTAAAAAAAAATCAACTTTGCTCTCAATTCCTCCACTTGTTTCAAAATTACCTGATGTTTATATGCACTTTCTGCGTCCTATTCCAACTTTGGACCCCTTTATCTCCAGTCTGCCGCTAAAACTTGTTTTCCTCGGTTTTTCTTGGGTGCTGTATCGGATGATAGCAAGCATTTTCAGAAATGGAATTATCAAAAAAAAAAAAAGAATGGTCCCTTGGTAGTATATTATCTTCAGAAAATTCGTTTTCTGCCTCCAATAAAGGAAGAGATTCATCCAAAATGAATTCGTGATATTTCGATGGCGAATGTCTAATTCATTTCCAGGACAAACTCCTATAGTCTATCTGTTTCCGGGTCTGGAATTTCAAAACCATTTTCTTTGCATATCTCCAAACATCCTTGATAAATTTGTTCGAATGTTGTTCGCTGAGAGTCATATTCTCCAGACCTCAATTTCGACAGCGGTTGAACTAATGAATCTACAAGAATCAAACCTCCCGACATCTCTGCATCTATTTGAGATAAGGCGAAGCTCAAAGTTATAACATGGCAGCAGTCATCTCAAATTTTACCAGCCCGAAAACATTCCCTCTGGTACAGATCACACTAATTTGCTGGACGAAATAATGGAAGTAAATAAATATCACAAGTTCCAGATTTGCTTTAATACCGTCATAAATTGTTTGGTACGGATAGGGACAAATTTTCTTAAGAGACAAACACCGCACGCAAATAGGAACTGTAACTCTAACAGGAAACTGATTTGCCGTCCCAGCATACTTTAAATTCTAAGATTTGCTCTTGAAGCTTAAGTTTCACTTTAAAGTAAACATCCAATAATTATCATGTATTCTTAATAATTCAGAAAAATATTCCGATTTCACGCTCTAAAAAAACGGTAGCCTAATCAGTGACGAAACTAGACACTTGGTGCCCAGGGCAAATTTGGGATTAGCAACCTCTTCATCTACATCTACACCAATAAACACAGGTTAGTTTGCTGGCGCCCGGGGCAACTGCTACACCAATAAACACGACAAGAAGTATTTCGATCGTCAGCCTAATAAGCAAATACTAAATACTGTGCTCTACAATTGAAATTGTATTTATATTAATTATAAAAAAATTATTAGGCTTACAATACAATCAAAATATGGATAACTTAAATTTTATATATACACGATAATTAAAAAATTAATTAAACAAAATATAAAGAAACTACAATTATTTGAAGAACTTTAATAATTGAGTCATACAAATACAGAGGATACACAAAAATAAGGAAACACATGGTACAAAAGAAGTAGCCACTTCAAACACGATTTGCGTCTGAGTGGTACGTGTCGCTGTGGTTAACGGTTCATCCTATGAGGTATACAAGCTGGCCGATCAAACAGATGGGTCAATTAGTTCAGCGAACGGTCCTTGCAGATTATCGTGAAACATGTCTGACAAGGGGACCTGACAGAGTTTCAAAGAGGGCAAATCGTGGGTGCGCGTATGATGGGAGCTTCAATGACGAAAGTAAGGGAAATGTTTGGTGTATCAAGAGGCACAGTCTCGAAGATCATTACTGCCTACGAGTGTTCCGGAAAACTGCATCAGCGAAGCACCAGCGTGGACGCAAGTGTGTTTAGCGTGACACAGACAGACGCACATTGGATAGGATTGTGATTAACCAGATGATCACCACTTCGCCAAAAGTCACAGGTGAGTTGAATACAGTGCTTACAAACTCTGTTAGCGTCAAAAGAGTCAGAAGACAGCTCCACAAGCAGGGTATTTATGGCAGATATGCATTTCAGAAACTACTAATGACTGTTGACCAAGCTGCTATACAGAGACAATGGTCCAACGCAAATACAAACTGATCAATGGTACAGTAGAAGAGTGTCATCTGGTCGGATGAGTCTTCCTTTACATTGCTTCCAACTGATGGCCGAGTTTACGTGTGGAGAACGCCAGCACAAGCTTACGATAGAGACTTCTGTTACCAAGAGTGAAGAATGGCTGTAGTTCAATGATGATTTGGACAGTCATATCCTGGTATTCTGCCGGTCCCATCATCATCCTGCATGGACATGTCACTGCCAAGGACTACGTAACCATTTTGGGTGACCAGCTGTATCCCATGGTACAAACTTTGTTCGCAGATGATAATGCCGCGTTTCAAGATGACGTAGGCCTTGTTCATTCAGCTCACATCGTCCAGGACTGGTTTGATGAACACTACAATGAGGTGTCACATCTCCCATGGCCTCCACAATCGCCAGACCTCAATATTATTGAGTCCTTCTGATTAGTTTTGGAGTCCACGATGCAAGACCGCTACTCAGCACCATCTTTCTACAATAACTTGCAGCTGTTTTGGCGGAAGAATGGCATGACCTTCCTTTGACAAACATACGCGACCTGTATTTCTCCATTTCCCGTCGACTGTAGGCCGTTCTGCGTGCCAAAGGTGGCGTGCGTGCCTACCCTCTATTAATAAAGGTAATGTGCAATTTTTGAGGTGTTTCCATGCGTTTGTCTATCCCTGTAGTTTATTGTTATAAGTACAGTGAAGGATTTACGTATAAGCTAAACAAGCTATAGCTTAGGGCCACACTCTTTTGCGGGGGGCCCTAACAATAAGGGAAAAACTAGATTTTCATGTCCAAAATATAAGATAAAATCTATAAATATCCAATAAATAAGATAAAATCTACATATAGCAGCACTGCTTCGTATTGTGTAAGTTCTATGATGTAAGTAATGGGTCCCCTTCCGCAAGCCTAATTTTTATAATACCTCTAGTTTCTTCATTTCTGTACATAGGACACCTACAATCATTTGGACACATAAAGGGCCCCATTATCTCCAATTGCTTAGGGCCCCACTAAACCTAAATCCAGCTCTGATTACGTACATCGAGAAAAGTGCTTATTAGTTTAACTACTTAAATTGTACTACAAAAGATGATTAGTGAAAACCCTACTACTGAAAAAATGTTTCATCTCTCTATAACATTAATTGAAAACTAAATATTACACGTTCCTACTGTAAATGTGTCAATAACTGTTAAAAATACAAATTCGAAAATAAATATTATATGATTCACTATATTCCAAACGTAACAAACGATTACAGAAGTGTTTAAGCTATTAAGATGTCTCTGCTACAGACGAATTCTTCTCACATAACTTCATGTGTGTTCGCAAATTCCACTTCTGAGCAAATCTCTTCCCACATAAATCACACACAAGTTTACGCACTCCTGCATGAAGTTTCAAATGCGTTCGCAGATTGTTGTGACGCGCAAATTTACGACCACAAATCTCACATACAAATGGTTGTTCACCTGTGTGAGTTGTCATGTGTAGTTTAAGTGTAAGCCTGTTGGCAAGCTTTGCACCACAGAGTTCGCATTGTTCTGATTCATTGTGACTCTTCATATGTGTTGTGAAACGTTGTTTACTCACCACTTTTCCACAAACTTTACAAGAAATGAAAGTTTGATTGTGATCTTTTTTATGCATATACAATTTTTTACTTGAAACAAACTTTCTATCACATTCAGAGCAACTATACTTTTCCTTCCCTTCATGTTCCTCCAAATGGGTTTTCAACCTGGCCTTGAATACCTTTTTATTACACAATTCACAGTTCACACTATTCTCGTCCTTTTTATGAACAAGACGAATATGCATATCTCGCTGTTTCATATCAAAAAATAATTTGTCACAAATTTCGCATGGGCAATCTTTGGAACGTGCATTTGAGTGTACTATTAAATGTCGTTGCATAAGATAAAATTGGCTGAAACTTTTGGGACACTGCGGACACTTATATTCCCCGACATTATGCTTCTTCAACATATGATCCCTACGATATTTAGCATACTTAAACTTCTCTCTACATATAGTACAAGTCTTGTCACATATTTCTGGGTTTGGACTTTTAATTCTGAAAGATAATAAGAAACACTAATGTATAATCATATTTATTACAATAGAGGGAGAAAGTATGCATAAAGCTATTCTATTATTTATTAAACGTAATACATTATTAGGAACTTGTTTCTTTGATAATTATACACTTCTTATTGGAAAGTTCGTTTTCAATACAAGATACACTTAACTGGTTCGTAACACAAACTGGAAAGCAATCCCACCAAACATGTATAAAATTGTTTTTTTTTTCTCACTTCTTCGCCGACATTTAACCTTCTCTTTGACTGCAAACTAATTTATATGGTTTATCTTATCGTGTTTTGTTCAATTTAGAATTAAGTTTGCTCTAGATAAATATAATAAGAAACACAAAGGTAACGAAAAAAGTTCTTATCGTTCTAGAGCAGCGATAAACAAAGAGCAATACAGTAGACGGCACGTACCTTTAGCTTTCGAAGTAGTCCCCATCAGCATCCAACACTTTTTACCAACGTTCCTACAGCTCCACAATACCCTGGTGATAAAACTTGGAGGTCGAGGATGAAGTCCAGAAGTGCGTTCCACAGGTCCACCTAGGTGATTGTTGAGATTTGAGAGGTAATTTATTGGTGGAAGTTCCGGTGAATATGAAGCATGACTATGTCTCCCAGTCAAGTTGTTGAAGGGTCTCCATGATCCTATTTGCCACATTTAGCTTGGCATTGTTATGCAGGAACCGCACACTCTTGTGATTCACACAATACCGGTCCCTTCTGTCTCAATGCGCGGTACACCCTTTTCAACTGCTGAAAGTAGAGGTCGGCAGTCTGGATGGTCTGACCAGATACAAGCTCGTAATTCACCACTTGCTGACAATTCCACCATACAGAAAGCTTAACCTTTCGTAGATGCAGCAGTGGTGTTGAGGTGTGACGAACATGGTCACATAGTGACTACAAATGTGTGGTACTCTTGGGAGTATAGAGGACTTAATTTTCGTCACCAATGAGCAAGTTATTAAAGATGGATGTGTTCACTGCCGAGTGAGCAAGGACAAATAGACTGTCACTCGTTCCTTTACGACTGCAGACAATGTGTGGGGGTACCCACTTGCTTAACTTACATGGCTTGCCTATCCCATGCAGGTGTAGTCTGACTCTTTCAGCAGAGACATGGAACCTTTCTGCAAGTTACCACACATTAGAAGACTATACTTTTCGATGGCTGCTATCAGCGCCTAGTCATCTAACACATGTGATCGTCCACTGCGAGGTTCATCCGAAAGGCTCAATCTCCCGAACGGAATTTCTGGAACCAATGCCTGGAGGTATGTTCGTTCACGGTAATCTTTCCAAATGTCTGGCATATGTGGCGACTTGATGCGAAAGCTGACAGACCTACCTTAATGTCATACAAGAAAAATACACGAACAAGCTCCTTCGATACCTCCACTTGTCTTCGACATTGGACGAACCATGACTTTTCTATATGTGCAATGTACCTGTATACCTGAAGGTCGATTATCACACCTACTCCCGATTCCTTGGTAAGCACGTGAGTCCTTTCGTTTCTTCTCTATGAGAGCATTATTAATGGGACGTCAAAAACGGTAAGAACTTTTTTGGTTACCTTGTACTATGGAACATCATAATATGGAAGAACTAGATAAAAGTACAAGAACGTGAGTTAACAAGAAAATTAAGATATATATTTGACAGTTGCATACATACTATGTTGGAAAGAAATTCGGTTTAAAACCTTTAGGCCAAAAGACACGAATCAAAGTCAATGATTATGAAATATATTTGTAAGAGTGAGAATGTGGCACGAAACAGGAAAAACCTCAACAAATTCCATGGTGGACAATGTGGTCCACCACGAAATCTGATGGTAAGGATCGAGCTAGGAAAAAACACCACTCTACCGCTGAGTCCACTCCCCACGCGCATGTCAATTAAACATTTCCATATCGACCCTGGTACTCGCCGGTCAAGAAAGTAGGTAGTCACTGGAGATGCCCTTGCAGTATACTCCTATACATTTTCCAGGGATACTTTTCTTTTTTACAGATGGAGGTTCGCCTCATTTCCTCATAACTCGTACACCAAGTACAGTATTTCGATAATGGAATATATTTACGTTTGTAAATATGTATACATGAATACTGCACACAATTACCACATCAACAGTGAGCAATGTAAACTTGTGTAACCTCTTTTTACGGGCACTCTCATTTACGAACAAATAGTCATGTTCCATCGGTGTCCAGTTTTGAGAGCTTTTACTGTATTTGTTAACTCTTACATATAGTTCTTATAAATTTGTATTTTTTTCAGTTTTTCTACTCTATTTTATTACTTTATCACTAAATAAATCATATAATAAGTTCTGGCAAGATTATTAAATGAAGATGAATTCTGCTTTGGTTATTCAATTATTAGAGCCTGTCTATTCCACCCTGTCGTTCTTTCAGAAAAAATGTTCCGGGGTCACACGTAGTATTCCGGGAGGGCACTTCCGGTACTATTTTATTTATTTTTATATTATAGACGTATTATTTTGGTCTCGTCCGGGGAGGCAGTGTCCCCCAAAAACACTGATTCCACCTGTGTCCTCGGAAACTATGTGAACTATACTTCGGCCCCACCCCCGCCGCCCTCTGGCGGATGAAACCCTCACTTTGCTTAGGGAAAAGAAGTGAATTACCTCAGCTGTGTTACCAATTTGTCATTCAGTCGCTTGGTCTTGACGAGTGAAGATGGTAGGCTACCTAGAGTGGCTAGTAAGACTGAGCGAGCACACCGAAGTCCGTGAAATAATTCATTGTGGCAACGCTTCCGCATTCAACAATTGAAAGATGTCGGCCGCAGCAACTTGTCTCTCCTCTTTCTAGGGAGGTACGGGAAATCACGTATCGACAGCAGCGCCAGCAAGGGCACAGTTCAAATAGAAAGGCTCTAGTAAGAAGAATGAGAAAGTCGAGTTAGATTTTTTTAGTAAACAAGTGATAGAGAAATTCATGAAGTACATACGCATGTGGCAATCGAGATGGCTGACACGTATGAGAGATCATATAATTATGACATTATAAACAGGGGTGGACTGCGACGAAAATTTCACTGTGGAATAATTCCACCAACCGGCACCTTTCAAAAAGAGTAGCCCTTATTTTTTATCCAATAATAATTTTTTTTATAATTTTATATTTTTAAATTGGTCCTTTATAAATGAAGGAATATATCTTCAACGTAATTCGCAAACTTCGCAAACTCCACTTTTTGGCGATTTTGAGATTTTTGTACTATCGGGTCAGAAAAAAAACTATATTTTTTAAGCCTTGAATATCATGATGCCACCTGTTTTCTAAAACTCGAAATAAGAGAATTATCAAACTTCGTATCTCCAATGACTTTATTTTGAATTAGCAATACTCGTAACTCCTAAAATAGCATACCTCGTAACTCCTACCACACTATTTGTATGTAGTAATCAAAGCTCGTAACTCCTCTTTTTCTTTTCAATACATACTGACCATATTTCTTGTTCCACGTGAAACAACAGGTTTAAACGGAAGATCTATTGTCATTCCTTGACCACAGCATTACGAAACATGACTCAGCTATTGTTTAAAGCTGTTCTAACAGGTAGAACAAGGAATACGGCCACTCATAAAATGCATAGCTGCTATCGCCTTCCAATAGTATAACCCCAGGACTTGGCAACCTTGATTACAACATTGTTTTTTTTCTGTTTACACAAGAATGTAGTGAGCCATTATTTTAAAGCGTTTACAGAAACTCTCTTGTAATTGATTCCATATTAAATTTTTCAAATTAGTGAAGTGAATAATAAGCAGAAGACATATTCCGCCTTATGCAGAGTCGTTTTGACGTACAACTAGTGTCATACTAAAGACTTAACTACTGCAGCAAACATGTTAGTCGAACTCTTTAGTATGGCACTAATCACACGTCAGAACGTCTCTGTATAAGGCCCCTAGTTTTCAAGTTGAATCTTCGTGTCTGTGTTTAATAATGTGGTGTAATAAACAAATACTTAGCATGACACTCCAAAATACTAAACAGTCAGATGAAGAATCGTATTTTGATACAATAATGAATGCTGAACTACTTAGTGTGTCCGAAAATGAAGAGACCACGTGTTCAATAGCAAGTGTGTGAGAGGAAAATGGGAAAGATATATCAGAGAATGTAAATGAACCAAAGGTTGTGAGTGATGAGAACCACAAAGTGGAACAATTGATATTAAGCAGTAGGCCAACAGATCAAGTATCAGACGAAGAAAGAAGGATATGCAGAATTGACGGAAAGGAAACAAACTCAACAAGAAGAAAGTGAAGGGTTAGAAATTGTGGAAGAAGAAAATACACAAACTCAACCAGAAGTTGTCATGCGAGTCAGAAATGAGAGGAAAAAACGACACAAAGTGGAATTTACTTGAAAGGTAAATTAACATAAAATATCAAGAGAGCAGGGAAGGTGCTACAAAGGGAAAAGACAATGAAATTATCATTGGAATTACAATGTAGATAGGAAAAGTAGAAATTTGAAGGTTCAATGCAAATGTTCCTATAGTGAGAATAAAGGCATGAAATGCTCATTATTTACAGAAAACGACAGAGAATTTTCAAGAAGTTTTGGTACATGAGTTGGAAGAAAAAGAAATCACATGTCGCTAATCTGAATGAGAAAGTACCAACTAAAAGACACAGGGATAGAAAAAATGAGCAAAGAGAAAGTTTTCAATATGTTATTTCCTCAGATTTCAAGGTGTGAAGGAGCAAGTACGCAAAACCATGTTTCTGAGTACGCTAGGACTGGGTGAGTGGTCAGCATTGAACTGGAAGAAGTGAGACAGAGAAACTGGAATTTCTGGAGCAGAAGTACGTGTCGAAAGTGAAAGTGATAATGAGAGAGAAGTAAGAAACAAAACAATGCGGATATTGGATAACCGAACTCAAAAGCAAAGGAAACAGTCACTTGTGGAAGTTTTTTCAGTCACTACCGACTATGGAGTCACACTATTGTAGGGGCTCTACAAAGAAAAAAACATCTGGAACCAACATGGAAACAGCAATTAGGCCTATATAACGTATATAAGAATAAAGGGTGTACTGTTAAAGGGGTAACTCCACTAAGTACTACAATTTTCCATCACAGTTTTGAAGATCAGAACCTGAGTTTGTTTCGACCAAAAAAGATCAATGCGATTTATGTGTAGGATATTTAACAGGAAGTATTGCTAAACAAATCTATCCAACACATTTCCAAAAGAAAACAGAGGCACGTGAAGAAATGAATGCGACAAGGAAATGGAATACCACGTGTATACAATGGACCTTCAGTGTGTCTTGCTCTGCAATAAATCCAATGTATCGACCTTGTATTTCAAGACCAAGCTGGCTCTACATAATTTTACGTTCTTCCATTTAAAATCTAGGGATGGCCGCATTACTTCACATGAGTTTGCGAATATTATTATGGATTTTGTCTTATCGCAGCTGCCATTACATAATTTAAACGACAAATTGATTTTGTTCAGTGATGGCTCTGGTTATCAAAATTGAAACGTCATTCTTTCTAATGCACTGCTTCAAGTATCCATTTTAAGGAATGTTGTCATCGAACAAAAATTTTTAGAAAAAGGACATACACAGATGGAAGTAGACTCAATGCACTCAATCATCGAACGGGTTCTGCAGTACAAAAAGATCAATGTTCCTGGTGATTATGTATCTGCATGTGAAAAAGCTCGAGTGAATCCAAGACCCTATTCAGTGAAATATTTGGAACACAATTTCTTCAAAAATTTTGAACAGATACAAACTTACCCCTGAAATAGACCGGGAAAGAAAGTAGGTGAGCCAACATTATCCGATTTGTGAGCGTTACGGCACTCTCCTAATAGAAATATTTACTATAAATTGGATTTTCATGAGAACTGGAAATTGTTACCCCAACGCATGTATGAGAAACATCCAAAAAGTTTCGAAGATTTGCTGCTACTTCACAAGAACAGACTCAACATTTAAAAATAAAATATGATCATCTTCAGTTTTGAAATTGACTATGCCGAAAGACTTCCACTATTTCCATGATAGTTTGCCTTACGAGAGCTGTCATGTAAGAACAAACATGATTCTAAGAAAATTCTTGGAAACAAACATTATTTTAATGTCCTCCCAATTCAGAAATTAGACATTACATTGTTCTTTTGTATTTTTTCAAATAATTATAATAATTCGAACTTATTTTTTTGATAATTTCATTTGAATCAATAAAACAATGAAAAACTAAAACCTCGTAACTCCTTGTAAAAGTTCCGGATTATGAGAAAGAAAAACTCGTAACTCCAATTAATGTCAATAAAAGGTACTTATATTGTTCTAAATGTTCATCAAGATAGAAGTTCCTAAAACTATGCAATAAAATGAACAGGATATCCAAAAAATAAATGACATATACTCGGAAATAATTCTTTAAACGTTTTTCGTCTCTCCTGTAAAATTTTCTATAAGTGAGTTACGAGGTTTGCGAATTAGGGTGACGATATGCTCTTGAAAATGAAACTATATTCAATTCGAGACAGGTCTATTTTGTGCTTAGTATTCTCAATGTTCCTTCAGCACACAATAGTATGGGTATTCTACTGTTTTAAGAGAAAGATTTTTTTGTATATTTAGTTTTTTTTATTTTCAACTTCATACAAAACAGAATTTTGAGAATTGGCTGGCTGTTATATATATTAGCAAGTTTTATAAAGTGGAGGACTATTTATTGCCTCAGGAAAGGAATACATTTTTGAAGTAGAAATTAAGAAATTAATTATTTTGACTGTTCAATAGGCCTACATTTTGAAAATGTTTTACAGATATAGCCTACATTTTTTGATTTGGTCATACTGTACTGTCTAAAAGTCATTTAGGTCTACCGGCCCGTTGAAATTGTAATGGACCAGCCCTTGTGGAAAGCTCCACAACTCCACTATGGCCAGTTCGCTCCTGATTGTAAATAATTATTTAAGTTCTGGGACTTCAGTATTTGCGACAATAATACAGTGGAAATTCTCGGACCACTTCCTTCCAGCATATCGAGCTCGTAATAGTTTTAGAATTTGTGTGTTACATAGAAAATCGCTGCGCTTACACAGTAAACAATAGTAGGGAGTTGAATAAGGTAGGAGCTGCGAACTGATATTCTGAAAATTACAGCTTGGTTTTAAAGTCACTGCCATCACTGACCCACTGTATAACTGACACGAAGGATCACTTTAGTGATCCAAGCCAATTGCGATCAAATTTTGCAAGTAGATAGTAGGCATGAAATAAGCGAATACGTGGTTTTAGTTTCTGTCAAAAAATTGATTATTAGATCAAAATCAAAGAGTAGATTGTGGTAACTAACACGAAAACCATATCACGGGGGCACGTGGGTTCAGTGATAGCGGGCTTATCTCTGGTGCGTGGGGATCCTGGTTCAATTCCCGGCTGTTAGTTTATGGTGGACAACATCGTGTCCGTGGTACTCCCATTTTCTTCCACATTTTCATTCCATCAGTTCTTCCATTATCGTTCAATTGCCTTAATCATTCGTCCCCCTTAGCCTAAAGAGCATAATCGCGGAACGTTAACCTGAAAGATTTCATTTCACGAACACCAAAACAACGAATGGTAAGGACAGAAGGGAGTGAAACTGCGGATACATAATACACGTAGTAGGAAGGAAGATGTAGAGAATAATAATATCATAACATTTGTAAGCAGAAAAGACATGAAGCCAGAAGAGAAGTACCATATATATACAAGGTGTTTCAAAACAATACCGACAACGTTTGAGAGGTGATTCCTGACACCAAGATAAGACAAAAAGTGTAGACCAACTTGTGTGCACAAATGCTTCCTTTCGGAGTTACTGAAAACATGAACTTTACAGACCCATAGTTCCAATACTATGGGACATACCGTAGTCGGGTCAAGACTTCACTTAGGAACTAGTATGTGACCTATCCAAATATACAAGTTTCAGAATTAGATTATATGCCAGTAGTCAAACTCCCTGTATAAAAATTATTGCGTGGGTACTACAGGATTCTGAAACATGTACTTTTGGATAGTCCATATATTAGTTCCTAAGTGAAGTCTCGAGTAATAAGTATTCTGCCTTTTGGCAGGTCCTGGGACTAATGAGGTTTTTCCATCTTAATTCTCAGTTTCGGCCTGGAAATGTTTCTTCCACATTTCTCGATTTTCAGTTTCCTGTTTTAACACCCAATATTCCATTTATCAAATCATCGATCACTTATGTCTTTCTTCCTCTTATTCGCTTTCCTTTCATCTTTCCTTCTATGGCGGTATGAAGAAGACAATTTCTTCGCAAGATGTATCCAATCTAATTGGCCTTTCTACGAAGGATGGTGGCTAGAAGCGTCCTCTTCTCTCCTATCTGCTTTAAATCATCTTCATTTGTTACTCTTTCTGTCTATTTTATCTCATCCATCTTCCTCCACACCACATTTAGAAGCTCTCTAAATATTTCTTCTCTAACTTCCGTAATGTCCAAGTCTCTGAAGCATAAAATCCAATACTCCATATATACCACTTTGACCAATTTCTTCCTTAGTCCAATATTAAGGCTGCTAGTTAAGTGACCTTTTCTTGTTGGATGTTTCTTTGAGTACAGCAATTCTCGACCCGATCTCTTTGATGCAGTACGCGTCTTTCGTCAAAATACTTCCCATATATTTGAAATAATATACCTCTTCAAGTAATGTTTGTTCTATTCTGACCCGTAAGGGCGCATTTCCACGGGACGGTCTCATGACTTTTGATTTTTTGATGTTGATTTCCATTCCATATAGTTTCCCAGTGTCAGCTAATTTGTCAATCACCTCCTGTAGTCCTTCTTCGGTTCTAGCTATAATAACAGTCTCACCTACATACCTGATCTTGTAAATGATCTGCCCTCCAATCTTGAAATTTCCAACTCCCATTAATGCTTCCTTTATTAAACATTCACCGTAAATATTAAGTAAGTGGAGGCGACATATTACATCCTTGTCTTACTCCTCTTCTAATCTCCAATCTATTGGTTTCTCCTTCAATCAAACGCAACTTGACTCGTCCTACGTACAGGTTACGAATAAGTCGTCGGTCTCTTCGGTTGACCACTTACTCCTCTTCTGATCTCCAATCTATTGGTTTCTCCTTCAATCAAACGCAACTTGACTCGCCCTACGTACAGGTTACGAATAAGTCGTCGGTCTCTCCGGTTGACCACAGTTTCTTTAAGTATTTGCGGAACTTTCGTCCAATTGACCCTGTCGAAAGCTTTTTGCCAGTCTATGAAGCACATACATACCTCTTCCTTTACGTCAAGAACTCGTTCTGAGATAATTATCATCAATCCAATGGCATCTCTGATGCTTTTTCCTTTCCGGAATACAAATTGATCTTCTTCCAACATCTCTTCTATCTTACGTTCCAGCCGTCTGTTCAGTATGCGCGCAATTATCTTTCCAGTATTGGAAATTAGGCTAATGGTTCTGTGATCACTGCACTTCTTTGTTTCCTTTTTGGGGGGTAATGCAATCATTGTAATATCAAGAAATCCCTTTGGCCATTCTCCACTCAGGTAGATCTTGTTAATAAGTGAAGTCAGTACTTCCACTGCATTGTCTCCTAATCCGTTGAGCAAATCTGTTAGTATGTTGTCGTCTCCAAGGAACTTCCTCCTTCGCATGTCCTTGATGGCTTGTACTATTTCACTTTTCAATATACTGGATTCTTATTCTTCATCATCCACCTCCTCCTCTGCTTAGATCGCAATATATTTATGGCGGTTCTTGTGGTCATGCAGATCTTTTATGTATTCCTCCCAAACTCTAAGAATTATTTGATGGTCATTGACTACACGTCCTTGTTATCTTCAATTCCAAATGTGCGTGTGAATTTTTTAGCTTTCCCTCCTAATTCCTGCCCTTTCTGATACATCAGATCATATTTGTCACGCCGTTGAAGTTAACTCTTCCATGTGCTTTTCTTTGGCTTTTTCCGTCTCTCTTCTCAATTTATTATTCAGCCTTCTGTACTCTTTGTTGGACGTGGTTTTCGCACTTCTCCGTCCGTCTATCTTCTTAAGCACGGCTTCAGGTGTCCATATTTTCCTCGGAGCTCTTTCCATCTTGCCAATGTTTTTGTTGAGTGTGTCAAGTAGAATCTGTGAATCTGTTTAACTTTTCCCCAACTATTTTCTATATTATCTATCATATCGCCAATTACAGATACTCAGAATTTTTCTTCCATCTCTTCTTTCACATCACTGTCCATACTTCTTAGTCGCTCTAAGTTCCATTTTCGATTACTCTCCCATTTTTCTTGATTGTCTTTAACCAGGTTTGCACTTCCGCAACTAGCAGGTTGTGATCCGAATCGATATATCCGCTCAAGGTTGTGCCTTCACGTCTCGTACACTATTCCTGAAACATTGCTTCACAAGAATGTAATCGATGTGGTAACGTTTCTTATCACCTGACTTTTCCATATGTACAGCTTGGTTTTTCTTTTCTTAAACTACGTGCTCGTCAGTAGCGTAACTAAAGGCTTGGGGGTCCTCCCGAAGATAGCGTGGTGTGGGGCCCCTTCTCTACATACCACTAAACGATCTGGGAGCCCCTGTTAGCTTGTTCCCCCGCAATGCGGGGTCTGGGGGCCCTTATTTACGTTCCTGGTGCTCGTCACCTGGCAACATCCGTAAAACATCTTACCGATAAACCCTTTAAAGAATATCGTAACTTCCACCAAGTTTCGGTTTCTGGAAGAATTCCGAGTACAAAAGTATGCTCTAGACAAACGAGTCCTCGCTATTCTACTGCTTAGCGGGTGTGTTTGTGATACACATGATCCTCGGTTCAATTCCTGGTGAAAGAGTACAAAAAATTCACAATCATTCACTTTCATTACTTATTCTCCTCCTTTAGTCTAAAAGGCATAACTGTGAGGCGTTAAATTAAAATATTCATTTTCATTTCATTTCCAAATATATGAAGACGGAATACGTTCAACTTCTTGAAGCGTAAATTAACTGTTGAACTAATATTAAAAGCTACTTGTTATCATTTATTACTATTATTATTATTATTATTATTATTATTATTATTATTATTATTATTATTATTATTATTATTATTATTATTATTTAGATGCACGAAGGAAAAGATAAAAGGTTCTTTCGGATAAGGGTACATATTTTGTTGTTATTTACAGGATTAGCTGGAGTTAATGGACTGTTGATAAAATAAACCCCATTTGTGAAGGTGTTATCTGTTTAGCTTTCTTCTTTCTTCTGATAACAGATTGCGTTGCAATAGACGGTGACTTCGTTGGGACGAGTAAAGGATATAATGGAGCTACATGACATGTTTCGTTGAATAGACAGATATTTTATTAGTGTTGGCGGGATGTTTGTCGGGGTGAGCACAGAATTATAAAGGTAACCAAGAAAGTTCTGTCGCTTTTTGTGGAGGTCTGTGTTCAATTGGCCCTCACACCGTGAGCTGAATGCGAATGGAGATAAGGCGAAGCTAGTTGTTGCTGTGAGTATATCCAACATACTACCGGGTTGTGGCAGTTCAATTATATCGTGAACTTGCATAATGACAGAGTAAACATGGGACCTCCACAGAGCACCATAAGGGCGTGTATGCTGTACGAGTTCAAACTGGGGTCAAACGCCGCTGCAGCTGGACGGAAGATATACCAGGCCTTTGTTGAGAGTGTCATGACCACGCGAACAGTGCAACGGTGGTTTAACAAGTTTAAAGACGCTGCCGAAACACTCGAAGATGCACCATATTCCGGAAGACCAACATATGTACAAATGAAAATTTTCGCGAGCAGACAACTGTGTTTCTTTGCTGTCTCGTCTGAGAAAGGAGCCATTTTTGGACAGAGTGTTGACATATGATCAGAAGTCGGTCCTGTATAAAGCTCCACGACGCCGTCATCATTGGTTAGCAACCCATGAACCGGTTCCAAAACAGCCGAAACCAGCACTGCACCAGAAGAAAGTCCTCCTGTGTTTGGTGGACTGCTAGCGGCATCGTGCATCGAGAACTGCTACCATCTGGTCAGAGCATCAATGCAATGTGTACTGTCAGCAGTTCGGCCGTGTTCAAGGAAAACTCACAACTCTGGAGCCAGCAGTTCTAAATCGCAAAGGGGTCCTCGTGTTGCAGAACAACACTAAGCTACATGTGGCTACGATGAAGCGGGACACCATTCTATCCGGAACACTATTGCATCCGGCATCCTCCCCGGACATTGCACCACCGGATTATCACCTGTTCCATTCCTTGGACAATCACCATAGAAGATGCCAGTTCAAATCCCTAGTAGAGGTGTAAAATGCACTTGATAGCTTCTTCGCTTCAGGACCTACTAAGTTCTATTGTGATGGAATCCATGGCCTTTCACAACGTTGGCAGAAACTCGTCGATGCTGTTGGGGAGTATGTTTGATCTTCCAGGTACGTCTTTGTAACGTTCCTCTTTGAGCGTTACATTTTCTCAAAGAGATTATTTGTGGAAATGTTTAATCAGCTCTTAGTAAATGTTATTTTCTTTTATATTCTCTCAATTCTCGACACTCATGAAGGATTCAAGATGGTCGACAATTGGACTAGTGTGTGTAGTCGTAGTATGCTACTTTCTTTTGTATGTCTATGGTTCGTGTCAAGCGGATATCTTTCAGCTTCTGAAGATAGCGCTGACTGTTTGAAATAATTTGAAATTTTGTGTTTCGTGTAAACAGAGGGATTATTATGAACGTACATTTATAAACGTTCATTTATATAATTTCTCTTTTTATTTAGTCATATATATATTATTATTAAAGTTGTTGTTTCGGCACCGCGCTCGGATGCGTAGTAAGGAGCGACCAATCAAAAAGCGAGCGGGCTGCGGAAGTGTGCTCCCCTTTGGCTCAGCTCTTTGTACTGAAACATGGCGGGAGTCGGAACGGAAGCGTAGTTTGGTGTCCTGTCTTTTGACTTGTTCATTGCGTGTTATGTAGTGAAATGATTGTTTCCCATCACGAACCTTTTAAATAGGAGGTGCTGTGACGAAATAGTGATGGTAGATTAGTGTGTGTGCAGTGAACTGCGATAAGTTACCTACGAACACTCAGCTCGTACTCATATGGGATATTACTAGGATAGTCTCAATGCTCGCTAATCGTTTGCTGCGACGTAAGAAGTTTAACAGTCCTTTTCCCAAGAACTGTCTCTGGGACCAAGTTCGATTGGTGTATGGCCTTTTCCTCTTGAAGTAGCGGATCTCCGTCCACTGCCTTTCCTCAATTTGGAACTCCGTCCTTTGTTACTTGCTGTCTGATTCCACCTGCATTTGTGGGACTCAAATGTATCCTTCAGTGAAGCTCCTTTGTGCGGTCGTTATTGTGAACGTGAGCGTTACAGAAACTTTGCAGTGAAATCTTGTCCATCTGGTGAGAGTAGTGGTGAAGTGTACTCGATTGCTATTAACCAAAAAGAGGTTACCATTTGGTCAATCTGCGCCCGAAGTTATGATTACGGCTACTGCATGGTGAGATGCCTAAGAAGTCGTTGGAGACCGGTTGCCACCCTAGGATGCTGCCCGGAATGGAGCCCTTTGAACTGGCTCGTGGTGTTAGTGCTGTCTACTTGTAAAGCGAAAAAGGTGGGGTGAGCTTTGGTCACCGTCCCAGGTAACTGTTTCATTATTTTCTATCTCACTCCATGGAAGGAGTACTGTCGTCCAGGAAACTGTGAAGAACTTTGTCCACCGTTCATATAATTCGTCCAGGTTGTCTCTGTTTACAATATCTAGTGCTATATTATTACCGTCGTGTGTTTGCTCTATTGTCTCAAATGGTCTATAAAGCAAATAATATACATACATTTACTAATCATTGGTTCCTCAGTGTATTTACATACTATATGTGTATCAATTTTATAATGTCTAAAATGTCGTCTAAAGTAAATCCTGTCCGTAACATGTCCGAGTAAGCGAAAGTGAGTCTCTATCCAGTAAGTCGAATCATACGCCGACGGGATAGTCTGACATCAACACCGTTTCTCTCTTGCTCTGAGTGGAATCATTTCCCCCAGTTGCGTAAATGTATAATGTATCACTCGCTACCATCTAGCTCATGTTCGTCTAGTAGCGGGCATTCAGTATTGGTCTATTTTTCAAGTACTACGCTAGATAAAGTAAAGATTGATTAGCGATGGCTAGTTCATGTCTGTCCAATAGCGGGCACTCCGTATTGTCTTATATATATATATACATATAGTTCATAATCCAAGTATTAAGTTGCCACACAACAATAATCTATGTAAATCCTCGAGTTGTCTTTGTGTTATATCTTGAGCTATAATGCCGTTCACTAATTCAGTAAGGCGTGTCGAAGACGGTGGGTATACGATAACACTCGCGCTTTGATGTGATTGTGTCAGGGGTAGAGTCTAATTTACTGCCTGGTCTTCTACTTCCTATAATGTTTCTGCAGTATGTATTGTCATTACCGCCGCTGTTAATTGTAAGTTATGTCGAGGGAAATGTCCTCTTAACAGTTTGTTGCGGAAGTAGTGGAAACGTTATGTGTCTAGGGAGGAAGGTTAATCGACACAGCCACATGTTTACTCCCTCTGCGATGAGATGTTTCGTGAACAGTAATGTAATTGGTAATTTCCTCTCTGTGAAGTAACCTGCCGAAGATTATGTCCTAATATTTAGTCGAGGAATGTAAACAACTCTCTTACTATTATTAAGGATACTGTTTAAATATTGTTGTTACTCATCTTTGAGTTTTGTGGCTAAGCGGTTAGCGTACGCGCCTTTGGCGTGGGAGACCCGGGTTCGATTCCCGGCGGGAGCTCATGTGGTTCGGATTCCACGTTAATCAGTAGGTCCACGTCTCATATAGCCTCGCTGCTGAACGGGACGCTAAACTAAAACAACTCAACTCAACTCATCTTTGAGTTGTGTTGGCGGGTTTTTTGGGAATCTTTTAAGATTGAATTCATATAAATTTTTTTTGACAATCGAGTTCAGCTGTCCATGATCGCTAAGGTTAATGATAATTCCAATATTATACGTTGTTTGCAAGAGAGTTAAATAAATATGATTGCAATATATGTGGTATTGTTCTGAAATGATTTTTTTTCTTTCCTTCCTCTTTCTCCGTACCGACGATGCCATTAGTGTGCAAGAGTCTGGAGTTAAATAGCGTTGTGCTTACTGGTCTATAATTATAGCGTAAGAAAGGAATAATATCGACGACCCAATTTTTTTTCTTTCTCCTTTCCCCTAACATCCGCTAAGAATACAATTTAGAGTAAATGTTACTTTTCAAGCTGGCTTCCCGTAGCCTAGGATTGTTTCGCCTCGAGTTGGCTACCCAGCCATAGAATCGAACTAGCGTAATTAGCGCTTTTCATCTTAAGTGACATATCGATATCCGAAAGTGGTGGGCGAAAAAGTGACAGAACTTTCTTGGTTACTTTTATAGTTCAGGTAAGTGGTTATTATATTTGAGAGACGGGAAGCCAGCAAACGTCCACCATTGGAACCGTCCTGGAAAGTGAATAAAAAATTGAGAAATTACACAGCGATAACTTTTTACTTACATTGCCAAATTCCTTTTATTTATAAGTTTAAAATAATAAAAAAGAAAAAAACATGAGCAATCACACAATAGAAAATCAAGAATATTAACACTGAACGAAATAAAGATATTCAAAAATGTGTCATATACCAACCAGTAAATTAATTGAACCGAAAAAATGACATGGTGAGGGTAAATCCTCATGTGTAGTTTTTGAGAAAATAATTTCCAAGTAAAACTAAAAATTGATACTAGACCATAATTAAGATTAAACTGATATTAAAGAATGCACGAATCAACTTTTCCATTTTGACACTAGCAAAAATAACAGTATGCAACATAGGTATTTTCTAAATATATAATACGTATTGTCGAAAGGTAAGACATGCAGTAATCGATAAATCACATCAGACTGAACAAAATTACATGCTCAACGGTAAACTCTGCTGCATAGTTCTCCAGAAAATGAAAGAAAATATGTGCTAAGATGTATGTGGTTCATTCACAGGTTAATAGTTTTTATTCTGCTGGAAGGATTTTTTCATTTCCATACTGTGTATTTATTTTTAAAATGCAGACTTAAGTATTAGATTCTCGTTTGACTTCTCCGAACGCTGAGATCTCTCTCGTGGCTATATATTTAGCATACCATTCTATGAGGTTCAGATTCTACGTTAAGCTTTATGTCCACCTCTCATATATCCTCACTGCTAAAAGGGACGCTAAATTCCAACTCCAGTCTCGATAACATTTCAATTGCAGAAGTGTTAACGTTGAGCATTTTAGAATGTTACTTTACATCAAACCAGTAATATCTTCGCTGCGAGTCTAAAGTGTACACCAATAAACGTTCACTTTTTCGTTTAATAATATATATTTTATCGGCTAACTGAGCAAAGAAAATTATGAGTCCAAGACGGTTAGTCGTTAAAAGGGCCGGCGCTAGCAGTTTTGCCGCCCTGGGCGGTACTTTCACATGCCGCACCTTTAAATCGCAAGCCTTATTTTGACAGAAGACGTTCAAGTGCCACGAAAAAGTAAGATGAAATGGAAAAGTAAACAGAAAATGATATATGTCTCTCGAACGCTTGCGTAATATTTAAACAACTCCATACGTGACAATATTCAACATGCTCGATTTCACTGTATATTTGTGATATACAGTAGCGCTTACAGAAAATGAAATTTTAAAAAATATACTTTGGTCATGACTAAGAATTTTGTTTTTTAACCTTATTTTATATCAAAAGGTGTTTTCAATAGAATATGGAGCATGAAGATAATATAGTGAATTAGGTATTACGGCAAAACTAAGTGATTAGGTTAAGCCTTATAATGTTCTAAAACACAATAGATACATAAATATAACATACCTTAATTGAAAGAAGCTTTTCGTACTTTGATATGAGCAAATTCCTTTATCACATTCGCGTAGTCAATGTTCCAGCCAATTCGAGTACTGTTGATATCATCGCTAGACTACTCAAGCGTGTTTCAGACATAGAAGAACGCAGATAGTTTTTAATAAGATTAAGTTTCGAAAAACTTCTTTCTTCACATGCCACTGTTACCGCTAAGTGCAGTACTGACATTGGGAGCAAAGTCATGTTCCTTAATTCATTTTAAAGTCTCTTTTGCTGAACTTTTAAGTTTAATTATAGAGGATAACACTTTCAGTTCCTCTTTCAAATTACTGGTATTAATATCTTTAGATTCTCCGTGTGTTAAAATGCTGGCAAGTTTAGTACACTTTTCAGACAAAAGTTCAGGTGGCATATCTTAAAGATTACTTATATCGTAAAGAAAATCGAAATACTCGCAGTAATGTTTAAGTTGCTCAAACCTTTCTCTTAAAGTTAATGCAATCACGTCTAAAACTTTTAAATAAAAATCGATCTTGTATCTTATTTGTGGATCTTCAATAGCTTCATCCCCTGTCTCGTACTGAAACTGTCTGTTCTTCTTCGACTTCGAATTTGCACTGTATTACCTATCCGTAGATCATCCATATCTAATGCTGATGCCAACTCCATCTCATCAACTAAGTCAGATTGAAACTTTGTACCATTTCTGCTCCTCTCAATGTACTCAGATGTATTTTCAAGAAACCCCACTGCAACCAACACATGAGAATCAATGCTTTGGAGACTTTCGCTTACTATGTTCATGTGGAGTAAGAAGTCATACCAGATAACGAGTGAGCAAAGGAAAGTCACACAGCTGGTTTGCTCTACACAGAGTATCGTGGACGACCATTCTATATGTTCTATTGTCGTTACTTATTTGAAGTAAGGTATCATAAACCTCCACTATTTGATATGTAAGTGACGTCAGAGCTTCAATTCGGCTCTCCAACCTTGTGGTGCTTAACGGTTTTGTTCTTTTAGTATGGCCCAACGTTGAACTGACGCAGGACAAAAGTCCGAAACTTTTTTTTTAACTATACAAAAAAGAAAAAATGAAACGGTGTGTTGAGATCTTGTGATTGCATCGTTAACGACAAGGTTAAGTGAATGACTACTACAAGGAACATAGAAGGCTCAGGAATTTATTTCTAAAATTCTCTTCTGAATTCCTGAATGTTTACCTTTCATATTGGAACCATTGTCATATCCTTGGCCTCTCACGTCTTCGATAGGAATACTCATTTCCTTTAGCTGTTCAATTATTACTTCTGTCAGTTCTAGACCAGTGGTGTCTGTTACCGGTACGAAACCAAGAAAATGTTCGCAAATTTTTATAAGGCATTTTCCATTACTGTATGTAATTTGTAGAAAACGAACTATTATTGTCATTTGCTCTGTACCAGAAACATCTGGCGTATAGTCTGGTATTATACTATAATATTTTGCAGCTCTCAACAAAGACATTTTACTTTTAATTTGTTCGCCAAAAATTTGAATAATTTCATTTTGGACATCTTTTCCTAAGTAATGGTGGTATTTATTTTGTCCTCCTTTGGTTCTTTTAATGTTCTAGACCATGACGTTGTCAAACTTGACAGAGTTCTACCAGTTTCAGAAAATTACCATTATTACTTGTGTAAAGTTTATCTGATGTTCCGCGTAATGGAGGAACATTGTTCACCTAAAATACTGTATTATCGCAACTAGTCGTTCTATTACGTTCTTCCAATGTTGTACTTCGGCATTTAACATTTTCTTATGTTCTGCGTCAATTATAAGACCACTTTTCAGTCTTGTTGAAAGCTCCATCCATTTTCTTTACAACTTAAGGTGAATAAGACACGTTGATAATCTTATCCACCCTAGCTGAAAATCTACGCCGATGCAAGAGAAATATTGAACGAGATACCTGTGTCTAGTAGTTTGATAATTGAAAATGAGGGGGATGTTCTGAATTTTCTGCGTGTGTGAATGCAGTAAGTTCAATTACATTTTCAAGTGAACATAATTATATTTTTCCATGTGGGCCTATTACGAAGCATTACACTTTAATAGTATTATTTTCTTTTTCAAATTTTGCCGCCCATTAGACTCGCCGCCCTGGGCTGTGGCACGGCACGACCCCCCCTCGCGCCGGCTCTGGTCGTTAGCGGGCAGTGAGGCGAGTTTCAAGCAAGAGAACTTTAGTAAGTTCAGGGCTGGAAAAACGCGCTTTTTAACTCATTAATATATATACAGGTCACCATAATTTTTACTTACGCATAATTCCTCGTAATTATATATTTCTTCTGGAAACATGCAGTACGTCACGTACAACTAATGTAATGTTCGTTGTTTAGCGTCCTATACTTAACAAAATACGGATTTGGATTTTCCACACGTTCAAATATGCCTGGACCAATGAACTTTCCGCTGAATGTTTTGGCGTGACCTTCTAACCTTATTTGTAGTGTCTAATATTCAAAGTTTTTCTCCTTCTTTAAAAGTAGGTTTCGTATGTCTCTTATCAAAAAATTTCGCTGCCGTTTATAAAGATTTTCTTCCGTTCTATCCATAATCTCTTGTAATTGCTGTAAACGAATGGCATTATCTTCATAATGGCACGCGGTATTTAAAATTGCATGATGAAGTAGCCTAGGTTTAAAACCATAAAGACATTCAAATGGCGAAACTTGAGAGGATAAATTCTTGGTGACGTTAAGCAAAAAAAAAAAAAAAAAAAAAACTATAGGTTGTAATATGTCAATCCAGTCTCCTAAATCTTTGTCACATAAAGCTGATTTCAATCGTTGTCCTATGTTCCCGATACTAGTTTCACACCATTACTATAATGCCCATTGTAACGTGAATTTTCGTTGGTCTCTAAGAAAAAAAATGTAAATGTTTTTTGGAGAGAAATTGTATTCCACCTTTTGTGACAGTAAATGCTCGCTTTGGTTATATGGTTCGCGTTTTTACCGCTAGGGTGAGCTGAGTCTAAGCCTTGACTGAGATGTCACTGTTTGACCTGATATCTGCTGCCTGAATTATAAACCTGGACTGGGCATTTACAAGTTAGTTATTGAAACAGAAAAAGAAAGAGGCACTTGTGCCTATTTTTGCTCCTTTTAGATTAT
The DNA here is from genome assembly GCF_964235325.1 of Thermobia domestica. NCBI lineage: Eukaryota > Metazoa > Arthropoda > Insecta > Zygentoma > Lepismatidae > Thermobia > Thermobia domestica. The sequence goes on along the minus strand of NC_137462.1, from coordinate 56,404,834 downwards.
GTTTAAATTGAGTTAAATTGAAAAAGTAAAAATGCAGTAACGTAAAATTAGGAATATTCACTATCGTAGGAGGCTTTTATTTCGGCTAAAGTATAGTAAATTCTAACCTTTTATTTTTCTCCTGTGATTAGTGGAAATTCGTGATTTTTTGCTTAAATCTTGGAATGGACATAAATATTTTTGGCGACTTCAATTAGAAATTTATTAGTACGACGTGATGGATGACATTTAAACAATTCATTATTTTTTTTGAAATGTATTTTCTGTCTTCATGTTTATTTGCTAAATTCCATTTAGTTCTTTCGATATAATCGTAATAATCAAAACGTGCAATTACTGCAAATTTAAAATTCTTGTCATATGATATAAAAATTTTTGCTCCTATATAGTCAGTTATATTGAGCTTTATCGTTCCTTGTTTGTTAGTTATTTGGGTTTTACATTAGAAATTTATATACAGAAATATATACATATTTATAGTTGTTTTTCAAAAGAAAATAATAAAGTCTAATAGCAGGTATTCATGGAGTCTCAATTGAATGAACCGAGGTCCCTATGTATGCGGTTAAATCACGCTACATAGAAATAATTATATTACCTGTTCCAATAACTCGGTTCTCTATAGGCCGAGAAGGCTCCATGACAGTAGAGTATATTGTAATGCCTTTGTATGAGGAAACGAATAGGCGTGTATTTTCTGCTTTTCAAAATTATTAAAAGTAAAAACCTTTTTGGAAGCGTTAAACATTCTAAATTATAATCCCTCATGGATCCGTTTGGCAATTTGAGTGATATTGATAGAGAAAGTTATACCTCATTTGGTACTGATTTAACATGGAGTGGCCACACTTTAGGCGATATTACAATGGATGAGAATGTAATTTCGCGTGTAGAGAGCTCAAGCCACGCTCACGTTTGTAGAAATAAAGGCCCTTGTCATAGAAATTTTCAAAATGTAACCATGGAACCTCTAGGATATGTTAATTTAATTGAAAATGTAGGGGAAAATAGAGGACCCACTAGTACAAGTTTGACGTTCGGTAAAAATACTATGCAAAATTTTAAATTTTTTTGGTTGAAAGTGATCAAACAACTTATGTTAAAACATTTTGTGGTAGAAATATTAGTAATGAACCTAATTGTGAACAAAGTAATAGTAACATGGTGGGTAGAACTTTACAATGTGGACCCATATGTGCACAGCCTAAACGAAACCAATCTTTGGGATACGGCTTAAAGTTTGATAAGTATCTATCAGAAACTGTGTATAAATCTGTTGAGAATCAACTGCATGATGTTCCATAAATGGACGGAAGTGATAGTTTGCTTTTCTGTCAGTTCTTATTAAAGGTGGAACTTTTGATATCTCGTGGAATTGCACCGAATGAAGTGATTTTGGTCTCGGTTTTGGGTAAACTAAAAGGTGTCCCGTATAGGGAGATGCAAGTACTGGTAAATGAAATCTTAGAATGGCGCCATATATCAGAAAGGTCACTTTAGTTATTTGTGTCTACTATAGCGCGTATGAAATTCACCCAGTTAAATTTGTACCGTATTATGAGGACTTCTGAACCATTTTATGACTTCGTTCAAAAAAAGGTTTGCATTTTGAACATTTTGAGTATTCCTATGTCTGAGGAAGAATTTTGTACACTCGTGTGCAATTTAGTTACAGCTGAAGTAAGAAATGTTCTAGTTTTGACGCAAATTCCCACCAGTAAACAACTTTTGTTAGGTTTTGCTCGTCCGTACGATTCAAACTTAAAGTATTCTAAGGATTTTCGTATAGTTTCCTATAACCAACCAGTGGGTATTTCTTATGGAAGTAATACTGTTTCTCGTCCGCAACCTAATTTTTTTTGTCAAAAACCTTCATTTTCTAAAGCAAAGATTTATAGTGGGTGCAATGCTAGTCATTGTTCTGTTACGTGTAATTATAATTCTAAACGAATTGAACACTGTGAAAAGAATGCAAATGGAACTTTATCCTCTGAAAACTTAAACTGTTCATCAAAATGTTGCAAAAATAGTAGTGTCAGTATGTCACAAAAATATCTTTTGCGTGATAGACAGCGGATCCTCAATCAATTTGGTTAGCCGAACATTTTTGAATAAACTTAAGGAAAAATATAATCCAAAATCGAAGTCTGTGAACATTTCAATTTCTGGAATTCCTGGAAGTAAGACAATTAAGGAATTAGTGCAAATAATATTTTTTGTGAAACGTAAGAAATATTTGGATTGGTTTGCAGTAGTGGAGCAAACCGAATTTAACCTATTAATCGGTACACCCTTCCTTCACGGACACCAAATTTATGTAGACTGCAAAGAAATTAGTACATTTTCCTCAAGAAAATATTACTGTAAATTTAACGTATAACTCCGAGAGATCTTGTGAGAACAACTTCTATGGCCCAGTTTTCAATTTCAGGGTTGCCCAGGAACGACCCTTGTCAACATGTTTAATTGGCACTGGTCTTCATGGGAGTCACAATCCTGAATCTCAAAATGTCTTTCGTCGAGGAAGAGAGTCTGGAGTGAGAGATGCGGATGCTGATGTTGGAGGAAATGGAGCTAATCTCAGGTCGTCGGCTGTTTTGTACGCGGAAGCTGGTCCCAGTGCTGTAGATCAGCAGGATGTTCCATCTACGTCTAGCCAAGCTGTGGGGAGTTTCCAACCAACAAGTTCTTCACCAGTTCAGATGGAGAATGAGGAAAAAGGTAAAGTTCATGTGTTAACAAATTTGTATTCACCAGAACTTGAAGATTATGTTAAAGATCTTATTTCTAGATATCCGGATCTTGTCACTGACAAAATCGTTACAATTAAAGATACTGAAATTGAAATTCACTTAGAAGATAAGAGTCCTTCGGTAACTCAACCGTATCCATTAGCTCAATATAAACTGCAAGAGCTTGAGAAATTCGTAGATAATTTGATAGATAGTGGTGTGGTTGAGGAAGTTGATAGTTCACCGTATGTCTCTCCTTGTTTTTGTTGTCAATAATGACAAATCTAAACAGCTCGTAATCAACTACTCGCAGATAAATTAAAAGGTGGTGGCTTCATAGTTTCTAAATCCTAATGTAGTAGAATCTATAGCTAATATAGGAGGTCAGAAAATTTATTCAAAAATTGATTCAAAACTTAGCTATTTTCAATTAAAATTAGCTAAAGAATCACAAAAGTATACTGTATTTGCAACTCCTACTAGGCTTTTAGTTTTCAAGAGCATGCAGATGGGTTTTTGTCAATCCGGGTTTGCGTTAGCTAGAGTACTTAATAAGATATTTAAAGATTTAATTTGTGAATATTTGGATCCATTTGTAGATGATATTTGTATTCATACGAACGATATTGAAACACATAAAGAAATTCTTGAAAAGGTTTTTGCTCGATTAAAGGACTGGGGAATAACTATCTCACCTAGGAAAACGTTTTTGTTCAAACGAAAAATAAAGTATCTAGGGTATGAATTTGATGATGGAAATATGAAAATAGATCCTGATAGAGTAGAAATAATAAAGAATTTACCCAAGCCTCGGAACAGAAGAGCATTGGCTAGGTTAATAGGTTTTGTTTCCTATTATTTGAAATTTATTCCGGGATATTTGGAATATTCGGCACCTTTATATAAATTAAAATCTGAAAAGGTCCCATTTCGGTGGGGGAGAGAAGAGGATGATTTATTGAATAAGATTAAAGAGGCTATTGTCGAACACATTGTTCTTAAAGTTCCAGACTTCAGAGCCTTTTGTGATTCATTGTGATAGTAGTTGTAAAAATTATAGTGCTATCTTGTCACAATATGATGATACAGGTAAACTTCGGCCCGTTTATTTTTTGTCTAAAGCAATTCCAGAGAGTGAATGGTCAAAAAACATATTTGCATTGGAGACTTGAGCCCTTTGTCTAGCACTTTCAAAATTTGATATGTATTTATTAAAAAAAATACTGTTTTCTCAGACAACTCCATCCTCACTTGGATATTGCGCAAACACAAGCGTCAGCGCAAATATGAGTATCTAATTGAACGTATAAGTAAGTACAAGTTTGAGGTAGTTTATCTGCGCTCACGCCGTAATCACCTCGCGGATTTTTTAAGACGTATTTATAAATATACAGAGTTTACTTCACCATTTGAAAATATTGATGAAACTGAGTAATTTGAAGGCAAAGAGGTAAATGTATCTTATTTTAATTTGTGGCAAGAGCCTTTGTTAAATGAACCGTTGCATAAGTATCAACGTGAAGATTCAGAATTAAAAGAAATTATTGAAACACTAGAAGGAGGTGAAACTGTGAGAAATTATTGTCTTAAAAATAATATTTTGTTAAAGCAAACAAAAGGTAGAGTTAATGGTGGTTTAAGAGTTGTGGTACCAAAATCTATGGTTAAAACAGTTATTAAATATCATCATGATGAAGTGGGGGGGAGGTCATAGTGGAATTTCACGTACGATAGCTAAGCTAGCATCAAAATTTACATGGAGAAATATGTTTGAGGAAATAAGAAACTATGTACGCGAATGCATTATCTGTCAGAAATCCAATGATAGAAATAGTCTTAAATACGGAGAATACTATTCGAGAAAAAATATATATCCTTGTCATACATATTACTTGGATACCTTAGGGCCTCTTCCTAGCAGCAAAGGATTTAAATATATCCTGGTATTAGTTGATGCTGCAAGTAGATTTGTAGTCATATAACCTTTAAGAACTTTAAGCTCACGCCTTATCTGTGATAAATTAGAGAAAATTTTCATGTCTTATGGGTTATGTAATAAGGTTGTCCATGATAAAGTATCATATTTTATGTCAAGTACCTTCAAGAACTTCCTTTTTAGTAGAGGCATTCAGAACGTTACAACCTCTAGTTATTCACCTAGCTCAAATTTGGTGAGAGACAGAATAAAGTTATTCATCCCATTTTAAGATCATATATTCATAACAACCAAATTAAATGGGTTGATTTCATTCGTCAAGCTCAGTATACAATGAACGTTAGTATAAATTCTGAAACTGGGAAGACTCCTAGCGAGGTTTACTTAAGAGAAAATGTTCAACCCAATGTATGTTATTTGGTTTTAGACCTAGGTATAGTCGCATCCTCTACGAATAAGGAAGAGGTTAGTAAAACTATCATGTCCAAAATAGAAAAGGCGTGGCTCAGAAAGGAAAAGTCGTACTTGTTCTCGTAAAAAGAATTATGAAAGCATCATTGGATAAGAAGTTCAACCCGAAGTTTGCCTTACAATATTCATGCCCGTTCCGTATTTTGAACTACCCTACTAAAAACACTGTCTGGTTGGAATCTGTGGAAGACGCAACCAAAAAGCTTAAGCGTTATGTTATGTATATAAAGAAGTTTTATCCTTCCAGGACTTCACATGATGCAGTTAATGAAAATTAAGGTTTAGAATGTAAAAGGAAAGATTTAGAGTCTTTATAGAGAACCTATGTAAATAGTGTAATTTTTTATGTATTTATATTAGATTTTTGGTCGGAATATTGTTTGTTTTATTGTGTATCCTGCAGGAATGTCATGTGTTCGAGGTATGTCATGTCCACAACGATTGTTATGTTGTTATTGTTGTCTGCTAGTCGGTTCAAGGAGCAAATGAAGAGATCAACCTTGAAGATCCCGTGGTAATGAGCTATGAAATATCTCAACTGAGAAGAATAAGTATGTATAAAACTAGTCCAGCCCTGGCGAAAAAATCAAGTAAGAGCTTTTATTCTTTTCTTAATCGAGTTACATTGAAAACATGAACTTTACAAAAAAAATCAACTCAAATTCACTATTTGAAGAACTTTATAAAATTTTATTTAATGCGGGAGGCACATTAATATGTAACGTGAATTTTCGTTGGTCTCTAAGAAAAAAATGTAAATGTTTTTTGGAGAGAAATTGTATTCCATCTTTTGTGACAGTAAATGCTCGCTTTGGTTATATGGTTCGCGTTTTTAACGCTAGGGTGAGCTGAGTCTAAGCCTTGACTGAGATATCACTGTTTGACCTGATATCTGCTGAGTTGTAAACCTGGTCGACTGGGCGTTTACAAGTTAGTTATTGGAACAGGTAAGAAAGAGGCACTTGTGCCTATTTTTGCTCCTTTTAGATTATGTTTAAATTGAGTTAAATTGAAAAAGTAAAAATGCAGTAATGTAAAATTAGGAATATTCACTATCGTAGGAGGCTTTTATTTCGGCTAAAGTATAGTAAATTCTAACCTATTATTTTTCTCCTGTGATTAGTGGAAATTCGTGATTTTTTCCTTAAATCTTGGAATGGACATAAATATTTTTGGCGACTTCAATTAGAAATTTATTAGTACGATGTGATGGATGACATTTAAACAATTCATTATTTTTTTTTGAAATGTATTTTCTGTCTTCATGTTTATTTGCTAAATTCCATTTAGTTCTTTCGATATAATCGTAATAATCAAAACGTGCAATTACTGCAAATTTAAAATTCTTGTCATATGATATAAAAATTTTTGCTCCTATATAGTCAGTTATATTGAGCTTTATCGTTCCTTGTTTGTTAGTTATTTGGGTTTTACATTAGAAATTTATATACAGAAATATATACATATTTATAGTTGTTTTTCAATTGACATTTTTGAAAAAAAAGAGAAAATAATAAAGTCTAATAGTAGGTATTGATGGAGTCTCAATTGAATGAACCGAGGTCCCTATGTATGCGGGTAAATCAGACCCGCATTTTACATCACACTACACCATGCACATTTACAAAACGCATGTTAGACCCAATCATAGCACATAATTCTTTAAATAGTCCACTAGTGAATGCACTGCCTTTGTCTAAGGCAATTTCATAGAAAATTCCCAACTTTAAAATTACTTTATGATAAAGAAATTAAGCCAAAGTACTTGCTGTAACATCAAGAAGGGTATGTATCCAGTACAACTGTCTACTACTACTACTAAATACTTACGACTCATCATATTATTGCGAGAATAATTCCCACCTAAATCTATGTGGATGCGATAGAAGGGGGAACTGAGGGATAAGTAAGGAATGTACCATACGGAGAACCAATTTTCGATTTCAATAGTTGACAGCTCGTACACTCGCGACACTTCTGATATATATATTTCTTCATGTTGGAAAAATACAGTTTTTACTAACATATAGGTTTTAGAATAACCAGAATGAGATTATCCCAACGCAGACGTATGACAAGCATTAAAAACTTTATAACGCAAGGAAGTAGGAACTGCAACTAACAATTTCATATCTTGAGAGGTTTTCTGTTTTCTATACAAAATTCCATCCTTAATAGTAAAATATAATGCTTGGCGTTCTATTTTAGGATTTCTATTTTCTTTCTTTTCCAATTAAGAAAAAGTATCTATAGGAAACGTATCTTTACGCTGTTCTGTTGCCAGATTTGGTTCATCTAAAATTAAAAATGAATTTCTGTTCTGAGTAAACAATATTTTCGGATCTTTTTCATTCTTTTTCTCATCTTCCAAATCTCTAGGAAGGGGAGTAGAAAAACGTGAAATCGGATCTGCCTCTATGTTACTGGAGCCACTAATGTGTGAAATAGTAAAATTATACGATTCAATTTCAATGAACCATCTGGTGTCACTCTACCATTACCCTCCTTCACATACACATATACACTGTCGGTTAAAGTACTGAACATAATACAGATATTATTAATGGTGAATAATGGAATAAAAGTAACTCGCTTCAGTTTTATTCATTTATTCCTGAGTGAAGTAGACCTTTTTTCTTCGTACACTACAGGATGCCCGAAAAGTAACTCCTTATTTTGAATTGTGAATTTCTATTGATGTTACGTGTAGATAGCAATGAAAGTTAAATTTATTATAGATTAAATTATGCCATTTTTGTCCTTTTTTTAAATCCTGCGAAGCTTTCGTTTCCCTTGAAGCCATAGAGATGCCAGGACTATTAAGCATTGAGCAGAGAACCAAAATTGCAGCATGATGAGAGATGTGGCAGTCTGAAATTCAGGTCCAACGATGGTAGACGGATCAACATGTGACGCATGCCGTTCTCGATGCAAAAGCGATTGAATACTGCCGCAGAAAATTAATGACTGCCGAAAGTGTCGTGAGCAGCAAAAGATCAGGTAGGCCCTCGACGTCGGAAGGTAGCCACAGTGAGAGAGATGTTCGGGCAAAGCCCTTCAAAATCAACAAGGCAGGGTGCAAGAGAGAATGGCATTACATCTTATTCTGTACGTGCAATTCTGTACAACTGATAAAATATTTATATATAATACGTGACAAGTAGACAAGAAGTAACTTAAACAGAGTATGAAAATCAAGTTATTCGAAGTGATCATGAGCGCCTGCATTCAATGTTCTAACCCTGTGCCCAGATAAGGTGTTACCTCTAAAGTATAGTATTCTGAGCGCGGTAATTGGACCTTCCTAAAGTGTTTACAGTTGAACGAAAGTGATGCAAAGTGGTACAACTGAAATAAATTTAACTATCACTGTTTATTTACAAAAAATCTGTTAACAAAGGAGACTGTGTTATGGTATTTATAAATAATACTATTAAATATTCAAAATATCATAGAACTAGAATTAAATAATCCTACTGGTTTTAAGCTTAAATATTTCATATGGTAAAGAAAATTATAATTTAATGTGTATTTATGAAACGCCAAGTGGGAATGAAGACTTCTTACAGTCTCTTGAGAATGAATTAGAAAATGTTAAAACAGACGCGTTGATAATTGGAGACTTTAAATTTTGACATTGTTATAAATACAGTATAATGAAAATATAGACCATTTCTTAAACATACTTCATGAAAAAGGATGTATTTCAGTATAATTATACAAGAATAACAGAAACTACCAAAACTTGGGTAGCTCATATCTTTCCTCGGTAAAAATATATTCAAGGTGTTACCGTAGGGATATTACATACGGCAATTAGAGATCAATATACTACAACTGCAAGTGCCGTATGTAAAAATACCAATTATATATAAATCAACAATAGACAATCATAAAAGCTATTAGATTACCAAAAACTAAGAAAAGAGGTATTAAAATGCAGTTGATTGAATGTACATCAAAGTTCTTATGTATACTTAGGAACATCAGCTTTTAGTACTTTTTTGTAACGTGGAAATAAAACATTAAAAAAAATTAAAAACCTACTCTAAAATTTCATAATTTAAAGCTATGGATAACTGATGCACTTTTTTATATTGCATATCCGAAGAGAAAAGTTAAGTAAACTCGCAATAAAATATAAAAATAAGGTAACTTTACTTATAAAAGCGGCAAAATGAGTATTATGAAAAACATTACTAAATGTACAAGCACAAGCACAAGTATATTATGGAATGTAACGCCAAATACAATTGAAAAATGAAAATGGAATAAAGGAGAAAACAGATAAGGGTAATATTAACTTCGAACAAAACATCATTATTAATAATTGACGCATTCAACAAATAATTCTGCAATATTGGTGAAAGTTTGGTAAAAGAAAAGTAAATTCAACCAAAATAAATCAAACTTTATGTAACACAACTAAAACATAGTACACCCATATATCAAAATAACAGCTAATATATTGAAAAATGCAAGAGAAAGAATAACTAAACCATTGCAGTATATATAGATATATATGAGTTTAGAAACAGGCACTTTCTTCGATCATTTGAAAATAACGCTAGTAAAACCATTACATAAGAAAAGGTCAAGAAAGTGTTTAAATAATTATAGGCCAATATCGCTACTAAGCAAAATTAGAGAAAATATTAGAAATTAGAAATAACGTTCCTGGAAAAAGATATCAAAAACGAATAGTTTCCTTCCATGAATTTAATCAGATGCTTATACCAAATCAGTTTGGTTTTAGAAAAGAGAGTAGTATATCTAATGCAATATACAGAGTGATTCAAAACAACACCGACAACGTTTGGGAGGTTATTCCTGACACGAAGATGAGACAAAAAGCATAGACAAACCTGGGTACAGAAATCCGTCATTTGGGAGTTACAGGTTGCCGAAAACATAAAAAAAAAATAATTTTAAAGGTCCATGGCTCCAATACTATGGGACCTACCGTGGTCGGGTCAAGATTTCACTTATGAACTAATATGTGTGCTATCCAAAAATTCATATTTCTAAATCCTGAGGTACTCACGCAACAATTTTTATAGAGTGAGTTTGTCTACGGGTATATAATTCGAAATACTCTATAAAAATTGTTGCGGAAGTACCGCAGGATTCTGAAACATGGATACTTGGATAGGGCACATACTAGTTCCTAAGTCAAGTCTTGACCCGACTACAGTAGGTCTCATAGTATTGGAAATGTGAATCTTTCAGTTCATTTTTTTATGTTTCCGACAGCCTATAACTTCGAAATGATGGATTTCTGCACCTAGGTTGGTTTATACTTTTTGCCTTATCTTGGTATCAGGAATCACCTCTCAAACGTTGTCGGTGTTGTTTTGAAACAGCCTGTATAAATTAACAGACAAAAATATCAAATTATATGGAACAAAATGGAAAAAGTAATAATATTTTTAGACAATATTTTGACCAAAGCATTCGACAAAATATTCTGTTAACTAAATTAGAACATTATGGAGTAAAAGGTGTAGTACTCTCATGGTTCACTAGTTACATAAGTAACATATTACAATCTGTCAAAATTGAAAATTTCACGAGTGAATTTGTAAAGTTAGCTATGAAGTACCACAAAGAATAAGACCAATTATGTTTATAATTTATCCAAATGATTTGTACAATTTAAAAGTCTATGGCAATACATAATTATTTGCGGATGATACCAGAACAACAAGTGCATGTAAAAACATGGGAAGACACTTATACAAAAGCGAAAGTAACTTTAAGTAAGGTAAAACAATGAACTGAACAAAATTCTTTAGTTCTAAATTTAACAAGAATAATTAGTCAACCGCAAAACTTATTTTTTCAAATGTTATAATTGTGTTAATGCTATACATTGTAACTGTAATCCAATTAAAGTTACCGTCAGAGTTATTTACGTGTAAAATTTAACGATCACTTAAATTGAACATCGAATATTCAACATGCACCTAAAACAAGAAGAAAACCATTGTGTAAATTTGCTCAACTAAGAGGCTGTTTAATATTAAATGTTTCGTAAATGGTTTATTACGCACTTATTCAGAATAATCTCAACAATTGTATGTTAAGTCGGGGAGCTGATTATGAAACGCATATGAAATCATTACAAATTCAGCAAAATAATATAATCTGAATTTGTTTAAATAAAAATGAAGAAAACAGATGGGAAGATCTATATAAAGAATTTCCAGTTGTAACCGTTTAAAAATTATGTATAAAAACTCAACTTGTATATGTAGAAAAAACATGGAATAGAATAAAGTAACACATGGGTATGAAAAGAGAAAAATAACTATTTTTTTTAAACAGGAAGAGTAAACAAATTAATATCACAAAACCAAACTTCTTTTTTTGGGGGGGGGGGGCTCAAAATCTTTATAATAATACTACAAACGATATTAAAGAAGAGAGAAATATGTATAGATTCAAAAAAAAAAAATAACTAATTGGTAATGGAAATAAAAAGGGGTTGAAAAGTACAATGTTTTAAGAAAATATTTGGCTAAAATATCATTCAAAGAAATATACTGCCAACCACTGAAGTGTTTTAGTTAGGAATAAATTCGACTAAAATATAATCTAAAAAAAATTAGTGTGGTGAAGCTCTCGCACAACTGAAAGTTTCTGTGCAGAACTACTTACCATTATTATAAATACGGGAAATTTGCATCATGAAATGTGTATGTTTATGTGTTACGTGTTAGTAAAAACAGGAGTAAATATATTAAAAATGTTAAAAGGAGAATCTCTACCAAGACCTGGAAAGTAACTTCCTGGATTACCGGAGGTCACTGGCCATACATTGGCAAGATGTTAATTAATAATCGTAACTAAAATAGAAAGATAAATGATTATTATGGTTGTGTGTGTTGCTAATATGTGTTCATTAGGGTGGATCGAAAAAATACTTTTTTTCGAAATCAATAATGGCTCTCACGGGAAAAGTTGCCCACCCATAACAATAGTTCACTGAATTTTTCAACTTTTTCGGACTATGTCTTCCGGTGCCGCAATCAGCCTAAAATTTTGGAAAAGTCAACACAGGCAACACACATTACACCGTATGCAGACAGTTTTTTTTTTATCTTCCAATACAGTTCGGAAGTAGTATATTTCTCTACGTGATCGTTCTTCAACTTTATGTGCTGTACTAACGTCACTAATATGTACAGTTCCTTGCTTCTTTTAACAATAAAATTGCATTTATTAACGTCGAAGCTGTGAAAAGAATAGGAACAATGAATGGAAGCCCGATTCTATTGTTGCGCGCATCAGCGCAAAGCGATACAGTTAGTGTTTGTTTCTGTTAGTGGGCGAGTGCATGTTGAATGAATGACATGGCCGAAAGGGGGTTGGGTTGCTGGGAGGGGCAGTGCTTTGCTTTAGTGCAGCGTCGCCTGCAATACGATTAACGTGTTGACTGTTGAGTGTTGACGGAGCAGGCTTTCTTTGAGGTTAAAAGTGTGTGATTCGCGTGTGCGCAGTTAGTATTCTATAATCCACTTTCTGGAGGCGAAACAAGCGGACTTGTCAACAATGGTTGCGGTGGGCTGCGATGGAACTGTAAACAACACCGGTAAACACATTGGTAACCTTGTCAGTATCGGAAAACGACTTCGAAGGGAAAGTCAGTGGCTAGTATGCCTTCTTCATTGAAACGAACTTCCACTGTTTCTTTCACTGCTTCCACGTCTGCCCCACTTGTTTCAACATTTGGATGGAGACACCACTGCTCCAAGGGCTTACTCAGGTCCAATAGAGCAAAAACTCAACTCGTGCGAGAGTAAGCCAATAAGATCTTACCAGGCAGTACCGCTTGATTGGCTGGACGATTATGACAAAGTGGAAGATGATCTTAGTATTGACCAAAATTACTTGAAACTGCAGAGCTGAGTCGACGGGAATTCGGTCACCAAGTATACATAACCTGAAGCCCGACCCCGTGAATCATTCCCGGTGGCTGACGACGGCATGCAGGTTTACGTAAGCGAAGAGTCACCTAGTCATTCTTTAGTTTGGCTTGTCAAATTCATTGTGAAGGTCTACACACCGATGTGGTACGCGATTCGACGACATCCTTCTTACAGTGACGGGGCGCGACACCTGTGGAAGATGGGCCAGCTTTCGTCAGCAATTTTATCGGATAACCTGAAGAAAATAGTCTTTTCGGTGCTCCAAACAAATGGATTTTTCGCACATCCTAAAAATATGATGCTGGCAATGATTACCGACTCTTCTCCAGTTATTCGAACTCTTGGATGGAAACGAATAAAAAAGGCCCGCGCCATGGCACCCAAGAAACCCATTCGACAGTTTGTCGTGCCTGACATTAACTTTGACACTGAAAACTATTATATGATAAGCTGGTCTTCCATCAAAGTCACCGAACCGCCCTTGACTAAAGCACCTACATCGCAAGAAGTAGAAGAAAACATCAAAAGTGCAGCAGTGCAGTTGATAACGGGATTTCCATGTCATACCCAGGCCGTGGAAAGGATGGTACAAGAAGTTACTGTAGCGTCCGAGAAGAAATTGAAGATTGATTTGAAGAAAGAGACGGCTTCATTCGAGCAAGACTTGTGTTCAGAGAAAATATTCCCACTTTTGAGTCGAAACAAGACTTCGTCATCTAAAGTTTAGGCTTTAACATGTCTATTGTCTACTGGGTGGAGGAGCTCGAGGTGCGGTCACCTTCTCGTGGTGAGCTCTGGTCATTTTAAGCCATTTTATGGTTAAAATAAGCAAAGAACTGCACATATTGGTGATGCCAGTACAGCACATAAAGTTAAAGAAGGATCATGTAGAGAAATATGCTACTTCCGAAACCGTATTGGAAGATAAAACAGACTGTCTATATACTTTGTAATGCGTGTTACCTATGTAGACTTTTCCAAAACTTTTGGCCGTTTGGGGCACCGGAACAAATCGTCCGTAAAATGTAAAAAAAAATTCAGTGAACTACTGTTATGGGTGGGCAATTTTTCCCGTGTGATCCGTTCTCGGTTTCGATTTTTTTTTCGATCCACCCTAGGTGTTTTGTATCCTAATGTTAAAACTGCGTACCTATAGGAGTATGTATAAAGGAAATTATTCCTATCAAGGCCTGGAAATGGGCCTCCCGAAATTCTGGAGGCATAACGGACAAAAATTGTGAGGTGTCTAATTTAAATCGTAAATCCAGAAAATTTATACGTAGACATTTACGTTCGTGTGTTTTCGTCAATATATTGTTAGGGTATGTTTATGTAAAAATAAATAAAAAAGCAAAATTGTCGTATACTTTAGATTCACACAAGATATTAGTCACTGGCTTGATGTAAACTGACATTCTGAAATGCTCAAAATTAACACTTCTGCAATCTTAATCTTGTCGAGAGAAGAAAACATTTTTCAAAACAACACCACTGCCAGTATTTAGTATATGATCTTTGTATCTACAGTCATAGGCAGACTGAAGTCTATAGAACATCATTTCGAGACCCAACAACACTCTCATCATGTATGTACGTATTAAGATTGTGCTATGCTGGCTGTGCTCTTATATAACATGTGCTCATACTGCATAATTTTAGAAGAATAATTAAAATTTAGGGAAAAATAGTAAAAGAAAAATCTTGGGCAGCTTAGCGTACGTCGACAAAAAATCCAGAGTTTAACTTAGATATTTCTGTAAAACATACGCAACAATCATGCAGATCAGTGTAATACAAAGTAGTTGAAAAATCAGAAAACAAACATTGCCAATGAAACATATTTATTATTAGGCTTATGGAGCCCCTTTCTCTTTTCGTACTGTTCTCCACTTCCATTACGCAACTGAAAAAAAAACTTTTCCATATATAATTCAACTTCGACCATAAATGTTGTAGCGTCATATATGGGGGGAATTTAACACATAACGTATGCAATAATTCACTTATATATTCACACTAATCAAAACTCTCCAATATGACGAATTCTGAGGTTACGCCCAGTACGCGGAATGTCTACTTCAGATATTTTAATTTGAACAATCATGTTTTCTATCAAGATGAAGAGAAATATCGTCAAGTATGAAATTTCTACAGAGGTATTGCTAGAAACTCGTTATTTACTAACAAATTGAAGCTTTTTTAATGAACTGTGTGAAGTTAAACCAGAAAAGTTACATGTCTAATGTTATAATGTATGAGATTAGTATGTTAAACTATTAAAAATTAGATGTAAACTTATTTTTCAGTTTCTCATTTCAGTGTTGTTAACTGCATCTTTTCTTTTTCATGCAGATAAATTCGAGTAGTAAAGATTCTGGATATTAAATCTGGAAAAAGAGTGCCCCTTAAAAGGTCCATTGAACAGAAAGAGTCTGTTGATCTGTCAAAACGTGTTATCTGTCAAAAAGGCATACCGGGAAAAGTTCCAACTACGTCTGAATGTAGGCGGAAACGAATCTTCGAGCAAGTGCCATACGATGTGATGCTGTTAGAAAACGATTGAAGACTCTTATAGAAAATCAATCTTTTGCGTACCATTCAAATAATGAATATTACGAGACATATACAATGAAGAAAACTCTTGACAAACTTAAAAGTACGTCTGAAGAAACTAGTGAAGATGATAAGGAATTAGAAAAGGGATACTTCATGAACAGAGAATGTCCAGTGCGACAATTCAAAGTAACTGCAAGTGAAGTGGATGCAGAGAGTCGAACTTGTGTTATTTGTAACCATGTCAGACATTCTGGTGTGAGACAAAAGTTCAGAATTTGTGAAAGTGATAGAGCGACTCGACTTCTAAATGCTACTACGCACTTCCAAGATGAGGTATTTACACGTGTTTGTGATTTACAAGGTCCTGCTGCTGTGTTTGGTGCCGATTTATATGATCACAAATTGTGTCTCGAGGCATACTTTGCTAAATATGAATGTCAATGCCGTGAGAATATGCCTAAGGTGGACAATATTAAAGTTTCAGCTTTCCAGATAGGGAATGACATGATTTCACCCTTACCTGAAAGCGTTTGAAGGATTTGCATTACCTGAACCCTTACCTGAAGGATTTACAGTAACATGTAAGCAAAATAAGAGATATAATTAACGACACTGCTAACGAAATTGTAATAAGCAACAAAGAAGTTAAAACATTTTTATAGCGACAATATGAACAAGCCATTAGATTTTCTAAACCTAAAGAAAGAAAAAGTCTTTGATGGTGTTTTCATGTAAAAGTAGTCCAGAAGAAATTGCAGACAAATCAAGAGCATACGATGGTGTAGAACAAGCAGCACAACTAGTTAAATCAGCTTTAAGAGATGTTGATTTCGGTTTGGCAGATAAATTTTGTAATGCTTCGCAACATAATATAGCATGGATAAGAACAAAGATAACAAGTGTTGTTCAAGTTATTTTTTTTTCTGAGTTATTTAGTACGAAACATCGTAAATGTTTCAAACAACGAAGATATATAAAAAGAATTTGAAGAAGGTAAACCACAAAATTATTCTGAAAAGGTGACAGGGAAAGGACTGAAAGCAATGTCATTATTCCAATTCTTTACTACAATGTTCACAAAGGGCAGAAGAAAACTCTTCTTCATTTAGTGAATGCTCATGCGATATATGAAAAATGTAATAGCAAACTACTTATTACATCTTTCAATAAGCTAGGTATATCTGTAAGCTACAATGATCTTATGAGAAATTGTAAAATGTTGGTTAAATATACCATTAGCTGAAGCAAGAGTAGTGTGCCACTACCTAGTAATCTAACAGGACATGAGTTTACTGTAGGCGCTTTCGAAAATGTTTATCGTAAGGAGGCTACTTTATCTGGATTACATGGAACACACGACATCGTCATGGTGTTCTTTCAAGATGCGTTAAGGATTCTTCCGACAAAGCCAAGTGTTTCATCCATGAATTTAGATAATAAAAGCAAGAGAATACCAATGCACCTACCATGCCAAGCCAAATCCTTAGAAATTACCACTATCGTGAAAAGGTATTACATCTCACAGAACCAAAGAAATTTCCATAAAACCTGCGAACATCATATGAAAAAAGCAACTTAGTAGCAAACAAAGAAAATTATCAGTTTGTACCAAGACTTGCCTCATGTGGAGGACATGTATGATTCTACTGTGCCTACATGGAAGTAGCAGGGGTCCCTCTATATCGAGCCGATTTAGGAAAATTTTTGTGACGTCATAGGTCATAGGTCAATGACCTTGGTCCGGGGTCAATGACCTAGGGGTACTTAGGACCACCTTCTCTAGATTTGGCAGGGGTACCTTTGCCCATCCCTAAATTTTGGCAGGGATACATAGGACCACCCCCTTAAATTTTGGAAATTGCCAAATCTAAAAATATGGTATGGCAGCTTAGGACCAGGGTATGTACTTCTATTAGTATTGGGGGTCCACCTTGTTCCCTTTCATGGGTAAAAAATTGCCAAAAAGTCAAATTTCGGAGGTTTTTGACCTAATTTATCCCCTTTGATGAGGTATTATTTCCCTATATGGTTACATGGGCGTATACAGGGATCCATTCCCTTTCATAAGATATGGGTATATTGATGCACCCTTTAAATTTTTGGGAGGGACACCTTAGCCCACCCCTTCAATTATGAAAATTGCCCAATTTAAATATTTGGTATCATAGTACTGGACCCTAACTAAATAACTCTATAGCCTATGGAACCCGAAGGTTCAATGCCGCGTTCACAAAAGCTCTCCACTGACTTCTATCCTTAGCTAACTGCATCCAGTTTCTACTTTGTATTCCAATTTCTGCGAGATCCATCTTAATATTGTCCTCCCATCTGCGCCTAGGCCTTCCTAATGGTCGTTTTCCGATTGGTCTTCCAGTCAAGACTTTGAAAGCGTTTCTACTTTCTTCCATTCTAGCTACATGACCCGCCCACCTAAGCCTCCTAGACTTCACGATCCTAACAATGTTGGGTAGACCATATAAATTATGTAGTTCCTCGTTATGAAGTTTCCGCCATTCCCCATTCCCGTTCCTCTTGGGTCCGAATATTCGTCTCAGGATCTTGTTCTCAAATACTTTCAGTCTATGTTCTTCGTTCTTCCCTCAGAGTAAGTGACCATGTTTCGCAGCCATACAGAACAACAGGCATAATTATCGTTTTGTATATTTTAAGCTTCAAATTCCTTGACAGAATTCGCGACGACAAGAGATTTTGAACCGAATAGTAACACGAATTCCCTGCTTTGAGTCGACATTTAATTTCTTTTGTGAATATGATTTTCCTCTGTTAATACTGATTCTAGATATTTGAAACTATCCACTTTATCAAAAGTATTATTTAATATTTTAACGCATCCTTAATTTGCTGTATTCCGGTCCCGACGCACTTCCATGTATTTAGTTTTCTCTGCATTGACTTCTAAACCCATGTCCCTGCAAGCATTTAATAAGATCTCTGCACCCTAATATGTATTATAATAAATTTGGGTGGCCCACCTCATTCCCTTTTAGGGGTACAAAATTGCCAAAATATAAACGTAAGCAATACGTTATACCACGTGTTTGGTTTTTTACTTAATTTATCCCCTTGGATGAGGTCCTATTACCTTATATGGTTATACAGTCATGTATAAGGGTCCATTCCCTATCATAAGACATAGGTACATTTGTGCACCCCTTTAAATTTTTGGGAGGGGTACCTTGGTCCACCCCTTTAATTTTGGAAATTGCTCATTTTAAACATTTGATGTTATAGTATAGGACCCTAATATAGATCACTATAAATTTGGGTGGTCCACCTCGTTCGCTTTTAGGGGTACAAAATTGCCAAAATATAAACGTAAGCAATACGTAGTACCACTTGTTTGGTTTTTGACCTAATTTATCCCCTTGGAAGAGGTCCTATTACCTTATATGGTTATATGGTCATGTATAGGGGTCCATTCTCTATCATAAGAAATAGGTACATTTGTGCACCCCTTTAAATTTTTGGGAGGGGTACCATGACCAACCCCTTAAGTTTTGGAAATTTTCCAATTTAAGCATTCGGTATCATAGTACATGACCTCAACATGTATCATGATAAATTTTGGTGGGCCACCTTGTTCCCTTTCATGGGTAAAAAATTGCCAAAATATAAACATAAGCAATATGTTGTACCACGTGTTTGGTTTTTGGCCCAATTTATCCCCTTTGATGAGGTCTTATTACCTTATATGGTTATATGGTCATGTATATGGGTTCATTTCCTATCATAAGACATGGGTACATTGATGCACCCTTTATAAATTTGGGAGGGGTATCTTGGCTCATCCACTCGGTTTTAGAAATTGTTTAATATAAGCATTTGATATCATAGTACAGGACTTCAATATGTACCACTATAAATTTGGATGGTCCACCTCGTTCCCTTTCATGGGTGAAAAACTACCAAAAATCAAATTTCGGGGGTTATTGACTCCCTTTGATAAGGATTTAGCACGCTATATGGGTATGTGCAGAGGTTTATTACCTTTATATGTTTATGTTCCCTTTTAAATTTGGGAATTATCAAATAAGTTGGTGTCCCTCTTATAGACAAATATTCAAATTTTAAAGGTTATTGACCTATTTTGTCTTTCTTGATACGGCTTTATTATTGAATGAGTACAGATTTATTACTTTTTTCGTAAGACACAGGTGATTTGTGTACCAATCTTAAATTCTGGGAGGGATACATTTCTTATTGTCATATCAATAATTGGTAATTGTTCTTAAAATTGGATGGTATCTCATTCATTGGGTAAATCATTGTAGATATGAGTATGATCACGTGATCAGTTAATGACCTATGATGGGATTAGGAGTCCAGGACATTGGTACATTTAAACTTTGTAGGATAATTTGAGAATTGTCAAAATGAAATTACGTCATTGGTTTTGATTATTCCCACCAAATATAAACGTAAGCAACACGATGTACCATGTGATTGACGTTGATGAAGTAGTGTACAGGGATTCATTTCCTTTCTTGTGGTACTTAAGTTTGAGTACATGTTTCTAGACACGGTTGGTTCTGCTAAGATAAACAATTGACCTAATTGAGACCTAACTACAACATGTAATTTTATGATTAATTCTAAGACAGGTATATCCAGAGTATTCTTTAAATTTGGGAATTGTGATAAACAAAATTTTAGTATGAGGCGTAAAATTTGAAACAATACTTTGAACTTTAGTCACAGCTTATAGTCTAAGATCACTGGTAGTGGTTGATTTTACCTTGAGTTTTCAGATATCTGATAGGTAACCTTATTGAATCTTATGACTCATAGTCTAAAGGCAATACATGCTACAACACTTTGAAATTTAGTCACAAGGTCATCTAATCTGACACTGGCAAAGTTATTGTTGATGCAATTTGATTGGTTGATCACTATATTTCGTGCAATCTGATTCGCTTATCACTATCTTTCGTGCAATCTGATTGGTTGATGATTTTCAAATCTTTGCTGCGATAAAGTTTTGTTTAACATTTATTTAACATGTTTAACATGTTTAACATTTATCGATTACTGTTTAAAAATCTTGGTTTTGTTCAACATTTTGCACTCACTGATAAATATGATCAAAACCCTTTATTTGTTAATTGAATAGTTAAAAAACTGATAAAGTTTGACGGCTAACCGTGAAACGTAAAATTTTTGTTTGATTTTTTTTCAAAATGTTTGAAAATTTTTTGTTTGAAAATTATTTTCGTTTCCAAATTTTGTTTGATTTTTTTTTCAAAATTTTGTTTGAAATTTCTTTCAAATTTTTTTGAAATTTTTTTTCGTTTCAAAATTTTGATTGAATTCTTTTGAAACTCTTTTGTAAAATTTTTTCGTTTCAAAATTTTTGAATTTTTTTTGAAATTTTTGGTTGAAACTTTTTCGTTTCAAAATTTGTAAAATTTTTCCAACTTTTTGAATTTTTTCCTTTGAAATTTGTTGGTAATTTTTTGTTTGAAATTTTAGTTTGGAAAATTGTGGTTTGAATTTTTTTAAGATTGTGCACTCATTAGTAAAGAACCGGAGCTGTTTAAAACAAAACATCTGGCAACAATGTTTTTTCATGATGCAATAGTACACGTCAGAACAGGAGGGTTGTACTTGAAATGAAAAACACAAATCATTGAAATGGGTTATTTTATTACACTGCACATACATCCATACCAGATATAGGATCTGGATATTGTCGATACAATGTATTTTGAACTTCTTGCTTTGGTTTGTCTTTAGCATATATTTTTAATTCCAACTGAAGTATTTTGTCTATTGCAATATCAATAGGTGGAAACTCAATGTCACAAATAAACTGTTTATGAATACAGGTATGCACCCACGAACGATGTTGACAACCATCACAACATCTAGATACATGTTGTACAATATGCATGACACATTTTTCAAAATAGTACTTTTTCAGGAATATACTTTTTTGTTGCAGACTTCCACTGAATGTTTTACACACTGGAATACATTGATGAATTTGTTCCATTGCGTTTGCGTTAGATACACCATGTTGCGAGGGACATGCAATGTACTCATTTTACGTAAGAGCACCCACCATCTTCTCTTCGAGGACTGTACGCAGCACCACTTCATGATTTGACTATAGTCACATTTAGCTCATCATGAAAATAATCATTCATTTGCTCGATTCGTGAACATAATATTTTCCATTCTTCACAGGTCAGTTGTACACCAAATTGTTCTGCTTTGCCCAATCGAATAAAAGGTTCAAATGTTGTAGCACTGATACCAATCATCACATGTCTTGTTTTAAATATATTTATTGGATAATAGCTTGCGAAAAGGATTTCTTTATCGTTAGAAGTACACATCTTTCCTCCTCAAATGCACTTGCTCGAATGATTTCGCGGGCTGACACGGAATTTGCTGACGTTTGCATTGATGATTTCATAGAGCTATTGCCAACGTCATTGGAAAGGAATGTGTTGACGTTTGAATTCATGATTTCATCACAAATGCTGACGAAACCAAATTCACAGATGAGGCTGTGTACTAAATTCAAATTGATGATTTCGACCCAAGAATCCTTTGTAACATAAAGATACAGATCCAGTATTTAAGAAACGTAACCGTTCTTCTTGTTTTGATGCTTCCATGGGTAAAAATGTTGCTGGTAAAATTACATTCTTATCAGTACCATTCTTAACCCAAACTTCGTAGGGATCATTTGGCTAGCTAAAATTCTAGAAGATTCATTTTGTTGTAAATCAGTAATCTTGGTAAATGATTTAATCACATCACGTGTGTTTAGAAACTAGACAAGTAGCCATGCTGACGTTATTATGAATCCTAACTCGAACGATACTTATATATGATGCAAAACTGATGACGTTGCATTACCAAGTTCTGACGTGTACTACTGCATGAAAAAACATTGTTGCTGGATGTTTTTGTTCTAAACAGTTCCGGTTCTTTACTAATGAGTGCACATTTAAAAAAAAAATCAAACCAAAATTTTCTAAACTAAAATTTCAGACAAAAAAATTACCAACAAATTTCAAATGAAAAAATTTCGAAACAAATTTTACAAACAAAAATTTTGAAACGAAAAAAGATTTCAAACAAAAATTTCAAAAAAAATTCAAACAAAATTTTGAAAAAAAATTTCAAACAAAATTTAGAAACGAAAAATTTTACAAAAAATTCAAAAAAATTTGAATACGAAAAAAATTTTTCAACCAAAATTTCCAGTACTATGCTACCAAATGTTTAAATTGGACAATTTCCAAAATTGAAGGGGTGGGCCAAGATACCCCTCTCAAAAATTTAAAGGGTGCATCAATATACCCATATCTTATGAAAGGGAATGGACCCCTGTATACGCCCATGTAACCATATAGAGTAATAACACCTCACCAAAGGGGTAAATTAGGTCAAAACCTCCGAAATTTGACTTTTTGGCAATTTTTTACCCATGAAAGCGAACGAGGTGGACCCCCAATACTAATAAAGGTACATACCCTGGTCCTAAGCTACCATACCAAATTTTTAGATTTGGCAATTTCCAAAATTTAAGGGGGTGGTCCTAAGTACCCCTGCCAAAATTTAGGGATGGGCAAAGGTACCCCTGCCAAAATCTAGAGAAGGTGGTCCTAAGTAAGCCTATGTCATTGACTCCGGGCCAAGGTAATTTATTTTTGACCTATGACGTCACAAAATTTTTGCTGACTCGGCTCGATATAGAGGGACCCCTACTACTATGGAATAGCTTCAATGCAGTTTTATCTTAGGCCGACTTTCCAAAGAAAAATGTAGGATTTCTTCCAATTACACTAGTCAACAAGGTTTTTGCCACATGAAAGAACAATGCTGATCTTTTAAGGAACTTTGACCGCTGAATTCGAATCTGCAATCCGTTTTTCTCTATCACGCACAGTTTTCCCGTGACAGAGGGATTTTCGGGAAATTTCCCCAAAAATTTCCCTTTTTCTTCATTTTTGTATCTCTAGCTCGGGTACCCTTAGGCATATAAACATACAAATTATATTCTAGGTTAGCTTGATTTATACTTAGTACACCCTGTAAGTTTCATCTGAGTCGCATCATTCGTCATTGAGAAATAAATATATTTCTATAAATATATGCTATGTGTACTGTCCATTTTACCATATACAATAGGTGCAGAAAAATTACATGTAACTTCCACGGGAATTACAACCTAAGCAAGGTTTATACTTCATTGGATTTGTAATGAAACATACTTTACAATGATGTATACACCATGTCCGCCATTCTTATAAGAGGGAAATTCTAGAGGGATTTTTCGGGAAATTCCCTAAAAAAGTAGATTTTTTGTCTCATGTCACTGTTCACATAGTGATACAGAAACGGGAATTGCGCCAGATTAATCCTATTGAAAAACTGATCTTTAACTCCAAAAGTATACAACAAAATTCTTAGTTTTCACGCCTTTTAAACGTTATTTAAGATAGTAAACAAAAAATTAATATTGGCCTACAAAAACAAATATCAAAACTCACAATGGATCAAATGCACAACTGCTTTACAAAGTATGAAAATAAAACATTTGTACTTACAATTAATTCTTCCTTTTGTAGTGCCTGTCACTTTCTCTAACTAAAAACCAGCAGTAGTCGCCCATCATATGAGGATCCCATTTACCTTGATAACGTTGCTCCATTTTTTGAATGTCCTGATGGAATCGTTCCCCTTGCTCGTCACTTACAGCTCCTAAATTCTCGGGGGAAAATTCCAAGTGGGAATAAAGAAAGTGAATTTTCAAGGACATTCTACATTTAACCTTTGATAGTTATCCATAAGCTCTTGAAGCAATTGACGGTTATTTTCTGCCTTTGATTTCCCAAAAATCCATACACCACTTTACTGAAAGCTCTCCAGGTGGATAGTTAATCATTATTTAACTTTGTCTCAAAGATGTTGTCCTTTAATAGTTTCCGAATTTGGGGCCCGACGAATATCCCCTCTTTTACTTTCGCGTCACTAAGTTTTGGAAACTGACTTCTAAGGTACGCAAAACCTTCTCCATTCTTGTCCATGGCCTTAACAAAGTTTTTCATTAAGCCTAATTTTATATGTAAAGGCGGCAGCAGAATTTCTTCTGAATTAACTAAGGGAGAATACTTAACATTGTGTTTCCCTGGCATATATGTTTCTCTTGGGGACCATTCTTTTTGAATGTAGTGTGATTCAGTTGCCCTACTGTCCCACAAGCAAAGAAAACAACAGTATTTTGTAAATCCTCCTTGAAGCCCCAGTAATATAGCAATGACCTTTAAATCACCACACATTTGCCAACTGTACTTGTTATAATGTATCACAGCTAACAACACACACAAACTTTCATAAGTTTCCTTCATCTCTACGGAATATGCCATTGGAATTGATGGTTTAGTGTTCCCATTATGTAGCAAAACAGCCTTAACGCTTGTTTTAGAGGAGTCGATAAACAACCTCCATTCTTCAGGGATGTGTTGGAAACCTAGTGCATCCATTAAACCAACTATATTTGTACATGCACAGAGGGAATTTTGCATTATATAATAACCTGAAAATTGTTCATGTCGGTTTCTGAAAATTGAAATTCTGGTGGTAGGAGCCAGTAAATTCCATTCGTGAAGTCTCGATCCGAGCAACTCAGCTTGTTGCTTACTCAGATTTAGATCCCTCACTAAGTCATTCAGTCTGGACTGGTTAACAAGAAGAGGTGTGTTTTTGGTTGGGCTATAGTTTGGATCAAAGGAAGTTGATGGTTCGGGCAACTTATCTACTTGCTCATCTGCTGGAGAAGATTTCTTCTGACTGTGCGTATGGATCAGGGATTGGGAGTTCAGGTCCACGTGGTATGGGTTTTAGAGCGGATGGAACATTTGGGTACTCAATACTAGATTTTGTTCGTTTAGAATGACCCCAAATTTTTGTTAGACAGAAATAACAGTCTTCAGCATGACTGGTTGGTTCTCGCCAAACCATTGGCACCGCAAAAGGCATAGCTCGAGTTTTATCGCCACTTTTCCACTTAATAAGAGTAGAATAGCATGTTACACAGCACACATGGGGAGCCCACACTTTGTCTTGATCACCCACATGACACCTAAAATAGCTATAATGAACTTCTTTTAACGTTTCTGTTAATGCATGGCGCTGACTTTTCACAGTATATTTTCCACACACGTAACAGAAAGTGTTCGGTGAGTTTATACACGCACGCCGCGATCTCTTCATAGCGGAGAAAGAAAATAAACACGCACTTACGACCACTTGTCACAGGTAAATCCAAATTAAAACTAAACCTACAATATGCATGCAGTTATACAACACTTCCTTATCTATTTGCCATGGACCTGACAATTTATCAGGAGAGTCCGATTTTGCGCAGCTTTACTGCATCAGCTAAACACGTGTTGTTGTACAGCTGTATCAATGCAATCACATGCCAGGTGGTAGAAAACCACAGACCTCTTACTCCATGTCGTATACTCTCATTTTTCGTATTTGTGCCTGTATGGGTAAATGAAATTGTGTTTTTTTCTTTCGGTGCAAAGAACGCAACATCACGTCTTAAAATAAGTAGTACAAACAACATACATGCAGCTATATTTATTTCTCTAGAAATAATAATACGATTATTCTGAAACTTGCGAGGTTTCTTAAGTATAAATCAAAGTTTTATATGGTGTCATTTTTGTATTTATATTTCAAGGGCCAGTGGTACGAAAATTTGGAAAAAAGGTAGATTTTGAGGGAATTTCTCAGCCCCCTCCCCTTGTCACGCAAAAAACTGTGGGCGATGGAGAAAAACGGATTGCACTTTCGAATTCAGCGACCAAAGTTCCTTTAGGATCAGATGTTTTCTTTCATGTGGCAAAAACCATGTTTACTAGTGATTATTGATTTATTGAATTGATATAAATCTATATTCTGGCGCAATTCCCGCTTCTGTATCACTATATGAACAGTGACATGAGACAAAAAATCTATTTTTAGGGAATTTCCCGAAAAATTCCTCTAGAATTTCCCTCTTATAAAAATGTCGGACATGGTGTATACATCATTGTAAAGTATGTTTCATTACAAATCCAATGAAGTATAAACCTTGCTTATATTGTAATTCCCGTGGAAGTTACATGTGATTTTTCTGCACCTATTGTATATGGTAAAATGGACAGTACATACAGCATATATTTATAGAAATATATTTATTTCTCAATGAAGAATGATGCGACTCAGATGAAACTTACAGGGTTTACTAAGTATAAATCAAGCTAACCTAGAATATAATTTGTATGTTTATATGCCTAAGGGTACCCGAGCTAGAGGTACAAAAATGAAGAAAAAGGGAAATTTTGGGGGAAATTTCCCGAAAATCCCTCTGTCAAGGGAAAACTGCGTGATAGAGAAAAACGGATTGCAGATTCGAATTCAGCGGCCAAAGTTCTTTTAAGACCAGGTGTTTTCTCTCATGTGGCAGAAAAAAAAGTTAAAATTTGTTGACTAGTGTTATTTCATATCCTGCAACAAAGGAGGCAGCTGTATGTAGAGCTGTGAAGAATTTCCAAGGTATAAGAAAACAGCTGCGTCGAGAAGCACTACCAATTGTTTGTGATTAAGGAATCTATCATATTGCTGCAACTATAAAACTCTTTAACCCAGAAATTTAAAGATATTATATAGATGTTGGGATCGTTTCACATGTCCAAAATTATGAAATCCATTGGAAAGTATCTGCCAGGAACTGGAATTGAGCATTCTTTTACAGAGAATAGAGTATTCGGCGTCAACCTTATGTTATCAATTCTAAAATTTAACAACTACAATCTCTCGTTAAGAGCATTTGATTCAGATGGCTTTGCTTTAGCAACTACGAGGCATACACGGTGTACACTATTAGATTGTGAGCTACTTAAAAATTTAGTACCTGATGACTGTATATCTCTTACTGTAACCAGCAAACTTTTTTGTATTGTTGTTGATGTGATGAACCAACCAAGAAAAATTCCAGCCAAAAACATTGAAACTTTTCAGGAAATGTGCAAGACGGTAGTGGATATGTCTATAAAAAGCAGGAAACCATGTCGAGTTGACTTTCGTTGTCGGACAGCTACCTAGAAGGGTCAATAAAGCAAGGAACAAGAGAGAGAAGAAAGATGACTGATCCAATTGAACTCTTAACAATCGATAGCTCCACATGCTGTCCCGTGCAGATGGAAACATTTTGGGCGTCTTCTAGGAACAAAGAGTTACTGCAAAAGTATTTTAAAGATGGAATATTTGTAAAAGAACAAGAATTAGAATTTCGAACATACATCAGTGGCACAACAACAAATTCTTCAAGGACCCCAGCGATATCAATTTGTAATTCTGTAATAAAATCACATTCTGAATCGGAATTTGACATTCAGGAAGATCTTAGAATTATACCATACTGCATCTATACTTTACGGGAAGGATTCTCGATAATCGTTGCATTGTCATCTGATATTGATGCTGCAATACTAATTCAGCATTTTTATCAGATGAAGATTTCTTATGGAATACGGGAACTTTGGTTCATGAAGTCAGCAAACAGCACAATTCTCATTCATACATTAGCCGAACGCTTGGGTCAACTTTTGTGTAAATCTTTACTTGTTCTTCATATATTAACTGGTTCAGATGTTACTAATAAGATTGGTATTATAACGTCAGCCTTGAAAGCATATCCAGAACTCTATTCACAAGATTTCAGGCTATCATTTCCACTGGATCCGAAGAATTTTTCTTAAGCTGAAGAATTCTTTCTTAAAGTTATTAAACCAAAGTGGAAAGGAAAAACATTTGAGAAACTGAAGTACTACATGTACAACAAAAGTTTGTTGCAATCAATAAATGAACAGCCTCCTACATCATATTCTCTGTCTACTCATCTAAAATGTCACTCTGTTGTTCATACTTGCGCACCAGTCATGACACCTCAGCACAAGCTAAATCCAGTGCGGTACTAGGACGATGCGGTTTTATTACCTGTACAGAACATAAATTTCATTCCTGACAGAATCTTGTAATATTGCGGGTGTAAAAGTGGTTGTTCGAATATGAGATGTGCCTGTAAACGTGAAAATTTAATATGCTGTTCAGTTTGTGCACTGCTGCATGACTTGTTCTAATAAGGACAATGAATGAAGATCAAGTGTCACAAATTTTGATTACTGTGAATGTATCTGTGAACTATATCATACGCTATATACTGAAGTTTCCCCCCATATATGACGCTACAACATTTATAGTCGAAGATGAATTACTGTATACATGGACAAGTTAGTTTTAGTTGCGTACTGGTAATCGAAAACAGCAAGGAAGAGGAGGGGACTCCATAAGCCTAATAATAAATGTGTTTCATTTGCAATATTTGTTTTCTGATTTTTCCCTTTCTTTGTATTACACCTATCTGCATGATTGATACATATGTTTTACAGAAATATATAAACTCTGGATTTTTTGTCGGCGTACGGTAAGTGTAAATGTTGCCAGCTTACCAAGAATTAAAAGACATATTTTTCCCTAAATTTTAAGTTTTCTTCTTCTAAAATTTAGACAGTATGAACACAGGCTATATATCATTTGAATCTGTGTCCTATGCGCTTTCCAATAATGAAACACTTATGAAATAGGATAATTAGAAAGGGCATAAGGGACGCCAAAGTGCATGTCTGCGAACTTTGATAGGCGTCAATCGGCCATTTTTCAAAATGGCGGATTCTGAAGTTAGGCCCGGGACAGAATATCTACCTCATTTTATATATATATATATATATATATATATATATATATATATATATATATATATATATATATATATATATATATATATATATATATATATATATTATTCAAATGAACATGTTCTCCACGAATCTGAAGAGAAATGTCGTGAAATATGAAATTCCTAACGAGGTATTGCTAGGGACTAGACTAGTGAAACACTCAAATATTTTGAAGAATAAATTTCCATTTTGAGCCCAAGATGATTAGAAATTAGCGGGCAGCGAAGCGAGGTCTAAGTATGAGAACTTTAGAAAATTCACGGCTGAAAAATCACACTTCCTAGGTCACCAGAATTTTTACTCACGCCTAATTTCTCGTAATAACATATTTCACTGGAAACATGTATTAAGTTGTGTATAACTAACGTAATGTTCGTTGTTTGACGCTAATAAAGATGATGTAATCGCGTATTTTAATGATGATCACAATAAGTAATTTCCAGCTTCCATCTCGTGAAATTTTAATTTATTTTTTGTCTATTGGAGATTTTGGAAGACACAAGAGGACTTCCGAAAGTCAACCTAATAAGCAAATATGAAATACACTGCTCTCCAACTGAAATTATACAAATTTTTGAAAAAGAATTAGGTGTACAATATATTCAAAATATGAAGTACTTAAACTACACATAAATTGTAATTAAAAATTTAATTAAACACAATATAAAGAAACTACAATTATTTGATGTATTTTAGGAACTGATCCATACAATTAGTTCATTGTTTTAATAACATCGCAAAAAGTAATTATTAGTTCAAGTTCCGAAACTGTACCACCAAAATCAATTACTGAAAACCTTTCTACTGACAAATGTTTCGTTTTTCTGTAATATTAATTGGAAACTTAATATTATGCTTCCATACCGTAGTTGTGCCAGTAACTAGTAAAACTGACAGAAACAAAATAAACATGTGTTATATACAGTATTCTAAACGTAACTGACGATTAGAGAAGTGTTTAAACTATCAAGACGTCTGTGCTACAAAAGAATTCTTCTCACATGACTTCATGTGGGTTCGCATATTCCACTTCTGAGCAAATCTCTTCCCACATAAGTCACACACAAATTTACGCACTCCAGCATGAAGTTTCAAATGCGTTCGCAGATTGTTGTAACGCGCAAATTTACGACCACAAATCTCACATACAAATGGTTGTTCACCTGTGTGGGTTGTCATGTGTAGTTTAAGTGTAATACTGCTGGCAAATTGTGCACCACAAAGTTCACACTGTTCTGATTTATTGTGGCTGTTTATATGGTTTCTCAAACTTAGTTTCCTCACCAATTTACCACAAACTTTACAACAGATGAAAGTTGGATTATGAGCTTTTTTATGATAGTACAATTTTTTTCTTGAAACAAACTTCTCATCACATTCTGGACAACTATACTTTACATTTTCTGCATGTATTTCCATATGGTCCTTCAACTTGATCCTTAGTATCTTTTCATTACACAATTCACAGTTCACACTATTCTCGTCCTTTTTATGAACAACACGAATATGTATGTTTCGTAGATTCTTATCGAAAAACAATTTGTCACAAATTTCGCATGGGCAATCTCTGGAACGTGCATTAGAGTGTATTACTACATGTCGTTGCATGTAACGAAATTCGCTGAATTGTTTGGGACATTGCGGACACTTATATTCCCCGACATTATGCTTCTTCAACATATGATGCCGACGATATTTAGCATACTGAAACTTCTCTCCACATATAGTACAAGTCTTGTTACATACTTTTGGGTTTTGGTCCTTAATTCTGAAAAATAATAAACACTAGTGTATAATCATATTTACTACAACAGAGAGAGCAAGTATACATAAAGCTATTCTATTATTCACTAAACATAATACCTTATTAGAATCTTGTTTTCAACAGACCGTATATTTACTTGTTTCGGATCACAATTGGAAATTTAAAACAAACTTACTAGAGCTGTATAATACTCAATATTTTTTATTCGTTTTTTTACTGACACTTACACCCTCTTTTTCATTTCAAATTACTTTTATTGTTTATCTTATCGCATATTGAACAGTCTAAGAGTTTCTTGGATTAACGTTGTTCTAAATAAGTTTCATAAACATAAAAATGTGTTAATACTATATACAACGGAAAATATAGATAAGGTGATGTAAAGTAACCACAGGGGATGAAAAAATAGTTATAAATTTCAGTCATACAAACTATCTGAAACGAAATCTTTAATTTAATATCTGAAGTTTAAGACCTTTAGGCTAAAGACACGAAGGATTAATGAAAGTGAATAACTGTGAAATATTTTCTTTCACATTTGGAAAACACCTGAAAAGAAAAGTTTTAGAGAAGATCATAAGACTTGAACCTATAATAATAGAAAAAGTGTTGGAACTCAACGTTATACGCTAACAGCTACTCTACCTAGATGAGTTGAAATTTCACTACTTGGTAAAAGTGTGTGTGTATATAAATCACTAACACAAACTACCTGATGATTCTGTGGCTTGTTTCTATTTAGATTTACATTTTTAAAATTGTAATTCGCTTCGTTTTTATTTTATAATGACTTTTTTTTTTAAGAAGAATCTGTTTTCTTTTTCTACACATTTCCACGAGGACAAATTAAATTTTCTCTCATAAGAAAGAGAGTTATTTCTATTTAAGTAATTTCTACAGAGATGTGATGAATCTTTTGTACATTACTGTAGAAGCAAGGAATGTAATGTCAGCACGCAAAACGTAAAGTTGTTCTCCTTTCATGGATATGATCTGGAGTACCTTTTGAAGTATGATTTTGTGACATTGAAATTGCATTAATGGCATGTGTCTTTGTTGACAACTGCATGTGGCGCAAGCTGTTATACAAAATGTAAGTATATTCAAACAACATGCGACAGGGAGAAATCAAAAGACCGTACAGATGTATTATTATAAACTAGTGGAAATTATACTTAATTTTGAAGATCTCTTTGGCTTGGACAACTTAGTAAGATACGCTTTTGTTAGTAAAAATGTAGGCTGAAGCCCTTGTTATGTAAGGCAAATATAAGCCACTCGTAGGTGATGGAAATGCATTTGGAATGTTAACCCATTATGCCAAACATTATCGAAGGAATTATCTGCATTTAAAGTTAATAGGGGATGAATGCCTCTCGTTATGTTGATTAATGGTTCAATTACTTAAATGTAGGGAGGTATCCTGAAGATTAGACTGACAGCAGAAATCAGTTTGATGTAGCTGCAGAAGATAATAACTGTTAAGATGAATAAGAATCCGACGAGCTGAGATTATTCGATATTTTCTTTCTTTCTTTTCAGTGTAATTAGACGGTAAGATTGAGGCTTGATCTAGTCCATATTCTATTTTGAAAATTAAAACTTTCAGAATATAGGATAGAGGTGCTTCGAAGAACTAACTTACAGAGATTAGCCAGGATATACAACTCTTCATTCAGTATTCTACCTGTGATGTGAAGTGAACAGAGCCGTAGCTAAGGGGGGGCCAGCGGGGCGCTGACAACAAGGGGGCGCCGAACGAGCAAGGAGAAAGAAAAAGTTGTGTTGGACATGAATAAAAGACGAGTCGCCCCCAGAAAGTATTGGCGCCCTATTAGATCAATATTGCTGTCGGTTATCAATGAAATACGTAGATTTCTTAAAAATTTTCTTGCTCGCTTCGCTCGCAATCCAAATGTTTAAATAAGTCACAAGTTTTTACTTATTACTTAAAGAGTTATAGATTTCTTAATGACATGTGGTATACAAGGTGCCGAGTAATGACTTATAGTGTACGCAGGAGCATTTTTAAACTCAGAAACGAGCGCAAAGTCGTGTTTGGCGTTTTGAGAGTGATGAGTTTGCTTAGTTCAAAACGTTTTTCTACCCTTGGGGGCTCAGTGGTAGAGCGTTCACCTCTGGTACTTGGGGTCCCGGATTCGATCCCAGCCCCGCCAAGTGAACTTTGTGGTGGACAAACACCGCGTGCGTGTGTTTTCTCGGGGTTCTCCCGTTTCCTCCCACTTTCTTCATTCCACCATTTCATTCGTTACTCATCATCACCGTCTCCTTTAGCCTAACCGGCATAACCGTGGGACGTAAAAATCAAAGATTTCATTTCATTTTTTTCCCTATCCAATCCGATTAATCACGACGCACAGTGGAGCCAAGGCACTGAATTCTTGGCAAAAATAAGAATTCGCAATATGAAGCAGAAAATTGAAAGAAAACCAATTAGTTTGGTGTGTGCAGTGGCTACAATAATGTTATTTCGACATTATTTTATCAAAAACATAGAGTGTTACATCATAAAAGGAAGTATTCCTTATATTCGCGCCTAAATAATATAACAGATTATATGATTGGCATAAACAAACGCGTGGGCAATATGCTTTGATTTGGCAACATACGATTGACTTACATTCTTACGCATGAAAGGAAAAAGTGTACTTATTCTTTTTACAACTGAAGAGTAATAAAATTGAAGAAAAGTTCTTGCTTCTCAAAATTATTTCCAAGTTGTGGAGGATTCGTTATGACAATGAAGATGCAAGGACACTTCAATACATAAAAATTATTTCATCACAAGTTCTCGATATATTATCAGATGTATTAAACATATTATGATTTACAAGCATCAGCAACCTGTTCAGCTTGTTTCATATATTGCATCGTGCATTACGTGGGCTGATTTCAGGGCTTGATTGGAACACTCTGAGCTGGAGCGAGCGGAGGCTCATTACAGTTGATTCCAATGTCACTTCTGTGCACGCATCGCATCACAAAAAAACGCAATACTGAATTGATCAACACCATTTTAAATATGGTTCTACCTTATGGTCCATAGATTGTTTGGCAAACATTGACGTTTCAAAATATCGCCACCATTAATCACACATGTTTGACTAGAGTTTAGTTCTGTTGGCGAATGCCAGGGAAGTATGATTGGATGTTGGTAACAAGATGGGTCCTAGGGGGCGAAGCACCAAGTAGGTTTGGCTATGGTAATATGATATTAAGTAGGGGATTACCATAGGGATAGCATACTGATATTAACATCATTCCAAATATGATTATTGATTACACATTACCTCAACATTCTAAATATACAAAACGATACATACATGTCGGTCGTGTCACAATGTTTACCAGTCACGGAATATTTACACGCAATGTAGGAATAGTCACATTTAAAGTCAATTTCCTATCTTCTGTCACTAAGCAGCACCTTTCCTGCTTCGGTGGATAACCAAATTTACACGTCCCATGAATTCATTGTAAATAGCTATCACTTCTTTTCCTGCACACTATCTTATGTGTACACTATTAAGGTTTCATTATAGCAAATTATATCAAGTCAATCTTTTACTTCATTCTTCGAGTTTTTGCTAAGAATTGCCTGGTTTGGTCCCACTGTGTGACGGTGAGAATGAAGGTATGAAAGTGAGAAGAATGAAGAGACACATTCAAGCTGTTGTTTGCGTGGGAATATTAAAAATAAAGGTAAACGAGGGGAACAATAACATTTTCGAACTTCAAGCAGTTGTAGAATAGGGGCTTAAGGGATCATAAATTAGCCTAACGAAGTTCGACTTTTCAGACTCTAATCACTATCAATGATTTATTTTTATATTCCATTGACATATCAAATGCTTCCAATTCAGAGGAATTTATTGGGGTCATTTTTTCATCAACTTTTTATATCGGCACCATATTATTTTGTGTATGCGTATCTAGTTGTGTGATGTTTTTATCTATCTACATACATACAAAACATAAGTACACACATTCTTCATATATGTACGTGTTAGTGTATTTTAATATGTTAATTAATAATAAGTACCTTAAATTCGGAACTTTCATTCATTAATAAATTAAGTAATTACTATAATTTCAGACATATGTAGTAGCCAAAGTATATTTTGGATTTTAAGTACAAACATTGAACATATTCTTCACCTCCATCGATCAATATTTAGAAATTCACAAAGAAGGATCCTTCTGAATTTCCATTACATTTCACAAAATATTTTTTACCGTTAAGAGATCGAAATTAACATACTATTGATGTGGTCACATACAGAATAAAATTAAAAAGTTTACAATTATTATTGGAAATTAATACTGTCACCCATTTGGAACAATTTAAAAGCACATAGTTTTTAATGTATTAAAATTTCATTTCTTATCAATAGTATGAAATGTTGTAAATAGTAGTAACTTTCCATAACTGTTCTCCTAGCGAATTTGTATACAACCAAAGGTAGTTTTGTCAAGTTTAACAAAAAGTCCAAAATAAGACTCTCGAAAACAGCCCTTATTTGGAAAAGGATACATAATGATCGTTTTTGGTTGTTGTAATGGTCTTTCCAAGAAGATTAATAAAAATTCAGCGTAACAACAAAAGTTGCTTTTCTTTTATATATATATATATATATATATATATATATATATATATATATATATATATATATATATATATATATATATATATATATATATATATATAATGATTGCTAAAGTGAGTGTAGGGGCGCTGAATTCTACTTCGCCCCGGGCGCAGAAATCTCTAGCTACGGCTCTGGAAGTGAAAAGTTCTTTAATATGGATCTAGTTCATTTATTAGATCGAGCTCTTTCTAACAATTATGTATAATCTATACGTATTAGTGACATTCAAATATAATTACTATACAGTTTATATATCTAAATTGGAAACAAAAAGTAAAATGGAATACCTACAAGAAAATTATCTCTCACACAAAGATTAATATTTCCTATGAAATCCCTTATTCTTTATTAAGTCTTTTATCCTTTGTGATATCCTATGTACGAGTTTAGCACATTTTGCCTTCAATTCAGCATCACGATACCACAAATTGTTGATTTCCTCGATCAACTGATGTTTGGTTGTAATGTGCTACTTCTTTAGCTATTCTTTCGTGAAGCACCAAAGATTTTCAATCGGTTCATATCAGGACTAGTGCCCAGCCACGGAAGAACACTAATTTCGTTGTCCTCAAAGAATTTTGTCACAGCTTTGGCCCGGTGGCATGGGGCTCCATCATGCATAAAGATGAATTGTACGTCCCGAAACCAGATTGCAGTCTAGGAAAGCAGTTCTTCATGAAGAACTTGTAGATATTGCTCATGCTTCGTTGTCCCCTCTACTATATACAGTCTTCCAGGCTCGAAGACAGAGATCACACCCCAGACCATGACTGAAGAAGGATGCTTCACGGTTTATTAAAGACATCCCACTTGAATTCCTCCCAGGTGGACGTCGCACATATTGTGAACATTCATCAGACACGAAGGTACATGATTCATCACTGAAACACTATTCTTCAATCGTCAGAAGTCCAGTATTCTACGTCTCGTGCCCATTCGAGGCACTTCTTTGCCGTGATTGGAGTAGAATAATCTGGAGTAGACTCTAATTTGTTTTCTTTCTTGACCGCGTGCTTTTATTCCTTCGGCATAAAGGATCCTTCGAAACACTTTCAGGCCAAATGTCTGCGCCATACTCAGCCATTTTTATGTTTAAGTCTCTTAGAACTTGCACTTCTGTTTCCCAGAGCCAATCTTTTTAGCTTTTTGATGCCTCTTAGGGATAGCTTTGGGTTTCGCCCACACTTCCCAACCCTATTTTGGCTCTTGTTCATTCCGACAGAGGCTCTACTCACAAATTTTTGTTCTCTCCGAACTCTACTGGCAATGTGTCGCCGTGTATATTTTCCTTCCTTCAGAAGTATTTTGTTAACTTCCATTTTACGCGCAGAAAGGTCCTTTGCTTTTCCCATTATGCTGCGATTACAGGACTTCACAGAATAAAAGATTGATACACGAAACACATCACGATCATTTTAAACTAGCCCATTCGAACTGTTGAATGCTTTGAATGTCGTAACTTCTTAAGACAGCACCCACAACACTGCAGACTGTAACTTGTTGATAGGAACCACAATAGCTATCTACAACTGAACCACCACTTTCAGAATTTCCTCCCCATACGAATGCCATCTGCTGTTCAACGGTGATATCACCACTTCAACTGTATAGTAAACAAATGAAGGATCCTATATTGGTGGTTTAACCATTAAATTAAATGTTCTAGAACTCTGAAATTAGGACTCCTACATCAACTTTGCATTTTTCGAGAGTGAGTCTAATAATTTGAACACGTCTGTACTTCAATACTGGGTACTCATAATCGAGATTATGGTACAAGTGAGCACTAATTAAACCATAAACATCTCTCGGAAGGGAAAGAACAGGAAACGGATATCTGCAAATACTTGAAGTTTGATACAATATACAGGCTATAAAATGAGGACCATAGAAGTGATGTGACAAAGAGGCTTCATATTGGCATTGAGGCTCACATAACAAATGAAGCTACGAAAATTGAACTTCATATCAGGGATTACTCTTCTAAAGAGTAGAGAATATGTTGGGATGTAAATGCTACTTCACTTATATACTAACAACATATTTACCAAAAGAAGAAAGGGAGTCTCATGCGGATTCCATATATTTTTTTTTATTTATGGGTATGTTTAAACCTGATTTATACTTCAAAATAAATCACTCTTCTCCGCTAACTTTCGTTTTGATTGAAATCAATTTAATCCATAGTTACAATATCATATGATCCTTAATAACTTCTATTTTATGGCTTTAAACTTACACCAAAAACCACTGGAATCACGATCAGTCTGCTAAAATTTTATCCTTAGGATAAGGAAAACTAGTAGAAATTTGTAGATGGTATCAAGTATTAATCAATTGATACAGTATATTGTAAAATTACCTTGTTAGGTAGAAGGTAGATCAATTAACACGGGAATTGATTTTTTTCTCGCAACCAGTTTTATTATAGAAGTTTCTGTTATAAAAAAATATAACACAGCTTTGATTAAATATATACAAGTTTTACTAAATAATTAGGGTAAATTGGTGTCACACGGCCTACGCAGCTAAGAGAAGAATCCTCACAAAGCTAAAGGCAAGCTATGTGGAGATGGGTTAGGACTTTCAGTCTCCACATAAACAAAGAAAGGTCAGAGTACCGCAGAGCTCAAGACAGCTAGGCGGGAAGGAAGTCACGAAGTTCCACGAAGCTGTGTGGCTGAAGTTAAGAACTCCTCAGAGTTCTATGCAAGCTAGGGGAGGGTTAAGTACCTACAACGCTTAAAGCAAGCGTGAGAAAAAGGCCTCACAGCTCCAGGCAAGATAAGAGGCTTGTGTTAGGTTAAAAGCCATCAAATCACCAGACAAGCTAAAACAGCAAGAGTAACCAGCCGAAACTGATGTTGATTGAGGCGATACATGGAAATTAATTCTTTCTCGTGAGCAGCGATGGCGCTAGTTTTTTCTTCCATACATAACCAAGTGGTAACAATAATTCTTGTTGTTTGCTTTGTGTAGTAACTTATAGTAAAAGAGAACGCAGTCTTGTTTATAAATAAAAAAATACGTTAACGTATATAAATATAACCACGTGCGGAATATTACAATATTTCTTATACAGACAGCATATAAATAACTAAATAAATAAGCTGTTCCAGGAGAATAAAAGCTATCAATTAGTATTTGCAACGTACAACGTACTCTTTTAGAGCAATAAAAATTTATATCCCCCAATTTATTTCAAAAACTACGCATGAACATTTAAACATACTTATATTAGTGTGTTTACCTCAATCAGATATCTATTCGATTTTGAGACTTTTATCAACATAAACAATATTATAATCTAAATTACTGAACATTGACGACCAAAATTGTAATTGGTTTCTACGACGACCAAAATTTCTCAACAGATCTAAATATTTTGGACAAAATACTAGATGTCCTCCTTCGCTATCAGACTTATATAGGGTGTCTCAATATTTTGGGAACATATTTCTCTCATCAAAATAAGGAAAACAAGTTCATATGGACCTGTGCTCAAAAGTGGATAGGTTCGGAGTTATAGGGTGCCGGAAACAAGTGAATTTTAGAAGTGTATAGCTCCACTATTATGGGACCTATCGTAGTCGGGTCAAGACATCACTGAGCATCTGTTAGGTGAACTATCCAAATATCCATGTTTAAGAATGTTGCAGTACTTGCATACCAATTTTTGGGGACGTAGGTGGAGAGTGATCAAATACTCCCAAGTAGCCTCTCTAAAAATGATTGTGCAAGTACCGAAGGTTCTAAAAGATGGATATTTGGATAGTTCACATATTAGTTCCTCAGTGATGTCTTGACTCGACTACGATCGGTCCTATAGTAGTGAAAAATGGATCTTTAAAGTTCATTTTTTCACGTTTTCGGCACTCTATAACTGCGAAACTATGCACTTCCAACCACAGGTCTATATGAACTTTTTTTTTTTCATATTTTGATGTGAAAGATCTATTCCCAAAATGTTGTGAGAAATTTTTGTAACACCCTATATAATTCTATGCAAGCCGTCGGACACATGCTAAGATACAGTAAATCCAGTTGAAAAAAAATTCATGTTTAAACTATAAATACATATACGTAGCTGCAATACTGGAAAGATCAATTATAATGAAAAGCGATCACAGGTTCACTTTAAACACAAAAAATCCTAGGTATAATGTAAGGTGCATCTTACCTGAATCACTACTACAGTATTATAGTGGAGAATTTTTACTCTACAGAAATAAGAAAAATTACTGTAAACTTCTGCTAAGAATGACTTATTTCATCCTAAATACCTAATTTCATAGTGAAAAGATGTCCTTAATTTTACGAAAATAGATAAAATAGTTTATATGAAAATATCTTAATGGAATGAAATTCCGATTTCATCGAAGTTCGAGAAAAATTCTGATAAGGAAAATATAAGAAGTATTTTGTATGTATATTTAAAAAGGAATCAGATTAAAGCTTTCTTCAAATTTTATTTTATTTATCACAGTATTGCGAGCGGTGATAATGATTATAAAAAATATAAGCAAAAGGCTAGTACCCACCGCAAAAGAAACAAAATTTACTAAGCAGCGCTTTCGGAAAACCCTGCTTCCATCTTCAATTAGAAACACTTCGAAGAGGATTTAAAACACGGGGGAGAAATGTAGATAGGTAAACAATCGCTAAAAGTATTTAAAATATGTCAGCACAAGTCTTCTGTCAAAAATCCTAATCCTATTTATTTTATTTATTTTTTTGTGAGAAAAATCAAAATTTTAATTTATCATTTTCTAACAGCTGGTAACTAGCCGGTGAACTTTAACTTTTGGATCATTGCATAAAGTATAGTATGCCATCTTTCATACTTCGTGTGTATAGAATTCAGAACAAAAATCGGTTTAGTCATAGCACATCAGGTTTTCTTGAAAATTGCATACTAACATTGCCAATATCAATGTATCTAATGGTTTATTGTTATTCATAACACTGCTACGAATACTAGTACACTTACTAATATAAACAATATTAATATCTTATATTTGTATTTCTAGTGCTGTATGGTAACTCGTAATCACGATATTACAAACAAACAAGTCAAGAAAACAGGAAAAAAGAAGAATGTTTATGGATAAGCATTCACTATAAAACAGTAGGACTCTTAAACCAAGCAAACGTAAACTACATAGTGTTTTTGAATTTGTGCCCTCATCTGCGCCATTTTAAAGGAGTAAATAACGTACCCATAGGTCATGACATGTCACACAAAAATCCACACTACTGGGTTTTACGCATCTTCTTTGAGAAACTACGTCTTGTCGCGGCCCGCTTGTGACTAGTGGCAGAATCTTCTCTCTGCAACAACCAGCAGTAGTCTGCAAGCCTGTTGCAATTTCACTTTCCTTGATAACAACATTCGAGTTCTTTGAGGTCCTGATGAAATTTCTCTCCTTGTTCAATACTCACGACTCCAATATTGTCTGGAAAATAGTCCAAATGGGAAAACAGCATATGCACTTTCAAACTCATGTTACAACCCAATTCTTTAAAACACAGTAGCATTCTTTCCATCATGTCTTTGTATCCTTTCTGTTGTCAAGAGTTTTCCTGCATCTCGGAAAGCTTGCCATGCTGATCGCTCGTTCTGGTCCATGACATTTTCAAAGTTTGCGTCACTAAAAGGTTTCCTAATATCTGGCCCATCGAAGATGTCCTCTTTAATTTTTGCATTACTGAAGCAAGGAAATTTTTGACACAGATATTTGAAGCCCTCACCTTCAGTATTTAGAGGATTTACAAATTGCTTCATTAAGCCAAGCTTAATGTGAAGGGGAGGTATCAGTATATCATGTGCATTAACAAGACCTGTACGTTTTAAGTTTTTCAAACCAACATTCCACTGCCTATCTGGCCATTCCTTTTGAGTCCAGTAAACTGCCCTTGCCTGACTGTCCCACTCACACAGAAAGCATGGGGATTTGGTATAGCCTGACTGTTGACCCAACAGAAGACCGATGGCCTTAAAATCCTCACATATTTGCCATTGATGTTTGTGGTACTTCATCTTCTTCAACATCAAATCAAGGTTGTCGTAGCTTTCCCTCATGACAACAGAATAAGCAATTGGAATGTATGCTAGCTTGTTTCCGTTGTGTCGGAGTACATACTTCAAACTCCGCTTGAAAGCATCGATGAAAAGTCTCCATTGGGATCGATCATAGTCAGTAATCCTAATTGTAGTATTAACTCCGGAATGTTGTTCTGCAGAAAAGAAAGCAGTAAATTCTTGTTCACGATGCCTGTACCAATAGTACATCGTCTCAGGTATCAACAGGTTTCCCTCCTTTAGTTGTGATCTCAGTAGTTCGGCAGATTCCTTTGTGAGACCAAGGTCACGAACTAAATCATTTAAACCAGTCTGTTCGAAAAGTATAGGCTCTGTTGATTCTTGTGGGTAAAAGTATGAATCGTCATTGTTGTCACTAGGAGATTCGGAAGAGGCTTCGTTTAATTCGTCTGGTGGCTGTGGGACAGGTATATCAGAACCATGGGATACTGGTAAACTGACGGATGGAATTGTAGTTGGGTAAGCAATTTTAGCCCTGTTCCAACTGTTGGAACCTTTCATATTCACAGAACAAAAGTAGCAATTGGTGCTGTGGTCAGTAGGCTCACGCCACACAGTGGGGATTCCAAACGGCAATGCTCGTCTTTCACCTTTCATCCATTGCCGTAGTTATTGAATGCATGTTCGACAAACCTCTTGTCCTGATCTCCCAAAGTTATACCAAAATACGCAAGATAAGCCTTTCGTACAAAGGAAGTCATATTGTGCCGTTGTTTCATGGGCACAAATGTTCACATATATAAGAGAATATATCTGGATTATTCTTACAATCTCGACGCTGCATTCCTAAAACTCTACGAACAAACAATTCACTTTCGACACTAAATACTAAGCACACACCACGATATTAGAGGCTACAAAGCACTGAGCACAATTAGGTAGTTTACAACGAAACTGTATAAATCATTCGCAGGAAAATCAATATAGGAAACAAAACAATGCCGCTAGGCGGACACGATAAGCTGTTGTTTAGCTACCGTTACAACATTTCACGCCATGAGAGTAATAGCATTTCAGCCAATCAGGATGTTTAGTCGTCCTAGTTTGAGACGCATATGAATGAATAGGTAAAACGATTATCCCGATTTTGTCACAAAATGTGATGTGATGAGACTAAACTAACTTTACTTTTAGTCTTAGGTGGCAATCGCCA
Source organism: Thermobia domestica (assembly GCF_964235325.1). Taxonomy (NCBI): domain Eukaryota; kingdom Metazoa; phylum Arthropoda; class Insecta; order Zygentoma; family Lepismatidae; genus Thermobia; species Thermobia domestica. Next base: position 56,361,688 of record NC_137462.1, on the reverse strand, counting down.
CATCACAGAAACATACTGCACTTACGCAACAGGGTTTGAAAAAATCCCCGTATTTCTGAAAAAGCTCAACCCACCTGGGCCCATATTTTCGGGTATTTTCGGGATTTATCAAAATATTTCAATGTCTTTGGGGTAAAAGTGTTAAAATGTGATTTATATTTCAAGATTATCATTGTCACAACTTGAACAATTTTCTATTCACTGCTGGTTTGAAAAAATGGCCGCCAGTTTGAAATTTTACGTTGGATCATCGCCAAAATATATACAGCTAATTCAGAGTATCTCGTGCTTCTACTCGAAAAATTTCGACTTAAGAGACTGCAAATTGCGCTTTGTAGCGTGCATACCCGCTATTTTGAAAAAAATAAATTGTCACCATTTTGAAATTTAACGTTGGTATGCCGCCAAAATCTACACAGGAAATTTAGTGTGTCTCGTGCTTGTACTCTAAAAATTTACACTTAAAAGACCGGAAGTGATTCCCTGTACTATATGTGGTACAAGCAGATGAACGAACAAATGCAGATTGAATCATCCCAGAAGCCACAGTGACGTTTGCCAAATACGAACACCAAATATATTAATTTAACAGCGTAAAATAAATGGTCTTTATTGTTGAAGTTCACTTTTGATATCTTGTGCGTTGTTGAAATGTCCCGAGCATTGTTGCAAGAGGGATCTTTCCAGAAAATTAATTTAAGACCATCAAGAAAGATATAATTCATATTTTATAAAATAAACTAGCTTTTACCTAGCTGGGGCCTCTGCCCCCAGGCCCCCGAGTTTGCTCGGCCTACGGCCTCGCATTTCTTATCTATTGCCCTTTACATCAACAGTGAATTACGTGAACTTGCTCTTCATATTTCCTGAATCTGCTCATCTGGGAGCTTTGCTCCCCACACACTGTCTTTGCTCGCTCTACGGCCTCGCATCTCTTGAACCCACAATTCTATCATTTCTTTTCCTATTTCAACTATTTAAAAGATAAGATTTTGTATCCCAAGAAAACTCCTTAAATAACAAGGGAATTTCTTCAGCACCCTTTAGACCCCTAAAAATATTTAAAACATTCACTTTTGGCTATTTTCCTGTCGGTTAGTCCTGGAATGCTATAATCATGCCAAATTTCATCATTCTAATCATGTCGGAAGGGCTTAAACATTTTGGGGTGTAGAAAACGTCCCATATAAATAACATGGGAAAGATTTTTCAGTTCCCCATAAAACCACTCTACGGTAGGAAATTTTTATTTCTGATATTTCACTTAAGTAACGCTTACAAAAACGTACAAGCATACCGAATTTCAAGATTTTATTCCAATTCTAAGTACCTAAAACATAAGATTATTCAGTTGTTTTTTTTTTAAAGGCCCATTTAAATAACATGGGGAAATTCTTCATCCAATCTTTAGACCCCCTAAAAATTAAAAAATATTCAAGTTTGGATATTTTCCTGTGGGTTTGTCCCGAAAAGCTACAATGATGTCAAATTTAACCATTGTAGCCCTACAGGAAGTGCTCAATAATTTGGGGGTGTAAAAGGTGTTCCATATAAATAACATGGGAAAGATTTTTCAGTTCCCTATAAAACCACTCTAAAGTTGGATTATTAAATTTTCACTGATTTACTTAGGTTCTGCTAAGAAAACGTACAAGCATACCGAATTTCAAGTTTTTATTCCAATTCTAACTACCTAAAACATGATATTATAGGTCAAAAAGAAGGCCCATTTAAATAACATGGGGACATTTTTCATTCCCTCTTTAGACCCCCTAAAAGTAAAAAAATAAAAATCGCTTTTGGCAATTTTTCTGTCGGTTAGTCCCGGAAAGCTACCATCATGCCAAATTTAATCATTGTAGCCCTAAAGGAAGTGCTCAATAATTTATGTCAGCTCATGTAGTTTTATATACTGTATACTTACAAGGGAAGTATGAATGAGCTCATATCGAAACCTACCGTAAAATTTCACTCAGAGAAAGGAAGTCCCACAAAAAGACCACACACAAAAAAGCAGCTGCGTTTTCGAAGTGGAATTAACCAAAATGGCAGATTGAAATGTCGCATATCCATGTCGACAATTGCATAATACGTTCAGTTCCACCCCTTGTAAACGGCCTGTTAATAATAAAAAGTCAATAACAACAATGTGAGTGCATACTATACCTAAGGGGAAGTTGTACGGTAAGGTGAACCTTGACAGCAGCCATCTTGAAAACCGCTATCTTGAATTCAGGTCAAGTTTTGTAAATAGGAATAGGGCAATATGATACATGATTTTGGGCTAGAATTTAAGCAGAAAAACAATGGTAGCAATAATTTTAAGATACGTGCATTTGGTAAAAAGTTACAGGCATATTTATTGTGTATGTTTCCATGTGCACAACTCCCGAATGAAGCAGCTGTCCAAAAACAAGTTGTCACTGTTGAAATGTAACTCCTACTTGATAGTTTCACAATACATTCAATGAGGGACGAAAGAAAAGCAGAAATGAGACAGATCAGAGGAAAATTGCATGTACAGCATTTAATATAACGATTTTGTTATCAGCGATTTTGGCTAAATTTTCGTATTATCTGGTCTATCTTCGCCCCTATTCAACCAATTTGGACCAAATTTGCAGACTAATCCACTACAAGTGTGTAGCTTTGCTCAACATTTGGAACAAACTGGGAAAATATAGAGGGTGTTTCCTATATTTTTGTATTATACAAATTGTTGGACAGCTGCTTCATTCGGGAGTTGTGCACATGGAAACATACACAATAAATATGCCTGTAACTTTTTACCAAATGCACGTATCTTAAAATTATTGCTACCATTGTTTTTCTGCTTAAATTCTAGCCCAAAATCATGTATCATATTGCCCTATTCCTATTTACAAAACTTGACCTAAATTCAAGATGGCGGATTTCAAGATGGCTGCTGTCGAGGTTCACCTTACCGTACGACTTCCCCTTAGGTACAGTATATACCCACATTGTTGTTATTGACTTTTAATTATTAACAGGCCATTTACAAGGGTTTGTTCTCAACGTATTGTGCAATTGTCGACATGAATATGCGACATTTCAATCTGCCATTTTGGTTAATTCCACTTCGAAAACGCAGCTGCTTTTTTGTGTGTGGTCTTTCTGTGGGTCTTCCTTCCTCTGAGTGAAATTTTACGGTAGGTTTCGATATGAGCTCATTCATACTTCCCTGGTTAGGATGTTTCAGAATGTCTTAAATGAAATTAAATATCTTCCAGCATAAAATAAATAGTTTTATTGTTGAGGTATTCAGTTCCAATGCTTTGTGCGTTCAATTGGGGGAATTTCCCGAGAACTTCTTTCGGGACGTTTTTTTTCTCTCCTCCCTCGAAAATACAGCTCCCTTTACTGTACATCGAAACTTCCACTAGTACGAAAGTTCGAATTCAGCACTTGAAATAGTGAAGGGTACTACTTTTCGTAACTCTGAGCATCGAGTTTCTTAAATTTGACAAATTTTTACGCTTTTATTGGTGTTGAAACTACAGAATGCTAATTTGAAGAGTACCTACAAATAACTGCACTAAACTGTTGTTGGAAAACAAAATTTTACTGAAGAATACTTGTGTTACCATCAAAGGTAAGAAATAATACCAATAGTTTTACTAATGCACTACATGTTTACTGGTAGTACCGGCATCTATGGCTTTAAACGCGTCAAACGTATGAGGGACAACGTCCCTCGGCGTCGCCGAGTTGGCGAGCACACGATTCACGGAAAGTATTTTCTAAAATATAAAATTGCATTTTTTTCTTTCTTTAAAAAGGCTATAAGCATAATCCATACATTAATTTGTTACTTAATTATCTCAAGCTAAGGTAAGGTTTTTTTTATTCATTCAGTGCATTCAGAACTTTATAAAGGTCTTATGTTGAATTTTATATACCTTAACGAGAAAGCGTTCAATTCGCCCAAGGAAAGTCCAAAATCTGATAAAAATCACTTTCAATGTGATCACCTTGGTTGTATCAATAATATATTAACAAAAAGCTCAAAAACCCAGGTGGGTCCAACCCGAAAAAACCCGGTGGGTTTTTTTCGGGCTGGACCCACTTGGGCAAACCCTGTTACGCAATAAAATCATCGGAGGCTAGTGAATCTGAGGTCCAACCTTAAACGTTTCCGTTCTATTTGTTTATTTATTTTTACCATAATTAATTCTAATATTACTTGCGGTTAACGGAAAAAATATATCCAAGGATGACACATAACAATCAACAGAACTTATGACAAGTTTCCATTTTAAATCGTATATCTACTAAAGTTATGAATATCTACAAGATATTTATGTTTTTGTATCTTTGCCAGTATACTGATTGGATGTGTTTATGTAAAAATTATATATATATATAAACATAAATATTGGGAAATACTTTAGATTCACGCTCACTGGGTTCATGTAAAGTAACATTTCGAAATGCTAAACATTAACCCTTCTGTAATATTGATCTTGTCGAGACAAGAAAAAAAAAATTCGAAACAAGGCCACTGCAAGCATTTAGCACAGGATGATTGCATTTTTAGTCATAACCAGATCGAAGTCTATAGGACATAAATTCGAGACCCAAAAACACTCTAATCATGTATGACGTGTTAGCATTGGTTGGAGTGAAATTCAACGTTCCTTTCAGCAGCGAGGCTATACGAAACGTGGAGATAAAACCTAAAATAGAATCCAAACTCGGGTCTCCCGCGTCAAATGCCAATACTTTAAAGAATAATTTTTCATTCTGAGTCCAAGACGGTTAGTTATTAGCGGGCAGTGAGATGAGATCTGACATGTAGTGAGTCGCTTACAACTAACAATGTTCGTTGTTTGACGTTAATAAAGATGGTGTACTCGCGTATTTTACTCATGTATCTACGTTAATGATAATGATAAATAACACCCATGAAATTTTATTTTATTCTTTGTCTATTAGAGATTTTGAAATAAGACACGGCAAGAGATCTTGCGAAAGTCAGCCTAATAAGCAAATACGAAATACACTGTTCTCCAATTGAAATTATACTAACTTTTGAAAAGAATTAGGACTATAATATAGCCAAAATATGAGGTACTTCAATTACACATAAATTGTAATTAAAAATTTAATTAAACACAATATAAAGAAACTACAATTATTTGAAGTACTTTAGTAATTGATCCACAAAAATAGCCATTGTTTTAATTCCATCGCGAAAAGTGTTTATCAGTTCAAGTTCTGAAATTGTACTACCAAAATCGATTACTGACAATATTTTTACTGACAGATGTTTCATTTTTCTGCAATATTAATTGAAAACGTAATATTATGCTTTTCTAAAATGCATGTGCCAGTAACTAGTAAAGCTAAAACAAAGAAAATAAACATTATGCCTCATTCATAGTATTCTAAACGTAACTGACGATTACAAAAGTGTTTAAACTATTAAGATGTCTGTGCCACAGAATTATTCTTTTCACATGACTTCACGTGTGATCGCAAATTCCACTTCTGGGCAAATCTCTTCCCGCATATATCACACAAATTTACGCACTCCAGCATGAAGTTTCAAATGCGTTTGCAAATTGTTATAACGCACAAATTTACGACCAAATATCTCACATACAAATGATTGTTCACCTGTGTGAGTTGTCATGTGAAGTTTAAGTGTAATACTGTTGTCAAATTGTGCACCACAAAGTTCACACTGCTCTGATTTACTGTGGCTCTTCATATGTTGTGTCAAACTTCGTTTCTTCACTACTTTCCCAGTTTACAACAAATGAAAGTTTCCTTGTGACTTCTTTTATGGCTATACAATTTCGTTCTTGAAACAAACTTCTCATCACATTCAGGACAACTATACTTTACATTTTCTGCATGTATTTCTATATGGTCCTTCAACTTGATACTTAGTATCTTTTTGTTACACAATTCACAGTTCACACTATTCTCATCCTTTTTATGAACAACACGAATACGTATGTTTCGTTGATTCTTATTGAAAAATAATTTGTCACAAATTTCGCATAGAAAATATCTAGAACGTGCATTTGAGTGTATTACTACATGTCGTTGCAGTAACGAAATTCGCTGAATTGTTTAGGGCATTGCAGGCACTTATATCACCGACATTATGCTTTTTCAACATATGATACCGGCGATATTTAGAATATGGAAACTTCTCTCCACATATAGTACAAGTCTTGTTACATACTTTTTTGGTTTTTGGTTTTTAACTCTGAAAGATAATAAGAAACACTAATGTATAATCATATTTACCACAACAGAGGGAGAAAGTATTCATAAAACTACTCTATTATTCACTAAAAGCAGGGGTGCCCACAAGGGGGGGGCTATGACGCAAACTGCGTCATTGAAATATTTGGGGGGGGGTAAAAATATGTTTGAGAGGGTGTAAAAATTAATCGAAAAGATTTTTTTTTCATGGAAGAACACCTACAGATAGGCAATTGAGGGGGGGTGCGTCATGGACATGAGGGGGGGTGGGCACCACTGCTAAAAGTAATACCTTATTAGAATCTTGTTTTCAACATACCGTACATTTACTTGTTTCGGAAAAGTAGAAATTTAAAACAAATGTACTAGAGCTGTATAATATTCAATATTTTTTATTCGGTTTTCCGCTGACATTTACACCTGTTTTTATTTCAAATTACTTATATTGTTTATCTTATCGCATATTGAATAGTCCAAGAGCTTATTGTATTAACTTTGTTCTAAGAAAATTTCATAACACACACAAAAATGTATTAATACTATATACAACGGAAATATAGATAACGGTACAGTGACGGAAAATTAACTACAGAAAACGAGAAAATGAAGATATATAGGTGTGGCAATTTAATAATGAGACTGGTGTCATAAATGTGATGTACTGCAAAGAAAGTTACAATTGACTGTTGTCCCCTTATATATACTCCCCTCCCCTATCTATAAACCGCTGTATACGTGCCTTACATTGTTCAAAGCAATGCTGTAGATCATAATATGTCACAGTGTTCAACAACTCTGCCGTTTTTCGTTGCACCTCTTTCACAGACTGAAAATGTGTTTCTTTCAATGCACTTTTCACTTTTAGGAATAGATAAAAGTCGCATGGAGCCAGATCTGGGGAATATGGAGGTTGGTCGAGCACAGGAATGCGCTTGGCTGCTAAAAACTGCTTCACAGAAAGGGCATTATGGTCGGGCGCATTGTCTTGGTGGAGGATCCATGCATCGTTCTTCCACAAATCCGGTCTCTTCTTCCTTATTCTTTCCCTCAGCTTGATTAGGACTTCTTTGTAGTAGGTCTGATTCACCGTTAGCCCCTGAGGCACCCATTCAGTCATGATGATACCCCTGATATCGAAAAAAACGATGAGCATTCCCTTCACTTTCGACTTGCTCATTTGTGCTTTTTTTATTCTTGGCGGTGTCGGAGTCTTCCAGTGCATTAATTGACGCTTGGTCTCGGGGTCATATTGGAACATCCATGTTTCATCACATGTGATGACACGTGTTAGCAAGTCTGTTTCTGCTTTGAGTCGTTCCATTACGTCACAGCAAATGGTCTTTCGAATGGGTTTTTGTTCCTGAGAGGTTTTTCGGGACAATTTTTGGACAAACTTTTGTCATGTTTAAATTGTCATGCAAATTTTGTCTTACTGTCTCTTTCTTAATGTTCATCGTGTCTGCGTTCGTCCGAATACTCAAACGTCTGTCTTTCCGGAAAAGTTCATTAATTTTTTGAACATTTTCGTCCGTTCTTGCACTCAAAGGGCGGCCGGGTCGTTCATCGTCTTCAACCTCCTCCCTACCTTCTCAAAATCGTTTGTAACATTCGAAAACTCGCGCACGTGACATAGCATTGTCAGCATACACCTCTTTTAACATTGCACAACATTCCGTCGGTGTTTTGTTTAATTTCACCAGAAATTTGGTGTTAATGCGCTGCTCAACTTTACTGTTCACCATGATTCCGGCACTACTACAGAACACTGTCCTCTTCATGCAAGCCTGCAAAGAAAAAAAAAGCTTTCAGAATCATGAAACAAACTGTGGCTGCTCATAAAGATTCAAGATCAACAACACACCATTAGCTAGCTCCCCTCCCACGATCCTGCGCGACTGGAGGTGGGTAGTCTCGTTATTCAATTGCCACACCCAGGCCCGTGCTGGCTCACCGGGACATCGGGACAAGTCCCGGTGCGCCCTCCGAAACGTCACATTATAAAAAAATGATACAACTTTATTTCTTAAAAATAATAAAGCTATTTTTAAAGAACCCGTGATAAATACACTGCGCTCTTTACATAAGGCGCCCCTGCAAAACCACATCAAAGATAAACGGTTTTATTTATTTTTTTATATAGCACAGTTCTGTACAATGAATACGTACTACAGTGTATTACTGTTGGTAAAGAACCCGTGAAGGGTACAGTGCGCCCTTTACGTAAGGCGCCCTTGTAAAACCACATCAAAGATAAACGGTTTTATTTATTTTTCTATATAGCACAGTTCTGTACAATGAATACGTACTACAGTGTATTACTGTTGGTAAAGAACCCGTGAGGGGTACAGTGCGCCCTTTACGTAAGGCGTCCTTGTAAAACCACATCAAAGATAAACGGTTTAATTTATTCTTCTATATAGCACAGTTCTGTACAATAAATAATACTGTTACTGTTGATTAAAAAAACCCGTGAAAGGTACAGTGTGCTCTGCGCGTAGAGCGCCCTGCGAAACATTACATTATAGATAAGTAGTTTTAGTTGTTCCGTATACCAGGTTTGTATAGTGAATTCAATAGTGGCTGTTGGTAAAGAACCTGTGAAGGATAAAATGCGCCCTTATAAAAGACGGACTGCGAAATATTACATTATAAATATTTTTTTTAAAAATCTTCTGTATATCAGTTTTGTATTATACATTCATACGGTTGCTATTGGCAGAGAAAAGGTAGAGTACGATCACTTTTCAAAAAATTCGTCGGTCCAATGCCAAAACCGCGAATGTGCAAATTTTGCTATTTTCACCATAAGTACAGTTTCATGTTACTTGGGGCCCATAAATTCCAATATCAAAGTCCCATTTGTGAAATATGAGTATATTAGAAGCTATCGTCAATTCCTAAAACATGTAGTCTACCTAAGTCTATATACTGATTTTTCGGGTTAAGTTGAATATTAAAATGCTTATAACTCAAAGTCAAATTTAGCACATTCGCGGTTTTGGCATTGGATCGACGATATGTAAAAAGCCAGTAAAGCAATTAACATGTAGGTCTATTTGGTAAGATAATTTAGGAGTTATTCTTGCGGCTACCTATTTATTAAAAAAAAAAAAACTTTCAGAAGGTAAGCGCAATCAATGTAGTGTAGTTTAAACAATTCGTTTTTTTTAATATTTAATTTACAAATTTGATTGTTCCTGCGTGTTTTAAAGCAGTATTCTAATAATCAGTGCCTATTGTATTTTTAAAATATAGCTATATTGATTTATTGGTATATATTCTTTGTAAAAAAAATTATTACAAGAACTAGAAAATGTTTCTCTAGTAAAGACATTTTCACAGTTTAGCTATTTAATACATAAAATGGGGCCCGTATATATACAGGATGTAACTTAATTAATATAACAAACGTCGGGAGGTGATTCCTGACAGCAAGATAAAACGAAAAGTATACACCAACCTGGGTGCAAAGATGCCTCCTTTCGGAGCCTTCATCACACAAAAATTTGTTGGAAAAATGTAAAAACAGCCATAACTCGAGAACAAAACATCGGATCGAAGTCGGGTAAAAGAGAATATCCATAATTTTTAGTCAGATTCCATTAGTGCACAATCGGATATAGTGCAGTGGCGGCGCAAGGATGACTCCGAAAGAAAGTGGAATATTCCTTCGAGTATTTTATGAAACGTTGAATGAGGAAAATGAACAACAATCAAGTATAAGATTTCAACAAAGATAATAGTACATCTTTCAAGTTACAAGAACACTTAGAATTTGAAAGAAAGAGAGATACACATGTGTGAGTGATTTATTTTGTCTCAGTGCAGAATAAACTCTCGGAGGAAGAATTTAAATGAAACGAAGTCTTTAACGCAGGGATGCAAATAACCACTCACCCGGGGCGAGTGGTTCATCGGTACGGGCGAGTCTTTAATATCATAGCGAAGGTAAGCAAATTATTTCTATTGTGAGATGTGGGCTAGTAGCTTCTCTTCTTGGGCTAGTAAAATTTTGTTGCTTATTTGCATCCCTGCTTTAACGTATCACAATTACATCTTCTAGGCTAATGATGACGGATGATAAATGAACGGCTTCCTGTCCAAGTAACGAGTGTGTGAAAATGGGGAAATAATTCTGATCCAGATTAGGTTTAAAACAACTGTGCATAGGACAGTCAGGCTGCATATATAGAAACATAACATACAGTATCAAAAAATGCAAAAATCATATGTGATGAACGAATTACAAGGGATTCTCCATATGACACACGGATTCCCAAACATTGCATGAATACATATTGGGCAAAAGTAAGCTGCAATAAAGGGTTTCCTCCCCGTAATAGTAATTCCGTTGAATATGATACTTCTCTGAACAGAAACAACAAAAATGGACAAAACACTACATGTTGACAGATTGCATTATGGTACAAAGAAATGCTCTGGGACAGTATACTTGATTTATCCGTGAGGCGAATCTTCTTCCAGGGATACTTTCGAGTTTTTACCCTCCCTTAAAGTTGTCCCCTTGAACCGCCCCTTACCACTAAACTATGAAAAATTACATTGCTATTGTGAATATACCAAAATAGCGTCCTAGTGTAGCTCACTTCATTTTGATTTTGTCACTGCTTGGAGAAATTTCCTAGAAGAAAGCTCGTACGAATTACGTTGAAAAAATGGGGGGAAATCTTTTTTCGATGCTCTAATGTACGTTGGAGCTGGATGGAATACCTACACGGAAGAAAGAGATTGTGGCACTTTTGCGTACACGTAGCAGCACGCACGTAGCTTACAGTACTTTCACTAAGGACATGATGCTTTGGTCGCACACTACGGAAATACCGTCCCTTGTGTGCCGATTGCAAGTGGCTCGCAAAAGGCTGTCTTGCAGTTTTGTTGTGGAATGGCGTCAATTAGCGTGACTATGTTGTAGTAGGCATCTACGCAACTTGTCAGTGATATACATAGTCCGATGCTCTGGTGTTACGTATGAAAGTGCTGTATAACAGGATAAGAAGTGTTCAACGGTAGAGGGTTGTGTCGATCACGGTCGTGTAAAAGTGTAGACATCGGTGTTCAAGCAAATTACCGACCCGCCTGTGTAGGAGTACGCATCTTTTATTTTAACGTAATGTTCTCCCAAAATTGTTAGAACACGTGGCCTTGAGCATAAGACATCAGATGTGATCCCAGCATGATAAAGCATCTGCAAATTTTGACAGGAATATGCAGAACTATCTAAATGAAACATTCACAGATCGTTGGATTGGGAGAGAAGGACCTGTGTTATGACCACTTCGTTCACCATACCTCACGCCCCTTGATTTATTTTTGGAGGAGGAGGTATGAAACACTTTTACAACCTCGATAGCCGAAGAACTTGTTGCTCGAGTTAATATAGTTGCGGCAGTCATCCCCGAAATTACAGGTGTGCTTGACCGCACGCGGAAAAAATTCCTTCGCCGATGTCATCTTTGCAATGCGGTCAACGTCGACAGTATCAGACTGTGAACTGTTATTCCTCACAGCTGTCTCGTGTACACATACTACATTGCATAAATACTGCAAGGTACCTCTGAGCAGGCCCGTATCCAAGGGGGTCTAGGGGCCGTTCCCCTAAATTTTGGCTGGCCCCCTAAAGTTTTCACGGTAGACAGGCAAATCAACTATAATATGGTTGCATCGAGCCCCCCTAACTTCAGCTGGGCCCCCTACATTTTTGGGCTGGCTACAGGCTTGCCTCTGAGTATTTCACAGTTATCCTAGTTTGGACGAAACAAAATAAATCGGTAGTTTGAAACTGCATTTCTTTGTATCATGGCTTCTCTGCGTATTACGAGGAAGAAATCTTTTAATGCAGCTTACTTTCGCCCAAATTGTATTCACATAATTTTTGGGAGTCACTGTTGTCACGTGAAGAATCCTTTGTACTCTCGTTCATCATACATGATATTTGCCGCCTGACTGTCTTCTGCACAGTCGTTATAAACCTAATCTGGATCAAAGTTATTTTTTCCATTTTCACACACTCTTACCTTGGACAGGAAGCTGTTCATTTGTCACCCGTTACCACTAGCCTAGAAGATATAACTGTGATATATTAAAGACTTCCTTCTATTTAAATTCTTCTTCCGAGAGTTTATTCTTTGCTGAGACAAAATAGATCAATCACACATGTGTATCTCTCTTTCTTTCGAATTATAAATGTTCTAATTTGAACGATATACTATTATTTTTGATTGTTGAAATATTGTACTTGATTATTATTGATTTTCCTTATTCAACGTTTGATAAAATACTCGAAGGAATACTCCACTATCTACTCGAAGGAATACTCCACACCACTCGGATTCATCCTTGCATCGCCCCAGTATACATCCGATTGTACACGAATTCAATATACGTCTAAAAATAATGGACATTCCCTTTTGCCCGATTTCGATCCGACATTTTATTCTTCAGATGATTGTTTTTGCACTTTTTCGAAAAATTTCGCGCAAACGGCCTAAAGTTTGAAAAAATGACAGAAAACACCAAAATTTACCTTTATGCGAAAAAAAAAACAACAAATTTTTGAGTATCGAATTCTAAAAGGGTTCAAAAGTTGCGTATTTGCGTGCTAATCAATAGAAAAGTAACGAAAATAATCACAGTTTGGATCTTCAGTTCGCGCAAACGGCCTATTTTTTTTAAAAAAAAAAAACGGCATAAAATACCAAAATTTACCTTTATGCAAAGAATATACAGATTACTTTTTTTATTATTTCTTTAGCGTCTAAGTAGTTTATTTTAGTTGTGTGAGGGCATGTTTGTTAATAATTCGTTAATGTGGGTGATTTTATACATTTTATTTTCATAATGATTTTGCAGCCCTTCGCCCATTTATCAACGTTTTCTTCTTTTTTTTCATGAAATGGCCCAGAACTCATCACGAGGAGGTGGCTGCAATTCGTGTTCCACTCACATCCTACTCAGCTCTCCTACCAATTAGGGTGTGCTAAATTATGTTGATTTAGTCAAGGATGTTGTCTTGAATTCTGATTTTTTACTCAAATTTTGGCATTGTGAGTCTTGAGAGCGAAGTTGCTCTAATGTAGCCATCTCTGTTTTCTTGTTTACACTTTTTCTGCAGACTCCGTAACAAGTTCAACACCTTTCGACTTCCTGAGTATGGCATGGAAAATTTAAGAAGTCAAACTCATGAGCAGATTTCTCATGCATAACTGATAAGATAGTTTCTGTTGCCAAGCTTTCGAGCACTGAAGGGGGTGATAACTTACATTTTCTCCAATCTTATCAGCTCACTGTAGTTCGTGGCATTAAAATTTATTGAAGTTGCCATAGAAGTTCTAACAGAGCAATTCAGACAGGGCAGTGTGCTCGAGATGTAGCTATAAGAGAATCTAGACCTCTCAGTTACTTCCGATGGCTGTGCTAACCGGGTCTTACGGTTGTACGTTTGTCAAACAAATCCTACAAACGAACTCAAAGTGCTTGTAAACTACATTATAAAACATATGATTTTATCTGGTTCGATATAAAGAGATATCAGTCAGTGATATATGGACCTAAATATATTTTGAAGTTAGTTCAAACAATTAGACATTTGCCAAACTACATTAAAAGAATTATCGATTCTGTGATTTAGAGAAACGCGTTCTTCTGTCATCCAAAGAACATATACTTAGCTATGACAGTGTATGAGAGACATGTACGAGAGTTAGTTACGGGAGAGTGCTAGAGGCAAGAAATCAAGATACCTGATAGAACTTTTATGGCAACTTCAATAAATTTTGATGTCACGGACTACAGTGAGCTGATAGATTGGAGAAAATGCAAGCAGTCGCCTCCTCCAGTGCTCGAAAGCTTGACAACAGAAACTCATCTTATCACTTATGCATGACAAATCTGCTCATAAGTTTGATGTCTTAAATGTTCCATGCCATACTCAGGAAGTTGCAAGATGTGTCAAACTTATCACAGAGTCTGCAAGAGAAGTGTACGGACAAAGAGATGGCTAATATAAGAGCAAAATTGCTCTCAAAACTCACAATGCCAAAATTTGATTAAAAGATCTGAATTTAAGACAACATCCTTGACTAAATCAACATAACTTAACACAGCCTAATTGGTAGGAGAGTTGAGTAGGAACTCGAATTGCAGGCTTCTCCTCGTGATGAGTTCTGGGCCATTCATGAAAAAAAGTAAACGTTGACTAATGGGCGAAGGGCTGCAAAATTATTATGAAAATAAAATGTATAAAATCACTCATATTAACGAATTATTAACAAACATGCCCTCACACAACTAAAAGCCGTGACGCACTGACGCATATTCGCTAATAAATCGTAAACTGAGTACAGTATTTCAGAATTAGACTATACTTACATTTGTAAATAATGTATACATGAATACTGCATACCATAACCACATCAAGACTGAGTAATGTGAATTTGTGTAACCCCTTTTTAGAGACACCTCTCATTTACGAATAAATAATCATGTTCCATCGGTGACTTCTATTCAGAGGTTTCACTGTATTTGTTCATTCTTATATACAGTTCTTATAAATTTATATTTTTCTGTCTTAGTTGTTCTTGAAATTTTTCAACCCTATTATTATTATTTTTATTAATTAAATGAATTATACAACAAACTGTTGCTAAATTACTAAATAATGTTAAATTCTGTTCTGGTTATTCATTTCTGAGTAAGAAGAACTGGAAACGCGACTTAGTAGAATTTCTTAGTAAACAAGTGCTAAAGAAATTCATGGAGTACATTTGCATCTGGCAGTTGAGATGGCCGACACATGTAAGAGATTATGTAATTGTGATATTACAAACAATTATAATATTTAGGTCCTTTAGTGCTCTCAACGGGTCGGGTTGAAGACCGACTCGACCCGACCCGAGTGACCCCACCCGTGACCAGACCCGACCCGACCCGACCCGAGCTGACCCACAATAAAAACCCAACCCGATCTGACCCGAGGGACCTGACCTGACAACCTAACCCGTTTGAGAGAACTAGAACCTTACAAAGGTGCCACAAGAAAAAAACGCTGGCCAATTCGTATGCATAAACCATTGTTTCGGCTTTTTTATTTGTAGTACAGTACAATTATCCTTCTCCTGCTCAATGTTCTGCCATTAATGACAGGCCAGTTTCCGTGAGCTAGGTAAGAACCTTCCATTTTTGCGATTTTCCGCTATCTTCGTCGCAACCCAACATAATTACCACCCTCCTTATTATAACCTATCAATTGCAACCTTCTTACACAAGCTCGCTCTCCTGATATCACTCCCTTTATTACATCTCAGAATTCAATCCCTTCGCAAGATCGAAACTTGTGACCCATCCATTTTCCGCTTCCTTATATCGTCCAATATTGCTCTCGTCTCTTGCATTTTTTCAGCATTTCCTAATTCGGTTTCCTCTCTACCCAGCTAACTTTCTCTATTTTCCTGCACATCCAAATTTCCAAGGTTAAAATTCAGACAATCAACTTTAGTAAGGAATGTATTTAGAACTTCTATAAATAATTTTTGCTGTATAATAAAGTATAAACAAAAATTTAACCGCGTTAACATTCCAATTTTTCTATTTAAAAGCAGCGTTGGTGTCTGATAGAATCATAAGGAACGAATTGCACTGAAATATCATATTCTATAGGGAATTACCTTTACATTTTTTCTTGATTAATTTATCTAGAAGATATTTGCAACGTTATATAAAATCAGCGAGTAATTTAGTGCCGAGAAAGTCAAATCATTACTGCAGTAATAATAATAATAATAATAATAATAATAATAATAATAATAATAATAATAATAATAATAATAATAATAATATAATAATAATAATAATAATAATAATAATAATAATAATAATAATAATAATAATAATAATAATAATATGAAGGTGACAAAGAAAGTTCTGACTCTTTTTGTGGAGGTCTGTGTTCAATTGGCCCTCACACCGTGAGTTGAATGTCAATGGAAATAAGGCGAAGGTCACTTGTTGGACGAGACGACTCGAGACAAAATTTTCGTAATGGGCTACGAGCCGATATAGAGCTCTTTCAATAGAAACATATGTACTTTTCGAGGCAAGACTACATTCACGACACATTTTCTAGACGAGAATGCCCCAAATCTGATCTCGTGAGCAACACTAGTGGTAGTGCTCTCAACGGGTCGGGTGGGGTTGAAGACCGACCCGACCCGTGACCCCACCCCAGTGACCCGAATGACCCGACCCGTTTGAGAGTACTAGTCCTGAGAGCTTCAGAATTTACAATAATGTTCTTAAACCACTCTTTCCCAACATAATGAATCCGTAATATTTTTAGATTCTACGCGCCAGATTAAAAATCAGTGCGCTCATACTGTTCATAAGTTATACTATGGAGTTTTAATACGGTAAGCTGTAAACACTGACATTCTGAAAATTACAGCGTGCTGTGAATGTAGGGTTCCTATATGTTCCGGAATTTTCGAGATTGTATCGGAATCGATATCTATGTCGCGGCGTTCCGAAAATAAATGTCCGGGTTTTCTACGAACATGAGAAAATACTTTTTTTTAACATCAAAATTAAAAAGAAAGAAAAAATGGTATATGGATACAACAGCTCGAAGCATAAAAGAGTGAAAAATAAAGTGACAAGCCCTATCTAGATTATCAGAAGTCGGAATTACAACTTGGGGGAAGAATATTGTTTTTAACTGCTTTCATATTTACGACATCAGTGCAAGGCAGAGAAGAAACTTTGCCCCCTTTTATTTAGCGCATTTTAAAGATGAAATTAGTGTCCCGAATCTTCACTTTTCAAAGATACATTTCTGTATGGAAGTCATTGCCATTCTGTATGGAAGACAACTATATGATTGATCAAGAGGATCATCTTAGTGATCTACGCCGATTCAAATCAAATTTGGCAGCTAGACATGAAATAAGCAGACATGTGGTTTCTACTCCCTACGGAAGAAATATTAATGGGGCTTGATCCCAAGGACAAACTGTGGTAACTAATTCAATCGACGGATGAAGAACAAGGGGAGTAAAACTGCTGACATATAACTGCAGTAAAGGGGCTGAGGCACTTCCAGAATCCAAACATAAGAAAATTTGAACGTAGAAGACGTGACTTCAGAATAGAAGTACCATAGGCATCGAAACCAAATATACTGAACGAACTCCGAATATGTGTTTCTTATTTCTTACGAGGAAACTTCTTGGGGCATGAGTGATCCAGGAAAGCACGGCAGGAAAAGCTTCACGAAATACACACATAACGTAGGTAAAACAAGGTAACTGTCTTTTGGTTATAGGGTTTTGAAAGCAGAACATACCCTTATATTCAAAAGTATGGTTACATGTCTATAGGAATAATATACAGCGGACACTTTTTAATTCGAACTTTGGATAATTCGAACTTTGGAAAACTCTATTAAAAACAATGGTAAAAAATCGTGGATAAATCGGACTTTTGAACCTCATGTTGGCATAATTCGAAGTATTTACAGTGAAAAAAATTGCAGTGTACGACAGATTGGAAACAGAACAATGCAATTTCACCCGTTTTTTGTTTATATGCTACCTTACCCAGAGGCGACCGTGAGAAAGGGAAAGCTTTGTTTGTTAATACCCCCTCTGCTGGACTCCCTCCTGTTACAGAGTATCCGACAGAAGGCGGTGTATCTCCCCTCCCCCTCAATAACCTGGAAGTGTCCATCCCATCTGTAGAAGTGTGAACTACCTTGAACCCTGTCCTTTACTAGCAAATCACTTGTACGAGACATTTGTGCAATTCCTTTTAAGTGAACTAAAAGCAGTGCCAAAAAAGTTAACCAGATTCGTTCGTGATCTATTGGCGTGCATTACGCACAATGTCGAATCGCGGCTCATATTCTAATTCTGTACAAAAACGTGGTGCTTCAAAGGAAAGGTGTTAATTAGTTTTTCGTATAGAGTACAATTATTTTGTTTCCTTAATTTTACTTAAAAACGAGTTGTTAATTAATTCGAATTTTTTCGTGTTCTCTTGGACTTCGAATTAAAGAAAATCCAGTTAATTAGAAAGGTCTCTTTCTTACGAGAGAAAATTTCATTGTCTTGTTGGAAATGTGGAGAAGAAAAAAAGTCAGAAAAAATCAGTTTTTAAAAATAAGACAGTTACACTTAAAAAGAAGGAATGTTTGTGCTTTAATAAAAATACAAGTAAATTTCTTGTGTAATGCTCGTTATTATAAATACAGTACAATTCTAATATGCCTAGTAGTTAATCATTTTATACGTAAACTAAGTACTAAATAGAAATAAATCAAAAATATATCTCAAAATTATCTGCTTGACACCTTCTGGCGAATTCGAAATTTTAAGCCATGCTTGTGTAATCTGTAGCTAGCTTTGGACTGCAATCAATAGAGTAAAACGAGGGAAATTTTGCTCCCTCAGCTTTACCAAATCTGCTTAATTTTAGAAAAGAGAGAAGTGCATCCGATGCAATAGATAACAGAAAAATATCCAAATGAAAAAGTAATAATATTTTAGTAACTCTTCACGGGCTGTGAGACAGGTAAACGTATTGCCATCCGACGTTTCCACTGCAGACGTCGTTAAGATCCTCAAGAACCGGAAAGTGAATCCAAATGACCTCTTTGTCAGTTTCGACGTAGTTTCTCTGTTTACAAGAGTTCTTGTCAAGGATACGATGCAGCTGATAGGAAATCATTTCTGCCACTGACTTCCACGTTCTTTTTGTATGATGAATGTTTACTATGAACAAACGGATGGAGTAGCCATGGGGCTCCTTTCTCTCCTTTCATTGCCAACTTCCACACGGAGTGGTTTGAATATGGAGCTCTCGATGCGGCGGTTCTTAACCCGTCCTGCTTCTGTAGATACGTTCATAATACTTCTGGACAAGGATACGTTCATGTCTGGCCACGTGATTATGGAACACTACAGAATTTTCTGGAATTTCTCAACAGTCGTCACCCTCAAATCAAACTGTTAAATGTTATTTAAGTAGTTATAACATTCCCTTACTTGGTAACTAACCTAAATCAACAGGCTTACGTTTTTAGCTATTTCTTTACTTCACAATACATAATACATCATTGCTTAGTAAAAACTTTCTTTCAAAATATCATCGCCATTTACATATCTTTTTCTAACTCTTCTTTTTTAGATGAGTGCATGTGCAAAAAAACATACCTCTTTCTGCCCTCAACATCCTCCTCCCCTTCAAAAAGACAGCTATTGTCCGTATCCCCATCTATCAGGCGGTCTTCTTATTCTTTGTGATTTTCTCCCATATCTTTGACCAATTACCTCTCTTTGTTGCCCTGTATCTTCATTGTTTTTTTGGCTTTCATGAACAAACACAGGCTCTTGTTTCTCTGCTTCATTCTGATATTTTGTCTTCAACCTTCGGTCTACTTCTCTACAAACTGTGAACCCTTCTGATAGAACCGTTTACTTGAACCTCCAAAACATTATTTCCCCTGTATCGTACAAAATAAGCCTTAATAAATTTTGGTAAGACTGCCCTGTAATTTCTCACCCATATAAGTGTTCCTTTTTTCAAACCTAGTTCTCTGCGCTCTATACAGTCTTGCTCTTTAGCATTATTGACAATTACTGCTGGAGAAACATTGTACCAAGTACGAGGCTTAAAAGAATACAAAAGGGAAGAAGGCGAATAATTGATGACTTTAGTAGGAGTATGTAGAAGAGCATAATTAATCTCGTCTAACCAGTTAACCACACTTTGGCTGGAGACTCTACAACCATTTTCTAAATATCTTTTCTTTAATAGTTTTTTAAAAGTCTGCACCACTCTCTCTGCACTGCCGTTACATTCTGGAGAGTATGGTGGAGTAAAAACTAACTTAATGCTTCTCTTCTTACAATATTCTTGAAATTCATTACTCCTAAATGGTGACCCATTTTCCGATACCAAAGTATTAGGAAACCCCACCAAACCCATCAGCTCTTCCAGAGAAGTTAAAGTGGTAGAAGCGTTCGTGGAATTTACTTTCCAAACCTTAATCCAGTGAGTGAAGGTATCTATCATAATAAGAAAGATGAAACCGAATATTTGACAGTGGTCTACATGGATTCTATCAAAAGGTTTTTCCGAATTAGGCCAATAAATATAGTTAGTTTTGGCGAGCAGTTAGCCATTGCCAAACAAACTTCACAACTCTTAAGGTAACTACGTAATTCGTTATTCATGTCGGGCAACCATACTTCATTATTTGCCAATTCCAGTGTGGCAAAAACTTTCAAGTGTCCCTTATGTAATTTCTCCTTATAGGAATCTCTTAATTTTCTAGGGAGTACAATCTTTTCTTTCCAAAATAAGCAATCATTATTCAACTCTAGTTGATATTTTCTCTTATACACCTCCTGATATTCCTTACAGTCAAGGCTAGAAGGTAGTCTCTTAGGCCAGCCGTGTAACATCCACTCTTTAACTTTAGTGATCGTGGGATCCTTCTTAGATTCGTCTTCTACCTCTGATTTATCCAAAATACTCGACGAAATTTCACTTATATAATCAGGAGCTAGTAGCTCCTCAGTAGATAACTGTAAGGGAAATCCGGACAAAAAAATCAGCCACCTTTACAGATTTGTTCTAAAAAACATCAATGTCATAATTGGCTAAAAGAAGAAACCATCTTTGAAGTCGAGGGGAAGCTCCATCAGGAGGAGCCTTTAGACCAAAGATCCACTTAACTGGTTGGGAATCCGTTATAACTTTGAAGTTTCTGCCGAATAAAAACTTGTGAAATTTCCGAACAGCAAATACCACCGCTGAAGCTTCTCTTTTAAATTGAGAATATTTTTTCTCTGCTTCAGAGAGAGTAGCCGAAGCACACGCCGCTGTTCTCAAGTGTCCACCTATATCATTATACAATACCGTTCCAACTCCATCTGGCGAGGCATCAGCCATAAGTACCACTTTCGCTGTTTCATCAAAGGGCTGCTAAATTGGGCTTTATTCAGCACGTCTTTAGCCAATACAAATTATTTTTCTTGTTCACTAGTCCATTCCCAGGACACTCCCTTTTTTAGTAACTTGTACAGCACTGGAATGCGTGACGGTAATGAAGGTAAATGCCTGTGATAGAAGTTGAGCATACCACGAAAGGACTGTATTTTATTATACTTTTAGGAGAAGGAGACTCCAGTATAAACTGCAGCTTGTCTTGTGCAGGGAGAATACCGTTGGGAGAAATATCATAACCTAGATATTTTATGGCATCGAAAAAGAAAAAACTTTTTTCCTTGTTCACATGTATGTTGAAGTCAATGAATCTATTTAATACTTGCACAGTTCCTTTATAACACTCCTCAACTGAACTTCCCCAAATTAGTACCTCATCTAGATAGCATGCTACTCCTTGTAAATCTTGTATAAGATATTCCATAAAGTTTTGGAAAATTTGTGCTGAGCAATTAAGTCCAAAAGGCAGCCTGTGTTGCAAGTGCAATTCCAAAGGTGTATTTATCACTAAATATTTCTCCGACTCTTGCTGAACTTCCAATTGTAAATAGGCTTGCCTCAAGTCTAACAATACATACTGTTTTGCATGAGATAACTTGTTAAGTTCTCTATTTTAGGAAGAGGGTAGCCTTCTCCGTGACTAAAGCGCACGCTTGAAATCTGAACATAGTCTAACTGGCCCATTCTTTTTTTAACTATCACCATTGGAGTAGCCCAATCTGACTGAAATCTTCTTTAGCACACCAGCATTACATAAAGTGATCAATTCTTTTTTGACTTGTTCCCTTCACGAATAAGGTACTTCGTATGCCTTTCTAAATATCGGCGTGACTCCTTGTCTTAAGGGAATGGATACTTTATAACCTTTAATACGAACATTTATAGCTTCATCAAATACTTCCTTAAACTGATTCAAAGTCTTATCTCTTAGTACATTAGTAGACTGACTTTGAACAGATTGAATATGTTTCAATTTTCTTCTACTATCGAACATAGAAGTCAACTGACTTCTCCACTCCGGAACGATTAGATCTAGCCAACTTATACCCAGAATTGGTTGAAACGACTCTTGCTGAACAACCATTAAAGGCAAATACTCTTTAAATTCTTGGTGTTGCACTTTTACTGTACACCTTCCCAATGTTTTAATTGGCGAACCATCCGCATTATTCAGTCTCCCTTTAAATGGTTCTATCAATGTTCCCTCTAATATTGAGTCAGTATAACCAATTGCTGAAACTGCTGCTCCCGTATCAATAAGAAATTTTACTATGTGCTCATTGCACTTTAATGAAATATACATACGATCTCTACACTTCATCATGGCCTGTCGACTAAAAGAAACGTGGTTCAAAATTACCTCTTGCGCCAGCTGTTAAATGTTATTTTACTAGTTATAACATTCTCTTACTTACTTGGTAACTAACCTAAATCATCTGGCTTACGTTTTTAGCTATTTGTTTACTTCACAATCAATAATACATCATTGCTTAGTAACAAACTTTCTTTCAAAAGATCATCGCCATTTACATATCTTTTCAACTCTTTCTTTTCTTTTTTAGATGAGTGCATGTGCAAAAAACCATACCTCTTTCTGCCCTCAACACAAACTCACCATGGGAATGGAGCAGAATAGATGCCTCCCCTTTCTTGATATTCTTGTTCCCGGTAAATCTGACGGAACATTAGGAGACAGCGTATACAGGAAGCGACACACATGGATCTTTGACGCAAGCAGCTTCCATCACAAGTCACAACGTCTTGTAGTGCTAAGTACCCTGACCCACGGAGCCATCTCTGTGAGCGAGCAAGAAAGTTTACAAGAGGAATTCAACCATCTTCGACGCTACAAGAGAATGACTAGTCTTACAGATATCAAATGGCTATAATAAAAGGGCCGTTACTTCGCAACACAGTTATCAAAGAAGTTGAGTGCAAGGATTAAGTAGAATACAAACCGCACTACGAGCGCACCCTCAACACGACCCCTGACTGCCTATAACTTCTGAACCACCCCTGACCGCAGTACTTTCGTTAAGTTATCCAGCATCCACAATACTTTATAGTTACATCAAATAAAGTATTCTTATACATCTACAACTACAACTAATATTTAACTTATCCTAACTTATATCTATAACTCTTCTTTCTTATAATGTCCCCATGATAGGGTATGTATTCCATCTTTTAGAACACATCTCTTATCATCTACACAACTTAAAGCTAACTTATTTACTTCTATATTATATATATCATGCTTATAACTCCTATCATATTCATCTTTATATAGTAGGCCCTTTGGTTGAAGTCTTTATACACGCCAAATGTAAGTTTTTTGTATACAACACTCTTTTTTTACACCTTTGGCTTTCTTACAACACTTTTCCTTATCGAACTTACCTTTAAAGTCTTTGACTGTTAGATCCATTTGAGGTGTATATATTGAGTACATCTTAGATCTTAAACCTACAAGCTCTTCCATAGTGGTACCTTTAACCTCGTCCTTCATCATACCAAGTATTTTCTTATTGATCTGGAGTACCTTGTATGTTATCTTTAGGGTAATCACTTTTGTCGAAGTAATCAATATAATTTTTCATGTCTTCGTACACATGTTTGGATATGGTATATATAGCTATCAGTATCTGTATAACACTTCTATTTTGTTCTGGTATTTTGGCTTCAACACGTTATAAAGGAAGTCATACATTAAATACTTTGATAGATCTAAGATACTCATTCCAACATATGTTGGTTTATTGAAAGTCAATTTGGTTTTATTCATTATGATTGCACATAGATTCTCTGTATAAATAATTCCATCTTTAAAATTCGGTTTAGCAATTAGCTTTCCTACTCTTGCTGGGTCACCTATTTATATAGGTTTAGATCTCTTTCTACTATTTTCCATTGTCTTCCCGAATACTGAATTATTCATGAGCTTGTAGAAGTCTCTCAAAATCATGTTACTCAGGTTCTCATCTGTCTGTTTAAGTCTGTTATTCTTTAACCTATCTGACTGTTCGAATTCCATTATCCTATGTATTTTCTTAAGTTCCAATCCAAGTTATAGACATTGTTTTAGGTTCCGATAGTGAATTACGTATTTTTATCATATAGGGTTAATAGCTTTGATTGTTTTGAACCAGGTGGACACGTTTTCTGGAGCTAATGGATAGTCTTTGTGATAGCTATGTATTTCTTTTGGTACTCAAGATCTACTTCTAATATATAACCAGTATTGAAATCATCAGGTATACTTGTGACAGCTATTTCTCTTATCTCGTCTTCGCTTAAGCATTTAAATCCCATATATGGTAGATATTGATTTATAGCCCATCCGTGAAAGTTATTGGCATCTAAGTACATGATGTAAGAATCTTTTTTATTCTCATCGTAATCTTCCATATATTTGTTGTTTGCTTTTACATATCTTCTCGAGCATTGACTAATACCACCTTTTATACCCTTTTCTATCAAGACCATATTGTAATCTGTTAGTAATTCTAGTTTTGTCATCTTTAACATTGCATCCCAAGCTAAACCTGGTGCTTTCATATACCATGCTGGATCAAGACCGTAAGCTTTAAGACATGTCTCTCAAGTTCTCAAACACATCTGCTAATAACAACACATCAGTTTTTAGATATAGGCCATGGTACTGTCCGGGATTATTAACTTTAAATGTTTCCCACACTTTCTTTGCATGCTCATAGTAGTCATCACTTATATGTGTGTTGCTAAGTTTGTTGAAAAATGCTTCCTTTAATGGTAATTCTGTCTAAATTTATCCCAGTCACTAACATAATCATACGGGTAAATACCTTTCCTTATTACAAGTTTGAATTGCTCTTCATCAGGATAGAAGTGTTGTGTGTCATTTGTTCTCTCGTTAGGTTGGATGATAATTTGTCTAAACTACATGCCATAAATTTAAACGAATCTATGAATTTTAATTTGATAGTTCCAACCTTTTTACTGAATGATACGTATCGCTGTTCGTTATTAGGTATTAATTCTATTTGTTCTTTATTACATCTTAGCTCTTTTATGAAAAAGTGGGAGTTGTATCCTGGTAAGTTACGTATAATCATTGGTAGAAACTTAGGTACTCTAACTTTCAGATTACAATTGTTACATAATGCAGCTACAAACTCTTCAGTTATATGATGGTGATGTTTTAACTTTATGGATTTTCGGAGTATATTCTAGTTTACAGTAAGAGCAGGATTGAGATTCGTTGAACTCTTCTAATCACAAATGACATCTTCATCAGCGTAAATCACAAATGACATCTTCATCGTATAATGCAACAAATGTATTTTCTGGTGGCATTTCTATTTTAACATCTTCGTGAGTAGAACAATCTGTCATGTTTATCTAATCCATCTTGTGAGTAAAAGTATAAGAAACATCTATCACATAACTTTTCGAGCTCTCCATTTAGTTATTCGACTATTAACTAATGTACTCATATCTTTAATTCAACAATAATGTGTTTTAGATTCTTCTTTAACATATAAGATTCACATGGGTGTCTGTTTGTTTTTAGTATAATATAAAACTTACACCTTGTATTTTTCGTTGGATGCATAAACGTTAAACGATATATCGAGTCGTCTTTCAATTTTAGGAATGTCACTTAGTTTTACAGGACAATCAATACCTTTTAGTTGTTCTTCCAAGTCTTTAACAGGCTTGTACATTGATGATCGTTGTGCATCTTTTTCAACAGGATGTAATGCAGAAGAAATTGAATATAAGAAACTTGTTCATCTTTGTTCTTTACATTAATAACAGCCTAAGAAGCATTTTTCATCTTTGTTCTTTACATTAATAACAGCCTAAGAAGCATTTTTCATCTTTGTTCTTTACATTAATAACAGCCTGTTTCCTTTTGATTTCATTTGGTAGTTCTATGTAAGATGATCTTCTATACATGGCATATTTATTAAGAGTTACACTCATGAGTAAGAGTTCTATGTTGTTTACATTCATGAGAGCCCATCCAGAACCTCTAGCTTGGAACTCATTCGTTCTTATTCTTAGTATTTCTTTAGCATCAGTTATGAACTCTTTTAGATTGGTTGATTGGAATATCTCTTTGTTATTAGAGTTAAAGTTTTGAATTTCTTTACCTTTCTTATATTGAGTTTATCAAGAGATTAGCTTTTAACGAGCCATGTTTCTGTAAGCTGATGTTCAGTCTATTTATTAAAGCCTTTGATATTCAAGTGATGTATTGTTCTAGACAGGATCACGTTCTTTATAATATGTTTTGAATTTCCATGTTTCTAGTCTTGATTTAAATGATGAGTCTTGGAACATTACATCAATTGGTAGTGATTCAGGTTTCACTCTTGGTTCTTCAATTACTCTTCTTCAAATGGGAATAGTGTTAAAGCTTTCTTTCTATCTAGTCTTTTAGGTTTCAAAAAATGAAATGAAATCTGTAAGTTTTACGTCCCACGGTTACGCCGGCTAGGACAAAGGGGACGGTGATGATGAGTAATGAATGAAATGGTGGAATGAAGAAAGTGGGAGGAAACGGGAGAACCCCGAGAAAACCCACGCACACGGTCTTTTAGGTTTCAATTCTCTAAAGATGTCTTCCTCAAATGAGAATATTTTCTGCCTTCTTAGGTTTTCTTTGAATGTTTTAAGATCATCTTTCTCTAGTAAGTAAATAAGTTGAGCTTTCCGTAGTCGGGAGTAACCTCTAAGACCCCTTTCTCTGCAGATTTGCTTCAACTGAATGACAGTGCTTCTATTATAATCTTCTTAGAACAAGTAAATTTTTCAATGTTTATTTCTGTGATCCGTCTGAATCTTGACTTCTAACATACTGTCTGTCCGCGACTGGTTATTCAGTATATTCGCAGCTAACCCCTATATCTAGAGGCCTTCCCTCTATCCGCAAGCTGAGGACGCGCCATGCTGTGGTGACAGGAACCCACATTACATAGATGATATAAAAATGTGACACTATCATTCAGTTGAACTAGCCATAAGAGTGTTTGATGAGCTACATATTTAATTTAGTTTCTAGGTTTTGATTCGAAGTATATGTTTTTTAAACCTACTCTCTGTGTCTTTGTTGTATCTATCTGGTAATATAGTTTTAAGGGTATCATCTAAATGTACCTTTAAGCCATTCTTAGTTTAAATAAGATTCCAAGCTGATTTCATAGAAATTGAACTTATCTAGAGATGCAAATTTAACAGGCTGCAGCTCTGTTTAAATTTTTCAGTTAGGTAATAGGTTGACATGTTTTTAGCGGGTACTACACCTCTTATGAGATTTATTTTCATTTTTTTTCATATTCTTCTAGTTTTTCGTCTATTTCGTTGCCTTCTTCTTCGTCTATTTCTATTTGTATTCTGATTCTCTACTGACTCATTTTCACTTTCAATCTTATCTTCCTTTTATATTATGTTACACATTGCCATAAAAGTTTTCACTGCATCATAAAACTCTATATCATAAAATATATCACTATGTTCAATGATTTCAGGATACATTCTAAGATCTCTCCTACATAATGGACAGTTAACATTTAAACACAACCACTTTCTCAAACATCTCTTACAAAAGATATGATTGCATATGCTTTTAACTTTGTAAATATTATTCCGAAGACAAATAGAACAGTTGATGTCATCAGCTAGCTCTATCTCATCATAAAATCCATTGTTAAGAAATCAGATGGTGAGTTTTTGATATCTTACAATCTCACACAAACAGGCTTGATCCCAAAATTCTAGAATGAAATCTTCAGATAACAGTCACATGATATGATAAACCAAGAAAGGTTGTCATTGAAATCTCCAATGAACTGTTCACTCAACTTACGTTTAACTGCCAAGATGCTCCAACAATCACTGTCTTTAAATTTATCACAAAATTCTCTAATAAAACCTTCTGATAATTTTTGAAAAACCATCTGTGCCCAAAGACCATCATTGAACATATTCAAATTACCTTATAAACTCTCCTGTTAATTTTTGTTCACTTGCGATGTAACGCCAAAGTACGTTGCCCTTAAATTCTCTTATAAAGTCTTCGGATAACTTTTCTGTAGATGAACCTTATCCAATCAATTCTATTTTCAAACTCTCTCATGAAGTCTTCTGATAATTTCTGATTACACGAGATTTCCTTCCAATTCATCTTATCTTTGAATTCTCCTATAAAGTCTTCTGGTAACTTTTGGTAATTATTTACATTATTCCAATTCACCTTCTTAACATGCAAAAGCCAAGTACTATCTTGTCTCAAATCTTCATCTCCATACATTTTGATCAACTCATGCAATGGAACTTTCTTAAACACCTAATTTACCACAGATTTGTGGCCTTTATTCCTTTCGCTGAGTTGTTGTGATTTATATTCTAAGCATATTACTTTTTCTATCAGGTCATCTTTTCTTAAACGTTTCAATTGTGATGAAGTTTTCAAGGTTTCCGAAAAAGCTTGTATTCTTCTAAAAAATAATTTCATTTTTTATAGAGCTTTACAAAAATAAAGTTACTCATATTTGTATACAGAAAGTCGTAATCGAACATGTCACTTGCTAAACAAGTATTATCTCTTACACCTATATACAATCCTGTATCTTATTACTTAGATGATGATGATGATGATCTTTTAATGAATGTTGAGTATGATACAGATGATATTTATTGTAACCCAGATGAATATCATAATCTAGACTATGATGATGAAAGAGTTAATCCTGATGTAATTAATTTTTGCGTTGCTCTTGGTATGTTAGATCATTTATTTAAAAAAGCTGTTAAGGAAAATAACGAACGCCTTATACAAAATATTATTCAGAAGTATATTATGAACTTGTCAGATGAAACATTCGATACACTAACAGATAAGCAAAGGCTTTATATGCGTTTTAGTGAAAATGTTACAGAAGATTTCATAAAAGTTTGCAGATAGATTTAACTGGTTGACTGTAACATGCAATGAATTATCATAACAGTTTGCTGATAAGGTTGATTGGGGGATTATATCAAACAGAAAATTATCTGAAGATTTTATAAGAAAGTTTGCTGATAGGGTTGATTGGGACAAATTTAGCTCATGTTCACGTTTATCAGAAGATTTTATTAGAGAGTTTGCTGATAGAATATGTTGGATAGGGATTTCACGAGACATTTATCAGAAGCTTTCGTTTTAGAATTTAAAGATAAGATACCTAACGAGCTTTCGTTATCAAATTCTCTACTTCAATTGGTAATCACTCATGTTTTATTAAATCTAACTGTGCAATCCTCTGAAATTTTTGAAGAACAGTTTCAAGATAAGGAAGTTAAAATATCTAAGCCTTGCGTTAACTGCAAATAGTTCACAGAACGACCATACTATAGATGTTCTTTTCTTAATTACTACCATAACTTCTCCGTGATACTCACTGTCTATAACAACTGCACATACATCTATATCTTCTTTTAAACTCAAACTTGATCTAGAAAAGATTTTCCCAAAGTATTCTTTTGGTATGTCTATCTTAATTCCAGTTTTAAGTAGATGAGTATGCCCAGGTTTT
This sequence comes from Thermobia domestica, assembly GCF_964235325.1. Taxonomy (NCBI): domain Eukaryota; kingdom Metazoa; phylum Arthropoda; class Insecta; order Zygentoma; family Lepismatidae; genus Thermobia; species Thermobia domestica. The sequence continues at coordinate 56,331,866 of NC_137462.1, read as the reverse complement.
ATTCTTAGTTTCAGATGAAGAGATCATAGCCAGTAGAACCTTTTACCATGACTCTAGGTAGACACTATATCCATTTAGACAAAAACTTTGAGACATGTGATACTTTCATGAGATTTATTCAACTCATTAAAAGGTTTCATTTTTATTTTTCAACTAAACAAACACTAACCAATCATAAAAATAATCAATTTTTTTCACTAGTTCTTCTTCTGATAGTGGAGTCCAACACATTAACTTTAGCTTTACGGATATCTAGTTCTTGTTGCATTAAACAGCTTAACACTGTCAGGATCTCTAAACTTTTTGTAAATGATCTAATGATTAGGATATTTCTCGTGCGCTTTATTAAGAGGTTTGTATAAACTCCTCTACTGACACCGGATAGACCAACAAGGAAAGGGATCATAAAGTTTGTTCTTCTCGTATATGATTAAACTCTTACCTTTTGAACTATCATTAGTATATAGTGCGGATACTTCTTTTAAAGTATTGTTTTGAATCCTTAATTTCTCCATTGATTGTTCAATTCCTTCTATTCGTGATTGTAGCCTTCTACTATCTTGACATTGTTTGATGTTTCGATCGAAGTAGTCTTCAATAATATCATAACACCTATTATAAAAGTCTTTAGATATCCAAAATTGCGAGAAATACTTTTTATACATACAATTTTCAGAGATTATGTTGGTTATTCCTGATCTTCCCATTGTTTAACATAGTACGATGGTTTTTGTAGCCCCCGAAATCACAGAAGTTAAATATTTTTCATAATACTCTAACAACTCCTGTGATTCTTTATTCTGAAACCAATGATCAAATCTCTTACCACAATCTTGGCACAATTTAGTAGCGTTGAAGTATCCTGTCTCCTTATCTATGATCAACTTGAAATCACCAAACAAACCATACCAATAGTTATCATAATCTGTTCGTAGCAAATGTCATTTAAACTGTGTGTTATAAATAGTACTCACATCTTTTCATGAAGAAAATAGTTTTATTTCATTTTTATGTGTAGGATCTCATATATTCATTATAAGCTTTTTAGATTGCCAATGAAAAATCTCTTAATGATTTCCACTTTTGGTTTTCCAATGCTAGAAACCTTTTATCAGTAATAACCATAAAAAGATAAAACATACTAAAATTACAAAATTATCTCTATCTATCCAACTATTATGGGAATCAAATCCTAGCCACTTGACATATACTTTATTACCTTTCTTACGTAATACTTTTTCAACAAGGTACTCATCTTTGTACTTAGTTATTTGTTATTCTTGCTCATAGAACTTTCCTTGTACATCCTCGTTATCCAAATCTTTTATTCTATATGTTGGTGTATTGCATGGAATAACCTCTTCAACAACAAATACTTCTGTTGACCAGTTAGGTGTATATCCTTTCTCAAACAAACCTTTAGATTTACTTATACGAACGTAATCATTAATTTTATATTTAGGTTCAACACGCTTATATTATTTCCTATACACTTTCTCTAATATTATTTGCTTATTCTTTTAAACTTCTACAGGCTTTATACCAATTGTTCTATGTACTTTATTATTATACTCGCTAACTAATGTTGGTAATATCTCTGTCCAATTATAATTTCTTGCGTAGTAAACTTCTTCCACATGATTTGTTTAAGAGTTATGTTGAAGCGTTCTACGATGGAAGTCTTTTTACCACTGTAAGTTGAGTAATGATTAATATTATATTCCTTCATCAACTCTCTAAAGTCTTTCTTATAAAACTCTACTTTGATCAGCTGGTAAGTTACTAGGTTTTCTAATTTTTAATACTGATTAAAACGCTTCTGTAGCATTCTTACCGCTCTTATCTTTAACAGGAAAAGCAAACGCATATTTCGAGTACACATCAATAATCGTTAGTAAATACTTATAGCCTTTGTTTAATTTGAAAACACCTTTTAATACCCCACTATCCACTTCTACAAGATAAGCTTGCCAAGGATCATCTATATCTTTTATAACAACACCTAGTCTAGGAAATCTTTTTCTTGCAGATTTGTGAATTTCTTCTACAATATCTTCTCTAACACCTTCACCTTCTTCTAGTCAATCTTCTAACCTTCTAACGAATTGAGATTTAGTTACACCACATACAGAAAAAAACACCTATCCTAATATATCTTCCGTTCTTTGTTCACTCTATTCTCATGGTATCTTTCTTTGTACCTGTTGACTTCTTACACTTAACACAATACATTCTGTTTATTATATAGAAAATCATTAGAGTTCTCTTTCTATGTACATAACAAAAATAGCATTTGTCCTTCAAAAGATGAATTTTTATCTGCTTGATAAGTAATTATATCACCCTTTTTAATTTCTAAAGGAAAAGTTTCAACTAGAATATCGTTCAAAAATATATGTAGGAAGTATTTATCCAATCTTAATTTCATGCATTATTTTTCCATTATAGAGAAATTTATAACCATTAGATAAATATTCTAAAGATCTTTAACATTTTTGGTTCTCAATCGACATAATAAATGTGTGTGTTTTTTCTTCATAATGAACATATTTGCTAATTTGTTTGATGTTTGGAAATCTTTTGTAACAAATTTATCAAACTGACTTAAGCTGACCCAATGTTACAGAATCATCATTTCTAAGTGCATGAAGTAAAGGACCTAATTATCTATGTCTCATGAGTACATACCTATCATTTATCCAAATATTTAGTTAATTCTGATCCTATATCTAATTCATTTTTCTTTAAATATGTGTCATGTAATGTTTTAATACATCTTCAAAATTCTATCACTTTTTAATTGAGTATTTATTGGCTCAAGTTGTCCCAAAGTTACTACATCTTATTGATCAATCGCACTAGCTACATTAACAAGTCTTTTGTTTTTAAAATCAACCCATGTCATATTTGATGTAAAAACTTTAAATAGATCACTAAGATTTCTAAGCTCTTCTTTTGTACTTAAATTCTTTAATAGTTCTATTTGCTCTTCACTGATGGTAATATCTGAAGTCTTACTTTTAGTATTACCAAGATATTTATATTTATTATATATAAAATTTCAGATTTAACAGCAATTAGAACAGTGATACGAGCTCCACCAAAATCAATTAAATTACCATTCTCATCTCGAATTGAAACTTTCATGCTGTTAAATTTATTGTGGTGTATTGGGAAAAATATCTTTTCTTTGGGCTCATATATGATTGGTTTTCTAAACTCTGCATTTGTTCTAAATGTCGCTAATAAATCTGTTTCATTGTGTGTTGTGCCATTATGTATTAAAATCATACCTTCTGCTAAATCACAGTGAATATTTATAGTTTCAAATGGAAGAAGCTTTGGTGGCTTATTTCCAACATGTTCTCTTTGCAGAGGTAAATTCTTCTCACTAAAACCTAATACAGTATTAATGGTATCTAAGGTTATGTCAAAAGCTTCGCTGACTATTTTAACTCTATTTTTCTGTCTTTGGTAAATTTAAGTTGTTTTCAAATGGATAGTCTAGAGACATACTTAGTACAGATGAATAACCATTTAAACTAAATACTTTCATTTATTATATAATAAAAATAAAATGGATACTTAGGATATTAAAGTAAGGTAAACAGAACAAACAACGAAGAGAAAGAGGAATGATGGATTACTTCCTGGCGATATAAGATGTTTAATAGTGGGGCCTAGTGAGTGTGGTAGGACGACGTTAATGACTGATAATTTCTTGTTAGCACCGGACTGGTTAAAATATGGAGATGTTTGCATCTATCCTAAAAGTCTCATTCAACCTAAATATTAACAACTATTTTCGAGATATAGAATGTGATATTAAAGATACAGTTGCAATAGTAAGAGGAAACAACCAAGAGATTATTCCAACAGATGAATGTGAGAATGATTCTGTGGTAGTGTTTGATTTCATTTTAGAACAAAACAATGTAAGAGAGTACTTTACTCGAGGTCGTCATAAAGGTTTAAACTGTTTCTATCTCGGACAAACCTATTCTAAAGTTCCCAAACAATCAGAGATAAACTTTCTTTGTATCTTTAGATAGGACAATGTGAATCTAAAACACATGTGATTAATTTGTTGGATCTGATGTCTTTCGAAAAATTACAATCTTTATGCAATAAGTGTTGGGAGAGAAGAGCATGGTTTCTTAACAATAATCTGAGTAGGAAAACGAATAATGCTAAATATAGAAATAAAATTTAGTTTCTAAAAGTGTAAGTTAAACATATATGAACGTAGGTGAACGTGGTTGTGTTACGTTGTTTTCTTTATATACAGGTGAACGTGGATGAACGTAAATGAACGTAGGTGAACGTGTATTTGGTCTAGGAATTAATTCGTGCGGTTGGTACGCACACATTGAAGCTGTAGTACAAACACAAAATACGTAAATACCTTAAGAAAAATATTGTCCATCGCTAGCCACCACTTTCGCCCATCTGTCAGGCAATGTACGGATTCCGTGGCGAAAGAAGTCCTCATCCTTGGAAGCGATCCAGTCAGAGACCCATGTTTCGATATCTTCTGAAGAAGTAAACCGCTGTCCAATCAAATCGTTGTTCATGCAATCGAACAAGTAGTAGTCCGAAGGAGCAACGTCTGGTGAATACAGCGGGTGGGGTAAAACTTCCCATCCGACATTTTCTAAATAGGTTTTGACCGGTTTTGCGACATGTGGGCGAGCGTTATCATGTTGAACAATAAGTTTATCATGTCTGTTCTCCCATTCTGGTCGTGTTCTGGCCAGAGCTTGCTTCAAACGCATTAATTGTCGTCGATAACGTTCTCCATTCATAGTTTCACCCGGTTGCATAGTACACCACACTTTTCATATCCCACCATATGCACAGCATAACCTTTGCACAGTGAATATCTCGTTTTGGTTGTGATGGACCTGGTTCACCTGGTTTCACACAGGCCTTTTTTCGTTTAGGGTTCTCGTAATGGATCCACTTCTCATCACCCGTAATAATTCGATGCAGAAACCCCTTTCTGCTCTGTCGTTGAAGCAGCAATTCGCAAATGGTTTTTCGTCTTTCAACGTCTCTGTCTTTCAATTCATGTGGAACCCAATGTGACATCTTTTAAATCATTCCCATGGCTTTCAAGCGTTTGGAGACTGTTGTTTGATCAACGCCTAATGCTGCTGCAAGTTGTTCCTGCGTTTGACACGAATCCTGCTCGAGCAATGCTGTCAATTCTTCGTCTTGAAATTTTTTTGGCTGTCCAGCTCGCTCTTGGTCTGCCAAGCCGAAATCACCACTTCTAAACCGTGCAAACCACTTCTGACACGTTCGCTCAGCTAGAGCATGGTCACCATACACTTCCACCAAAATACGATGACTTTCAGTCGCACTTTTCTGCATGTTAAAGTAATGCAGCAGGACACCCCGCAAAAACACTTTATCAGGCACAAATTGCGCCATGTTCACTTAACTACAAACTGGTGTTGTTGACGCTTTAATCCACTGCCCTATACTACGAACGATACGCGATGACAGGGGTTTGCAACACATTTGTGGATACACGGAACTGTGGGACGCTCCGTTCGTTGCGCCATCTCTTGTCCACCCGCACGAATTAATTCCTAGACCAAATATGTTGTGTTACGTTGTGTTTTTATTTTTTCCTTTATATAATAAATGGATGTTAATAAAGCTAAGAAATATATAGAGTTAAGAGAACTTGTTTAAAGATTTAACGAAATCAGGCTAATCGAAGTAAATATGAGAAATATAAAGAACAAGACCAGTTTGTTATCGATACAATTAAAGATTTAGGAAAAGATATATCATACGTAGCAGAAGAAAATAAAAATCTAAGAGAGTTCCAATTGTACATCAAAGTGCGAGTAGACTCAAGCTTATTAGTGACATCTCCTATGTACGATAGTCCTAGAAGTGAAAGTGATACACCTATAACAGAGGAAATAAAAAAACGAAACAACAAATTAAGTATAAAGTAGAAGGAATAGATCCTTTAAAAACTGCTCATTTTGGTAAGATTGCCTCAAGATATTATGAACCATAGATGACAGAAGTTTTGGAATACAACCATATGATAAAGGTGGGAAAATAATACATATGATAGGGTATACAGAAGTTAAAATTAATGGTGATGATTTAGTCATTAATAATCGACATTGCACAGGAACAGAAGGCTTATGGAAATTACTAACAAAACATAATCCAACAAACTATAATGATGATGATCTAAAAAAATATACACAGTCATCGATTCTAATGTTGCATTTCATAACAATGATCCAGATACAAGAAAACAACGGTCTAGTAAAAGTGAAAAATATAAAGAAATTATCAAACCTATCAGGGATAAATATATAAAACCAATTTTTGCTCCAACACCAACAAAAAAAGAAAACAGGAGAGGAAATCAAGATATATATATATATATATATATATATATATATATATATATATATATATATATATATATAATGAATTACCAAAAGAATACATGGATGATGCGAGAAAACTAAGTGATCGATTGTTATCGATAGAGAAGAAAGAGCTTGAAATAACTTATAATTAGAAAAGGTATAGGTTACAGGTTATTCAAAGGGTATAGGTTATTTGATAAAGATATTGAATACGTTGCCACCAAAATTTTCGAATAGTGAGAAGTATGGAAAAGTATTACTAAATGACATGATTAATAAACTTCCATTTGAATTATATATTGCAGAATATAGTTACTGCGGCCCGGGGACAAAGCAACAAGAAATGTTAGAAAGAGGAGATAAAGGTATTAATTAACCTATTAGATGAAGCTTGCAGAGAACATCTACTACAGAGATAATAGATACAGTTTCCAGACATATTGCAGACAAAGAATTAGAAAATAAAGCTTGGAAAGTATCCTTTGCTAAAGATGCAAACTTGATGACAGAACGTTTACCAGCTTTAGGTACTGCTTTGGCTATAAATACGAAAGTAAGGTTTGGTTTAGGTTTATACGTGTGTAGTGTGTTTAGGTATAGTTTGTAAGTATGTATTGTGTTTAATTTTTATGGAAATATTTTTTTTACTTTTATAATAAATATAAGTATGAAGTTGAGTAGTTTTACATTTATAATTCCTCACGAAGAACTTAAGGAGTTAAATATTGATCACATTTTAACCAAGAAACAAATCAAACAAAAAGAAGCGAAATTAAGTAAAGGGCAGTGTATGACTTTATCTCTTTCTATACCACAAGTTAAGAAAATAAACAAAGAAATGAAGACAAATAATAATAAAGTTCATTACGGAGGTTTTATATTTACTATTCCAACCATTTTAGCTTTAATAGGAGCTCTTGGTTCTGCTGCTACTGGAACTGCTGCTATAACCAAAACGGTAGATAATGTGAAAAAGAATAAAAAGGAATTAGAACAAGCGACATAACTATAAAAGAAACAAGTTGGTAAGCTTCTAAAAAACGTAAAGCCTAAAAGAGTAAAGAAGAAATTAAATCTTTAAGTAACTTGGATCTAATACTTCTTGTTAAAGAAGTAATACTTCCTGCTTAACATAAGAAACTTTAGAGGTGTATTCATGAGTGACGAGTTACCTAACGAGCCAAAGAAGAATGAGTGGTAATGTTAATTTTGATACGTCTAAAAATATAGGAACCCATTGGGTTTGTTATTGGAAAGAAGGAAATAGAAACTGATTTATTCGGAGGTAATCCCCCCAAAACACTCATAAAATATCTTGGTCATAATAATATAGAATAAAGGAATAATTGTATACAAAATTTTAGCGAGGTAATCTGTGGACATTTATGTATTAGTGTTCAAAATGTTTACAGATGGATATAGTTTTTCAGATATTAGCGAACAAAATAAAAATAAAGATGTTTGGAGAAAGTATATTTAACTTGTAGTTTAATTCGTAAATTATTCTTTTCTTTATAATAAATATGGATAAAATAGAGTCGTATAAATTACAATCATTTAAGCCTAATCAAAAGACAATCGATAATTTAAATAAACCAAATAGATCTACTGAGTTTGATATTGATGTTGGAGATGGTTTTATTCATCCTTATTATACTGATATGTATGTAACTTTTGAAACACGCAGATGGGGATGGACGCAGATGGTGAGTACAGCGGTAAGCCAAATATTAAATTCATTATTAACTTCTTTCCGTATCTGTTTTCTCAAATACAAGTTAGTAAACATGGGCAGATACTACACATTTTAGATTATCCTGGTTTAACTTCGACAGCTGTAAATACATGTACGATTTCAAAACCAGAAGCAAATCATTATGATGAAAACGGATGGGAAGGAATCAAATGGTGGAGAACAGATGAGGAAATAATATTTCTATTAAGACTTTTGCCAGGATTTTGTTCTGATTATAAAGATATGTGGAAAGATGGGTTAACATATACGTTTAAAAGCAGACCTGACGATAATGCATTTTTCATTTGGAAAACTAAGAAACAAGATGGAACATTTTAGAATGATCAACCACAACCAGGTAAAGTTAAGATTACAAATATGGAGTTGATAATGCCTGTTGTTAGTTATGAACCGAATTCTGCTACCTTGCTACCTTGCAAAGATCTAACATGTTAAAAGAGGGTAAGATTCCTATTTCCTTCAACACATATCAATGTTTACAGAAGATAGTTACAGGCAAACATTTAGAAATCGACTTAACCATAACCATACTCGAGTGAATTTGATATGCCTAATTTCGTAATTGCCTTCTTGCAAACTGGTAGAAATTATAACCAAGAAAGATTCAAGCAAATTCGATCACTGTAAAATCCAGAATATCAATTTTCGTAATTCTAGAAATGAATCGTTTCCCTTAGTCTGAATTTGGATTAAGAAAAACATAAATATCTTAAAGCTTACGAGATGTATACCATATATAAGAGAGCTACCATTGGAAACACTGGGATATATTACTATCCAAGAGAGTTCTAGACCAATGCTTGTAATCAATACAAGCAAACATAAATCAGTAACTGTAAGTGATAGAACTAATTTGAAATTTAATGTTAATTTTAAAAGCAATGTTCCAGAGAAAACGATTTGTTATGTTGTTATGATTGGTAATAGGGATTTTGAATAAAAAATGAAATGAAATCTTTGAGTTTTACGTCCCACGGTTATGCCGGTTAGGCTAAAGGAGACGGTGATGATGAGTAATGAATGAAATGGTGGAATGAAGAAAGTGGGAGGAAACGGGAGAACCCCGAGAAAACCTACGCACACGGTGTTTGTTCACCACAAAGTTCGCTTGGCGGGGGCTGGGATCGAACCCGGGACCCCAAGCACCAGAGGTGAATGCTCTGCCACTGAGCCACCGCGGCCCCAGGATTTTGAATACGACCTACAGAAGGAAAAGACGATAGAGAAAATGTAATCAATTACATGTTAGATTTGTTTAGTTAGTGTTTTTATGAGAATATCAAAAAATCATTTAATAAAATGAATATACCAGATAACATTCCACGAGAGAATCTTATTGCGTTAATTGAGAATACTATATTAACTCTTGAGAAACTATTAACAAGAAACAAAAGTAAGTTCAAGAGAATAAAATGTGTGTATACTATTCTTATTACCTTATCCATTCTACGATCAGCTTCTACAGGGTTTATTAATGTGCTTATTCCTGTTACTGTATATTCAATTATTACAACTGCTTTTCCTTCCAAGTCTGCTATTATTACCGGACTCGACACGATTTAATATAGCTACGAAGAAAGAGTATGGTGAATCAAATTGAGTTGTTTATACATGAGCTTAATGTAATAACGTTAATGAACGGTGAATTAGCAGATGAAAATGTAAAGGCTATTGTTAATAGAATCAATGATATACTTAACGTAAGTCGAGACTATTAAAAACAAAAATGAAGTTCATAAAAATTTACTAACAAGAAGTGAGACGTTAATATGGAGCCTGAGAAGAAGTTTATTCTTATCAACACAATTAACGTAATCAGCAAAAATGTTCACGACCATACTGGAATCGTTTATGAGGTGAATGGCTGTCTATTTTCTTTGAACTACGATCAATGGACTGAGTTTAAGAAGTCACTGTTTCTTATAGAGAATGAGATAAACAGATTTCACTATGAGTATGCAAACTTGTAATCATGTAAACATGTAATACACAGAATTTAGGAAGAGATAAGTTAGAGATAGATTTGGCTGCAGTCCAAAAACAACTTGTCCGTTGCTAAGAAAGAAAGAAAATATGTTGACTGGTATTATCTAATAAGCAATTCAGCTAACATACTTTTTTCCTTTGCCTTGAGAATGAATGAATGTAATGCAAGTCACGTATTATTTTTCTGTTTGTCCTGAGGATGAACGCAAGAATATTATATATATATATATATATATATATATATATATATATATATATAACAACGAATTGAATACATATATGAGTCAGATAAGAGCAGTTGATTGTAAGTTTGCATTAGTGTTTGTCTATTCCGTCTAAAACTTCATCTCATTGCACAGCCATTTGTGAACCGATTTGAATGCAACACAAACTGTTGAGTTGATTTTAAGTTTAACGTCCCGTTCAGCAGCGAGGCAATATAAGACGTGGACCTACTGATTAACGTGGAATCCGAACCACATGAGCTCCCGCCGGGAATCGAAACCTGGCCTCCCACGCCAAAGGACGACACAAACTGTTTATCCAATCAAAGGGAGCACTGCAATAACAAATTTAATTAGGAGTTATAGGCACCATATATTTAACTTTAAACGCAGAGCACTTTAGCATTGTAGTTATGTAATCCTTCTGTGATAATTAGTATTAGTCAAAGCACTATAGTGGCGGGTGTGCTAGAAGTTATAGACAGTCAGGGGTGGTGAGGAGGGTGCGCTTGTAGTGAGGTTTGTATTCTAGTTGATTATCTCTACTACCGTATTGAGTTTCATCGACCGTGCCTCCGGGAAACTCAGCAGATTACTTGCCAGACATGGTATATGAGTGATTCATAAACCTCCAGCCAACATCAGATTATTACTCAAACTAGTGATAGACGGCCCTCACCTGCGCACTCCTGGTGTATACCGTATACCATGTGAATGTTCTGGAGCATACATAGGACAGACTGGACGTACAATAGAACGATACAAACAACAAAACAGCTAATAAGACTTCAGCAATCCGAAAAGTAAGAACCAAAAAAGCATAGCCTAGAGCTTCGACACAGAACTGATTTTACAAATGCCACAAAAGTAGCCAAGTGCAGCAATTTTTGGGACAGAACTACAGCAAGCCATAGTTATCTCAAGAAAAAGGAACAGTCCCAATAGACAATGGGTTGCAACTCAGCCCTATCTGGTCGGCCGTTCTCAGGAACACAACACACTCAACAAAGCCATTTCTCGTAGCCACAACAACAGCTTATCAGAAGCCAACATCTTTCAGCCAATCAGTAGGAAGCACTTCCCTCAGCCAATCACATGTCCCCATTTATAGCTCTGTCCCTAAATAGGCATTATATATACATGCTTTCGTCTTCAGTCTCTTCATTACAATCCCTGAGGATGAATTCGATGTTTGCATTCGAAACGTTATATGTCAATATCTTCACTTAGTTGATAGTCCGAGAAGAAATACTAAAATCAAGTCACCAAAAAAAAAAAAAATCAATTCTTTCTTAATAACAATATTTTTAGAACCAAAGCATTTGACACAATATTCTCATAGTTAAATTAGAACATCATGGAGGAAGAGGTGCAGTACTCTCATGGTAAGCAACATTTTAGAAGATGTCAAAATTGGAAATTTTACGAGTGAATTTAGAAAGGTTAACTATAAAGTACCAGAAGGAACTGTATTACGCCCATTTTTTATATTTTACCAAAATGATTTGTACAATTTAAAAATCAATGTATATACTTTTATCATTTGTGGATGATACCACAATAAATATTGAACGTAAAAAATGAAAGAAATTTACACAAATGCGAAAATAACATTAAATATCGTAAAACGATGACTTTACAATTTTTTGGTTCTGAATTTAACAAAAACGCGTTTTCCCCTACAATAATTAGCCAACCTCAAAACTTAGTTTTTAGAATATAATTGTGTTCATACTATATACATTGTAACGGTAATTCAATTAACAAGTTACTAATAAGAGTTTGTTAGGTGTAAAACAAAGTGGACATCGAATATACAACACGGAACTAAAACATTAATAAAATATTCACAATAATGCGAGCGGTAATTATATTCAATGAGAAAATGCATAAAGGTGCACCGCAAAAAATATATGTAACAGAATTTTCTTCTACATGCAACAGGTAGAGCTTTCTGGAAGATGCAACTTCCTATTTCAGCCTGTGGTAGACTCCAAAAAGGATAGCGGAATGATTTAGTTATGCTTTCTTTATCATTTTTCAATATATTAGCTGTTATTTCGTCCATATCTAGTGCTGTTTTTAATTTTTAATTGGTTTATATATAATGATATTTCTTGTTGAGTAGTGGATATGAAGGACATACCACTTTTAATTGTGTTACCTAATTTTGATTTATTTTCGAGTTATTTTCCTCGATCCATACCCATGTGTTAGTTTATTCCATAGGTTTTCTTATTTTTCTACATATAAAAGTAGTTTTTATAAATTTTCAACGTTTAAAACTGGAAATTCTCTATATTGATCTTCCAATCTAGTTTCTTTACGTTTATTTAAAGAAATTCTTATTATATTGTTTTGCTGAATTTATAGTTTCACATGCGTTTCGTAGGAAACCTTCCAACTTATAATATCATTTTTGTAGATTATTCTGAATAAGTGCGTAATACACCATATATGAAACCTTTAATTTTAAACAACTTCTTAGTTGTACAAATTTATTCAATAATTTTGTGAATGAGAAAAAGCAGATAGGCTGTTATTCACCGCAAAAAATATATGTAGCAGAATTTTCTTCTACATGTAACAGGTAGCGCTTTCGGAAGATGCAACTTCCTTCTTCAGCCTGTGGTAGACTCAAAAGGATACAAAACATGAAGAAAAGTTAAAAAATGGTTAAAAGGTTAGGATATGTAAAAAACAAATCTTCTGCCAAACACTAAAATACAAGGAAATTGAAACTCATTAACACTATACACTGCTGTTTACTGTTTTCTGTTCTTGCGTTCCAAATGGCGAAAGTATGTAGTGAAAAGATTATTCCAAATGATGTTTATTTCTCCTTTATCCAGGTTAAGTGAAGACCTTTCTTTGTGAATATAATATGATTCTTTAATTTTTCGCTGTTTTTGCTTTTTCCAGTAAACGTGATTCCACGATATGATGGTTATAATCTCTAAGATGTGTTTGCTACACCGGATAACTGTCGCGGATTCCGAGATGTCAAGGTACTAACGTGCTGTTATTCTAATACAAATGTTCCTTTTTGTTTGACCTATATACACTTTACCACAATGACATTTCACCCGATAGACACGACTGTTTTGTAAAGGGCCAGTAAAAAATGCTTTAAAATTGGTTATGTATTTATCTATATATTTTCGAGGAACTTGTGAAATTTTGATGTTGTGTCTGCAGAATCATCATAATTTTTTGCTGAAAAATATGAAATTAAAGGGACACCAATCCATCTGTCACTTACGGCATCTGTTGTTGGTTGATGGTGAGTGCCGATGATCTCCTGTTGTACCTGTTTGTACCATTTTAACAATAAAAATTTTCAGAAACCATTTTCCTGTCCAATTTGTAATAAATACTGTATTTCCTTGTTGAGATCCTCAGAGAGGTCTGAAGGTAAAAGAGCTCTCCTAAAGAAGTTTTTCCAAACATTTAATTTCTGAAGCCATGAATGTGATGATTTAAAGTTGATATATTTTGTACCAGCAGAAGGTTTGCTGCATACCGAAGTAACAAATTTATTGTTATGTCTTTTAATGGTAATGTCAAGAAAGTTAAAAGCACTATTTTCTTCAAGTTTCTTCGTGACGATGGATTGGCTATGGGTAATACCCTTTCTCCAATACTTTCTAATTTGCTACTGGACACGTTTGAAACAAATATTCTTCCTAAATTTAATTGTATTAGATATCTCGATATGCTAATGATACTTTGATTTTGTACAAGGACCCTCAAGAATTAAATAAACCGTTCGATGAGTTTAATCAAATTTATCCTAGAATAAAATTTACGAAGAAACTTGAAGAAAACGGTGCTCTTAACTTTCTTGACATTACCATTAAAAGACATAACAATAAATTTGTTACTTCGGTATACAGCAAACCTTCTGCTGGTACAAAATATATCAACTTTAAATCATCACATTCATGGCTTCAGAAATTAAATATTTGGAAAAACTTTTTTAGGAGAGCTCTTTTACTTTCAGACCTCTCTGAGGATATCGACAAGGAAATACAGTATTTATTACAAATTGGACAAGAAAATGGTTTCTAAAAATCTTTATTGTTAAAATGTGTAAAAGAAAATGAATTTTGTAGAAAACGGCAGAAATACTCGGTTTATTATCATAATAAATTTGTTGAATTGAGAAGGAAATTAAAAAGTATGATTGATTCATCATATAAATTATATATCTCTCTCAGATAGAGTCTACTCTTGTTAAAGATACAAAACCACTTTGGGCATTTATAAAAAAATAAAAAAATGAAAGTCAAATATCTGTATGACTATAAAAAATGAAGTATTGATGTCAAATGAATCGATATTTAATACCTTGGCAGATTACTTTAGAAGTTTGTATTCTCCTTCACCTTTCACATATAGTAAATTTGATTCAGTTGACACGATAGTTTCTCAATGTCTTTCTCTATACTGATTCGGAATATAAAGAAGCTGTAAAAAAATTAAAACCATCAAAATCTAGTGGACCTGACTTAATTCCAGCATACATTTTTAAAGGTTGCTGTTCAGTATTGAAAATTCCGTTATGTCATATTTATAATTTAATTTTAAAAACACAAATATAACCTAAGCTATGGAAAATTTCAAGAGTCTGTCCAATCCATAAATCAGGTAATCCTTTAGAGGTAGGAAATTACAGACCCATTTCTGTTATTTCAGCCTCATCGAAAATACTTGAAAATATATTATACAGAAGAATATATAATCATGTTAAACCATATATATATATATAGTAATCAACATGGTTTTTGTCAAGGCAAATTCACTGTAACAAATTTGGTTAACTTTGTTCAATATATATTTAACTTCTTTAATAATGGAAACATTGTTGACACAGTTTATTTGAATTTTTCAAAAGCTTTTGAAACTCTGGATCATGATATTCTTCTACACAAATTGTCTAAATTTGGTTTTTGTAATAATTTTTGAAAACTGATTTCTTCTTATCTGAGTGACCGACAACAATTCGTAACATATAGACATACAAATTCTTACATATATAAGGTAAATTCTGGGGTACCACAAGGTTCCAATTAGGGACCTTTATTATTTTGTTATTCATTAATGACTTACCAGATATCTTCAAATACTCCAGGTGTTTGTTATTTGCTGATGATGTCGAAATATTTAAAGAGATAAAAACACTCACTGACTGCAATGAATTAAATTCTCATTTATCAAGGGCATAGAAATGGAGTTTAGACAATAAACTATATTTTAACTCAAATAAATGCTGTGCTATATCTTTTTCTAGAAAGAGAAAAGCATTATGTTATGATTATCAATTGTCTGAAAAGAGTTTAAAAAGATGTAATGTTGTAAAAGATCTTGGAGTCACATTGGATGATAAATTAACCTTTGAATTTCATATTAACAAAATGTGTAATGAGGCTTTCAAATTGCTTGGATTTATGTTCAGAAATACTCAGGTGATGAATAATGCATTTGCTTTGACTAATTTATTTAATAGTCTTATAAGAAGTAAGTTAGAATATGCTAGCCTGATATGGTTCCCTTATACTAGAAATAATATAGAGAAAATTAAACGTGTACAAAATAAGTTTCTTTATTATAAAAAATACAATAAATCCTCGTATTTTGAAAGGATTTCTTATAAATCTTTACTTGAAGAATTTGGTGTAACTTCCTTATATACCAGAAGAGAAATAAGTGAACGTATCTTTCTGTATAAAATTGTTAATTGTG
Organism: Thermobia domestica; assembly: GCF_964235325.1. Classification (NCBI taxonomy): domain Eukaryota; kingdom Metazoa; phylum Arthropoda; class Insecta; order Zygentoma; family Lepismatidae; genus Thermobia; species Thermobia domestica. The sequence goes on along the minus strand of NC_137462.1, from coordinate 56,315,745 downwards.
TTATTAATAATCCCGACTTTCTGGGTTCACTTTGTTTTAATGTAAAGAAAGCTGTATTGCGTATTAGGTTACCCTATTATCTCACGCTATAATTTTCACCAATTTTCACCTGTCATAAGGCTTAAAAAAACATAATGAACTGATACAACGTAACTCAAATATTGATTTTTCTTTACCATTTAAAGTATACTAGCAGCGTTCACCCCGCTTCGCTGCGGTCACCCCGGAACGCAATAAACTTTGTTACTTAGATAATTTTTACTTTTTCGCTTTCAAATTGCAAGCGCCTGTCATTTATGTTAACCCGCCGAGTCACGTGGTCATGCGGGTTGCATATACATACGTTTATTTTTACCTATGATGAACTATGCAGACTTGAATGGTCCATTATCTCAAGACACTGGTAATTAAAAATTAAAGTGATATGATAAAAACCATCTAGGGTCCAAATCCTAACAACCCCCCAAAAATGAAAGAAATCGGTTCAGCCGTATTAGCGTGATGAGTTCACAAAGGATTTGTACGTTCTCTTTTATATATATAGATGTATCAAAAATTAAAGAAGTAGTTTAGATTTTATTTACTGTTAATATTGCATATGAAGATTTTCTTTTTATTTTTGATACATATCTAGGTAAGTATATTTAAAATTTGCAGGAATGCAAGTAAGAAGATTCAGTTATAGAAGCAAGGTGAAAATGAAATTGATAGTAACTTATTTGTAATTATAAATTGTAAAAGCATTATGCATTATAGAAAAAATATTTGTATAACTGTGCATATTGCAATATTCTTTTTGATTATTGTAGTTAATACTGTAATAAGCACTTACATATTACGTCTTCTTTTTCTTTTCTTTTTTCTTTTGTAATAGTATTTTGAAACATATGCTTGTACACCTATTGTAATTGGGGGAAAACCCCTGTTATAGGTAATAAATAAATAAATAAAATGCTACAAACAGGTACAACAGGAGATCGTCGGCACCCACCATCAACCAACAACAGATGCCGTAACTGACAGATGGATTGGCGTCACTTTGGCTCCACAATTTTCAGCAATTTAACAAGATTCTGCAAACACACAATATCAAAACTTCAGAAGTTCCTCGAAAACCTATAGATAAATACATAACCAATTTTAAAGCATTTTTTACTGACCCTTTACAAGGCAGTGGCGTCCATCGGGTGAAATGTCAGTGTGATAAAGTGTATATAGGTCAAACAAAAAGGAACATTTGTACTAGAATAACTGAGCACGTTAGTACCTTGACATTTCGGAATCCGCGACAGTTATCCGGTGTAGCAAACACATCTTAGAGATTATAACCATCATATCGTGGAATCACGTTTACTGGAAAAAGCAAAAACAACGAAAAATTAAAGAATCATATTATATTCACAAAGAAAGGTCTTCACTTAACCTTGATAGAGAAATAAACATCATTTGGAATAATCTTTTCACTACATACTGTCACCATTTGGAAAGCAAGAACAGAAAACAGTGAACAGCAGTGTACAGTGTTAATGAGTTTCTATTTCCCTGTGTTTTAGTGTTTGGCAGAAGATTTGTTTTTTACATATCCTAATCTTTTAACCATTTTTAACTTTCCTTCAAGTTTTTTATCCTTTTGAGTCTACCACAGACTGAAGAAGGAAGTTGCATCTTCCGAAAGCGCTACCTGTTACATGTAGAAGAAAATTCTGCTACATATATTTTTTGCGGTGAATAACAGCCTATCTGCTTTTTCTCATTCACAAAATTATTGAATAAATTTGTACAACTAAGAAGTTGTTTAAAATTGAAGGTTTCATATATGCTGTATTACGCACTTATTCAGGATAATCTACAAAAATGATATTATAAATTGGAATGCTGCCTACGAAACGCAGTGAAACTATAAATTCAGCAAAACAATATAATTAGAATTTCCTTAAATAAACATAAAGAAACCAGATTGGAAGATCAATACAGAGAATTTCCAGTTTTAAGCGTTGAAAATTTATAAAAACTACTTTTATATGTAGAAAAATAAGAAGACCTATGGAATAAACTAACACATGGGTATGGAACGAGAAAAATAACTCAAAAATAAATCAAAATTAGGTAACACAAATAAAAGTACATCTGACGCAACACTTAGTTAGCAGAAAAAATACCAAACAACATGGATCAAAGTAAAAAAGTAATAATAATATTTTCAGACTTACCCAAAGCATTCGACATAATATCCTGTTAACTAAATTAGAACATCACGAAGTAAGAGATGTAGCACTCTCATGGTTCACTAAAGTACATTCCACAAAAATAGGTGCGTGTGCGCGTATTTTACAGCTCGCTGTTGTCAAGCCTCCCTTCTCATGTATCCCCTCCTTTTCTCGCTCCTGTTGGAGCAGTAAGCAGACGACAACACTTTAGCTAGCCACAGCTCAAAGCTCACGGTCTGCCGTAACCAAGTTTCAACATTATATAAATCAATCTAGTGTACAGTGAAACTTCATGCTCAAATCTTCCATAAATTAAAAAGGTATTCGTTATTTTTTATCTTCATAGAAAGTACTTTATTCAGATTCACATAGCTGATGAGATAGTTTGCGACATTAAATTATCAGTACAAATACGTTGAATAATCAAGCGTAGAAGACCGTTTGCCTTGCAATCCATTGGTCTTCAGTTCAAGCTCCGAATCTGTCATTCTATCTAATAGAAAGTTCATTTTATCATAACGGAGCATCTCGAAATAAAGAATTTTAAAATATTAAAACTAACCGAATTTCTCAATCCTCCAAGTCACTTATCTCTTCTTCTCCATGGTCAAAGTGCGAGGAGCTGTCGTCACTGCTACTGGAGTCCTCATTCCAGTTGATAACAACTGGTTGAAGAATCCTATCCCTTGAACATGCACGTAGATAACCTTTCTCTTGCAGCATTTCGGCATGGGCTACGCGTTTCTCCCAATCACTTCTTCTCACCGAATCCAAAACGTCATGGGTTATTTTCTCTATGTCAATTAATTTAAATGTATTGTTTCGTTTAGCTACTCCTCCCTTCACTTTTGCCCAGATCAGATCAACAGGGCTGTATTGACAGTAGAAGGAAAGGTGTCTCTAACTTCCTGACCATACCAGAGAGCGATTTCGTCGAGCTCAAATGTTTTTTTCCGCTGGCACATTTTCGAGGACTTCCAACAATAGCTCGCTTTTGTTTCTCTATCTGAGTGGGAGATATTTTTTTTTTTTTTAGCCTCTGGATGATCTCTGGTTTGTCGGTTGATGTGCTTTTTTTTTTTTTTTTTTTTTTGTTAGCGCTGAATGGTATTTTGCATTATCCATTATAATGACACAACCCTCTTCGAGACTATTTAATAGTTGAACAAACCACGCCTTAAATATTGCTGTGTTCACATCGCTGTGGTAATCTTCATTACCTCCTTTCTTGGACCTAAAAATCAATTTACAGCTATCAGTAAATTCAAATTTAGCCTCTCCAGCGTGATACATAACAAGCCTACCACCTTTTCCAAGCGAGACATTAAGTCCACTCACGCTTGCCAAATGTGAGCTTTGGTATGATTCTGGTTAATCACTGTTTCATCAAAATAAATCCTTGGTCTTGTGTCTTGGTTTTGAGGATGATGGTGCATCTTTCGAAGAAATCTAGCCTTGTGTGCCACAATATCACTTTTTTCCATTAGGAAACGTTGAGTATCGTTGCACTTCTTACACCTAAATCCTAACTTGTGCAAAATTCGATATATAGATGTGAACGACCCTGAAAAGATTATCTTTTGTTGAAGGCGAATACGAAGCTTTTCTGCGGTAGGGAACTCACTGCTATCGTACATTTCGTGAACAGTTCGTCTCACGACATCTTTTTCAAAGTCATCAAACTTTGTTGCGGTTTTGTTCGAGTTGCATTTTCTTTTCTTATTAGAGTGAAAATGTTTATCACTTTTAATTTCACAATTTATTCGTAAAACACCTATCCCACAGGCTTCATCCGTCAGTTCTTGATATATTAATCAATCAATATTTCTTCTTACATTTTCGTCAGTTTTTTCTTCTTTCTTTCTTTCTTCGGCGTTACACACCCAGTTGACGGATCGGGACGCTCATCCATAATATATTTATATAACCACTACCACGACACAAGAAATAAAATTAAAAAAAAAAACCATTAATACTTACACATAAATGGAAATAAAGTAAACACAAATCAAAGACACAAGCAGTCACAGAGAATCACAAATCTCAGAAATTAAAATATGAATGAATCTAAATGTACCAAACTTCAAAACGTGCACGAAACATGAAAACTTGACAGTGACTGAGCGAGACAAATGTTAATGTGGCAAGTGCGTAGGATGCTTGTTGGCTGTTGCTCCCTACGCCCACTTCTTGTTGAGCGCGTAACCCGCCTATTTTCTTGGGGTTGTTTATAGTTACTTAAGTAACATATTACAAACTGTCAAAACTGGAAATGTCACGACTGAAGTTATAAAGGTTAGCTACGAAGTACCACAAAGAGCAATATTAAGCCTAATTTTCTTTATAATTTATCTAAATTGTTTGCACAATTTAAAAATCAATGGCTATATTCAATTATTTGCTGATGATACCACAATAACTATCGTAGTTTTACCTACGTAAGATGGGAAAGAAATTTTACACAAATGCGGAAATAACGTTAAATAATGTAAAACAACAGCTTAAACAAACTTCTTTGGTTTTAAATTTATTATAACTGTAATCCAATTAACGAAGTTACTAATCAGAATTATTTACCTGTAAAAATTGACGAACAATGAAAGTGGATATCGAATATTCAACATATAACAAGAGCGTTTAAGAAAATTCCTGCATAAAGTTGTACGAATAAGGGGCTGTTTAGAATTAAAGGTTTTACATATGGTGTATTACTAAGGCTACCAGACGTCCAGATTTAGCTGGGACAGTCATTTCTTTTTAACCCCTGTCCCGACTTTTTTCACTGCAGTTGGGACGCAAGAATGTCCCGAATTTTTAAACATTCATTGAAACACGTTAAGTTTTCTGTGAAGAAAATACTATAAATTAGAAAAAGAACGTTCATACTTTTTTTTAACTTTCGCTTTTAAAGCTTCCCAGAATAAAACGAAGCAACAACAATAAAACAAAATTTTCATACAACACTAGCCACTTTTATATATATATATATATATATATATATATATATATATATATATATATATATATAAACCGAACTGTGTACCGCTTTCAAGTGTCATTTGACAGTAGCAACTGTTGCTGATTATTATAGGATGAAAAACAAACGTGGAAATCAGAAAATATCGATCAAAGGAATAAATGCCATTGCAATTAATTCCTCCTTTTCATTGGAAATTTCGTGTTGTGAACGAGTTACTTTTCGTTCTCTGTGTTTCTTAATATACCCGTGCTGTGATATGTAGGACAATTATCGGGATCATACAACTGACGAGTTATTTGAAGTGTCAGTGATGGCACAAAAACGTGTGTTTTTAACGATGATCTCCAGAAAAAAAGAACAACTTCTGAAGAGAACTATTTCTGATGCTGACGTACACTGTAACATATGTTCTTCACATTCAATATTATTCATGGTGGACGGTAAGACATTAAACAACATGTGAATAGTATAAAGCACAAAAATGCTGCGTGTGCTAAAGTTTCCAGTTCCTCATTGATATCACTTTTTTAGAAGTAAGAGTTTCGTTAAAAAGGAGTTCAAATTAGCTGCCACAAAAGGTACGTTCGCGTACCACACTGTACATTAAGTTATAAGTCAAAATTTAGTTGCGCGCGCTAAAACCGAGGCCATCGTGATGAATTTGTTAACACCCTGTGCATTATCTGAACTTGAATAAAAAACATACAAAAATTGAACTTCATCTCAGTCATGACGGATGCATCAAACCATAAAAACATTAAAATCTTTCCAGTACTAATGAAATATTTTGACAGTGGAAAAGGTATACAGGTAAAACCATTGGAAGTTAAATCATTACCTGGGAAACAGCTGATATTGTGACTACATACTTAATCAAATGTTTCAAAAATATCCATGAAAGTGAGAAAACTGTTGCTCTTTGTGCTGGTAACACCAACTGTTATTTTAGAGGCGTCTCTAGGAAAGGAGTTAACAACGTGTTGAAGAAACTGAAAGAGAACTTCGGCCATAATGTACTCGGTATTGGGTATTCAAATCACATTATTCATAACACAATTCGAACTGCTGCTGACATGCTTCCAGTTGATATCGAGGACATCGTTTCCAAAATCTATTCTTATTTCTATTTATACACCGTCTGAGTAGAAAAGTTAAAGGAATATTGTCAATTTGTCGAACAGGAATACGAAAATATCTTAGGATACAGCAAAACAAGATGGCTCGTCGTCCTTCTTCCTGCTGTGGAGCGCCTACTAAAAATGTTTGAGGCATTTAAGTCGTATTTTCAGTCTCAAGATAACTGTCCATTTATCATAAAGTTATTTTTCAAAAACACTTTGTAATAGGCTTGGTTATTTGTCGTTCACAACCAGGCATCTATTTTTCTAAGTCCGAAGATTGCTTCTCTCGCCATCAGTAAGAACAATACTTGGTAAGTTAGAAGGAATTCAGTCCGAAGTTCACAAGTTTTCGCCAATACGCGCACATGTATTTTATCAAACTGGACAAGATTGTTTGAACAAGAAGATTGAACCTTACGAAAATCTGCAATATTTCACCTGTATAAATCTTACAGCTGTTCTTAGGTGGGAAGGAATAGAAAAGACTGTAAACTTCCTTTAAACACCTCTGCATAGGAACCTCTACTTCCTTCTGCCTTCATTCAGGATTAATGAATGTGCGCTGTATAATGAATTTGTGTGCATAAAACAGTTTGTCACACTTGATAAGTTGGATGAGTGGAAGTCAGCGAAAACATCATCAGATGAGCGCTGGATGGAAATTATCTCCCACTTTAAAAGTAACGAAATATTCTACCCAAATTTCATCAAAGCCGGAGAGTTTCTCCTGTATTTGTCCCGAACCAATGCGCCGATACAGCGAGTGTTCTCCATCGTGATTATTATTTTGGACAAGTGAAAAGTCTCATTTCTCAATCGAAACTTTAAGATCTGTCTTAATTTCAAGAATAAACTTTGATTACACTTGTGTGAACTTTTATAAAATGTTATGTACCAAGAAAGACCTGTTAAAGACAATTCATGACTCAGATATATGTGAAATGGTGTATGTGTGTGTGTGTGTGAGTGGGGGAGGGGCGAGTGGGACTGTTCTGATTGTGGGCAATATTTAGAACACTGAATTATACTCCATCATTATGTAAAGCGGACATGGTTCAATGCTACACTGATCACCAAAGATAAAAACAAATTTTTTTCTCTTTATATAAAGGCTGTTTATGAGTACAGGCAACTCCTTTAAGCATTTCTAAATAAATATAATCTCATCTCGGTTTTTTCTTTTTATATTTCTAAAGAAGACATTGACTTAATCTCATAAAGCAGATTTTCTTTATGTTTACACAATTCCAATAGGTACAGTTTTCTTTCTATATTAAAATTACGGTAAGCATTACTATTTATAATTGTACAATTGTATTTTTGCGGTTTGTTTTTCTATATCTTTTCTTAATGTTAACTTTAAGAGAATAAATAGTTATTTAAAATTTTAAAAAATGGTAGAGTGTTGGCTTAGTATTCGGGAGGTAGAAGGTTCGATCCCAGCTGCCAGCCACCCAAGTTTTTCCTCTCCCACTAGGCAAATATCGGAATGGTACCGTCAAATTAGGCTCTACCCGAAAGTTTAATTGAACATATTTTATTTTCTTTAGGTGTGCATGACTCAGGCCAGGACAGGTCAAGTGGAAAGGACATTAAAGATTAATTAATTTTTTTTTTTTGTGCGAGGAGGAGAGGAAGATAATCTAAGAAAGAGACATGAATTATATGCAGCATTATAATCATGAAGAACCAAGGAATAATTTTTTATAATTATAACAGTTACATTATAATTATAACAGATTTATAATTATAAAGTAACGATCTAACCATTTTACTTCTTCCCTGCGCTCCCTCTACTATGTGTCGTTATAAATGGCAGTTATCAAGGATAATGATTATTAAAAAAAATAATAATAATAATAAAAACGAAAGATAAAAAGGGAAGAGTCCCACAATAACTTTATGACGATTGTGCCCCAAAATACTCCCAGATAATTAAAAAATATAAAGAAATTTGTAAAGGCCAACAAATAGCGACCAATACAGACTTGTTTACTTATGGATTGAAACAAGATAGGTTTACAAAATTTGCATTTTGGGCTCACCAAGCTATTTTCAAAAGTCTTGATTTCATGCTGTAAAACACGATAGCTTTGTGTATTACGCAGTTATTCAGAATACTCTACAAGTCTGCAATATTGTATCTAAAGTTGCGAGATGTCCATGAAACGCATATGAAATAGAGATGCAAGGGTTCGGAAAGAACAGGGCTTTTTTGAAAAAAAAAACTCGGTTTTTTCCGCTTCGTTTTTTGCTTGGGAAATTTTGGGCTTTATTCAAAATTCTGCTTTAAATTGATATAGCAGACTTCGTTTCGCTTCTCTATAACACAAAAAGTCATTTAATTAGTGGCTGATGCTAATAATAATATAAAACCTCGAAAATAAACAATGAATTTCGAAAAGATATTTCAAACAATTTTTCTTCAACATATTTACATTATGAATTCCACAGGATTAACCAATGTATATAATAAGAATTTTTTAACTTCCTATATACAAAAGTAAGCAGAGTTGGCAAGAACCATGGTTGTTTTTGAAAATGCCAAAAACCCGTTTTTTGGAGATGTTTAAACCAGGCTTTTTTGGTTTAAACCAGGTTTTTTTTATTTAGATTTTTTGCTTTATGTATTTATATTACATATTCACAGAAATAAGTGTGTTTCACCTTGGTGTTATTATGCAACAGCGGGGTTATGCCGGAAGAACTCCCATAAGCTTAAAGAAGTCCGGTCACTAAATTTCTTAAATTGAGAAGCTCCCGCCCTAGCCATCGGGAAAATCCCGTCATTACTTGAAAGTAAGAAAATAACGGGAAAATCCTGATATTGCTTTGCATGTAAAATTTAAAGGTCAAGGTATCATAATCAGTACGCTAAAACTCAGGTATTAAATTACAAATTTAGATATCATTAAAAGTCCAATCCAAGCTAATGTTGGAAGCTACGTAGGCAATCGATAAACTTTGCCAATTTCTATCAATATATTTAAGCAATCTTGGCTTCTTTATAAAACAACAGGCATTTAGGCATGCAAAAATATACAATTTGGTTTTGTTTCATATGTTTAGGCTTAACATCCTTACGAAATACCGAGGTTATCAAGGATAAGACTTTCGCTTAAACTGACATCCGAATCGCTACTTGGTTTACGCATGAAAGACGGGTTGTGGTTCGACCGAGAATTGAACATGGGACACCTTGTTTAAAAGGTGAAAGGGAAATAAAACTACTGCAGGTGGTTTGATATCTGGAAACGTCACCATGAAGTTCACACGATTCGCATTTTTCGTTCTTTTTATTTTTTTGGTTTAAACCAATTAAAAAAAAAAAAAAAGTTGGTGTAAACCAGCCAACCCTAAAAGTAAACATTTCTTTTTAAAAAATACACAAATAACAAGCAAAATTGAATGTAGTCTTTTTACTTCAAAATATTCCATACCCTCTTTTTGAAACAATATAAAATTAAAATTAAACATAAGAGAAATACTTAGATTTATATGATACACTTAAAGGCTGCACATCTCGAGCTTTTGGTTCTGTATATTCTTGAAATTCTACAGTTAAGTTTTATATAACCACCATCACGGTTTACCCAATCCTCAAGTTTTCTGAATTTTTAACAAGAGGGATTCAACATATCAAGAGGGATTCAACATTCAAGCCGGCTTTTTTGAATCGATGGTTTTTTTCACATAAAAAGCCGGCTTTTTTGGGAAAAAAACGAGAATTTTGGAAATTTTGGCTTTTTTCATTTTCATGATTTTTCTATCTAAATAGCTTTCTTATAGTATATTCTATACTTAGATAAGAATTCCATGACGTAAATGCCATATTTCGCTCTAAAATTCACCATCAAGATGGATGGAGCACATGTTTTACGAATTAAAGCTAACATGAAGAATGTAACATGAAGAATTTGAGGGCAATTTTAGAGGCTATTTAACTTTATTTTAACTTTTGAGTTATCGATATTTTTTCTTCTCGATATCATTTCAGTTTGTCGTCTGATTCATTTCTAAGAGCTTAGTACTCTAGCTTCTAACGCAGAAGTTAAACTTACGTTTTTCTATATATACGTCAAAGCGTACGTTTTTCAATATATCCGTCTAACCGTACTTCCACATTTCTGTTATACTGTACCTGTGCAACGATTTAGCAATAATTTTCCGGATACAACCTTGAATACTAATTTATACAAATAATCAGTAGCGGATTTAGAAACGTACTTTGGGACGGGTTTCTCTGATTGTTTCATTTTCTAAAATCTCCTAATTTTATTTGGGAGGAACTTGAAGTTTATGAGTACAGGCATAACTAATACTGTATTTCGTTTCGTTTATATATTTAGCGATAATCTTCCGGATACAACCTTGAAGATCATTTTATACTGAGAATCAGTGGCGGATTTAGAAAAGTATTTTGGGAGGGTTTTTTTTCTTACTAATGTTTAGTTTTTCTAAACATTCGTAATTTTTATTTGATGGCAGCTTAAAGTTTATGAGTAAAGGCATAACTAATAGATATTTCGTTTGTTTTAGACATTCCGTAATTTTGGGGAACAGGATTCAGTCCGAAAGACCACCACCCCTCCTAACCCTCGCAAAACCGTCACTGCTGGTAAATAGTAATAATAACGATTTAAAAACAATAAGAAATGAAGTCAGCCAACTCACAGTACGCGCACTATTTCTACTTCATAGATGGAATGAAGAAAAGTTTTGTCAGAATGGTCGAATGCTGAGTTGAATTCCGGACTTCTCGATAGAAGCGCAAAAGCTCCAGTCAATCATGTTTGTTGTGCAGTTGTATTTATCTTAACTTAAATATATTCCGTAGTCCTTTTTTTTGTGTGTGTTGGTGGGGTGAGGAGAGTTCCATAATGATATGAAGGGTGTGAGCCAAGAACATGGTAACTAACAAATTTTCAATTGCTGAGTTACGCAGCATTAGATAGGCAGCAACGCATACCGCTTCGTTTAATCCCTCATGTATAGACTTATGTGAAAAATCAGGTTTCCGACTTTCAAAATGGATTGTGGAGCAGAAAATTTCTAATTTCTTAAAATAGTAAAATTATGGGTTACCATGTTCTTATCTCACACCCTTCATGTTCAATCCCTCTTGTTAAAAATACAGAAAACTTGAGGACTGAATAAACCGTGATGGTGCTTATATAAAACTGTAGAATTTCAAGAATATACTAAACCAAAAGCTCTAGGTGTGCAGCCTTTAAGTGTATCATATAAATCTAAGTATTTTTCTTGTTTTATTTTAATTTTATTTTGTTCCAAAAAGAGGGTATGGAATATTTTGAAGTAAAAATACTACATAGAATTTTGCTACTTATTTGAGTATTTTTTTAAAAGAAGTATTTACTTTTAGGGTTGCCTGGTTTACACCAGCTGTTTTTCTTCTTTTTTTTTTAAATAAACAACTGGTTTAAACCGAAAAAAAAATAAAAGGTACGAAAAATGCGAATCGTGTGAACTTCATGGTGACGTTTCCATACATCAAACCATCTGCATTAGTTTTATTTCCTTTTCACCTTTTAATCAAGGTGTCCCATGTTCTATTCTCTGTCGAACCACAACCCTTCTTTCATGCGTAAACAAAGTAGCGGTTCGGATGTCACTTTAAGCGAAAGTCTTCTCCTTGATAACCTCGGCATTACGTAAGGATGTTAAGCCTGAACATACGAAACGAAACTAAACTGTATATTTCTGCATGCCTGAATGCCTGTTGTTTTATAAAGAAGCCAAGGTTGCTTAAATATACTGATATAAATTGACAAAATTTATCGATTGCCTACGTAGCTTCCAACATTAGCTTGGATTGTACTTTCAATGACATGTACGCACTAAATTTGTAATTTAATACCTCAGTTTTAGCGTACTGATTATGATACGTTGACCTTTAAATTTTACATGCAAAGCAATAACAGGATTTTTTCCGTTATTGTTTTACATTTAGAGTAATGACGGGATTTTCCCGATGGCTAGGGCCGGAGTTTCTCAATTTAAGAAATTTACTGACCGGACAAGGACTGATAACTTGGCACGACCTCAGCAAAAGAAAATGGACATGAGATTTGGAACATGGAATATTAGGAGTCTTTATAGGGTAGGCGCGTTAAAACCCGTAACGAGTGTGTTAGAGAAATATAGGATGGACCTAGTAGGAGTTCAGGAAGTTAGGTGGGAAGGAAATGGATCTGAGAATTCCGGAAATTTTACGTTCTTTTACGGGGAAGGAAATAAAAACCACCAGTTAGGAACAGGGTTTTTCGTTCATAAACGTATATTACCAGCAATTAAACGGGTTGAATTTGTTACTGACAGACTTTCTTTTATTACTCTTAAGGGACGGTGGTGTGATATTATTGTTTTAAATGTACATGCCCCAACTGAAGATAAGGATGACGATATAAAAGACAGTTTTTACGAAGAAGTGGAACGGATATTTGACCAACTCCCGCTATACCATATGAAAATTCTATTCGGGGATTTCAATGCGAAGGTAGGACGAGAGGATATTTTCAAACCGATTATAGGGAACGAAAGTCTGCATAAGGAAAGTAATGACAACGGTGTTAGACTCGTGAACTCTGCAACATCCAGAAACCTAATCGTGAAGAGTACAAAATTCCCACATCGCGACGTTCATAAATACACTTGGACATCACCAGACGGGAAGACTCATAATCAAATTGATCACGTTTTAGTACATAGAAGAAGGCAATCTAGCATAATTGATGTCCGGTCGTTTAGAGGGGCTGATTGTGACACTGATCACTACCTGGTAGCAGCGATAATACGAGAGAGATTATCGTTGAATAAAGGTAATATTCATTGTTCGAAAACGGAGAGATTCAATTTAAAGAAATTAGAAGAGAGCCAGGTAAGAGAGAAATACCAGATTGAAGTTTCGAATAGATTCTCGGTTTTAGAAGATTCGGAGTGCACTAGTGTTGAGGATACCTGGATCGAAATTAGAGATAGCATTAAAATTTCAGCAGAAGAAAAATTGGGACACGCGGAAATACGTAGGAACAAACCATGGTTCGACCAGGAATGCATAAAAGTAGCAGAGAAGAGAAAACAGGCAAAATTACGCTGGCTACAAAATCCGAATGAAATGACTACACAAAATTTCGCAGATATCAGGCGGGAAACTTCCAAAACTTTTAGAACAAAGAAACGCGATTTTCTGAAAGCTAAAATTAAGGAACTTGAAGATAATAGTAAAAATAAAAACATCCGGGACATGTATAAGGGGATCAGCGAATTTAAGAAAGGCTATCAACCTCGTGCTTATATATTAAAGAAATCTGACGGTACAGTTCTCACTGATACGGATAGCATCTTAAATAGATGGAAAGATTTCTTTGACGATTTGCTTAACACGCAACCAAAAACTAGTGCGCGTGGAGAAAAGGCGATACACACCGCAGAACCGTATATTCCAGAACCCAACCGAATAGAAGTAGAAACCGCTATAAAGAAATTAAAGAAACACAAATCTCCGGGTGTAGATGAAATTCCGGCTGAGTTAATTTTAGCTGGAGGCGAAAAATTGTGGAACAAGATACACAAACTCATTCTCCTTATCTGGAACAAGCAAAAATTGCCACAAGAGGGGAAAGAATCAATCATTGTTCCAATTCACAAGAAAGGCGACAAAACTGACTGTAATAATTATCGACGCATTTCTCTTCTGTCAACATCCTATAAAATCCTTTCAAATATTCTATTAGCAAGACTGACCCCATACGCAGATGAAATTATTGGAGATTATCAGTGCGGATTTAGACGAAATCGATCAACTATCGACCAAATATTTACCATTCGCCAAATGCTCGAAAAAAAGTGGGAATACAATACCCCAGTACATCAACTATTTATTGACTTTAGAAAGGCGTACGACTCGGTTAGGAGAGAAACGTTATACAACGTTCTTACAGAACTTGGAAAACCGAGAAAGCTAATTAGATTAATTAAGATATGTTTAAATGAATCCCAAAGTAAAATCCGGGTAGGAAAATTTTTGTCCACGAGCTTTCATGTCGAAAATGGCCTGAAACAAGGAGATGCGTTGTCTCCATTATTATTTAACTTCGTTCTGGAATACGCTATAAGGAAAATCAAAGATAACAACCATGGTCTAGAATTGAACGGAATTCACCAAGTTATAGCATATGCTGATGATGTACATTTAATAGGGGATGATAGGAGAACAATAGAAAGAAAGGCAGAGATCTTATTAAATGCTTGCAGGGACATGGGTTTAGAAGTAAATGCAGAGAAAACTAAATACATGGAAGTGCGTCGGGACCGGAATACAGCAAATTATGGATGCGTTAAAATATTAAATAATACTTTTGATAAAGTGGATAATTTCAAATATCTAGGATCAATATTAACAGAGGAAAATCATATTCACGGAGAAATTAAATGTCGACTAAAAGCAGGGAATTCGTGTTACTATTCGGTTCAAAATCTCTTGTCGTCGCGAATTCTGTCGAGGAATTTGAAGCTTAAAATATATAAAACGATAATCATGCCTGTTGTTCTGTATGGCTGCGAAACATGGTCGCTTACTCTGAGGGAAGAACATAGACTGAAAGTATTTGAGAACAAGATCCTGAGACGAATATTCGGACCCAAGAGGAACGGGAATGGGGAATGGCGGAAACTTCATAACGAGGAACTACATAATTTATATGGTTTACCCAACATTGTTAGGGTCGTCAAGTCTAGGAGGCTTAGGTGGGCGGGTTATGTAGCTAGAATGGAAGAAAGTAGAAACGCTTTCAAAGTCTTGACTGGAAGACCAATCGGAAAACGACCATTAGGAAGACCTAGACGCAGATGGGAGGACAATATTAAGATGGATCTCGCCGAGATTGGAATAAAAAGTAGAAACTGCATGCAGTTAGCTAAGGATAGAAGTCAGTGGAGAGCTTTTGTGAACGCGGCATTGAACCTCCGGGTTCCATAGGCCATAGAGTTAGTTAGTTTTTTTTACTGACCGGACTTCTTTAAGCTTATGTGACTTCTTCCAGCATAACCCCGTTGTTGCATAATAACACCAAGGCGAAACACACTTATTTCTGTCAATATGTAATATAAATACATAAAGCAAAATATCTAAACCCAAAAAAACCTGGTTTAAACCAAAAAAGCCTAGTTTAAACTCCCCCCAAAAAACGGGTTTTTGGCATTTTCAAAAACAACCCTTTCTCTTGCCAACCCTGCTTACTTTTGTATGTAGTAGGTTAAAAAAAATCTTATTATATACATTGGTTAATCCTTTGGAATTCATAATGTAAATATGTTGAGAAGTAAAACTGTTTGAAATATATTTTCGAAATTCATGGTTTATTTTCGAGGTTTTATATTATTATCGGCATCAACCACTAATTAAATGACTTTTTGTGTTCTAGAGAAGCAAAACAAAATCTGGTTTATCAATTTAAAGCAGAATTTTCAAAAAAGCCCAAAATTTCCCAAGCAAAAAAGCGAAGCAGAAAAAACCGAGTTTTTTTTCCCAAAAAAGCCGGTTTTTTTCCGAGCCCTTGCATCTCTATTACGGAACTCCCCCTTCCCCCCAAAAAAGGACTACAGAATATATTTAAGTTAAGCTAAATACAACTGCACAACAAACATGACTGGTGATTAGCTTTTGTGCTTCTATCGGGAAGTTCGGGATTCAACCAGCATTCGAACATTCTGACAAAGCTTTTCTTCATTCCATCTGTGAGTGTAGAAATAGTGCGTGTACTGTTAGTTGGCCGACTTCCTTTCTTATTGTTTTTAAATCGTTATTATTACTAATTACCAGCAGTGACGGTTTTGGAAGGTTAGGGGGACGGTCTTTCGGACTGAAGCCTGTTCCCCAAAGTTACGGAATGTCTGCAACAAACGAAATATCTATTAGTTATGCCTTTACTCATAAACTTTAAGCTCCCGTCAAATAAAAATTACGAATGTTTAGAGAAACTAAACATTAGTAAGAAAAACCCTTCCCAAAATACTTTTCTAAATCCGCCACTGATTCTCAGTATAAAATGATCTTTAAGGTTGTATCCGGAAGATTATTGCTAAACATATAAACGAAATGAAATATTAGTTATGCCTGTACTGGTGCCCACCTCCTTATGTCCATGACGCACTCCCAATTGTCTATCCGTAGGTGTTCATCCATGAAAAAATCTTCTTTTCGATTAATTTTTACACCCCCTCAAACATATTTATATTGATTTTTAACCCCCACCAAATACTTCAATGACGCAGTCTGCGTCATATCCCCCCTTTTTGGGCACCCCTGCTCATAAACTTCAAGCACCTCCTAAATAAAATTAGGACTTTTTAGAAAACGAAACAATCAGAAAAAACAATCCTAAAGTACTTTTCTAAATCTGCTACTGATTATTTGTATAAATTGGTATTCAAGGTTGTGTCCGGAAAATTATTGCTAAATCACTTCACACCTACAGTATAACAGAAATGTGGAAGTACGGTTTCACGGTTGAAAAACGTACGCTTTGACGGATAAATAGAAAAACGGGCAAGTTTAACTTTTGCTCTAGAAGCTAGAGTACTAAGCTCTTAGAAATGAAACACGGATGAAAACCTAAAATGATCTAGAGAAGAAAAAAGATGTCGATAATTGAAAAGTTAAAATAAAGTTAAATAGCCTCTAAAAATTGCCCTCAAATACTACATTCTTCATGTTAGCTTTAATTCGTAAAACATGTGCTCCATCCATCTTGATGGTGAATTTCAGAGCGAAATATCGCATTTGGGTCATGGAATTCTTATCTAACTATAGAATATACTATAAGAAAGCTACTTAGATAGAAAAATCATGAAAATGAAAAAAGCCAAAATTTCCAAAATTCTCGTTTTTTCCCAAAAAAGCCGGCTTTTTATGTGAAAAAAACAATCGATTCAAAAAAGCCTGCTTCTTTCCATCTCTAATATGAAACCATTACAAATTCAGCAAAATAATATAATAAGAATTTGTTTAAATAAAACTAAAGAAAACAAATTGGAAAACCTATATAGAGAAGTTCCAGTTTTAACCTTTGAAAAATTATATATAAAAACTATTCTTTTATACGCAGAAACACATGGAAACCAATGGAATAAAATAACATATTGATATGGAAAGAGAAAAATAATTCCAAAAATTTTGAAACAGTAAAAATAAACAAACCAATATCACAAAACCTAACTTATTTTTTGCTCCAAAATTTTGTAATAATACTACAAAAGAAACTAAAGAAGAAAAAATATGCATAAACTAAAAGAAAAAAAGAAACGAAAAAATAACTAATTGCTAAATAGAAATAAAAAGAGGTTAGCAAGCATAATGTTTAAGAAAATATTTGGATAAAATATCATTCAAAAAATTTATAGTGCCAATCACTGAGGAGTTTTAATTATTAAAATATTCGACTAAAATATCATCTAAGAAAACTTAGTGGGCTGAAGCTCACGCACAATCAAAAGCTTTTGTGAAGAACCACCTACGATAATTATAAATATGGGAAAGATTTGCATGGTAAATTGTGTACGTTTATGTGTTATATGTTAATAAAAATCGAAATCTATGGACTAGGCAAATATTTTAAAAGAATTTTTCGCAAGTTCTGGAAATCAACCTCCTGGCTTACAGGAAGTCGCTGGCCATAGATTGGCAAGACGTTAATTAATAATTGTAACAACAATAAAAAAATAAATGATTATGAGTATGTGTGTTTCTGTGTTTTGTCTTATAATTATTAAAATTGAATACCTACAGGATTATGTATAAGGAAAGTGATTCCTGTCAAGACCTAGAAACGGGCCTCCTGAAATTCCGGATGTCTATCGACCAAAGACTGACAGGTTTCTAATTTAAACAAAATTTATGCACAGACATCTATCTTCTTGTGTTATGTTAACACACTGTTAGGGAATGTTTGTATAAAAACAAAATAAATAAATAAATTAATTAATTAATTAATATTGGAATATACTTTAGATTCACAGCAAAGATACTACTTACTGATCTGAAGTAAATTAACACATTGAAATGCTGAAATATTAACACTTGTGCAATACTGATCTTGTCCAGACAAGAAAACAGGATTTTTCAAAACAAGGTCACTGCAAGTTCTCAGCAGATGATGTTAGCACTTAGAGCCATAGCCAGATTGAAGTTTACAGAACATCATTTCGAAAAACAAAAACAAAAAAACTCCTACCATGTATGTTAGTGTTAGGACTCATTGGATTGAAATTTAATGTCCCTTTCAGCAGCGGGAATTTACGAGACGTGGTCATACAACTTAAAATAGAATCCAAACTAGGGTCTCCCGTATCAAACGCTTCAACACTTTAAAGAATAAATTTACAATTTGAGTCCAAGACGACGATGATAGCGAGCAGCGAGGCAAGGTTTAAGCATGAAAAATTTAGTAAGTTTAGGCCTGAAAAATCACAATTCCTATGACAGAATGTCTACTATAATTCCAAAATAAAATTTCGTGATTTTTTAGTTACCTTTACCAAACAATAAAATTTCACATTTTCAAGACAAAATTTGGGTGGGAATTTGGCCGTATTTTCATGCATGCGATAGAAGCGTGCTTTACTTGCGATTTGGTAGCGTCTAAAGCCGACCATACATTCTTTTTTGTGATGAATTTTGACATTTTATATAACAAACTTTTACAATCCATACTTATATTTGTACAAATAAAAAAACTAATTACTCAAGAGCTAAATTTCTTGACTTTCATGACCGTTTTCTGATTTCGTGACTTTCTCATGATTTTCGTGACCGATAGACAAAATGTATGTAGAAGTCATAACAATTTTTACTCACTGCTAATTTCGCGTAATTACATATTTCTCCTGGAAACATGTGATGAGTCGCCTACAACTAATGTAGTGTTTGTCGTTTGACGCTAATAAAAAGATGGTGTAATCGCGTATTTTAATGATGATGATATAATAAGTAATTTCCAGCTTCTATCTCGTGCAATTTTATTTTATTTCTTGTCTATTGGAGATTTTGGAATAGACACAACAGGTCTTCCGAAAGTCAGCCTAATAAGCAAATACACTGCTTTCCAATTGAAATTACACTAACATTTGATAAAGAATTAGGACTATAATATATTCAAAAATTATACTTAAATTGTAATTAAAGATTTAATTAAGCACAATATAAAGAAGCTACAATTACTTGACGTATTTTAGGAACTGATCCATACAATTAGTTCATTCTTTTAATAACATCACAAAAAGTAATTATCAGTTCAAGTTCCGAAACTGTACCACCAAAACCAATTACTAAAAACCTTTCTACTGATAAATGTTTCGTTTTTCTGTAATATTAATTAAACCTTGTAACGATATAGATTGGAATGAACTTTTAAATCAACCCTCGTATTTCCTGAACTCCGATTCTTAGAAACAGGAGCGTCATTTAGGGAGGGCAGGAGGGGGCAATTGCCCCACCCCAAGAGTTTGAGGATTACATATGCTTTAGTAGATTGTCTACTAATACACTAATACCAAACGTGAGATTCTTATGTCACTGGTGCTCTTGCCCCTCCCAAGCAAAGTCTGAAATGACGCCCCTGCTTAGAAATCAAACGCAACCAGCTAACATTTGGAGGAGAACAATGCTCAGGAATTTGTCACCCAAAAGGTGCCTCACTTTTCCAGACAGTCTTGCTTCCTCCCGTCAGCCTATATTAGGTGAGGAATTTTGCTACCCTTGTGTTGAACGCCCACGCAGCAAAACTCATATGATGATGACAGATTTTACGTAATAATGTAAAATCTACCAATAATCATTAAGTTCATGATTTATTGGGATTGTCAATATCTTCAATATGGTTTTAATTAAGCTATGGATTATCCATTATACCTCATTAGTAATATAATGAAGCAAAAACTTAATGTTTTCTAGGAACTATATTTCAGTCTGCTAGTGTATTCTTGCGCTGTTAACTGGCAACTATGTGACGCATGAAAAGAGGCGCGAGAGAATCCTGCTATTCGTCATGTGAGTCGAGTGTACTAAGTTTCTGTCTCTACGAAGACCACTGAAGTACCTAAAGTTTTAGTGTTTAAATTACCAAAAAAACAATATAAGATGATTTGAGCAACATAACACTCAAATCTAACCGAACAAATCATAACATTTTCATCTATCAGTAAACGATGAAAACAACAAAACAATATAATGAAAATTAACAATTCGCAATCCCTTGCAGCCTAATGGAAGTGAAATAGGCCTACCTGTACTGAACTTTCATCGTTGTTCAAATCACCACATCTGCCGATCACGAATGTCGTGCGCGTTAACGACGTCGTCTCGCAACCGCGTTATGAAAGGGCCAGTTTAGTTTTGAGTGAAGTATTATCAATCCTTTGAAAATATTATTGTGTTGTTTTAAAGCTATATGTGATATGTGTAGTGAAAGTGAGTATTAATACAAAGTTTGCCTACAATTCTTGTTATTTTTCTTGAAAGTGAAAATAATAATAATAATAATAATAATAATGTGTATTCAATAAGTTGTGTTTTCTCCTTAGCGGTCAAAAATACCAACTTAAATGAGTATTTAATTTAACCAAGGATGTGAGCAAGGTATAGTATCGCTGAAGTAGATCAAACCAAACATTTATTTTGTATCTCATTACTCATCTGGTGTTAAACTAGCATATGGATCCTATTTTATGTATTTGTTACAGGTATTGATGATGTTGTCCACAGCCTGACTTGACAGTGATGGTGGGCACACGGCCAATGTCTAATTTATTATAACGCCCGGATCCTGTGACCGCGGGAGAGAATTTCTTTTATCTTGCCAGTATTTAAATTCGTAAATTTTTTATCTATGAAATTGAATAATGTCGTAAAGTGGTTTCCTCATTTTAAAGGCCCAAGGTTCGAATCCGTATTTTTAGACCCACTTACCATTAAATCTCGTACACTGACCTCTTAATACCATTATAACCTAATATTATGCTTCCCTACCGTACTTGTGCCAGTAACTAGTAAAACTGAAGAAACAAAATAATCATGTGTCATATACAGTATTCTAAACGTAACTGACGATTACAAAAGTGTTTAAACTATCAAGACGTCTGTGCTACAGAAGAATTCTTCTCACATGACTTCATGTGGGTTCGCATATTCCATTTCTGAGCAAATCTCTTCCCACATAAGTCACACACAAATTTACGCACTCCAGCATGAAGTTTCAAATGCGTTCGCAGATTGTTGTGACGCGCAAATTTACGACCACAAATCTCACATACAAATGGTTGTTCACCTGTGTGGGTTGTCATGTGTAGTTTAAGTGCAATACTGCTGGCAAATTGTGCACCACAAAGTTCACACTCTTCTGATTTATTGTGGCTCTTCATATGTTGCGTCAAACTTCGTTTCTTCACCAATTTACCACAAACTTTACAACAGATGAAAGTAGGATTATGAGTTTTTTTATGACGGTACAATTTCATTCTTGAAACAAACTTCTCATCACATTCAAGACAACTATACTTTACATTTTCTGCATGTGTTTCCATATGGTCCTTCAAGAAGATCCTTAGTATCTTTTTATTACACAATTCACAGTTCACACTATTCTCGTCCTTTTTATGAACAACACGAATATGTATGTTTCGTTGATTCTTATCGAAAAACAATTTGTCACAAATTTCGCATGGACAATCTTTGGAACGTGTTTTTGAGTGTATTATTAAATGATATTGCAGACGAGAAAATTCGCTGAAAAGTTTAGGACACTGTGGGCACTTATATTCCCCGACATTATGCTTCTTCAACATATGATCCCGACGATATTTAGCATACTGAAACTTCTCTCCACATATAGTACAAGTCTTGTTACATACTTTTGGGTTTTGGTCCTTAAATCTGAAAAATAATAAACACTAGTGTATAATCATATTTACTACAACAGAAAGAGAATGTATACATAAAGCTATTCTATTATTCACTAAACGTAATACCTTGTTAGGATCTTGTTTTCAACAGACCGTGCATCTACTTGTTTCGGATCAGAATTGGAAATTTAAAACAAACTTACTAGAGCTGTATAATAATCAATATTTTTTATTCGTTTTTTTACTGACACTTGCACCCTTTATTTCATTTCAAATTACTTATATTGTTTATCTTATCGCATATTGAATAGTCTAAGTGTTTCCTGGATTAACTTTGTTCTAAATAAGTTTCATAACTGACATAAAAATGTGTTAATACTATATACAACGGAAAATATAGGTAAGGTGACGTAAAGTAACCACAGAAGATGAAAAAATAAAGTTATAAATTTCAGAGTCATATAAACTACGCTGAAACGAAATCTTTAATTTAATACCTGAAGTTTAAGACCTCCAGGCTAAAAGACACGAAGGATTAATGAAAGTGAATAACTGAAATATTTTCTTTCACATTTGGAAAACATCTGAAAAGAAAAGTTTTAGAGAAGATTATGAGACTTGAACTTATAATCATAGAAAAAGTGTTGGAATTTAATGTTATACTCTAACAGCTACTCTACCAAGATGATTTGAAATTTCACTACTTGGTAAAAGTGTGTGCATATATAAATCACTAACACAAAATACCTGATGATTCTGTGGCTTGTTTCTGTTTAGATTTACATTTTTAAAATTGTGATTCGCTTCGTTTTTATTTTATAATGATTTCTTTAGAAGAATCTCTTTTCTTTTTCTACACATTTCCAAGAAGACAAATTAAATTTTGTTTCATAATAAAGAGAGTTATTTCTATTTAAGTACTTTCTAAAGAGATGTGATGAATCTTTTGTACATTACTGTAGAAGTAAGAAATGTAATGTCAGCACGCAAAACGTAAAGTTGTTCCCCTTTCATGGATACGATTTGGAGTACCTTTTTGAAGTAAGACTGTGACATTGATGGCATGTGTCATTGTTGACAAGTGCATGTGGTGCAAGCTGTTATACGAAATATAAGGCGAATATAAGCCACTCGTAGGTGATGAAAATGCATTTGGAATGTTAATTCATTATGTCAAACATTATCGAAGGAATTATCTGCATTAAAAGTTAATAGGGAATGAATGCCTCTCATTATGTTGATTAATGGCTCAATTACTTAAACGTAGCAAGGTATTCTGAAGATTTAATTGACAACAGAAATCAGTTTTATGTAGCTGCAGAAGATAGTAACTGTTAAGATGAATACGATTCCGACGAGCTGAGATTATTCGATTTTTTCTTTCTTTTCAGTGTAATTCGACGATAAGATTGAGGCTTGATCTGGCCCATATTCTATTTTGAAAACCAAAACTTTCAGAATATAGGATAGAGTGTGCTTCGAAGAACTAACTTACAGAGATTAGCCAGGATATACAACACTTCATTAAGTATTATGGATACTACCTGTGATGTGGAAGACTACGAGAAGTGTTCTTTCATATGGATCTAGTTCATTTATTAGATTGAGCTCTTTCTAACAATTATGCATAATCTATACGTTTTACGTGACATTCAAATATAATTACTATAAAGTTTGTATATCCAAATTGGAAACAAAAAGTGAAATGGAATACTTACAAAAAAATTATTTCTCACACAAAGATTAATATTTTCTATGAAATCCCTTATTCTTTATTAAGTCTTTTATCCTTTGTGACATCCTATGTACGAGTTTAGCACATTTTTCCTTCAATTCAGCATCACGATACCACAAATTGTTGATTTCCTCGATCAACTAATGTTTGGTTGTAATGTGCTTCTTCTTTAGCTTTTTCTTCGTGAAGCACCAAAGATTTTCAATTGGTTCATATCAGGACTAGTGCCCAGCCACGTTAGATACTAATTTCGTTGTTCTCGAAGAATTTTGTCACAGCTTTGGCCCGGTGGCATGGGGCTCCATCATGCATAAAGATGAATTGTACGTCACGAAACCAGACTGCAGTCTGGGAAAGCAGTTCTTCATGAAGAACTTGCAGATATTGCTCATGCTTCATTTTCCCCTCTACTATATACAGTCTTCCAGGCCCGAAGACAGAGATCACACCCCAGACCATGACTGAAGTAGGATGCTTCACGGTTTATTAAAGACATACCAACTTGAATTCCTCCCAGGTCGACGTCGCACATATTGTTAACACTCATCAGACACGAAGACACATGATTCATCACTGAAACACTATTCTCCAATCGTCAGAAGTCCAGTATTCTGGGTCTCGTGCCCATTCGAGGCGCTTCTTTGCCGTGATTGGAGTAGACTCTAATTTTTGTTTTCTTTCTTGACCGCGTGCTTTTATTCCTTCGACATAAAGAATCCTTCGAAACACTTTCAGGCCAAATGTCTGCGCCATGCTCAGCCATTTTTATGCTAAGTCTCTTAGAACTTGCACTTCTGTTTCCCATAGCGAATCTTTTTAGTTTTTGATACCTCTTAGGGATAGCTTCGGGTTTCGCCCACACTTCCCAACCCTATTTTGGCTCTTGTTCATTCCGACAGAGGTTCTACTCACAAATTTTTGTTCTATCCCAACTCTACTGGTAATGCATCGCCGTGTATATCTTCCTTCCTCCAGAAGTATTTTGTTAACTTCCACATTACGCGCACAAAGGTCCTTTGCTTTTCCCACTATGCTGCGATTACAGGACTTCACGGAATAAAAGATTGATACACGAAACACATCGCGATCATTTTAAACTAGCCCATTCGAACTGTTGAATGCTTTGAATGTCGTAACTTCTTACGACAGCACCCACAACACCGCAAACTGTAACTTGCTGATAGGAACCACAATAGCTATCTACAACTGAACCACCACTTTCAGAATTTCCTTCCCATGCGAATGCCATCTGCTGTTCAACGGTGATATCACCACTTCAACTGTATAGTAAACAAATGAAGGATCCTATATTGGTGGTTTAACCATTAAATTAAATGTTCTAGAACTCTGAAATTAGGACTCCTACATCAACTTTGCATTTTTTGAGAGTGAGTCTAATAATTTGAACACGTCTGTACTTCAATACTGGATACTCATAATCGAGATTATGGTACAAGTGAGCACTAACTAAACCATAAACGTCTCTCGGAAGGGAAAGAACAGGAAACGGATATCTGCAAATACTTGAAGTTCGATACAATATACAGGCTATAAAATGAGGACCATAGAAGTGACATAATATTCTGTTAACTAAATTAGAACATCACGAAGTAAGAGATGTAGCACTCTCATGGTTCACTAAAGTACATTCCACAAAAATAGGTGCGTGTGCGCGTATTTTACAGCTCGCTGTTGTCAAGCCTCCCTTCTTATGTATCACCTCCTTCTCACGCACCTGTTGGAGCAGTAAGCAGACGACAACACTTTAGCTAGCCACAGCTCAAAGCTCACGGTCTGCCGTAACCAAGTTTCAATATTATGTAAATCAATCTAGTGTACAGTGAAACTTCTTGCTCAAATCTTCCATAAATTAAAAAGGTATTCGTTAATTTTTATCTTCATTGAAAGTACTTTATTCAGATTCACATAGCTGATGAGATAGTTTGCGACATTAAATTATCAGTACAAATACGTTGAATAATCGAGCGCAGAAGACCGTTTGCCTTGCAATCCATTGGTCTTCAGTTGAAGCTCCGAATCTGTCATTCTAACTAATAGACAGTTCATTTTATCATAACGGAGCAACTCGAAATAAAGAATTTTAAAATATTAAAACTAACCGAATTTCTCAATCCTCAAAGTCACTTATCTCTTCTTCTCCATGGTCAAAGTGCGAGGAGCTGTCGTCACTGCTACTGGAGTCCTCATTCCAGTTGATAACAACTGGTTGAAGAATCCTATCCCTTGAACATTCACGTAAATAACCCTTCTCTTGCAGCATTTCGGCATGGGCTACGCGTTTCTCCCAATCACTTCTCACCGAATCCAAAACGTCATGGGTTATTTTCTCTGTCTTTTAATTTAAATGTATTGTTTCGTTTAGCTACTCCTCCCTTCACTTTTGCCCAGATCAGATCAACAGGGCTGTATTGACAGTGGAAGAAAAGGTGTCTCTAACTTCCTGACCTACCAGAGAGCGATTTCGTCGAGCTCAAATGTTTTTTCCGCTGGCATATTTTCGACGACTTTCAACAATAGCTCGCCCTTGTTTCTCTATCTGAGTGGGAGATATTTTTTTTTAGCCCCTGGATGATCTCTGATTTGTCGGTTGATGTGCATTTTTTGTTCAGTTAGCGCTGAATGGTATTTTGCATTATCCATTATAATGACACAACCCTCTTCGAGACTATTTAATAGTTGAACAAACCACGCCTTAAATATTGCCGTGTTCACATCGCTGTGGTAATCTCCATTACCTCCTTTCTTCGACCTAAAAATCAATTTACACTATCAGTAAATTGAAATTTAGCCTCTCCAGCGTGACAAATAACTAGCTTACCACCTTTTCCAAGCGAGACATTAAGTCCACTCATGCTTGCCAAATGTGAGCTTTAGTATGATTCTGGTTAATCATTGTTTCATCCAAATAAATCCTTGGTCTTGTGTCTTGGTTTTGAGGATGATGGTGCATCTTTCGAAGAAATCTAGCTTTGTGTGCCACAATATCACTTTTTCCATTAGGAAACGTTGAGTACCGTTGCACTTCTTACACCTATACCCTAACTTGTGCAAAATTCGGTATATAGATGTGAACGACCATGAAAAGTTTATCTTTTGTTGAAGGCGAATACGAAGCTTTTCTGCGGTAGGAAACTCACTGCTATCGTACATTTCGTGAACAGTTCGTCTCACGACATCCTTTTCAAAGTCATCAAACTTTGTAGCGGTTTTGTTCGACTTGCATTTTCTTATTAGAATGAAAATGTTTATCACTTTTAATTTCACAATTTATTCGTAAAACACCTATCCCACAGGCTTCATCCGTCAGTTCTTAATATATTAATCAATCAATATTTCTTCTTACATTTTCGTCAGTTTTTTTCTTCTTTCTTTCTTTCTTTCTTTCTTCGGCGTTACACACCCAGTTGACGGATCGGGACGCTCATCCATAATATATTTATATAACCACTACCACGACACAAGAAATAAAATTTTTAAAAAAACATTATTACTTGCACATAAATGGAAATAAAGTAAACACAAATCAAAGACACAAGCAGTCACAGGGAATCACAAATCACAGAAATTAAAATATGATGTAATCTAAATGTAGCAAACTTCAAAACGTGCACGAAACATGAAACCATGACAGTGACTCAGCGAGACAAATGCTAATGTGGTAAGTGCGTAGGATGTTCGTTGGCTGTTGCTCCCTACGCCTACTTCTTGTTGAGCGCGTAACCCGCCTATTTTCTTGGGGTTATTTATAGTTATTTAAGTAACATATTACAAGCTGTCAAAATTGGAAATGTCACGAGTGAGTTTATAAAGGTTAACTACGAAGTACCACAAAGAGCATTATTCAGCCTAATTTTCTTTATAATTTATCTAAATTGTTTGCACAATTTAAAAATCGATGGCTATACTCAATTATTTGCTTATGATACCACATTAACTATCGTAGGTAAAAGATGGGAAAGGAAACTTATACAAATGCGGAAATAATTTTAAATAATGTAAAACAATATTGCAAACAAGGTATTACCTTTAACAAAACTCTTTGGTTTTAAATTTAACATAACTGTAATCCAATTAACGAAGTTACTAATCAGAACTATTTACCTGTAAAAATTGACGAACAATGAAAGTGGATATCGAATATTCAACATATAACAAGAGCGTTTAACAAAATTCCTGCATAAATTTGTACGAATAAGGGGCTGTTTACAATTAAACGTTTTACGTATGGTGTATTACTAAGGCTACCAGACGTCCAGATTTAGCTGGGACAGTCGTTTCTTTTTAACCCCTGTCCCGACTTTTTTCACTGCAGTTGGAACGCAAGAGTGTCCCGAATTTTTAAACATTCATTGAAACACGTTGTTTTCTTTGTAAAGAAAATACTGTAAATTAGAAAAAGAACGTTCATACTTTTTTTTTAACTTTCGCTTTTAAAGCTTCCCAGAATAAAACGAAGCAACAACAACAAAACAAAATTTTAATACAACACTAGCCACTTTTATAAAAAAAAAAAAAAACACCGAACTGTGTACCGCTTTCAAGTGACATTTGACAGTAAGCAACTGTTGCTGATTATTATAGGATGAAAAACAAACGTGGTAATCAGAAAATATCGATCAAAGGAATAAATGCCATTGCAATTAATTCCTCCTTTTCATTGGAAATTTCGTGTTGAGAACGAGTTACTTTTCGTTCTCTGTGTTTCTTAATTTACCCGTGCTGTGATATGTAGGAAAATTATCGGGATCATACAACTGACGAGTTATTTGAAGTGTCAGTGATGGCACCAAAACGTGTGTTTTTAACGATGATCTCCAGAAACAAAAAAAAAAAAAAAAAAAAACATTCTGAAGAGAACTATTTCTGATGCTGACGTACACTGTAACATATGTTCTTCACATTCAATATTATTCATGGTGGACGGTAAGACATTAAACAACATGTGAATAGTATAAAGCACAAAAATGCTGCGTGTGCTAAAGTTTCCAGTTCCTCATTGATATCACTTTTTTAGAAGTAAGAGTTTCGTTAAAAAGGAGTTCAAATTAGCTGCCACAAAAGGTACGTTCGCGTACCACACTGTACATTAAGTTATAAGTCAAAATTTAGTTGCGCGCGCTAAAACCGAGGCCATCGTGATGAATTTGTTAACACCCTGTGCATTATCGGAACTTGAATCCGACATACAAAAATTGAGCTTCATCTCAGTCATGACGGATGCATCAATCCATAAAAACAATAAAATCTTTCGAGTACTAATGAAATATTTTGACAGTGGAAAAGGTATACACGTAAAACCATTGGAAGTTAAATCATTACCTGGGAAACAGCTGATATTGTGAGTACATACTTAATCAAATGTTTCAAAAATATCCATGAAAGTGAGAAAACTGTTGCTCTTTGTGCTGGTAACACCAACTGTTATTTTAGAGGCGTATCTAGGAAAGGAGTTAACAACGTGTTGAAGAAACTGAAAGAGAACTTCGGCCATAATGTACTCGGTATTGGGTATTCAGATCACATTATTCATAACTGCTGCTGACATGCTTCCAGTTGATATCGAGGACATCGTTTCCAAAATCTATTCTTATTTCTATTTATACACCGTCCGAGTAGAAAGGTTAAAGGAATATTGTCAATTTGTCGAACAGGAATACGAAAATATCTTAGGATACAGCAAAACAAGATGGCTCGTCGCCCTTTTTCCTGCTGTGGAGCGCCTACTAAAAATGTTTGAGGCATTTAAGTCGTATTTTCAGTCTCAAAATAACTGTCCATTTATCATGAAGTTATTTTTCAAAAACACTTTGTAATAGGCTTGGTTATTTGTCGTTCACAACCAGGCATCCATTTTTCTAAGTCTGAAGATTGCTTCTCTCGCCATCAGTAAGAACAATACTTGGTAAGTTAGAAGGAATTCAGTCCGAAGTTCACAAGTTTTCGCCAATACGCGCACATGTATTTTATCAAACTGGACAAGATTGTTTGAACAAGAAGATTGAACCTTACGAAAATCTGCAATATTTCACCTGTATAAATCTTACAGCTGTTCTTAGGTGGGAAGGAATAGAAAAGACTGTAAACTTCCTTTAAACACCTCTGCATAGAAACCTCTACTTCCTTCTGCCTTCATTCAGGATTAATGAATGTGCGCTGTATGATGAATTTGTGTGCATAAAACAGTTTGTCACACTTGATAAGTTGGATGAGTGGAAGTCAGCGAAAACATCAGATGAGCGCTGGATGGAAATTATCTCCCACTTTAAAAGTAACGAAATATTTTACTCAAATTTCATCAAACCCGGCGAGTTTCTCCTGTATTTGTCCGGAACCAATGCGCCGACAGAGCGAGTGTTCTCCATCCTGAATATTATTTTGGACAAGTGAAAAGTCTAATCTCCAATCGAAACTTTAAGATCTGTCTTAATTTCAAGAATAAACTTTGATTACACTTGTGTGAACTTTTATAAAATGTTATGTACCAAGAAAGACCTGTTAAAGACAATTCATGACTCAGAAATATATGTGAAATGGTGTATGTGTGTGTGTGTGAGTGGGGGAGGGGCGAGTGGGACTGTTCTGATTGTGGGCAATATTTAGAACACTGAATTATACTCCATCATTATGTAAAGCGGACATGGTTCAATGCTACACTGATCACCAAAGATAAAAACAAATTTTTTTCTCTTTATATAAAGGCTGTTTATGAGTACAGGTAACTCCTTTAAGCATTTCTAAATAAATATAATCTCATCTCGGTTTTTTCTTTTTATATTTCTAAAGAAGACATTGACTTAATCTCATAAAGCAGATTTTCTTTATGTTTACACAATTCCAATACGTACAGTTTTCTTTTTATGTTAAAATTACGGTAAGCATTATTATATATAATTGTACAATTGTATTTTTGCGGTTTGTTTTTCTATATCTTTTCTTAATGTTAACTTTAAGAGAATAAATAGTTATTTAAAATTTTAAAAAATGGTAGAGTGTTGGCTTAGTATTCGGGAGGTAGAAGGTTCGATCCCAGCTGCCAGCCACCCAAGTTTTTCCTCTCCCACTAGGCAAATATCGGAATGGTACCGTCAAATTAGGCTCTACCCGAAAGTTTAATTGAACATATTTTATTTTCTTGAACATCGTCAACAAGCGATGAATTGTTCTAAGTAAGTTTCATAAGAAACATAAAAATGTGTTAATACCATATACAACGGAAATATAGGTAACAGTACAGTGACGTAAATTAACTACAAGCGATGAAAAATGAAGCGAGGAATATTCCATACCCTCTTTTTGAAACAAAATAAAGTTAAAATAAAACATAAGAGAAATGCTTAGTTTTATATGATACACTTAAAGGCTGCACATCTAGAGCTTTTGGTTCTGTATATTCTTGAAATTCTACAGTTAAGTTTTATACAACCACCATCACGGTTTACCCAATCCTCAAGTTTTCTGAATTTTTAACAAGAGGGATTCAACATATCATTACGGAACTCCCCCTTCCCCCCAAAAAAGGACTACAGAATATATTTAAGTTAAGCTAAATACAACTGCACAACAAACATGACTGGTGATTAGCTTTTGTGCTTCTATCGGGAAGTTCGGGATTCAACCAGCATTCGACCATTCTGACAAAGCTTTTCTTCATTCCATCTGTGAATGTAGAAATAGTGCGTGTACTGTTAGTTGGCCGACTTCCTTTCTTATTGTTTTTAAATCGTTATTATTACTAATTACCAGAAGTGACGGTTTTGGAAGGTTAGGGAGGCGGTCTTTCGGACTGTGATGGCTCTGGTGCTTGGGGTCGCGGGTTCAATCCCAGCCCCCGCCAAGTGAACTTTGTGGTGGACAAACACCGTGTGCGTGGGTTTTCTCGCGGTTCTCCCGTTTCCTCCCACTTTCTTCATTCCACCATTTCATTCATTACTCATCATCACCGTCTCCTTTAGCCTAACCGGCATAACCGTGGGACGTAAAACTCAAATATTTCATTTCAATTCTGTACCACCAAAATCAATTACTGAAAACCTTTCTACTGATAAATGTTTCGTTTTTCTGTAATATTAATCAAACCTAATATTATGCTTCCCTACCGTACTTGTGCCAGTAACTAGTAAAACTGAAAGAAACAAAATAAACATGTGTCATATACAGTATTCTAAACATAACTGACGATTAGAAAAGTGTTTAAACTATCAAGACGTCTGTGCTACAGAAGAATTCTTCTCACATGACCTCATGTGGGTTTGCATATTCCATTTCTGAGCAAATCTCTTCCCACATAAGTCACACACAAATTTACGCACTCCGGCATGAAGTTTCAAATGCGTTCGCAGATTGTTGTGACGCGCAAATTTACGACCACAAATCTCACATACAAATGGTTGTTCACCTGTGTGGGTTGTCATGTGTAGTTTAAGTGTAATACTGTTGGCAAATTGTGCACCACAAAGTTCACACTGTTCTGATTTATTGTGGCTCTTCATATGTTGTGTCAAACTTAGTTTCTTCACCAATTTACCACAAACTTTACAACAGATGAAAGTTGGATTATGAGCTCTTTTATGGCTATACAATTTCGTTCTTGAAACAAACTTCTCATCACATTCAGGACAACTATACTTTACATTTTCTGCATGCATTTCCATATGATCCTTCAACTTGATCCTTAGTATCTTTTTATTACACAATTCACAGTTCACACTATTCTCGTCCTTTTTATGAACAACACGAATATGTATGTTTCGTTGCTGCTTATCGAAAAACAATTTGTCACAAATTTTGCATGGGCAATCTTTGGAACGTGTTTTTGAGTGTATTATTAAATGTTTTTGCAGACACCAAAATTGGCTGAAAAGTTTAGAACATTGTGGGCACTTATATTCCCCGACATTATGCTTCTTCAACATATGATCTCGACGGTATTTAACTAGACTAAACTTCTCTCCACATATAGTACAAGTCTTGTTACATAGTTTTAGGTTTTGGACTTTAATTCTGAAATAACAAGAGAGACTTCTGTATAATCATATTTATTACAACAAAGAGAGAAAGTATACGTAAAGCAACTCTATTATTCACTAAACATAATACCTTATTAGCATCTTGTTTTCAATAGACCGTACATTTAATTGTGTCGGATCACAATTAGAAATTTTAATAAACGTACTAGAGCTGTATAATATTCAATACCTTTTATTCAGTTTTTCACTGATACTTACACCCTCTCTTTCATTTTAAATTACTTATATTGTTTATTTTGTTGCGTATTGTATACTCTAATAGTTTCCTGTATTAAGTTCGTTCTAAGTAAGTTTCATAAGAAACATAAAAATGTGTTAATACCATATACAACGGAAATATAGGTAACAGTACAGTGACGTAAATTAACTACAAGCGATGAAAAAATAAAGATATATATTTCAAAGTCAAACATGCTATGTTGAAACGAAATCTTTAATTTATCTCACGTTTAAGACATCTAGGCCAAAAGACACAAATGAGTAATGAAAATGGATAACTGTGAAATGTATTTGGTGACCTGAAAATGTGGAACGGAACGGGAAAAGCCACGGTGGACGATGCTGCCCACCACAAACTGTGATAGTCAGGATCGAAGTAGGAATAATACCACTTTATCAGTGCCACACTACCATTGTGTCCCACATAACATTGTCAATTAAACTAGTGAACTCAATAAAGATATAATGCAAGGTGAATAACTGAATTGTTTGCTGTGTATTTACATAGGTATTACAATACTATTATCCCTTTGGGGATCCTATGGTACATTGCGTTATTTCTCTTCTATTTAAGCTTTTTCGTCCGTTTTTTTTTTCAAGTCCAGAGGCATTGTAGAAGACATTACGTATGGTTTCAGACCGTCCTGCGTCTAGACATAGGAGGTGATGACGTCATAATTTTGAAATATATATATATTCCCTTATGAAGCCTATGTTCATTATTTTTTGGCGGGCTTATTTTTTTCACGTAGAAGATTGAAATTTTGCACAAACATTCACTCCACCGAGTAGTACTTACCAGATTTTTCCCGATTTCTGTGTTAAAACGGGGGGGGGGAACCAGAGGCGCAAAGGGTTGAAAAAAGGGATATTTTTACCCCAAAAATCCCGCTTTTCAGGATTTTCCTGCCTCACATACATGATGGGGACACGTGAGTCATATCGTCTGAAAGGCAGTTCCATTCTGAAGAGAATGACAGTCGAATTATTATCCTAGGGTAATTAGGGATGTCTCAGGGAATTTTAAAAAAATGTACTTCTATATAGAGAAAAATGGGACATGGTCGGTGTTTTTTTTTTTTTTTTTTTTTTGGCGGGCTTACTTGTGCACCTAGAAGATTGAAATTGTGCATAAACATTCAGTCCACCTAGTAGTATTTATCAGATTTTTTTCAGATCTCTGCGTAAAAACAGGGGGGGTCCAGAGGGGGAAAAAGTTGAAAGAAAGGATTTTTAGACCCAAAAAATCCCGTTTTTCAGGATTTTCCCGCCTCACATACATGATGGAGACCCGCGAGTCATACCGTCTGAAAGGCAGTTCCATTCTGAAGAGATTGATTGTCGAAGTATTATTCTAGGGTAATTAGGGACGTCTCCGTGAATTTTTATCAAAATATACTTCTGTATAGGGAAAAATGGGGCATGGGCCTTACATTTTTTTGGCGGGCTTATTTTTTCACGTAGAAGATTGAAATTTTGCACATTCAGTCCAACGAGTAGTATTTACCAGATTTTTTTCCGATTTCTGCGTAAAAACAGGGGGGGGGGTCCAGAGGAGCAAAAGTTGAAAAAAGGGATTTTTAGACCAAAAAATCCCTTTCTTCTGGATTTACCCGCCTTACATACATGATGGAGACACGTGAGTCATACCGTCTGGAAGGCAGTTCTATTCTGAAGAGAATGATGGGCGAAACATGACCCTAGGGTAATTAGGGATGTCTCAGGAAATTTTTTTCCCTGAGATCATGGTGTTTTGCGGTAATTTGGGGCATTGTGGGGATTTTTGATAAAATTTCTCCCGCCCTTACTATTAAAGATAGAAACTTGAAATTTGGTACACACATTTAGTTTACCAAGTACTATTTATCAGATTTTTTTGGGTCTCTACGTTCACGCAGGGGGGGCGGAGGGGCCCAAAGTTTGACAAAAAATTCCCTCAAAATTTTCCCTTTGACACCAATTTTCCCTCTCCTGGTATATGGTATGGGCATGCAAGGGATACCATTTGAAAGCCAGGGAGAGAACCCTACTATCTATATACACTCAGACACAGACCCCGACAGTCCTCATTGATTCTCCAATAGTAGTAATCTTTCCTTAGCGGACAGGCATTATCTCTCAACTCATATTTCTTTGGCACAGAAAATACTTTTTGCAAAATGAAAAGAAATTTCCAATTGATCCCTTCGAATGATTCGGCAGTTACAAGCAAATCTGATCCAAACTAATGTCCACAAGATAATACGGCAAGCAACTATTGCAGAGTTTCCCCCTAAAGCATCATAAACCGTCAAGATTGTTCAGTTTTCCTATATTTTTACTATTTAATAATAATGTTGCACATCCTGATTCAGTTATTTTTAGTTTTAATAAAGTCAATCTGTTGTAAACGTATGACTTTTACTCAGGGTTGGGTAATTACGCGTAAAAAAAAGGTTTTCTACGTGATGCGTAAAATCGCGTAAATTTACGTAAAAAATTAAAAGAAAACGTTCTACGCGCTGATCTTTAAAAAAAAAATTCTTCCTAAAATTGTATGGAATCTAGCTGGATTTTG
Source organism: Thermobia domestica (assembly GCF_964235325.1). NCBI lineage: Eukaryota > Metazoa > Arthropoda > Insecta > Zygentoma > Lepismatidae > Thermobia > Thermobia domestica. The sequence goes on along the minus strand of NC_137462.1, from coordinate 56,279,964 downwards.
CAAAACTTAATCCGTAAGCATAAACTGGGAATTTTGTATTGGCTTTGTAAAGTAGCATTGCATAATACGGTTTGCACGCGTGACTGTTCAAAACCCATTTCATCATGTTTCATGTTTTAAACTCTCTGTAATCGAGAAAAGTTTTATGCCACAGAAGCCGTGGGAGAAACTATTATGCAATACAACAACAATGGTAAGCCTTCGTGGTCTTCATTTGTGACGACTTTCTGCAATGTCTGAGAAAAGCATCACGAACAAGTAGAGGAGTTTCTGTCGGAAAACCTCGGCCCTTCAGGAATAACTAGCTACCAGCAATATCGGGGAAAATGTGGTAAATTTGAAGAACTTATGAAGAAGGGAATTACAACACCACGCACATTCTGGTATTTCGCTACTCGGCAACATAGGGAGTTGTCGGAATTTGCTATGAAGTTACTGAACATCCTAGCATCTTCAGCGCAAATTGAAAGACTTTTCTCAAATCGGTCCTTTGTCCACAACGTCACAAGGAACCGGCTCAGCTTCGAATGTTCGAAGAAACTACTTCAAATATACTACACCCTCAAATTACAAGACCACTCAAGTTATGAATATTAGTGTGATTAAGACTATTGTGTTCGAATTGTACTAAACTATAATGGAAATGGCATGTAACATTTTTTTAGAATTAAAATAATGGCTGTTTTAAATGAAATGATATACTCAGTGTTATTGGAACCAAGTGAAATATATTCAGTATTCGAACTAGGAAGAAAGACAAATTGTTTCTTTCCAAAAACAACGAAGAAACAAGTAGTTCAATATTCTGTTGAGTATTTTCTTCAGTTTTGTCTATTTATTATGAGCATGAAAAATTTATACATTAAAAGTTCAAATGATAGTCAAGTGCTAAGGGAAGTAATATATTTAGTGTTGTTGTTGGACTTGGAAGAAAAGAGCAAAATAAATTAGTTCCTTCCGAAAAATGTAGTATAATGTTTGTAGCGTTCCCATCCGCCGTTAGAGTAATTGCCAAGAGCCCAACATACATGGATAATGAGGTCGCAAGATATGTTGATCCGTCAGCAACACCCTCAACCAACTACAGAGGGATCTACGCGAGTGGACGTCACCAGTTTATATTCAGAGTAGGATTCGGGCAATGAAAGATAATTCAGCATTTATCTAATAATTCACATAAATACCACACAAATAACCAGATATACTTATACCAAAGAAATGACAACAAACACAATTCAGCTTAACAAATTTTATTAACAAAATATTTACATGTGATATCTGATCCTTCAGATATCCGATGGCAATAATGAATTCTCAGTCGATAAATATAATACGTTGTAGTTTCAAATCTCAGTCTCAAATTAAATACTTCCAATTTTAGTAAAAGCAATAATCATCAATGTGTTCAAATCTCGAAGTTTTACAAAAATATCCAAAAGATTTAAGTATTTAGTTATATTTAATATTCTATTAAGGAGAGAGAGTAATTCTTCGTAATGCCTCTGTATTACTAACGATAATAGCAATTAATAAACTAGTAATTCAAAGTAGTCAAAAATTCCGGGGGGGGGAATTGAATTCTAAAAGCAATTCAAATAAGCAGAAAGTTAAATATTTAAAGTTTAGTGAAGGAAAACTTTAACTAGAATTCAAAATCAAATACGCCAAAGCAGTATCTCACCCCGTAAGTCTAACGCATCAAACTTCGTACACAATTAATTCAAAATTCCAAAAATCCAAATGTTCTCTATATTCAATATTAAGGAGACGAAACACATCAAGGTAACACCAATAATACACGAATAAATATATATAAATATGATAAATGAATAATAATAATGGCTCTCAGCCAAAATATTAAATGCTGAATTATCACGCGGTTAGATAACTATAGAAGAATCGGAAACGTATTAGACCATAACGAGCTATAATGGAAACGAATACACGACCCACGAACAAACAACACACACCAAGGACAACCAAAATAATAATTAAATAGTTTAACACTCACCTCACGTCGTTTTCAATTCTATAGTTACCTCCTCATATGTTTGTCCTGGGACTGCATGTCGACTTACCAAGTGAAAAAGGGAAATGAGAATAAATTGGTTATTGCTGTGCAATCTAATCAAGCTGTATCGAAGTTCTGACAATCCTTAGTCAAATAGATAGAAAAACACCTCTTTTCAGTCAGCATGCAACTGCTGCACTTCGCAACACTCCCTTGCAACTATTGCAACTGAATTCTGAACGAACTGAATTCTGAACAATTCTGTGATTAGGCCCAACAAAGATATAACCAGGACTGATATTTTTCTCTCTATCAGTTTGAGTTATTTTCTGCCTTGCGACTTCCCACATCCGCATTCCACTATTTGACTAATTAGCAACTTCATGAAAATGAAGATAAGGAACCTTCACAAGGTGGTGGGAACAAACCTTATTTGAACAAGCCAAAGGTTTAGACACCATACGCACTTACGTTGTCTACATTCCCATTCCACCATTCAGCAAAATTTCCAAAGTAGTACATAAAAACGAGTACTACGTGATTTGCATTCAACCTCCAACTCTTCGGAATGCTAACACTGTCTGAAGTGGGATATTTCTGCAAGTTCAAGCATGAGTTTCCCCCGTTCTCATTCCACCAAATAGAGAACTGCAATTTAACACTTCCAACAAGGGTTTTCCTTGAATAAAGAAACTCAGCGATTTGACCAGACTTAGGCAAATGTATCATATATGTCTTTTTCGTGCGTGAGAAACACGGCAGAAAAACGAGTCATAAAAATGAAACAAAAAGTAATGAGTGGCAAATGGAAGAAACTCCACTCACTGGAAAACACAATTGGGCACAATCTGCAATGCACTAACACTTCGACCACGAAGTAACACTATTCTTTCACAGCACTTCTTTTTAGAAAAATTACACAAAACAAATGCAGAGCAACAACTTCTTATTCTCATTCCTATTATTCTTCCACACAGTAATGAAACTCCACAAAAGCTTTGGAATGAAACGAAATTTGAATCAAACGTCCCATTAAGTAAAGTCCTCTTTCTACTAAATAGAACGCGAACAGGACATAGCCTTTCTCCTCCTCCGAACAACCAATTCTAGACATCCTTCCACACCTAGCACTTCATGGTCAGTTCGCTGTCACGACGGACGAGCGAACCCACCAAAGCAATTGGCGCTACCATCGCGTCAGGTGAGACACGCGTAACACGTAATCGGCCTTGAGGCAATACAACAGAATTCCTCCCCTCTCTCTCCTTGACTACAAAACTCAGCTGATCAAAGCAGCTTGCATTCGTTTTACTCTTTCTTTTTCTTCTTTTAAAAAAAAAACAGCAAAGACAAGATAAGGAAAATAATACACAGTTACAAGCATTCTCTTTCCAAGAAGAGAGCATACTTTATGTTACAATTGATTATTTTAATTTCTTTTTCTTCCTTTTTGTCCTCTCTCCATGCTCATCGTAACGAGATCGTTACATGTTCTGTTGGGTGATTTTATATTTTTTCAGTTGTGTGTTTAAAATGAGAATCTAATAACTTTTACATCGAAAATTCAATATGTCCTAATGCTAAGTGAAGTGGTATATATAATATCGTTGGGACGTGGAAGAAAAACAAATCAGTTTATTCTAAAATTTCATTATTTCAATATTCTGTTCAGTATTTTTCGTATCAGTTATGTGTGTGTTAGTGTGTAATATGAAGGTGAAATGAGCCTAACAGTCAATCTCTTTTTCTTTTCTAATAGAAGTTTTAAAGTATACTGAAATGTTTCGAGTTTTATATTAAAAGCTGCAAAGGTATAACAATAAATTGTTATAATCAAAAGGTTACTTGATACTTTCAAACATATCCGAACCAACACACATTTTTAATGTGTGTGCTTATATGTTGGGTGGTTGTGCTTGTGTGTGCGCTAATAGGTGGAAAGTAGTAATGGGCCGGCGAGGGGCTTTCCAAAATTATCTTTTATTACTATGATTTGGCATGAAATCATTACTTTTAAATATAATGTTTAGAAGATAATAATGTTTTAATGCTTAAATAAGAAAACTAAGCTTACAATATAACCGACTATTCAAAATGATCTTAGTTTTAATGAAAGAAATATAGTTTTCTACGTCTGCGTAAAAAACTGGTTTTCTACATGACGTATATTACTAGTAAATTACGCGTAATTTATGTAAAATAAGTAAATTACCCTGCCAACCCTGCTTTTACTTGAAAATAAAATGATCACACAAGAATTTTGCAGTATACGCCCTATAAACACATTTTATATGTAAACTATTCTTTCTTTAGAGTGAGGGATGCCCTTCTAAATTATTCATTGCAGCTTTGGAAAATTCAAGGTTGCTAATAAAACTCCAACTCACCAAAGCAACACACGCACACACACACACACACACACACACACACATATATATATATATATATATATATATATATATATATATATATATATATATATTTCAAGATTATATACACTGCTTTGGTCAGTTGGAGTCTTATTAGGGATTCCCTTTCATTTCGCTAATAAATCGTAAACTGAGTACAGTATTTCAGTATTAGACTATACTTACATTTGAAAATAATGTATAAATGAATTTTGCATACCATTACCAGATCAAGACTGAGTAATGTGAATTTGTGTTACCTGTTTTTAGAGACACCTCTCATTTACGAATAAATAATCATGTTCCATCGTTGACTTTTATTGAGAAGTTTCACTGTATTTGTTCACTCTTATATTCAGTTCTTATAAATTTGTAGTTTTCTGTCTTAGTTGTTCTTGAAATTTTTCAATTCTATTATATATTTCATTAAATGAACTATACAATAAACTGATGCTAAATTACTAAATAATGTTAAATTCTGTTCTGGTTATTCATTTCTGAGTAAGAAGAACTGGAAACGCGACTTAATAGAATTTCTTAGTAAACAAGTACTAAAGAAACTCATAGAGTACATTTGCATCTGGCAATTGAGATGGCCGACACGTATAAGAGATCATACAATTGTGATATTACAAACTAATTGGTTTGTAGCCAATAATACGATTGTCCAGAACACTGGTTTGCGTGGGTAACGTTGAAAAAATGTCCAATTCACTTTTTACACATTCACAGGATTGATGATGCAAGAGAGTCATCGTTGAATTAATCTAAAATATCTGGTGACGATGCCAATGATCTTTTCTTCTTATGTGATAATTTACGTCTCTTTGTAGGATTGATGATGATGATGTTCGTTGGAAGGTTAACCTCAAACTGAGAGCAGTCGTCCCATTTTTGTTTATATCCACTTCCCAGCATACTTTTCAACTTATTTTTAGCTTTTTCTTGTAAATTTGATTTTGCCTCTTGCATACATTGATGAAACGATTCTTCCAGCGGTTGATTCAAGATCACATCATTAATCATATTGGCACCTGATTTTAATAATTCTTTTCCCACAGTTTTAGCTCCTTGCTTCACAAGTGGTAACACTGAACGAAATAAGCCACCAAGGAAACTTCCAATGTCATGTCCTGCTTGATAGGACTTCCCACATAGACGTTGCCGATGCCGGATAACGCTTGTTTTTGGTAGTATTGCAAATACGGATCAGTCATGACGACGACGACGGAAATGTAGTTTTGTACACACCGTTCTAAAGATCAATGGCATACGCTGACCTGTGCTATCCCTTATATCGATTTGTATTTGCTCAAAATTCATTTTTTGTACCGGAACATAATGTGCAGGATTAAAGATTTGTACTGCATGCCTTCCAAAAGCATGATTCACAGGATCCATGTTGACAATTCGTAGCAAGGATACCTTTGTATCTCCAACAATGACAGATTCAATAATGCCATAGTAAACATACATTTGTGTTGGTAAACCTAATCGTACATCCGGTGTATATTGTCTCTTTTGCGTATCTTTCAAATCACTTTTCAGTTCAAATCCAAGCATTAAACTAACACTTGGTGAGAATTGTACAGAAGTATGGATTTCCTTATTGGGATGTCTTATGAGGCATATATTATTAGTTGCATCATGAGATATAAATACATTGGTTTCTTTATGATGTGTATTAATTGCATGAATAAGATCCCGTATATAGTTATAATAGCGTACAGGGATCGTTGCAACCTTCCACGGTTCCTGATCATTACTACTTGATGATTTATAATATATTTTATTGTTTTCACTGATAATGTTCAGTAAAGAATGTGGATAATGAATCTCTACAATCGCCACATCTCATTTCTGGCGAAACTCTACATGTCGTTGTAATTTCGTAATATATGAAGTCAATGAATTTTCTGGAAAACAATCCATGGAACTATTACTGGGAAGTGTAACGTAAAAATCTTGATCAGGTTCCATTCTTCTTATTCTTCAATGAAGTTGCAGGGATCTACGAATTGAATGAAGTAGGATATCCTTTACACTGGACGAGATACTTCTTTCTGTGACCTTTTGTTTTTGTACGCAATATTTTATCGATGAGAAACGTCGAAGGGAGCGGTACTGGTTGTAATTCTTCTCTATAGAGAACACCATCGATGAGTTGATTTAAATCCTCTAGTCGATACACTGGTGGGTTTCTTGGTACAATGGCTTTTACTCTAAATATTCCCCAAGTCCAGTTCTCGAGGTAAACCTTGTTAAAGATACGTTTTGTTTTACTAATACGAACAGTATCACCAACAGATAAATCCGTATCTTGCTTTGAACGCTGTAGTTTTTTGTCGTATAAGTTATGCCACACCTTCAGTAAATTGTCCTGAGAAACGTTTGTAGGTGCCATTTTAATACTGGAGTGTCGACTTTCATTGTATGCTTTTACAAGTAAACGCAATACTTTGATGTAATTGTATGTTTGAAATTTGGTAAAGTATTTCCACATACGATGATTCAATGTCTGATTAAATCTTTGTGCGATGCTGGCTTTAATATCTGGATCCTTTGTTGTAACATGTTGCACGTCGTTTCCTGAGAAACTTTTGTACTGTCTTGTTGGTAAATTGAGTTTCTTGATCACTACGTAGCACTATTGGTTTCCTGTCCTGGAAAATCAATTCAAATGCATTCACTATATCCTCGGCACTTTTTGATTTTAGTGGTACAGCCCACCCGTACCGACTAAACACATCAATAACTGTAAGAATATAACGGTAATTGTCATTATAGATTTGAATTGATTGTAAATCATTTAAATCACATTCCCATTGATCATCAATACTGTTGACAAGATAAGAATCTACGAAAACGACGACGTACAGGACGATGTAACGTGTAGGTAGGTTGTTTGTTTAACCAGTTTTATTTTGGATAGAGGTATAGATTTTCCTGTGGCTTACCATAATTTGTTTGCAGTAGAAAACAATGCAGGATGTGCTGGATTGTAATAAATTGATTTCAACTTTTTGTTTATGGTTTGTACGTTGACCATTGTGGAATGATACGTTTTCTTTTTGGTCGGACTTCTAAAACATCATCATCATCTCCGGAAGAAAAGAATTCAGGTGCAGGTTTTGGTGGTGTAGATCCTTCAGATGCTGTTGTACTATTATGCTTGACAATATAGTTTAATCTTCGTGGATTACCAATCAATTCTTGAGGTGTGTTTGACGATGCAAGGTAGTTGCAAAACAATTCCCAGCCTTGAGGATTAGTGTGTTTCCTCGGTCGTCACATCGCACATTAAATCTACAATGTTGGATCCATGTAGTTTATTGTTGTTAATGTACACTGTTCCTTTATGATGCCACGTAATTGTGTCATCTTGTTTTAAACGACGGAATAGTAATTCGGCTTTCTTACGATACATTTGTGGGATTGCGGCTAAAATTTCTTGCTTCGTGCTATCATAAACATTCGGAACGTCGTCATCAGATTTCATTGATGTAATTGTAAGTGGAATTGGTTCTTCTTGTTTACGTATAACATAAAGATATTTCTGTAATATTCTATTATACTGATTCCATTTTTCATCACTTGGATACGATGTATTCAATATAGATTGCATTTCACGATCGAGATTAAACTCTCGATTTTCACTCACACGGGATGATTATGCATGCATTCGTTGAAGCATTTCTAGTGGCACTAAAACCATCTTCTTGCTATGTTCCATGATGTTTATTGTTTAAACAAAATATTGGATAACACACTTCCTACAATAGGTGCAAGTAGTGCAGGTAAGAATCCTCCTTGTTGTACGGCTAAGTGTTTCTTCTTTTTATCCAATGATTTTGTATTGTCCAAGAGATAGCGGAGCGTGTTCTTGTAACGCTTTAATCTTGCCTTTTGCGCACTTGTCAGTGGAACATTGCCTTTTAAGACATTATAACAACATTCACAAATACTATGATTTAATGAAGCGTCTGCATTGGCAATAATAGCTTTATGCAATCTCGGTTTAGCTTTGTGTAGAGCACGTAGCAGGTCAGCGTGTTTCACTGTAGGAGACATCGTGACAGACTGTCATACTTTTCACATGCACAATAATTTAAACATTATTTGTTGGTAATAAACGTAATGATGCAAATCGTCGGGAAAAATATTTGTACGAAATCGCATTTCATCGGATGTATCTTATTTAAGATCCATCAGTAAATAGCCATGTGGATTTCTTGTTGCGTCTGCATAACTTTCTTGTAGAAGCAGTGGATGCTCAGGCATGATTTGATAACTCATATGCTGGATTTCTGACGTGTCACGTGGATTTTTGAACAACACCAAATACGAACAATTTAAACTCATATTTCTATTTGCTTTACTTTGATGAAATACATTTTGTTATAAAAATCACACTAATATTTCAATGACGTGAACAAATCAACAATATCACTATTCACTTCTCGCATATGGTCAATAATTATCAACTGTGTCCCATCTTGAGGCTGAAAATCTTTCATTCGTGGAAGTCCTTCGTGAAATTCTACTGAAACCGGCATTGTTGCATACACGTCTTGCTATTCTGCATAATACCTGTATATCTTACGAAATTTCGTATTGATCATGGTTGGCAGATGTGACAGTAATCGCTTCACAAAATACGTTTTTCCACACCCACTAGGTCCTGCGAGAATACATGTAAATGGGTGTTTCCACTGTGTATCCATGATGAACACTAACACCTTGTTTCAAATATGATGCGTATTTAAAGTGACTTCAAATGTTTTGTATTAGTTTCTAAATTCTTGCACTCACTGGTAAATGTTGGCGAGAAACGGAAAACCGTTTATCTGTTTACCGAATAGTTGAAAACAGTTTATTTGTTAATCGAATAGTTGAAAACCGTTTGTTAATCGAATAGTTAAAAACTGGATAAAGTTTAACGATTAACCGCGGAACGTGAAATTTTTTTCTTTCAAAACTTTGTTCTAAATTTTTTCGTTTGAAAATTTTGCTTCAAATTTTGTTCAATATTTTTTGTTTCAAAAATCTTGTTTCAAACTTTGTTTTAAAAATTCTTTAGTTTGAATTTTTTGTTTGAAAGTTTTTGTTTTAATTTTTTGTTTTGAAATTTTTTTCGTTTCAAAATTTTCGTTTGAATTTTTTTTTGAAAATTTTGTTTGAAAATTTTTGTTTAAAAGTTTTCGTTTTTAATTGTTTTTGTTTTGAAAATTTCGGTTTGAATTTTTTAGTTTGAAAGTTGAAAACATTTTTAAATGCCATGAATCTTGTTCAAAATTGCCACCTAACTTTCAGAGAATATTGACCAGGGACCCGTCGTCGTATCAAAGACTCGCGGATCAAAACCAAATCATCGATCACATGACCGTACTAGCATTTGACACCCTAAGGTCCTACCAAATTGAAAGGGGATACTCGTCCACACCTTATAACCCTATATAATCTCATCAAAGAGGATAAATTGAGTCAATAACCGAACACGTGGTTGTACTAAAATTTGGCAATTTTGTACCCATGAAAGGACCACCGAAATTTATCATGATACATATTGAGGTCTTGTACTGATACAAAATGCTTAAATTGGACAATTTCCAAAATTGAAGGGGTGCGTCAATGTACCCCTCCCAAATTCTAAGAAGGGTGCACCAATGTACCTATGTCTTATGATAGGGAATATACTCCTATACATGACATATAACCATATAAGGTAATAGGATTTCATCAAAGGGAATCAACTGAGCCAAAACGAAGCACGTGGTACAACGTATTGCTTACGTTTATATTTTGGCAATTTTTTACCCCTAAAAGGGAACGAGGTGGACCACACAAATTTATAGTGATATATATTAGGGTCCAGTACTATAATATCAAATATTTAAATTTGGCAATTTCCAAATTGAAGGGGTGGGCCAAGGTACCCCTCCCAAATTTTAAAGGGGTGCATCTATATACTAATGTCTTATGAAAGGGAATGGACCTCTGTATACGCCCATATAACCATATAGGGTAATAACACCTCATTAAAGGGGATAAATTAGGTCAAAAACCCCCGAAATTTGGTTTTTTTGGCAATTTTTTTACTCATGAAAGGGAACGAGATAGACCCCCAATACTGATAGAGGTACATACTATAGTCCTAGGCTACCACACCAAATTTTTAGATTTGGCAAGTTCCAAAATTTAAGGGGGGTGGTCCTAGGTACCCCTGCCAAAATTTAGGGGGTGGGCCAAGGTATCCCTGCCAAAATCTAGAGGAGATGGTCCTAAGTACCCCTAGGTCATTGACCCCGGGCCAAGGTCATTGACCTTTCACCTATGACGTCACAAAGTCGGGGTCAAAGTCCAAAGTGAGATCAGGTCTCCCCCTTACTACTGCCTCTCTCTCGCGTTTTTCGCTTCTAAGTTTGAGATATGCCGTTAAACAAAAAAAATTATGGCTAAATTTTAAAAATATACGTAAGACGTGTTTAGTTTGCACAGCGACAAGTATGTCATTTGCGGACTGCAGGCGGCAGTTGCTCCCCCCCCCCCCCACTGGGTTTGAGGAACACATGCTTTTTAATAAATTGAATATTATATATTAATATACTAACACAATATACTAACAAAGATCATGAAATTTCTATGTAGGTCCAGAATCTTGCTCCCCCCCTCCCTCAGGAATTACACTATTGCACAGCGAATACCAAAAGTTGCACTCACCTGTCAATAGCCTTCAGTGACGTACAGCATTTTCTTTTTCTTCCTAGTCTTTTATCTTATTTTAAAGACTGACGTTGTAATAAACACACGGGAATTTCAATATTAATAATTCGTTCTAAACGACTTTCAACTCCACATTTCTTTCGTAAGTCTCTCCTTCAAACGTTTTATGAGCAAGGTTTGGGCATAATTTTAATTAGCTGCACAACTTTTACAATAAAAAACAGTTACAAACTGAGTAAATAATTTAAAGATAAGCAATTTCCGGCTATCATTCCTGATATTCTGGAAAACATATTTGCCGTCTCTAGACACGTGTCTAGTGAGCTTATTGGGTAATCAGGCACTGTACACCTACAGCGATAGTTTGAGCTTTTTATACTGAGAAAATGCTATGGTGAAGTTTTGATCACGCGAGATTTTATCCCGCGAGGTTTTGGCAGGCGAATCTTTGCTATGCTGTGTCTGAAGTCTGCGAATCCATCTGTAATACTTCAGACACAGCAGAGTGAGACACATACGTGTATATACTCCAAGAGTACATACTCCGTTATACTTCAAGAGTAAACTATTCCTCGTGGGCATTCTCATGAAAGTTATTTATGCAACATTATAAGAATATTAATCAAAAATGTATTTATAAAATATGAACAAAATTGCCTGAGACGTTTTTCAGAAGGTAGTCTGAAAAAAAAACCGTGAGAAAAACTACCCCTTGTGAATTTATTCGTAAGAAGTAATCTAGGGTGGGTCGTTTTGCCACTTTTTTTTCGGAACGAAATGTAATACCTGGCAAAAGTGGCCCCCCACATGGACATTATAAGTTTAGATTTTTTCTCAATTCGGATAATATCTTCTATGAGAACTATTGTCTCAAAGTTTCAAAATTTCACTGAAAATTACAAAAAATACCAAAATTGTTCATTATTTTTACTTATGTTAAAGTAAACACTTTTTGGTTTATAGATGCCAGATGCTATGAAAACTGACATTCATGCCCCAGTTATATGCCCCTGCGGTGGGATAGGGGTGCCTTCTCTAGGGCCGGAAAAGGGGGCAAATTCAATACAATTAAGCGTTTCTACAGCTATTTTTGTCCTTGTCTTTTCCTTCGACTGGTGGTCCATAGCGGTAGCAGAGCATTGTTGTTTTAAACCATGACACTTCCACCTCTCCAGCTCACAATATCACAACGTTCTTCTCCAGTCCCGATTTGTCTAACTCAGCGTCGCAGTCAGGAACGAGTCGAATTGGACGCCATTTCTCAAGTGCTATATTTTGTTACTGTTGCCTTCAGCTTATATGAATTTGCCGTTACAGATAATAGTTTGCTAACCACTATTTTCACAGAAAATACGCCAGTTCCTTCTTGATCAAAGAGGTCCCAGAATTGGTCGCATCAGGTCAGTTGATTTAGCAGTAACTAAACAAATGGGGGGCTTAACGTTCGTGTAAAAGGCGTAGACATGAGTTTCCTTTCTCAATCATGTGCTTCATATGACAGCCAAAATTTTAGTGACAATGAAACACACCTTAAAGACAAAGCAGAGGACAGCTCTTCTGAGTAAGAAACCAAACCCAGAGACGGAACATTTAAACCGAAGCTAGATTTGACTAAAACCGTTTGATTGCTCAGAGATACAATTTAGGCGAGAGGGCTGGGCACATATTACATCAACTGTACTTCAGGTAGCTTTAAAGGCTGGAATTATAACATCTCAACAATATAGCGACATAAAATCTGCTTTAATTGTGGGCAGGAACAAAATAAGCCGTGCGAAACTTAAAGTTGCTCGGAATTTGAAAGAAAGTTCTAGAAATAATGATTCCATTAAAACCTCTACTTTGATGGTCGAAGGGATGACACTAAAACACGCACAGGCATCATTAGAGAAGAGCACTTATCGTTGGTCACGTGACACTATGCTATGGCTCTGCACATGACGAGTCCACGGCTATTTTCGAGTACATCATGAACTAACTTAAAGTTGGCTTTAATGAAGTGGAGATTCTTGGGTGTGATGGAACAAACACTTAACACTGGTTGGAAGGGAGGTATTCTTCGAAAATTAGAGGAACCTATGCAATGGGCTATTTGTGTCTTTCATTTTAATGAACTGCCGTTCCGAGCTTTCTTCACGCATATTGAAGGCGCTTATTCAAGTTCTAGTCTTACACAGGTTCCATAGGCTCAAAAGTATCTGGCTGTGAAAAGCTTCCAGTGATGTCATTCAAACCAATAAAACGTGACTTACCTCATCATAGTCCAGAAGAACTCAGAAAACTCAGTAAAGATCTGAGATACTTGTTCCAGATATATCAAGCCATTGACTCCGGAGCATGCCTTCTATTATCCCTAGCAAACTAAACAAAGCTCGCTGGTTGACTACGGCAAAAGAATTTTAAGATTGTATATTGCACCAAAGAAACCAACCAAGAAATTAGTAGAAATTGTGACATTTATTCTTACGGTCTATGTGGTTATGCAATACCGTGTCATATCAGTCTTCCATTGCTGATGATCCTCGTCACGTCTTTGAGACCATTACTTATTAGATACTTACCAAGGGAATACCAGGCTGTAATCCGTTAATCCGTGCAGACGAATGCATTCTTCGCAATCCCAGAGAACGTTCTTGCCATGATGACTGATGGTCGACTTGCTGTCCGACAAGATACATTACATAAGATTCTTAGTGCTCGAGAACACGAAGCAAGGAATCTTCATAACTCCATTAGATATAACATCATTCCCAGTCTGAATTTTGAGGCGAAAGATTACATTGAAATGATCTTTTGGGAAAGCACTGATGTTTCAATAACTGTACCACCAGTTCTAAGGACGGTATCAAACAAACAGCTCATGGACAAACTTTCACTTCCTGACAAGACTGTGCCAGAATGGTTCATCACCGTCTATCCGTGCCACACGGTGGCAGTAGAGCGGATAGTGATATTAGTCACTGAAGCAGCCTCCCGAGTATGTGGCAGTGATGTTAGAGACGGGATGATCAGGTCAACCTTACTTTTTAGACAAGCTGTGTATAAATTTCAATCAAAGTCCCAATTTGTGACAATTTTTCCTGACAGTGACGATCGAATTAGTTCATCCGGGCCTACATATGGCTGGTTGGTTGGGTAGGGCTGGCGGAGGAGCCTTAGGTGCACCCATCTCCACACGTCCGTCAAGCTGGCCCGCACAAATTTCATATTCAAACTAAAACAGTACCAAAAATTTGTACCCAATATGTACCAATTTGTACCACTAAAATTAGAATTTGTACCCCCACCAATTTCGAAAAAAATGAATTTTTGATGGCGGGCCAGCTTGACGTCAAGCTGGCCCGCACAATTTATTTTTCTTTCTAATTCGAACAAAAACGGTACCAAAAATTTGTACCCAATATGTACCAATTTGTACCACTAAAATTAGAATTTGTACCCCCACCAATTTCGAAAAAAATGAATTTTTGATGGCGGGCCAGCTTGACGTCAAGCTGGCCCGCACAATTTATTTTTCTTTCTAATTCGAACAAAAACGGTACCAAAAATTTGTACCCAATATGTACCAATTTGTACCACTAAAATTAGAATTTGTACCCCCACCAATTTCGAAAAAATTGAATTTTTGATGGCGGGCCAACTTGACGTTAAGCTGGCCCGCACAATTTATTTTTCTTTCCAATTCGAACAAAAACGGTACCAAAAATTTGTACCCAATTTGTACCATTAAAATTAGAATTTGTACCCTCACCAATTTCGAAAAAAATGAATTTTTGATGGCGGGCCAGCTTGACGTCAAGCTGGCCCGCACAATTTGTTTTTGTTTCCAATTCGAACGAATACGGTACCAAAAATTAGTACCCAATATGTACCAATTTGTACCACTAAAATTAGAATTTGAACCCCCACCAATTTCGAAAAAATTGAATTTCTGATGGCGGGCCAGCTTGACGTCAAGCTGGTCCGCACATTTTATTTTTCTTTCCAATTCGAACATAAACGGTACCAAAAATTAGTACCCAATATGTACCAATTTGTACCAGTAATATTAGAATTTGTACCCCCACCAATTTCGAAAAAATTGAATTTTTGATGGCGGGCCAGCTTGACGTCAATCTGCCCTGCTCAACGCATTTTTCTTTCCAATTTGAATGAAAACTGTACCAAAAATTTGTATCCAACATGTACCGATTTGTACCATGAAAAGTAGAATTTGTTCCTCTACCCATTTCGAGAAATTTGAATTTATATAATTTTTAAAACTATACCTTATCTTGGGCAAACCAGGAGGTAGTGAAAGTACCAAATAGACAATATTCTAATCCGAAACAGATTCTGAAACCAAGTAAAGCTCTGTACAAGTTACTCAGGTGCAGATGTGGGCACAGATGACTCCCTCGTGTTGGTTATCGGTCTCTATAAGATGACGCGAATATTATAACCGTGCACCAAGTGAAATTCACTCAAACTAAGAAAGATGTCAAGACTCATAAAGAATTCTGGAGAGCGACAGATAGATGAGTTACCACAACAGATACTGCGAAAAATATTATGTAAGAGCTGCTTAATGGCAGGAATAATCAAAAGCTGTGATGATTACATGGGGAAACAGGAAAAAATAACTACAAGGCATGGATAATTGAAGAAATATTGAAATTAGTGGAAAAGCGAAGAAGTTGCAAACTAAACAAGGACGTCGAAGTATACAAGCGATACAGAAACCTGATAAACAAGAAAGGCAAGAAAAGAGTGGTTAGCAAATGCAAGGAAATTGATGAAACTATGATGACTGGAGACATAGAACAAGCTTACAAGAACGTGAAAAATTAAGTTTATCACATAAGAACCACTGCAAATGTAATAAAGGACAAAGACGGAAACGTTCAGGTATAGGAAGAAGATAGAACACATCGATGGAAGGAATGCGTAGAAGTTTACAAAGAAACTGAACCAGGAAGAGGCGGTGATAGATGAAGTACATGAAGATTACTTGGGACCATCAATTTTATAAGTGGAATTTGAAGAAGCAGTGCAAACACTGAAGTCAGATGCAGCATCCGGACCAAATGAAATACCAGCTGAAATTATAAAGAATTTAGGATAAAGAGTGAAAGGAGTTTTGTATAAACTAATAAACAAAATTTACGTAACAGGTAAAGTACCAAAAGATTTTGAGAGTTAAATGCGAAAACAATGGTGTTTGATAATACTTGTGTCAAAAATACTTATAAGAATACTTCGAAAACGTGTGGAAAAAAGAATAGAGGAGAACCTGTCCGAAGACTTATTTGGCGTCAGTTAAAGGAACAGGAGAGGCTAACGACTGATAATCGAACAGTTTCTAAGAGTAAACTTTAGTGGTTGTAACAGCAACGTTCATCGATGTAGAAAAGGCATTTGATAACGCGAAATGGAACACACTGTTTGAAGTTCTGAAGAAGAAAGGAATAGACTAGAGAGATAGACGAGTAGTATATGGACTAGAAAACCAAACAGGTCTTATAGGAAGAAAAAGAGATGAGAATAAAGAAACTTGTAAGACAAGAATGCGGACATTCACCATGGATATTTCGAATATGATCAAATATGATCAAAATGATCGAATATAAAACGAATGACCTACTGTATTCTCAAATACTCTGTCTGCGTTCTTGTAAGCGACCATGTTTCGCAACTATATAGTTCAACAGGCATGGTTATCGTTTTATAAATATTTTAAGCTTCAAGTTTTTCAGCATAATTCGTGAAGATTAAAGATTTTGAACTGAATAATAACACGAATTCCCGGCTTTCAGTCAAGATGTATTTTCTTCCTACATATAGTTTTGGTCTGCTAATGTTGATGCTACATTTTTGAAATATATTTTATATATTTGAAATATAGTTTTGGTAATATATTTTATCCACTTTGTCGAAAATATTTCATATTTTGACATATCCATATGCAGTATTATAATCCCAGCGAATTTCCATGTATTTAGATTCCTCTCTATTTACTTCTAAACCCATGTCCCTACAAGCGTCCAATAAAACCTCATTATTATATTCTCATTTCTTTTCGAGTATTAATCGAATGATAAATTGATTAATAATTAAATTGATCAATTGAACCTAAATCTACAATGATAATGTCCAGCAATTTCATCCGCGTATGGCGTCGGTCTTGCTATGTTTGAGAGAATTTTATAGCATGTTGACAGAAGACAGATGCCTTGATCAGTGGCGTATTTAAGGGGGGAGCTTCCGAGCTTAAGCCCCTCCCGAAATCTTACTTACTATAGTAAAGTAAATGAAATATCTTGCAGAATTTTCACATTTCCAGGCAAAGCCCCCCGAAACAAAATCGAAAATACGCCACTGGCCTTGATAATTATTACAGTCGATCTTGTCGCCTTTCTTGTGAATCGGAACAATGATTGATTCGTGGTGGACGAAATCGTATCCGTGGGTTTTCTCGGGATTCTCTCGTTTTTTCCCTGTTTCTCATTCCACCATTTCTCCCATCATTCACTTACAATTTCATCCGTCTCCTTTAGCACTTAGCTTGCATAAAAGTAGAACTTTAAGCTAAAGAGTTCATTTCATTTTTTCAATGATTGATTCCTTCTAATCTCGTGGCAATTCCTCCCTTTTTTCAGATGAGGAAAATGAGTTTCTGTAACTCGTTTCACAATTTCCTCCCCCCAACTAAATTTAACGCGAAAGGAATTTCGTCTACATCCAGAGATTTGTATTGTTTCCATTCTTTAATCAATCTGTTTAGTAGTTTAGACGTGGTAGATGTATTTTCTTCCTTTTTTTCCTGATTGGCTTTATATTAGAGCGAAATTATTATTTTTAACTTAGTTATTTTCCCAAGTTAAATGATACTTTCAATAGAACACGCGAAGTTATGCACAGAATACATAATTATTAGTAGTACAGACACCAGTCTATGTAAGAAAATTCGGACAAACTAACAGACACTGAGCAGTGTTTATTTCAGAAAGTAATGTTCCGGGGGGAGGCTCAACGGTATTCGGAGGAGCACTTATTATTTTCACATGGTACTGTTCTATTTATTATTATATTATAGACGTATTATTCTGGTCTCCTTCGGAGGCACTCACAGAGCTCCGGGAGGCACTAGCCCCTAAAAAACATGTCTGGAAAACATGTCAGCCCCGAAAAACATATCAGAGTTCCGGGGGACACTAAGTATCTAGTTAAAATTATTACAACTATTGTAGATACACTTTAGGTTTTAATTACGGTTAAAAGCAGTCGGGTCCCTGACAAAATCCGGCCCTCGAAGCCATTTCGTCAGGCCTGTTGATCGGTTATATTTTTTTTTTTTTTTGGTAATATATTATACTAATTGAAATTTTTCCAACTCTCAATTCTGTAGTGTTAAACTACGTCAGTCAACTTCCCTCCTGCAACTTGACCATGATGATAAGACTTAGATAATGGGAGCTGTAAGCGGGGGTGATGGGGAACGCATCCCCCCAAATTTTTAGGTAAAATACCAAAAAAAGTAACACAGTAATATGAAATTTAGTGAACTCCATGCATCTCCCCCAGAACTGGAAAGATAACAAAGAGTATGCTCAGAGGCCAACATTATCTTCTCTTCACTCCAACTCCTTCCCATTGCACTGGAAAATGCCCTCGACGTTGGTTATCCGACCTGCGACGCCAGTACGATCCATATAACTGGTTCGCTCCCTCTTTTAACTTGCTTATGCTAATTCAGAGACCTTTCTGTGTTTCATTTACTGGGCGGAGCTATGGGGCACGGGAGGTATTGCCCCTCCAACTTTTTGACAAAAAGTAAAAATGCCACTTCTTAGATGGCCATTTACCAAGACCTGTCAAAATTTGCGAGACTGTACTGTAGGTCTTTCCCCCCGCAGCAGACGATTCCTAACTCCGCTTCTACATGTTTCTACGTTTTCATATGTGTATCTACTCAAATTTATAATATATATTTGATAAGTAATAGAATTTTCTTCATTATTACAGTATTGTATACATACATTTTTATTTAAATGGCTTTTAAGTTGACAGAAACAATTCATGATGTGAGTTTTCAAAACAACTCTTTTCGTAAGTAAGTTGGTGTTTTTATTAATTAAGAGAATACGTACCATCTTGAACTACTTCCTCCTTATACTTCATGATTTCCGCTTCGATATAACGCTTCTCAATAGAGGGTGGTTTGCCTCGTTTTCGTTGCATGATGAATTCGATCTATTTTTATTCCTCTAAACAGAAGTAAGAACTGGATACAAGATTTAAAAAAAAAAAAAAAAAAAAAAAGGCAAGAGGGAGGAGGATGAAGTACGCACTTGCTAAGTCATGTGATGTATAGAAGCAATCAAAAGCTTTAACCTTATCTCTAAACTAAATGGAAGACTAAACTAAAGATTACACTATAGACGAATTATATTCGGATTGTGAAATCTCATAATGAACCACAGTTCCATAAAATTATTCCTCAAGACGGATGAGGAATTAAATCCAGGATAGGAAACTTAAACAAGTAATTGACAAAAAAGAATAAATAATGCTTTGTTTTTAAACTAAATGTATAAACACTGAAGAGAAAAATTCAAATTTGTCAAAATTGGTGGGGGTACAAATTCTAATTTTGGTGGTAAAAATTGGTACATATTGGGTACAAATTTTTGGTACCGTTTTGGTTCGAAGTGGAAAGAAAAATAAATTGTACGTCAAGCTGGCCCGCCATCAGAAATTCATTTTTTTCGAAATTGGTGGGGGTACAAATTCTAATTTTAGTGGTATAAATTGGTACATATTGGGTACAAATTTTTGGTACCGTTTTTCTTCGAATTGGAAAGAAAAAGAAATTGTGCGGGCCAGCTTGACGTCAAGCTGGCCCGCCATCAAAAATTAATTTTTTTCGAAATTGGTGGGAGTACAAATTCTAATTTTAGTGGTACAAATTGGTACATATTGGGTACTAATTTTTGGTACCGTTTTCGTTCGAATTGGAAAGAAAAATAAATTGCGCGGGCCAGCTTGACGTCAAGCTGGCCCGCCATCAAGAGTTCATTTTTTTCGAAATTGGTGAGGGTACAAATTCTAATTTTAGTGGTACAAATTGGTACATATTGGGTACAAATTTTTGGTACCATTTTTGTTCGAATTGGAAAGAAAAAGAAATTGTGCGGGCCAGCTTGACGTCAAGCTGGCCCGCCATCAAAAATTAATTTTTTTCGAAATTGGTGGGAGTACAAATTCTAATTTTAGTGGTACAAATTGGTACATATTGGGTACTAATTTTTGGTACCGTTTTCGTTCGAATTGGAAAGAAAAATAAATTGTGCGGGCCAGCTTGACGTCAAGCTGGCCCGCCATCAAATATTAATTTTTTTCGAAATTGGTGGGGGTACAAATTCTAATTTTAGTGGTACAAATTGGTACATATTGGGTACTAATTTTTGGTACCATTTTTGTTCGAATTGGAAAGAAAAATAAATTGTGCGGGCCAGCTTGACGTCAAGCTGGCCCGCCATCAAAAATTAATTTTTTTCGAAATTGGTGGGAGTACAAATTCTAATTTTAGTGGTACAAATTGGTACATATTGGGTACAAATTTTTGGTACCGTTTTTGTTCGAATTGGAAAGAAAAATAAATTGTGCGGGCCAGCTTGACGTCAAGCTGGCCCGCCATCAAAAATTCAATTTTTTCGAAATTGGTGGGGGTAAAAATTCTAATTTTAGTGGTACAAATTGGTACATATTGGGTACAAATTTTTGGTACTGTTTTAGTTTGAATATGAAATTTGTGCGGGCCAGCTTGACGGACGTATCTCCACGTGGTGGGCTCTGGGTCGCTTGGCCAGGTGAACGAGGAGCTGCACAACCGCTTAACTGTACTGAATTTGTCCCCTTTTCTGGCCCCATAGGAGGCACCCCTATCCCCCCGCAGGGCATATAACTGACATTTTTATACTTGAATGTCAGTTTTCATAGCAACTGACATATATGTAACCAAAAATATGTTCACTTTAACATAAATAAAATTAACGAACAACTTTGGTATTTTTTTTTTAATTTTCAGTGAAATTCTCAAACTTTGAGGCAATAGTTCTCACAGAAGATATACTCCGATTTGAAAAATTTCTATACCTGTAATGTCCATGTGGGTGGGCAACTTTTGCCAGGTATTACATTTCGTTCCGAGAAAAAAGTGGTAAAACGCTGCACCCTAGTAATTTACGCAACATTATAGTTATTAATGAAACATTTATTTATGAAATATTAACAATATCGCCTAAGTTGTTTTAGAGGACATCACCCCAAAATCTCATTCTCAAGAACAAACTACCCCTCGTATATTTTTTGAGGACAAATGATTTGTAACATATTATCAGGTTATTAATGAAATACTTACCGGCAGTTATGAAATATGAATTAAATCGCCTGAGTCGTTTTTCAGAAAATCGTCCGAAAAAAAGAAAACATCCCAAGAATACATTAACCCTCGTATATTTTTTGAGGTCAAATTACTTATGCTATAGTTATGTCAGGTTGTTAATGGGATATTTACTTATAAAATATGAAGAATATCACTTGAGCCGTTTTCGAGAAAATCCTTCGAGAAAAACTACCCCTTCTCGATTTTTTTCCAGAGAAATGACTTAAACCAAAGTACGGAATTGTTATTGAAAAAATGATTCATGAAATTAAACAAAATCGTTAGAGCCATTTTTGAAAATATCGCAAATTTTGATTATCACCCTTCAGTAAACTACCCTTACTTTTAGGGTAAGAAGAAACTTCGAAAACTTCCCTGGAGAATCACATAAAAACCTTAAGTTTAAAATTTAGTTTCTATATGTTGAACGGTATGGCATCTAGCCGAATGTACACCAGTACGAACGGACAAACAGACGGATAGATATGGAAAAATTACTTTCTCGGTATTTTTGAGCCATGAGAGCGTAAATCAGTTGAAATCTCGAATTCGATTTTTTTACGATCACCACACTTTGTTCTCTCCTTACGTCGCTCAAAAGTAAAAATTAAATTGAAATGCTTCAACTAAGCCATAAAAATTTGCTCATTACCCGTTTAAGTACTTCAACTGCACCACAACGCAAACATTCTTATTAATGTTGTTCTTTTCTTCCGGTATTAATTAAAGCCTAATTTCCTGTTCTACTGAGATTTTCCGTAATACTTTTTCAATCTAGTAAGGTCACCGAACATACGTGTATTAATCATTTGGGTAGAAGGAAAAAATTTCTACAAACAGTAAAGCTGGGTTTCTAAAAATACAGTAGAAACTATCCTTAGCGAATTGAGTAACCCCTTCAAAAAGAAAAAATGTGAAAAGGGTATTACGGAAATTACTTTTTTAGAACTAATGAGAGTTAATGACTCAGACTTCTTAAAGTATGAAAGAAAATTACACAATTCACCAATATAATGAGTATATAACGGATCCACACCTTATAATTCCAATTTAAACTCCTTAAGTTTTTCTCACAATATAGAACAATTTTATATATATATATATATATATATATATATATATTTTTTTTTTTTTTTTTTTTGTACGTTATACAGAAACACTTTACAATATTAATGGTTCGTCGAGTACGATTTCCAGCACACATCTAAGAGCTTAGCTGAAGTGCTGGTTAATCTCGCACAAAGTCGCCACCAGAGGCGCTATAATCAAAAATTTGACAATCAAAATATTTAACCAAAGACCTCATATGGAATCAATTGAGATATAATAAAAAGCTGCTACAACTCTTTTTTTTTTCTTTCTTTCTTTTTCAAGTAACAGAGTGACATGTTACAGTAGCTGATCGGCAAGCAAACTGGAGTCTTAGGGGTTAACACACTGGCACAACAAGTCAGACACAGGAGTTCGATTCTCAGCTCGTTCCTACATTTTTTATACTTTGACTTCCATAGCAGCGAATTAGATTAATATATATATATATATATATATATATATATATATATATATATATATATATATATATATATATATATATATATATATATATAGTCAATAATTGTCATTACTGAAAGTATGAAAATAGATATCACACCTTTCATTCATTACGTTCCAAAGTAACAGGGTTACACTAATGTTCAAAACGTTCGTGCTGCAGACGAATTCTTTTGACATGAATTCATGCGTGCTCGCAAATTTCATTTCTGACCAAATTTCTTTTTGCATAAATCACACCAATTTACGCACACCTACACGAAGCCTCAGATGTGTATGCAGATTGCTAAATCGCGCAAATATGAGACCACAAATTTCATATACAAATGGTTGTTCACCTGTATGGGTTGTCATATGAAGTTTAACTGTCTGACAATTGACAAGCTTTGCACCACAAAGTTCGCATTATTTTGATTGATTGTGGCTCTTCATGTGTGTTGTGAAATGTTTTCTTACTACCTTCCCACTTGGTTGTGACTGATTTTATGATCATAAAATTTTCTGGCGGAAACGAACTTTATCACATTGAGGACAACTATACTTCTTAATCCCTACACGTTCTCCTATATAGTCTTTCAACCTGCCCCTTAGTATAATACACATTCCATATTTCACATAATTTTCGTCTTTTCTATGAACATTCTGAATATGAGTATATAGTGAATCGTCTGATAGAAATGACTTGTCACAAATTTTGGACGCTAAATCTCTGATACGTTTATCTGAATGTATTATCAAATGTCGATGCAAAATATGTACGTACTTCACTGAAAATCTTAGGACATTGTGGGCATTTATATTCCATGACATTATGTTTCTTCAACATTTAACTCTTACGATTTCTAGATTCACTAAACTTCTCCTCACATACAGTACAAGTTCTGCTACATATTTCTGAAATTTTGTGTTCAAGTCTGGAAGACAATACCCACTTAATAATAAATAAGACTTCAGTATAAAAATTATTTTTATTGTATTAGGAAAATGAAGCTAATACATAAAAAGTTTGTCGTCTTTTTTTTTTTTTTTTTTTTTTTTTACTGAATGTATTACTATATTAGAACCTTGTTTTATTGATGGTTACTTACCTACTGTTCTAAATATTGTTTTTGACACAATGCGTCTCAACTGTTGTGACACAAAGAGAGACAAACATAACTTAACGTAAGTATAGTAAAGATATATAACGTTCAGTATTTTTCCTTGAATTCAAAGCAGACGATTACGCCGTCTCTTCGCAAGCGAAATATTTGCTTTAAATGTATTTTGAATGGAATCTGATATTTTTTATTTAACTTACGTGGAATATGTTATACGTAGAATACGTAACAAAGAAAAATACGTAGTGTGGCGAGAGAGAAAAATAGCACATATATCAAATAAAACTGAAACGGTACTGTCTGAATTGAATCTTGGATCAGACTTAGTACCTCTCTCGAACTGGATCTTTATTATGTCGATCAAAATGCGTACCCTAAGGGGAGGAGAAGGGTTTGCAAATTTATATCAAAAATAGAATATCTCACGACCCCTCAAGTTAGGACGATGAACTTGGCCGTTCTTCCGTGATAAGGTGACAACATCGATTTCAATCTGGCGAAAAACAATTCCCTCTTCTTCTTAAAAGTGGAATTTTCGAAAATGCTAGAATACTATTTTTGTCACAAAATACTCTATTTTTGGCAGAAATATTGAATTACATCTCACTCCTTAGAATATGCATTTTAATCGAGGTGGCATGATAAAAATGCAGTTCGAGGTAGGTACTCACAATTTTCCAAAATGGGCAGGTCACTTTTTCGTGAACCGCATTGTACTATGTAATCACTATTGAGTAACGTTCCTAAAATCGTGGCTACATTATTCCTAGGGATAGAGCAGCAAAATGCATAGAACCGGTTCTGATCTTGGTTTTGTCACAACCAACCCAATTAGTAGATAACCGAACTCCCTTGTGGCTAGACGCTTAGCGTATGCTTCTTTGCCGTGGGAGACCCGTGTTTGATTCCTGGCGGGAGATCATGTGGTTCGTATCCCACATTAAACTGTACGTTCCTGTTTCATATAACCTCGCTTCCTAGAAGGGATGCTAAACTTAAATCAAATTAGCCAGTAGCTAGCTCATGGCTCCTCTACTATTTTTATTTTATTTTGTTTTTTGGGATGGGAGAGTGGACTCCAATGCTTACATTTTGCTTCGCAATAAGTAAATATGTGATTTGAATCCAGTGACTAATCATCATGACTAAAGTTATGATGACTGAAGGACTGCCTAAAGTTTGTAGTCCAACGGGTTAAGGTCCGGTCTGCTAGAAGGCCAATCAGCGGTAGAAATGAAGTCGGGGACGTTCCGTGCCAGCCAGTCCTGGGTTGTTTTCGCTTTGTGGCATGGAGCGGAATCCTGCTGGAAGGTCCAAGTTTTTTCCAGGGTACATGGTAGCAGACAGTCATTTCACTATAGGTGTTAGCACTGTGTCCTGGTACACCTTGGCAGAAGTTTTAAAACCTTGTTCGCAAAAATGCAGCTGGGTTGTGCCTGAGTAGCTCACACCCCACCAAACCATCACTGAGGCAGGATGATGTGCCCTCTAAACCCTTGTAGCTGCTTCAGCAACTGCAGTAGATGACGTGGCATACACATGGTCATTTTGAGTGTTGTAGGCCTGCTCAGTTGTGAACACCTTTTCGTCAGTGAACAGAATCTTTCTGTGCAGATTGTTGGCGTAACGCCGCAACAGTCTCTTTGATTTAAGGACCTTTTTCGACATTAATGTTTGGGTCAGAAAGTGGCCAGTCCGCTTCTTATACGCCCGTAGATGTAGGTCACTCCTGAGCACACGAGACATAGAATTTCTGCTGATGTTCATCTCAGCAGCCATCACACTTTGTGTTTGAACATGATTTCTTCGAATTCTTGCTGCGACTGCTTTCTGGACCTGTGGGGTTCGTACCGTTCGTGATCTGGCACTCCTTGCGCGGTCAGCTGCTGTTCCAGTCTCGGTGTATCGCTGTATGGCGCGATACACGAATCTCCTGCTGATTTGTAGGGGTTTCAGAAGATTGAAAATCTCACCTGCTGTCTTCCCCCCGCCCTTGTGTAGTGCAATTACTGCTACACGATTTTCGTAATCGCCCCACTCCATCAGAACTCAGTACAATATCGACGTTTGTCATGAACAGTCAAACACACACTACATGCATCTTCCGCTTTATACACAGATGGCAGCACTGTGCTACTCCGCATGCCTACAGCGCCACCCCAAACTTTGTGACAGTATTTATGATATAACTAGGTATTTAAGTTCATCTGTTGACAAGAATGGTGATTTGGACATGGAAATAACGCACAGAATGCAAGGGAAATGACGAAATTTAAAAGAAACTGTTCTGTGTGACAGGAGAAACATGGTAAAGAATAAAAGAATAATTTACCAAACTGTAATTAGGTCAGCAGTGATATAAGGAGCAGAAACACGATCAATACAGAAAGCACGGGGAAAAAATATTGAAAGTTAACGAAATGAGAACGCTGCATTGGATGTGTGGGATAATAAGAAGAGAGAAAATGAAAAGGAAAAAGTAAAGTGAAACCTTCAAGTTGTAGAGATATCTAAGAAGACTGCCGTGATATGGCCACCTAATAAAAAGAACAAATGACTATGTAACCAAAAGAGTGATGGCAATGGAAGTGGATGGAAAAAGAGATAGAGGAAACCGAGTAAGGAGAGAGGAAGGAGATATATGGATATGGTTCAGAATGACTTCAGTGAGACAGATCTAACAGGAGAATAATTCCAAGATAGGGCTTTAAGAAGAAGATTCATCAGAAACGTCAACCTCACGTAAAAGGGATTTAAGAAGAAGATTCATCAGAAACACCGACACCACGTAAGTGGAAAAAGATGGTGAGAAAGAAGTAGCTACTTTGTCATGCGTTAGTAGTCTGTATAACACTATACGTGCGACGTAGATTAAACTAGAAAGTTCTGTTTTTTAACTACATTTTTTCGCTTCTGTCGCCGTCATTAAGTGATCGCATTCCGATATGGATTTGTGTACATGTCTTACACGGTTATCAGGACCAAGTCGGTTGGTAAACGTAAACGCCCAAGGTCGCCTTCAAGAGTTACAAGGCGATTAGATGAATGAGTAAATATATTAGAATGTGAAATGAAGACTTCTTCAAAATATTTAACGAAGGTGTTGGCTTTGTTAAGATCTGTAGATGATGCAGTGTCATCAACTAGAAGCACATATTGTGCTACATGTTTTCTACAGGTACAAAAAAAAAAAGAAAAAGAAAAAGAAAAGGTTCCAGAATCAGATTGCACTTTTCTCATCACGTAATAGATTATTGGTTTTTAGTTTAAGCAGATCTTTATAACTATGTACTGCTTAACTGTGGTTTGAAATTCATGCCGTAAATAAAAGAAACAGCAATTCTTTGTGGAATAATGTTCAGAGAACGCTGTTGAATATCTAGTGCATGGGAAGATTTTATAGTGATTGATTGATTGGGGGTTAATGAAGACGTCAGCAGTGTAGCTGAAAGTTTGCTGTATTGCTCTTAGACTGAGTATATATTGTTGTATGAGTTACACTTGCCCCAAAACGCGAAAACATACAGCCATTCGACTGTTGAGAAATTGGCTAGACAGCTAAGAGATGATTTTTCTGGGGTCAAACCTAAGATCCTCTGTTTGCAGTTATCGGTGATGTAACTTCTCAATACACTTGAAATTGCATCACTGCTCATGTTTCATTGTTCCATGTAGTATTAACTAATATACCGAAGAATAATGAACAGTACTGTAGCCAAGGCAAGCTATTAATAACAGCATTCACGAAAATGTGTTCAATGTTGACGTTAAGCTCTAAGTCTTCTTCCTTTAAAAATATTATTCAAATGTTTTGTCAGCATCATACGTCAACAGTTTCCATATTTTGAGGACTGTATTCGTTAGTTCTATTTTGAACGACCCAATTCATGAAATGTGTTCTGCAATTTGTGATATTAATCGATCTAGCATTTATTCAATGCCAATCGGCTTAGACATTACATGATTAAGCATCAATACAAAGCTACACAGCTGAATATAAAGGGCAAACTATGGCCTTGACCCCATTCCACGCCCAAAGTTATTTTAGACGTGTTTTGCTACTGCAGAACACGCGCAAATTGCTTACACTTTTTTCCACTCTGCCAAGCAGGTTTTTAATCATTTCGCCTCACAATTGACAATGTGGTGCTTACGCTATTCTGCCTGAGAGAAATTTGATGATAAGACGCTCCTAAACTTTCGTAGATGATGTCCATCCACAAGTGAAATCCGTTCCTACTTACCCTATATTTTTATTTGCGTTACGGAGCAATGAAAGCTAAATACGTATCACTTTCTGTAACATGTTGCTCTGCACCCATCCCTTCATCATTTGATTATTTTTCTTCGAATTTTTCACCGAAAAGATTTCTTACTTCCTCGTTTTGCAACTTTTCAGTATTTAACATCTTTTTGCCATTTTTCTTGTGGCTACATACTTCAGCTGAATATCCACTTTGGCCAGACCTACATTTAAAGCACCAAAAAATAAATACAATTTATGCTGTATAACTCAATATTTTCTGCAAATCACAATGATTTACAAAGGAATTGACGTTGTAGTACTTCTAAACCTTATACCAAACAATTTATAGCACCGAAGAAAAGATTCAGTGCAGTGGGTAGAAAAGAACGTACGATCCAAGATCCAAAACGATTACAAACAAATCTTCAGTGTTGATAAATTTTACAACACTAACACATCGGTGAAAATATCTGTACGAGTAAAATAGTTCCTAATTTAAGTTTCTTTCACAAATAAATGTTTTCTACTTTTTTCTTTTTTTTTCAACAAAACGCAAAATGAATTATAATTTCTGGAACGAGTTCTAAGTCACTTGTAACTTCTTGTAAAGAAAAGAAAAATCTACAAATGAAGTATTCTGATCCGGTTTGTTGTTGAATAACTTTTCAGTTACGAAAATAATTTCAGTTGGTTTTAAGATTTGTAAACGAGAAAATATTTTGTTTTCTTAAAAATTTTTATCACTAAACAACAGACCGAAAAAAACGTCTGTTAAGTTCTCGCACACAAATTAAATAGAGTTGAAACCGTTTAAGGAAAAATGAATCGAACCAGTTTTACTGCTTTCAAAAAAAAAAAAAAAAAAAAAAAATATATATATATATATATATGGCAACATTGTAAACGTTTAGTTGAGTGTAAGCCGATACCAGAGTCAAACGAGCAGTGAAATGCTCGAAGTAATGGGAGAAAATTGATATCCTTTTTGGATCAAAAGATCCAATATATTTCAATCGAAAATTTTCTTGTAGGCATTTACATCAGGAGAACTACATTTAGTGTACCCAAACCCAAACTATCAGTTAACTCAGTATGATGTGTTTATTCCGTAGAAAATATGAAAACTCCATTTAGGGGCCGTTCAAAAATTTTGTGGCCCCTGATCCAAAAACTAATTTATCGGCCAAGATCGCAATATTTAATATTTTTTTTTCAATCATTCCTAAAATCCTTGTTCTTACATTGTTGTCTCAGTGGGTAGCGATTAGTGTTGTAAATAGAAAAAAAAACGGTTCGTATTTTTTCAGAAATGTACGGTTTTTTTAAGAAAAAAACATTGCCTCTCGTTTTTTTTCTAAATTTCGTTTTTTTTTCAAATAGTCATTTTTATTGCATCTTACTTCTATTTAAGTATGAAATATTTTTATGTAGATGTAATCACCATAAAATGCAACATAAATTAAACGCTAGATATTGATACGCCACAAATATTTTGCAATTTACATGAATACCATACCTATTAACAATTCGGGTTTCAACAGTTTTCATCAATATCAACTAAGAAATAAAAGTAGAAATGAAATTGAAGGGTAAGAGGAAAAAACAAGGAATGTCCATGTGTGTGCTTTATCGGGTGCTTTGTCCTATCTGTTGGTGACTCTTAGTACTATTTGACAGTATATGCCATGCATGCGTAGATGTCGAAATGTCCATGTAAAAAGGGGCAAAAGATTTGACTACCCTATTCTTTTTTACGCGGTTTAAATTATAAAAATGCCGTTTTCTCGAAAATGCAGTTTTGTGACATTCCTCTTTTTTTTTTTTTTCCTTACCCTTCAATTTTGTTTTTTCGTGCAAACAGGCCTTTAATAAGTATGAAAATAATGTCACGAACAGTATAAAAGTCAAATAACTTGTCTAAAGGTAAAAACTAATACTAATTTGCCTAATAGTATTTTTCTAAATATCATATATAAATAATTTGTCCACTAGATATATATGATATGCAGAGCCGGCTCTACCATATATGTAACACGTGCATTTGCATGGAGCAGCAAGTTTGGAGGGTCCGGCAAAATCTGTCATAAGTATATTATTTAAATTAAATATTTCTTGTTGGAAACAGACTTCATGATTATGGTAGTTACACTTACTAAGCTGACCCATTTGAATACTACCTTCATAAATTATGTTTAGGTTGCATTAGTTTAAGATTACATGGACGATGGTAAAGCAAATGGTCGAATAAATCCGAGCACAAATTGCTTGACTGTTGTCAAATGCAAGAATTCAATTCTCGAATAGTAGCGAATATCTGTTCCCTTTAGTAAGTTATCACAGTTTTGATATGACAACTAGTCTTGATCTTGTCAGAAACAAGTTCCTTATCATTGAAGATAGAAACAAGTTTTTTTTTTTTTTAATTAACAGATGTAGAAGAAAAATAAAAAAATAAAGATAAAAGAGCTAGTTGCACTGGAATTGCAAACTGATACATTGATATTGAAGCTCGATATTGAGTTCTATAAAAAAAGGATTAGATACCATCTTTCCTCTGCAGGTGTGTTTGCTTTATCTTTCACTAACAATAAATTAATATTTAAAGAAAGAAAAAACAGACACAATGGTATTGCATTTTTAATAAGTATTTAAGCCTTTCTGAGTGCGACTGCATTTACCCTCCCCTTCGTTGTTCATGCTGGAGTAGCATACTTAAAATCATGACTTTTAAGATTTGTTCTTTCTGGAGAAAGGGGGAAGCGGCAAATTATGCAATTGCACGGGCGACAAATTGCCTAGGGCCGGCCCTGATGATATGTATATACAAGACATGAATATAGGATGACACAATTTTAAGCAGTGCAGGCTGTTTCAAAATTAATATATTAGGGTTTTGAAACTTTGTAGTATATATTACAATTAACTTACAATTATAAATATTATATCAAATGAAAGAGCAACTCAAACAGTTTTGTATTCACGCATGTACTGTACATGCATTGTTTCTTCTGTCTGCCGTTAGAAGGAGCAAGTAGCAAAGATGGAGACTCGAGAGCAGAAAGCTTTTTGTGTTTTAATAAAGACTGAATTTGTACAGTGCAACCATCTGTGTGAAGAATATGAAGGAGACGCTTGCAACTACGTCTTTATCGTTTGTAGTTGCTACAGGTCTAAAGCCTACAGACTACGGTTTACGTGCCAATTTCGCAAGTGAAATATTGCTGCATAACAATGAAGATTTCCTGGATCGTGTCGTCTTCAGTGATAAATCGACATTTCACCTAAGATCTAATGTGAGCACTCATAATGTTTGCATCTGGCCGTCTGCAAATCCTCAGGAGATGGTACAGTTGAAACGAGACTCCCCTAAATTGAATGTGTTCTATGCCATATGGCGGGAAGTTTATGGGCCTTTTTCGCCTATCGACTAGATGTATTCTGTGTGACGAATGAATCTCACCATCGAACACTTGTAGCAAAGACTGTTTGAGGTGCTTGATGCACTGCTTATAATTGTACGTAAAATGTAATAAGTACTACGAAGACTTAAAACCCCGATATTCATTTTGAAACACCCAGCATTTCTCACCAACAGTGTTGGAACTAAGATGTAAAAAGAGACAATTGTTCTTATAAAGTTATTGTTTACAACAACGATATTATTATTAGTCGAGACTATAACTACAAGAACAACACGGGTTAGTAGGCAAAAAAAAAAAAGTAATCAAATGTACACTCGGTGGCCCAGGTGGCCAAAGTGGCACAAACGGGTGTGTCACTTTTTTAATACGCTCCTGTGTGGACACTAATTAAGATATCGGGATATTATTCTTGCCAAATATGGTTGGACCATAGTTTATCATATTAAGTTCTTTTTCTTCGGGTGTCGAATTTCCTTCTCAAATTTCAACATAGTCAAAAATTCGAGAATTTTCTAATTTCTTTTAATTCTTTTTTCCCTGTAGCTTCCTTCGTTGTAGAAAGACCTAATTAAGACTTGCCAGGTAGATACCTCGGATGGATACCTAACTGTTGACATCAATTGGATGGGCCTGCGCGCAGTGTTGCCAATTAGAGAAATTAAAATTTCCCTAAATTTCGGCAAAAATACGACATTTTTGTTTATAAATCCGTACCTATACGTCCGAGTGCAAGTCAACTTACGCCAATCGAACATTTGTCCTTACTTAACAAACGCAAGTACAGATCGTTACAATGGAGTAATTAGGGAAAGCACGAAAAATTCGTATTTAGATTCTAACCCTAGATTTTCTAGTTTTTCCCTACTTTTCTGTTTACCGTAATATATTTTTGGTAATTAGAAGTTTTGTTCCTTAAATATCGTCATAATACTTGTAGGATATATTAGTGGTGTACCAATGTTTAATTAAAGATAGTTTACGTCTGTCTTGTAGCAGTGTTACCAGCTACAGAAAATTTTAATTCCAGATTTTAGGGGGAAATTTTGGAAAAAATATCTGTTTTGTCTCTATTATTTCCCTCTTTGTTGGATACATTGGAACAAATGTACCAGTATCTGGAACTTTTGTCCTTGCTCTACACAACGCACTATAGAATGCTTCAATAGGATAATTAGAAGAAGTACATTGAGGTTTACAGTAGACCTTGTTCTCTAATTGGAAAGATAACTGTGATTTTTTAAAGATAGAATGAGATATTTTTTATTGACATGTTTACTTTATTAGATAACGTCACAATACTTGTAGGATATATTAGAGGGATACCAAAGCTTATTTTAAGATAGTTTGTGTGTGTGTGTCTGATAGCAGTGTTGCCAGCTACAGAAAATTTTAATTCCAGATTTTAGGGGCACATTTTGGAAAAAATCCCTTTTAGTTTATATTATTTCCCTCTTGTTGGCTACACTCGTACAAACGTACCAGTGTCTAAAAGCCTCGTCCTTGGCCTACATAGCGCACCATAAAAAGTTTCACTAGAATAATTAGGGGAAGTTCAGTTGAGGTTTATAACAAACCCTGTTCTGGAAATGGTGAATTTCTGAGGTAGAATGAGATATATATATTTTTTTTAATTTCACGCTTACTTTGTGAGATATCAACATGATACTTGTAGGCTATATTTTTGGAGTACTAAGATTTATTTTCAGATAGCTTTTGTCTGTCTGATGGCAGTTTTTCCAGCCAAAACACTTAATTCCTGATTTTAGGTTAATTCGGAAAATTTCCCTTTTCCCCTCTATTATTTCCCTCTTGTTGGCTACATTGAAACAAACGTACCACTACCTGAAAGCTTCCTCTTTGCCCTACAGAACGCACCATAAAGAATTTCAATAGGATAATTAGGGAAGCTGTAGCCCCGGCACATCTTTTGATTTTTGCTTCTGAGGTGTAAAAAGTGTCAAAATTTCTTGTGTATGACGACAGAGAATTTTTCTTTCTCTCTTTGAATGGAAGCCAACGATTTCAGGATTTCACTGTATCTTGTCAAGACACCAAAGATTTTTTTTAGGTGACTTAAACTCATATAGTAGCAGTGGTGCTAGATACAAAAAAAATTTGAAATTCGGTTAGGGATCTTCTTGTAAATTTTCACCCCTACATTTCCCTCAATAATTTCCCACCCATTGGCAATACTGCAATGCAACTTACACCAAAAAATAGCCACATCCATTTTCTAAAAAGCAAGGCCTTAACCATATCAATCGAATGAATGGTTTTTGAGCAATAAGTCACTAACTGAGAATGTAGGAAAACGCCAAAAATGACCTGGGTCCGAATGGAATAATCACACAATTTTGCTCGTATAGGTACAAAGAAACAAACGATTTGTGAGTTACGAGGGCTTCGACTCAAGTTCTGTTGATTGTTTCAATAATCTGCAACATAAATCAATAAATAATAGTTGCCAGAAAAAAAACAGACATTTGAAAAAAACATGAAAAAGAACGGTGTTTTTTATTGAAAAAGAAACCGTTTTTTTTACAACACTAGTAGGGATAAATCAGAAAAACGCCCAATAGCGAACATCATCGACGAGTTGAAATCAGCGATCATTAAAGGTATCAGCTGTAGACATCCCAGCAAAAATCAAATTCTCTTTCACTCACTGCAACATACAGCAATTTGACAGTATTTTATTTTAATCTGCTAGTCTCCCTCCTTAAGAAATAAAAATTACAAACAGAAATATTCAAATACAAGAAAAGCGAAGTGAAATGGAAAGTGATAAGCAATAGACACTATCTACGACGTAGTTTTCCCTGTACTAAAACTTCATTTTTTGTTCGTATGTACAAAGTGGAATTATGAATTGGAACTTTTAAATATAAAACTGCATTGATAAAAAGTGAGTTCTACCAAATTTTTGACCCTTAAGAAATACAGTATTCAAAAATCAAAGAAGTTTATCCCACTCGCTTGTCTTTGCTTAATCTTAGCGACGAATGGATATCGCCTACGTGTTCTTTCTCGGGTTCTCCCGTTTTCTTCTGCATTTGTCACTCCACCATAAATTTCGTCATCTTTTATAATCATTCACTTTAATTAATCATCAGTCAATGAAAAATGTCAAAACCTGTATTCTAATAATTAGAGTCGTCGATATTTTGGACTAACAAAATTCGAAAGTGACTCACCTGTACTCTTGTATTTTTATAAATTACCCAGCTTTTTATTTTCCCCTCGGAATGATCCACATTATATCATTTGAAATACAATTTGTGCTGTGAATGCCTGAAGTACTTTCTAGATCTTATTACACATTCGAACTTAATAAACTTTATAATTATTTCAATGATATTATGTTGGGAGTGAAATAATCGGACAAAGTGTAGGGTCCTCACTCTCTTTTCCCCCAAAAAATTCCAGGACAAACCACCAATCTTCCAGGACTTCGACACAGTAAGGTATAACACGATTGCAACTGTAGGTTCAAAACTCACAACAATGAAATGAAAAGTACAGTAGATTATGCTGTGAATATTAATTCAAGTACAGTATTAATACACAATAATTAAATACACAAAGTGGAGCGTAATGTGCTTTTTGTGTGTGGGGGGAGGGGGTATCCCAACTCCCCTCCGATCTTACGGATATCTTGCATATTTGAAAGATTTTTGTTATGTATTTATATGCATATTTGGAGTTTATTGCTACAGGATATAATAATAACGGAAGTTATGCATAAAGTATACACAATAAAATATCATTAAAAAGTATTTACCACAAAAAAATCCAAAATTATTTAATTGTAAA
Organism: Thermobia domestica; assembly: GCF_964235325.1. Taxonomy (NCBI): domain Eukaryota; kingdom Metazoa; phylum Arthropoda; class Insecta; order Zygentoma; family Lepismatidae; genus Thermobia; species Thermobia domestica. Next base: position 56,244,264 of record NC_137462.1, on the reverse strand, counting down.
AATTTCGGCAAAACGTTATTGCCTTCCTCAGTGCACATCTTCTCAGAAAAGTTAACGCTGTGTATGGAACTGCATTCTTTGATTATCTTCTTCCGGATAGCATTACCTTCTGTACTTTCAGAATGCCTCCATATAATTTCCCTTGTACTCAAATACTTTTCTTCCAGACCACCAACGGGCATCCTTATGTAGCTGATTAATAATAATTAGAGAAACAATGTTTCTGTCTTACTTATTTCACGTATGTTTTATTTCGCCCCACGAATAACGTAATATGTGGGGAAAAGAATTTTAACATTATATTTATTAGCGGGATGAAATAAAGCCAACAAGTTTTTGTCGAAGTACTTCTTAATGAATATTGAATAAGCATCCTACTAAATCAAGCACATTTTACAACAAAATCTATGGCTTTGACTTTAATAACATCAGGGTGTCCACAAAAATTCCTTCCCATTTTCCCTGACTGCATTTCCAACTTTCCCCCGACCTTTTACTGGCTTCCACCATCTCCATAAACAGCTAACCCTCACTTTCCTATTGTATATATATATATTAATGTGTTTTGGTATTAATGTATATTATATATTTTGGTATTAATGTGTTCATGAAGGATGACCTTTCTGCCGATATGTATTTCATGTATGTGCGGGGTACCATGGCGGACGGGGGAGGGAAACTTTTTTTTTCATCACATAGTTACCCTGCCCCGTCCGCATGGTAACCATGAAATACATATCAGTCGAAAGCTTCATCCTTCATGAACACATTAATACCAAAATTATCTTCCTAGCTTGAGATACTGAGAGGGTGAGCTATTGAGGTTAGGTCCCCCCAAGTATTAAACTTTACAAATATTAATCATTCAGTATATAGCTCTTGAACCTAATTTACTAACTGAGACGTGAGACATGATTCGTGGAGATATTCGTCGACGTGAAGTAGCGAGGGACTGGTTTTTCATCGTATTTGACCCACCGCGGAGTGAGTGATGGTTCGGTACACTATAATGTTTCGTTCTCATTCTTTCATCATTGTCCGTCTGAAGTTCTCTGTCAAACTACCAGATACTTCTACTTTCCTGCTATAAAGTTTACTAAACGTTAAGGTTGTAGTAGTTTGGGCCCAATAGTAAAATTAACACTCTAAGTTTATAAATATGCGTACGTGCCTGCCTTATACATTAAAGGTCTACTATTTAAATGAAATTTGTCGAAATACGAATTTTATGTTTATGCGCGGAAAATCCGTCGATTATAAGGGATGTCGGAAATTCTCATTTGTTGAAAGCGTTGCAACCTATATGCGAATTATTTGTCGGGGTCTTTTGAGTACGATGTGTAAATAATTATTGAATATATATATATATATGATGAGATGTAAATGTATGTGAAACGTAAATATGATATTGAAGTAAAATGTGGAATTGAATTGAGAAAATGAATATGTATAAAGGGTTTAGTACCTACCCCGAACGATCATTGGTTGCCGTAGTTCGAGACATCCGACGAATGTAAAAGATAGATTTTAGAAATACCGCCGCATATAAAAATATTTTTTTTTTTTTATGTCTTGTAGATTCACTGAATGTTATTATGTGATCTTTAACCTCATTGTTATAATATCAATTGCATGTAACACGAGATGAGGGCAGGTCGTATTTGTAACCCTAAGGTACCATCAAGTCCACTTTTAAGTTCACAAATATAACATCTTTGTACCAACCTTTCATCTAAAATCCGTTCCAGGGGGCGCGGTGGCTCAGTGGTAGAGCGTTCACCTCTGGTGCTTGGGGTCCCGGGTTCGATCCCAGCCCCCGCCAAGTGAACTTTGTGGTGGACAAACACCGTGCTCGTGGGTTTTCTCGGGGTTCTCCCGTTTCCTCCCACTTTCTTCATTCCACCATTTCACTCATTTCTCATCATCACCGTCTCCTTTAGCCTAACCGGCATAACCGTGGGACGTAAAACTTAAAGATTTCATTTTTCATTTTTAAAATCCGTTCCCCTTATCCGAACCTTTTCCATCTAATCTGTGTGGGTTACCCTAACCCCTGTGTATCGATATAAGCGAAATACTCTTCGAACGAAAAAGAACAGAATAATGATAATTTTAAAAATCTCACGAGCCAGGAATTGATTATATAAGTTTATTAGTGTGTGCGTCTAATGAGTGATATAATGATTTAGAGTTGGTCTACGATCTTACTAGTGACTGAATAATAGAGGATGTAAAATAGCCTCCATAAGTGATAAAACAGAGCTTTGATTATTTTTTTTTTTTTAATAACCTGAATAGAGAAAAGTGTCACAAATGGTCCTATGAACAGAATTAATACTGTATGTAATGAGTAACATACCTATATGAACGCATATAAAATATGATAGAGAAACGAATGGACGCTGTACAAGTGCCTAACAGTTAAAGTGATACTGACACTCATCTTTGGTAGTGAGATAGGACTCGTAATTTAACTAAGAGAAAAAGGAGAGAATGAACAAATAAAACGTAAATTTTCATATATGAGAAACGACTCAACTAAAATTTTACGTAGTTTTTTTTTTTCTTTTTTTAAAAACCATATAACATGTAAAATATATTCATATATGTAAATGAACATTTTCTTTCGTACCATGTAACCCTAAAATCTAGGTAATTGCCTATGTAGATTGCAGAATTTAGAATGTTTCCTACTAATCTTTTCGTTAATATATATATATATACGTCGTTCAGACTTGCTGTCCAATCTAGTATGCATATTGTCACAATTTTCTTTTCTTAAAGATGTTCTAAATATGTCATTAACAGTTAATATTTTTTTTTCTAAATATAATAAAATATATAGTAAAATGTAGTTAGGTGGTTTCCTTTAGAATATTTTATCCATGTTTATACGCTGTCCTGTGTGTATGTGTGGGTGAAACTGAGTGATAAATTTTTAACTTTAAGTTGTAATATTAACATTGCTTTACTGTAATGGTTTTTCGTAATTCATGACTAAGGTCATAAAGGATAAATTCCAAACTAATCGGAATCGGTTCTGGGAGAAAAGCCAAGATAACAGGGTGTGCCTGAATGAACAATGATCTTTCAGAAATATCAAATTTCATTTGTGAAGAATATATGCATTACTTATTTTTATTTTTTATTTTTTTTCTGGCTGATTTAAATGTATGATCGATCTCTGAATTTGAAGTCCATAGACTGGATACTAGTTAACCATCGTTCCAAAACAACGGACAAACAATAAAACTAAACTTTCTCGTTACCCGGGCTAGGTCGGGGCAACTCCCATTGGCGTAGTTGCCTGGATGCAAGTCGGGCCTGTATGGGTAAACATGTGTCTCTTCCGGATCACTTCAATATTGATCCTCAAGTAATAGCGTTTGAGTTTAAACTAACTTTCAGTAACAATTTAAGGTTCTTCACTGTATTCCTACAGTTAACCAGTAATTCCTTCTCCCCTAACTTCCTATCTTCTTCCTCTCCTTCTTTTCCTTCCTTCTTCTTTCTCTTTTTCACTCTTCCTTTCCCTATTTCTACTAAAATCTGAAAAGAAGGGTCGTAACTGGGAGTCGTCGCTATTGACACGGTCATTAAAATTGTTTTGATATTTCTTCGGAAGTCCGATATGAATTGGTAAACCCAACAAGTATTTCGAAGTTAGAATGAAATAAATCCATTTATTTTATTCATATAATCAAATTAAATTCTATTCAAAAATTTACAACTGATTTCAAAATTCGAAAAAAGGGTTAACAGCGACTTTCTACCCATTTTCTTCCCACTCACGACTTTCTGTTTATTTTTTTTCTCTTTTCAAACTGAGCTTGAACAGTGGTTCTATTTGTCTCTTATTATTAAAACAAGTTTTGTTTAGTGACTAAGCTTTTCAAACTGTAGTTAGAAGTATAAAAGATATTGCGAGACTGCACAATTTTAAACTACTTCTTGTTTCGACGAAATTATCCACACAAATGGAGTGTTCTTCAGGTGGAATTCACCCGCAAAGAGATTCACACAGTACGACAAGATGCCGAGACACAGCAGCAGTGGGAAATGGCATCCGGGATTGAACATGTGGGTGAAAAGGCAATTCGATGAGCATTTAAGTAATAATAATAATAATAATAAATGATCTTCTCGTGTACTTGACGCGTCGGGCAACCAACAGCACCCACTGTTTTATGAAGCAGGAAAACATCTAAAGCGAAAAATTAACCGGTGATTTAGGAATAGCTTTCTGAGGAGTGTTGGAAATCTGGTAACCTTGCCTGTCATTACGAAAGGAAGAAGCAGAGTTCTTTATAACCGACAAACTATGGCTTAAGTGTGGTCGCGTTTCTTAAGCGTCACGTCTAGCCAGATGTTTACTATTTATTAACATAATTTGATACACTGCAAATCAATTATTCCAAGTTTTATCCACGACATGACAAGGTTACTGTGTAATTTAAGGACTTCCTATTGCTGAGTAAGGCTCCTCTAAACGCGCCCCACGTTTCTCGGGTTTTGGAAATTGTGAGAAAACGAAAGTAGTCGAATTTTGAAAATTCGGCCACACAGTGATCATGGAACTCTATGAAGTGATTTTAAATAATTGATTTCCAGAAAAGATATTCGATACCTTTGAGAGCAGCCAAATGATTGTGATAGGCTATCCTATCAAATGTCTCAAATGTTATTTGAATCGTTTCTTAGTTTATTAGTACCATAAACTACTATGTGGCCCACTTTCCAAAACCTGAATATTGTATTCAGTTTTCACACGAATTTCATAAATCGGGAAGGGGGGGGGGGGCTTGTGGGGAGCGTTTAGAAGGGCCTTAAGTAAATAGCAGAACTCTATGCTTAAGTATGGAGCCTTTTAAGGTAAAACACTGGAAGGAACATAATTCAACAAGAAGACATTAGCGCTGATTTTGCATTCATCTATTTTATCCACACAATGAGAAATCATCCAGATTTACTACACACCAAAGCTGTTCAACGTTCATGCTACAAGTAGTCGCAAAGGTGAGTTTAGGAGCTCAGTTTCGTTTGCGGAGCTCAGAAGAAACAAGAAAAACAAACTATCTTCACATGTAACCATTAATACATTTGTAGATTCATATATAATTGCAGTACTTCTGAAGAAAAAATCTTATTACTCGTTAATTTTCCCCTACACAAATACAGCTATGAATGACAGGATCCGTATGTGTGTAACTTACTCCATAATTCAATACGAAATTGCGTCCCCGGGCTGCAAGTGACGTAGTTTCTTCGTTCACTAAGCAACATGTGTGGTTCTGTCTCTGGTTTGACACTAGGTGGCGTATGTAATGCACAGGGCTCGTAACTGAATTCCACAACTAGTTGAAGCTGCATTGATAGTTGATGCCGTCGAGTAAATGCTATTTTGGTGCTTCTGTATGAGTGTTTGTGTGCGTGTGTGAGTGGTCGCGTAAAGTGTATAAGGGCCTCAGTGTATAGAATTGGGCAACTGATAACTCGCACGTGAATGATAGTAGAAACAATAGAAACAATGATCATTTAAATAGTTTTACCGCTTATCATTGTGGTACTCCCAGAACCGTGAACGACAGTGCAACTGATAGAATGGTAGACTACTCTTTTACTGAGCTTGCTGATATGCATCTCATATTATGGCGTGGCGAGAAGCAACAGCCGGGAGACAAGCGTATGTATGAAGAACGGTTCCCGAATAGGAGATTACCGTCGCACGCCTTCTTTCAAACTTCGGGACATAGGATCACTACCAAAACCCCGACAAGAAGTAGGACGAAATTGAAATGTGCGAACTGTTGCATTTGAGAAAAACGTGCTGGAAGCATTTACGGCTCATCCTGAAACCAGCATGCGCTCCGTAGGTCAGGTACTAAACACGTCATACGACTGTCTGGCATGTTGTGCACGAGGAACAATGCACCCTTTTAAGTTTCAAAAGGTTCATGATTCATTCCCTGCAAACTTTCAACCACGTGTGGACTTCTGCCAGTGGTTTCTGCAGCGCACTATTGCTGAGCCAGACTTCCTAACAGTTATTTTATGGACGGACGAGTGTATATTCACCACAGCAGGCGTACTAAACGGTTACAACAGCCATGTATGGGCTGAGGATAATCCTCACGCAACCCTTGTGCAGCAGCATCAGCACAGGTTTGCTGTGAATGACTGATGTGGCATCATACATGATTACCTGATTGGACCCTACATCTTACCTAATCATCTGACTGGTGGAAATTATCTTACCTTTTTGCGTGATGTCTTACCTCTACTTCTCGAGGATGTACCCTTGGCATTGAGACAGCGGCTCTGGTTCCAACATGAAGGCGCGCCTGCTGATTTTGACCAACGTGTACGGTATTCCTGCATGAAACTTTCGGCTTGGTAGGGGTGGTCCAGTATTACGGCCACCTCGCTCGCCAGATCTCACACCCATGGACTTCTTTCTCTGGGGTGAAATAAAACGGATTGTCTATGAAACACCTAAGCAAACAGCTAAAGAACTCGTGGCTCGTATTTCGATTGCTGCGGCGCAAATTTCCGATACACCGGAAGTATTTGGCCGTACCAGTCAGTCTGTTATTAACCGATGTCACTTGTGCAATGCTGCTCATGGAGAACAGTTTCAACACACACGCTGAGTGTCTCGATGAATCTTTCTACGCATGCGCACACAACATTGAGAGGCACATGACATATTCTACATATGCATCTGTAATATTTAGGGAGGTCATTGTAATTTGATGTAGGTCTATTTGAGACAACAGGTAGCTAATACAATGCTGGTAGTGATGGTAGTAATACTAACACTAATACTAAATACTATTAATAATACAATAATACATTATTTTTATTCGTATTCCTCACCATCATCTTCTTTTTCTCCTCCTCCTCCTCCTTATTCTTCGAATTGCCCTTTCACTCTCCATGCGCAGAATCACACGTTGAATCTTGGATGCCAGTTCAAACTTTTGCTGTGCCTCGGCATCTTGCCGTACTGTGTGAATCTCTTTACTCGGTTTTTCATTATTTTTGTTTGTATTGCAATTGTAGTAATCAGCTGCAGCTTGTCTTCTACGAGTACTATCACCGAAACCGGTTTACGTTCCTCTATCGTGAACGTTGCATCACCTCCCCAGTAGCACTTTCTAATTACACAACTGTCGACCCTATGTAGAGCGCTGTATGTCCCTACCCCACTGTCAGACTGCCCTTTCTGCTTTCTCGAACACATGCTTTGAATAAACGTGTCGAAATTGCGCTCCTTTCCTGTACGGTTATGCAACCACACACTTCTCCCGCCATCTTGCATACGCATACACACTTCAGCTATTCGTTTCTGTATGCATGAACACTTCACATACACACCCTCTCACTTTCCCCTCATAACGTCTGCGGCATGCTTCGCATCCTTTGGGGAATCCCTTGCGCTCGCCTCGTACACATCTAATCTTAGTATCTTTGGATAGTCCATGTTGAGAGTCTGTGTGGGCCGCCTAACACCGCCCTTCTATCTCTTGTCGTTTTGCCAGAATTAGCCTTCAAAGTTCTTTCCCACCCTTTTGGACGTCCGTAACTCGGTTAGGAGGCCAAGATGGACATTGTGTTACATAGACATTTTTACTTGTTTTCATCTGTAGAATCACCTCCCAAGCGTTGTAAACAACCTTTCTTTACACCCTATATATATATTACATTATACACAACATTACAAAGGTACAAAGATTTACAGTTACAATTATAAATTACAAGAAGTTACAATTATAAATTACAAAAGGTATTAGTATTAAAATGTATTGACATAAGAATTATGAAACATAACACTGAAAACAGCATGGTTTGAAAAAAGCCATTTCTTCTACAATATGGAGAATGTATTCACATGAATAATTATGGTAAGTTATACAGTCATAAGCGAGGGAAAAAAAATCAGACATGCATTTCCTCACAACATGGAACTGCAAAATGAACAAAGTCTATATATGAAAACAGTATGCTTTGAAAGAATTATTTCTTCTCTATAATAATAAGCAGTAGTAACAACATACACTTTAAAATAAGAGTTCCAAGGTTCATATTACAGACTACTTTTCTTCTATTCCAACTCTTCAATTTTTGCTTGAACAGCACTTTCTTCTAACTGTAATTCAGCCCGCACTTTTGTCTTTTGGCATGTAACTCTTTCAGCTCCTGTTTTCTTTTCTACACTTTTCTTCTCTCCTTCACGATGCACACTTTTTTTATGTCTAGGAAGTCTTGGTACCTTTATCTGGAACATTTTACAGACTGTAGCAATCTCCTGGTGATGGATAAATTGGCTACACATCCAGCACTGCTAATAGGATCATGCACAAATCTTTGAACCACCAAAGAGTGTTTTAGGTTTTCTGTAGTGACATGTTGATGGAGAAACTACTTTCAACGGGTGAATTACCATGTTGCATTATCAAACGAATTTTGACAACTTCCAAGAGACTAGAATACTTGATATCATCCTTTAGTATCTTGTAGTAAAACTTACCTAATCCCATAAAATCATCGTGTCTTGTAGTAAGCTCGCAAAAATATGATCTCAAGAAACCCTATGTATCAACATATAATACATCGAACTATTTCTTTGCCTATTCAGCCACATCTGATTAAATCATGATTGCCCTGTGAAGATCTTCACGAAAAATCTCCGCTCTCTTTCTTCCTAGAGATGGCTGATCCAAAATATTACATCGTGCAAAACAAGTGACACCACGTACAAATTTGTACTTCAGGGGTTTCTTTCACGTAACGTTTGAACTAAACCTATAATTAATGTGCAAATCTCCAGTATGAATTGTGCTTTATTCCTGTATGTACACATGCTTTCCTTTAATACTTTTCTCGTAGTAAAACCACATGTCAATCATTGCAGCAGGAAGAAGCTTGTCATTTGACAATTCCAAAGACATCATTTCTTGGGCAGGGTCAACTTGCTGCAATATTTTTGTTTCACACATCAAGCTAACAAATTATACAGTAAGTCCAAAAGTGCTGTATGCGTGCAACGAAATTATTAGGGGCTTTAGAGACTGAAATCTTCGAAGAAACGCTTCACATTCTTCTGAAATAACTTTGAAACCTGCCAACTTACTCTTCAAGAAAGGGTTTTCAATCTGTTCCTTTAAAAAAGATTGCTGCTGACAACTAGGCAGTGTAGAATCTTGTATGAATTTCTTAGCATTGTCATATACTTTCACTTTCCTCAAGTAGTCTGCATTCTCAACACATCACATTGAGCAGAACTTCTTTGGGAAATCAGCAGATTCTGTAATGGCAGTATACTATGCCTGGCGAGCTGAGCTGTTACTTAAAAGGTAATACATGTCTCTAACAATCTCGTCTAAATACCACTGTGATGCCTGTAGGCCATTCTTCATAGCACCATGCAAAATATGTAGTCCACATACACCATAAGTCTTTCTATCGGGATTTTGTTTGTACATTTCACTTTTCAGTTTTTCTCCGAAGCTGAGATTTACGTTTGGACCATCCATAGAACCTGGACCTGCATTAAATTGTTTAGTGGAAGACCTAGTTCTTCTTGGGGAACACGTCCTATCCAAGAAGAAAATTTAGGGTTCAATTCTCATCTAGCCATTGGTTACTCAAGAAGGTTGTTTTATTAGCAATTATGTTGCAAACATATTCAATTTAAACTTGTAAACAAAGAAAATGATACATCTGAAGTAATGCAAAGAAGTATTTAAAAAAATACATTATTGATCTTTCACAATAAAAAATAAAGAAATAGTCTCTAGGTTTTCTAGTTTTGAAAGAGAGTTTTGAGGAAGAGATTTAGAGTATTCTACTGTATTTTCCCTGACTTTCTCTGATTTTGTAAGCATTTTCTTGGTTTCCCTGACTTTCGTGACTAAAATCGAAGTATATTATACTTGAGACTCGCAACACTTACACAAAATATTGAAAATAGTAACTCAACAGACCAGTACACACACACATATTATATACACAAAGAGAAAAAAATAGAAATGTGGAGTATCATTTGCAAGCAATGAGTAGCTCACTGACTACTCTTGAACATAATCGAAATAATCTACACGGCAATTTAAAAGAACTTCCTGTGTATGGTTAGCTACCCTACTTTTGGTGCATGTGTTTCAAAATTCGATTTACAGTGGCAGCACAGAATATACTGAGTTCACTAAGCATTATTGGATAACTGGGAAGGTTCTTAAATTAAGGTATATTATGCTGTGGACAGCGAATTACCCAAATAAACATGTTTCATCTTTATAAAAGTTAAAATGGATTTTTTAATGGTAATAATTCGGTATTCAATGAACTAACTTCTTTGCTTGAAATTAATTTATGTATCAAGCATTTACGTAGTGTAGTACATTTTTTTTCCTAAACGGTCTTTAGGTCTTGATCCTAAAAACATCGAAGCATTAAAGGATTTCTGGGACAAAATGATTTAATAATAATATTGCTAATAGTAAGTGGAGTTTGCACATGAAATAAAGTTTCAATAGGTATAAAATTCTATCTCAGAAAAAAAAATCTGTATCAATTTATCTTGACAAATGTGGCTCTCTTTACATGTTTCGGGATGAATATTTACTTCCAGCATTACGAGTACACAACAACGAAGCTGTAGCAGCTTAACGAGCGATCCACCTCACAGATACCCTTACAAGAAATCAAACCCAGGTATTGCACCAAACGCAAGAGAACTAGCCATCTAGTCACAAGGGTTGTTACAAAATTGTTCATGTTGAAAGGTGGATTTGCGTATACGTATTTTCTTTTCCTAGTAACCTTCAAATAGAGGGAATGGTTTCAGAAGTGCTTTTGTAAGTTCAGTAATTTAAGACAAGAAACTAACTGTACCTAAGAAAATTGCTGTATCTACCAGTTATAAATGGACTATCAAATTTCAACAAATTCTAATAAAATACACATCATAATAGTTTTCTCATCTTACGTGAATAGATATACAGAGGTTGGACAAAAAATCTAAAACGTTTGCAAAAGTGTGAAAATCATACCTAGCTTGGATCCGACGTGGAATGGACGTATACAGCTCCTGAATCGTGGTATGTGGAATTTTGTACCATTGTTCCTCCAAAACATGCTCCAGTTCCTTAAGGGATGCTGGTGGAGGGTAATGAGACCGAACACACCTTTCTAACTCAGACCACAATGGCTCAATGATGTTCAGATCTGGAGATTGTGGGACCCAGGGGGGGGGGGGTGTCATAGCTCCTGGTCATGCTCCTCAAATCATGATTTCACCGTTTTTGCAGCGTGACAATGTGCTAAATCATCTTGGTAGATGCCATCACCATCAGGGAACAATATTTGGGTCATGGGTAGAACCTGGTCTCCCAAAATGGCCTCATACGCCTTAGCATTCATCTTTCCATGCAAGGCTATGATGGGACCTGCAGAAAACCACGATATCACTGCCCATACTGTAACAGAACCACCCCCATGCTTTACAGTTGGGAGCAGACAGTCTGTATCATAGGCCTGCGACGGTGTTCTCCATACGTAAACGCGACCGGTTGTTGGAAGCAAGGTGAAGGTCGATTCATCGGACCACATTACGTGTTTTCATTGCTCATGAGTCCACGTCTTGTGGTTCTTGCACCACTGGTTAAGCCTCTTCGCATTTACTACTGTGACCAGGGGTTTGGAGATAGCGGCCCTGTCATGAATTTTCATTTTATGAAGTTCCCGTCGCAATGTTTTCGATAAAATCGGGTTCTCTAGGCCAGAATTGAGTTCAGACGTAATTTTCATTGCAGGGGTCTTCTTTTTAGCTGCTACAATCCGTTTTAATGCCCTCCGGTCCCTATCTGACAGGATTGTCTTTCGACCACTGTTGTCTTTGCAGACGTCGTTTGAACATGAATTGTGAATGCCCTCGTGACACTGGAGACAGTGCCTTTCGATACCCCCACAGTGTTCACCACTGTTGCCACTGAAGCTCCAACTAGACGGGCACCAACGATCATGCCTCTTCGGAAGTCTGTCAGGTCGCGCATTTTGCCGCACCACTTTCACACCACGTCAGTCACAGGTGAACTGATCACTGCTGACGGAAGAGGAAGGTCCACACGACACATTGAAAACAAAAAACGATCGGCAACCGCAACAGATGTTGTACAGGGAGAGCAAAACTTACGTGTCCTGTATGAAGTGTTTTTAGATTTTTTTTTTTTTTTTTTTTGTCTACCGCCTGTATATGAATCATATGATGTATGATCTTCATCTTCATCATCTTCATCTTTTTATCTTCATCATATTTTCTCTTTACGATAAGGGTACGGTATTGACCTTTTATTTTTTTCTATTTATTTACTTTTTGTTAACCTCAACTAGACTTATAAATATCTCGTTTTAAGAATATATAAATATAAATAAGTAAATAAATACTTACGAGCGACATTCTTCTGTTCTGGACATCCATTTTTCCAGCTGATTTATTCAAAAACAATTCACGTTCTGCAACCGAAAAGTGTGGTCTGTCGTTGACTTCAATATCATCATCATAATATAACTACCACATCTCACACTGAGGAAACAATATCATCCATTGTTACAATAGTTGATACGAAGGATAAAAGACTTTAGAATGATGTATGATGGATAATACTTACCTAGTTTCTGGTCCTTTTCCCTGTGCATTCATCTTTGTAGAATTGTCTAATCCATCTTTGCCAAGAGTGCTGGCACATTCATTACCTTGAACAGTATTATTTTTGTTATTCGATGTAAGTTTAGATTGAGATTCACTACTATCACCAGCTGATTCATCGTTTATTACAGAAGACATGTCTTTTAGAGAGCAAGGCACTTGACTTCCCCCTTTTAAGGCAATGTTATTCTTATCATTTGGTTGTTTACAAGTACCTTCTCCCACTGATTCCAGTTTTAGATTAATAGTGTCCTGTAATACATTCAAGATGTCAAGAACACCAGAATTTTCCCTCTCACTATGCGAAGGATTCAACACACGGCTATCTGTACTAGAACCTATTTCACCCATTTCGACTTTTATATTGTTTGCCCCTTCATACCTTCCAGGAACACGTAACATACTAGTGGTCAATTCATAGGTGCTTGGCTTCTGTTCACTATTTAATACTTCCAACTGTGAGCTATAGTTTTCACTCACAGAACTTGAAGGATCGGATGCAAATCTACATGCAGAGAGTCCATCATACGAGCTCTCATTCTTCAAATGACTCTGTTTGACGAGATTCGTAATTAACTGTTCAAATGATTCAACACACCCAGGACTATCATCACTGATTCCTCCACTTGGACTCTGTAAATATATAAGTAAATTATTTCAATCTCTTTTCTTTACTTCTAATGTAACTATTTTCACGTTGAAATGTAATTAATTATATTTCCAAAATTCACAAAATCCTCATTTGCAATAATCTAAATTTAAGCAACAAATAAACAAAACTCAACTTTTATAATTGGTTACTGAGAGTATGGACAAATAATAATAATTCATCTGAATAATGATTCTTTCATGTGTTTGTTTAGTCTATGTTACTTTTCAGTATCACATATGGAGTCGCATACATGTAAAACAAATCAAAAGGTCTTAAGGTTCTGCTACCAAATATATTGCATGTCGCTTGTCTGTAATATACTCTACATATATTTGCAGAGGAAGTGAATTCTTATTTTCGCGATTTTGATCTTGTGCCAAATGTGAAAAATGTATTTCTGAAAGTCCTCACGCGAGGCCTTTGTTATCTTAAGCAAAACAGACCCTTTATTTGCGCTTCCACACCACATCATGTTAACGAGAAAGATATATAGATTACAGCTGCTCTCTGCTATGCTCGGTTTGAATCAATCAAAAGAATCTTTGATACTTTTGATTACGATGATGTGTTCTCAAATAAAGTTGCTCAGCTTACTTAAGACGAATTCCTTCAGAATGATTTAGCTTTCATTGCTATATATTTTGTTAAACTGGTAAACACTATTACTAACCTTGACAAAAAGAACGATCTTAAAAATATGCGTAATTGGCAAAAGTGTGATTGTATTGTTAAGGTCTAATCCAGGTCAGGAAAAACAAGAACATTATGTGTGTTATGGAAGATGATCCAACTGGTGACGCTGACATAAATCCTTCAAAAATTAGTTCCCTTAGGCAGGTTACAATGACTTCTGCAGATATGGACAGATTATTTTCACAACTGAAACATATTTCTGACATACTGAATATTTTACATATTTGTTATTTCACAAAACAAAACATCAACTGACTTCCTTGAAGTGAAACAGACCTGCTGCTGATGGTGTACAATAAATTTATTTTAATAATTTGGATGCATTCAATTTTTCTGAACTGCTAATGTAAGTGCGTATAAATGAAGTGTGACAATGTACTTCCGTTTAGCATTTTGTGTCGTTTCTTTTTATAAGTAAGAGTGAAGAATGATTATATGAATTTATTTCATCAGCTGTCGCTCCTTACACGTTCCACAATTTCCAAGTTTCCAGCAATATTAAGTGGTAAGTATTATCGACAAAATTAGTTGTATTTATTTCATTCTATCTAAATCATTTATTTGATTATTATATAAACTGTACTGTAGTTTTTCAATGTTTTACCATAAGTGTATTTACGATCATAAATTCCCTTTTCATCGTTTAGACATTTCTGCTCCTTTATTTCGCAATCCTGTTTGCCATTTATGGCTATTTTGCCATCAATTACGTGTTTTAGTAATGACTTCAAGCTACAGTGTTACTATTAAAAAAAAAATCCTATTTTAGATGAGATATTCCACATACCATATAACAACCGACATATACATAAAAAAAAATCATATTCTGATCATCTCTATCTGATTTCACTTCATTTCACTTATCATATTTACCTCAGAATCTGACGGTTCTGCTTTCACACTTGTCACCATGTTATGGCACTTCAGACGAAATACATGCAAGTTTTCTAATGATTCAAGGCAGTCCATACAAACTTCATTAGAGAACGCATCATCTACTGATACCTGTCGAATATAAGAAAGGGGAGTTCTTTAATATGCAGTATTTATCTATTTATAATTATTTTCTTAATAAGCAATTTCTGTACCTGCAGTACAACTACTTATTAGCAAGGGATGCTACAAAATTTGTAAACAGAAACTACATATATTTACATAGAAATACTTAACAGAAATTAATGAAAACAAGAAAACAGAAAATCCACACCCACATCCAGACTCTGCATTCCAAAATGGTACCCACCTATACGATTCACAGCTACTTTCTGATAGAAAAATTTCTCCTCTTTTCTCCCTACCTTTTCGCTTTCCTACGTTATGGAGCTTAAAGAACAGGTTTTCAACCCACTACGTAGTGCAGGCTGTATTAACAATTTCAATAATGGTCATGAACAACTACGCGGTATTTATGGTTGCCCACGATACAAGATTTGAAGCTATCTCGTCTCGAGGAAGCGTCTTGAAAGTGGAGTTTCATCTAGAAAAATATATCTGTTTTTATTGGAAAAGCTCTGTCTCGTCTCGTATTTCGAAACGAAAATTCAGTCTCGTCTCGTTTCGTGGGCAAGACTAGATAAGAGACAGAGCTCTTCAAATGGAAACATATGCACTTCTCGAGACGATACAGAATTTTCATGACAATAAATAAGACGAAACAAAGCTCTTTCAAAACACTCACTTGCCGACACAAGACATTACTTTCACAACACTTTTCGAAACGCAGCAGAATTTTCGTAACATGATCAGGAGACGAGATAGAGGTCTTTCAACAGAAATACTCTTCCCGATACATCATTTTCGCGACACCTTTTCGAGACGAGACAGCTTTAACTCTTGTCTCATAGCCAATCCTAACGGTACTTCGAAATTTTTACGAAACATTTACTTGCTTCCTGATGCTCCATTTGTCGATATTGTTCCTACCACATCATACCTTGGTTTGACGAGCCACATTTGATATTGCTGTTTCCACAAAACTTATATTGCTGTTTCTTGTTTCTTCGGTATTCAGGTAGTACTTTTAGATGACCCACGTTGTATATATATCACAAACCATAAAAAACCATAACATTTTGTACTATGCAAATATCAGTAGGAGGACATTGCTCGGTATACAAGATACACACAGGCAAGGCACACAAAAAGGCAGGGCACACAACGTTAACAGTGTTGTCATCCACATTAAGTTCTACTTTTCCAAATAGCACTACGTCAGATTATTACATATTTCAAATCTACATGTAAACCAAAAACACAATACCATACTTGTCATGCGGTGTTCTACGCTAAGGGCATTACAATATCACAATCATCGAAAAACAATCAAATTTTGGAGGATTCTACAACAGTAATAACTCCTTGTGTGACAAACGGGATAATGCACATTCAAAGTACCTCGATGTCGAATACTATGATCGTCATACGTGCGTATGATGGTTTTTGAAGTAGTAGAAACAAAGTTTCAAGGAATTAAAATTTTTTAAGGATTTTATTTTCAAAAAATGCTTAGATTAAGTATCACATTGAATTACGCACATGGTTTTAAATATACATAAAGATCATAGTACCGTTTGCAGCAATTTGATATCTCAAATCATTTGGAAAATATGAAAAAATGGTAAAATTTGATATATTACTTAAAATAACGTACTTATAGGAACTTTTTAAAACGATTTTTGATTTACTTTATTTATATAACATTACAACAATACTTTTTGGTAAGCATAATTACAAGTTCTAGGAATTATATAATTTTAAGCATGTTGCGAACTTGAACAGTTTTTAGCATAAATTATCTCCAGAACGGTTTGAGATATCAAATTGCTGTAAACGAAAATGAGGTCGTTACATCTATTGAAAACCATCTATGCAATTAGATGAGGTACTTATCTAAGCAATTTTACGAAATAAAAACTTTCGAAAATAAGTCAAATTTTTAATCCCTTGTTACTTTGTTCGTATTCACTCAAAATTAGTCTCAGCAGATCATAGTATTATACGCTAAAGTATTTTGGATGTGCATTGCCTGCCTGCCTCATTATTGATGTAGAGGCCATCAAAATTTAGATGTTTGTAGCGTTCTTAGTTTGCAACACTAAGTGACAAGTGTTATACTGTATGCTTTGGATTTACAAGTACATTTGAAATATGTAATAATCAAATGTTGCGCAACTGTGGATTGGAAACAGTGTCAACCTTGTATCAGTGTGGTATTTGCATAACAATTATTATAAAAGATATCAGCGTAACAGAAAGTCTTCATGTAAAAGTAAAGTTAAATCGATTTTTATGTAACAAAGAACGTTTGGAAAAATGCTGGATATTATGATGTTAATATCGGATGTTCAATATTACTTTTTGGTTTTATTGAATAGTTTCTCTTATTGCTGGATGTTATGCAACCACAGACGACAGCTTTTATATTTGAGATATAGTTTTTGATTGTGGGTTAGTTTAGAATTCAACATACCTTTTCAAGAACGAGCTTGTATGAGACATACTTCCAATTTAATGTGTGATCCAATCTATATTTGCTCTCTCCAGGAATCGAACCTTGCTCTTAGATACCAAAGGTGGGAAAGCTGATTACTTACTTAGTCACGAAAGGGTCATTTTGATGTTTGTCAGAGAGTACTCGATTTTACTGAAGTAATAGATAATATATATTTTGGAAGTCTATTAATAAACTACTTTCCATTTTATAAACTGAGTTAGGGTGCAATAATGTAGTTCTCGGGCCAGTGACTGCGCAGGCATGTATTGAAAATAGTTTATACGAACTCAAAAACTCTGATCAAATTAAACGAGACTTGTTTAGTTTTATTAGCTTCGTGTTTTGTGGGGGATAGCAAATACTGTACTAATATTGCAATAAGGAAAATATAAGTGAGTAATAACGATCCAGTGGATTGGTTCGACACAAGATAGAATCTAATTAACAAGTTTCGTTTCTTCGGTGATGGACCTTCGGAATTAGTTGTATTTTCTCTCGTAAGTATTCCTTTTCTTACCGCAGTCTAGCCAACTACCCGTCGCGCGAAGTTTATCTTCCTTCACCAAACTCTCACCACTATATGCCTGCAACGCTCTTACGTGACTATATTATCATGACGGTGCACGTTTCACAGATTCGGCTTCTGTCTATAAATCATTTTTATTGTTATCTCAGTCCATTCGTATCTAATGAAGTAACATGAGAAAGAAAGAAAAAAAGTATCCTTTCTTCTTGTGTTTTAAGCAATGACTGTTTCGAAATTATTCATATCTGCAAGAAATTCATTGAGTATAAGAATTACAGAGAATGAACGAATACTATTACAGTTTACGAAAATCCGATGAACCGTGGCTAGATGTTAGCGTACGAGTCTTCGGCGTGGGAGACCCTGGTTCGATTTTCAGTGGGAGCTCAAGTAGTTCTGATCCCACATTCACCTGCAGGCAGAGATGCAAAAAAGCCGGCTTTTTTGAATCGGTGGTTTTTTGCACATAAAAAGCCGGCTTTTTTGGGAAAAAAAACGAGAATTTTGGAAATTTTGGCTTTTTTCATTTTCATGATTTTTCTGTTTAAATAGCTTTCTTATAGTATGCTCAAAAGTTAAATAAGATTCCATGACCTAAATACCATATTTCGCTCTGGAATTCACCATCATGATGCATGGAGCATATGGTTTATGAATTAAAGTAAACATAAAGTACGTAGTATTTGAGGGCAATTTTAGAAGCTATTTAACTTTATTTTAACTTCTGAATTATCGACACTTTTTTCTTCTCTAGATCATTTCTTTTTAGTCATCCGTGTTCCACTTCTTAGAGCTTAGTACTCTAGCTTCTAGCACATAATTAAACTTATATTGTTCAATATATCCATCAGAGCGTACGTTTTTCAATATATCTGTCAGAGCGTATTTCCACATTTCCGTTACTGTAGTTGTGCAACGGAAATTAAGGATTTAACGGATTTAACAATAATCTTCCGGACACAACCTTGAGTACCATTTGATAGAAATAATCAATATCGGATTTAGAAAAATATTTGGGAGGGTTTTTTCTGAATAATGTTTGGTTTTTCTAAAAATTCCTAACTTATTTAAGATGAGTTTAAGTTTATGAGTACAGCCATAAAAAATATTTTGTTTCGTTTGTATATTCAGCTATAATCTTCCAGATACAACATTGAAGAACATTTTATACTGATAATCAGTGGAGGATTTAGAAAAGTATTTTGGGAGGGGCTTTTCTTATTAATGCTTATTTTTTTCTAAAAATTCCTAATTTTTTATTTGAGGACAGCTTGAAGTTTATGAGTAAAGGCAAAGCTAATATTTAGTTTGTTTTAGAAATTCCGTAATTTCGGGGTAGAGGCTTCAATCCGAAAGACATCCTTACCCTAACCCTCTTCGCAAATCCATCACTACTGGTAATTAGAAATAACAAAGATTTAAATCGATTAGAAAGGAAGTCGGCCAGGACTCATAGTACACGCACTATCTCTACATTCACAGATGGAATTAAGAAAAGCTTTTGTCAAAATGGTCGAATGCGGGGTTGAATCCCGGACTTCACGATAGAAGTGCGAAAGCTAACCACTCACTCATGTTTGTTGTGCAGTTGTGCTTAACTTAAATGTATCCTCTTTCTCTCTCTCTTTCTCTATGGCCACAAAAGCTCTCCATTGACTTCTGTCCTTATCGAATTAAATTCAGTTTCTACTCTGTATTACTATTTCTGCTAGATCCATCTTAATATTGTCCTCCCATCTCGGCCTAGGTTTTCCTAATGGACGTTTCCCGATTGGATTTCCAGTTAAAACTTTGAAAGCGTTCCTACTTTCTTCCATTCTGGCTATTCCTACTTTCTTCCATTCTGCCCACCTGAGCCTCCTAGACTTGATGACTAACGATGTTTGGTAAACCGTATAAATTATGTAGTTCCTCCTTATGAAGTTTCCGCCATTCCCCATTACGTTCCTCTTGGGTCCAAATATTCGTTTCAGAATTTTATTCTCAAATAATTTCAGTCTGCGTTCTTCCCTCAGCGTAAGCGACCATGTTTCATAACCATAAAGCATAACAGGCATGATTATCATTTTATATATTTTAAGCTTTAAATTCCTTGACAGAATTATTTAGACAACGACAAAATTTCTTGACAGAATTATTTAGACAACGACAAAATATTTTGAACTGAATAATAACAAGAATTTCCTGATTTCAGTCGACATTTAATTTCTTTGTGGGTATGATTTTTGTCTGGTAATAATACTGATTCAAGATATTTGAAAGTTTCCACTGTGTTGAAAGTATTAATTGATATTTTAACGCATTCATAATTTGCCGTATTACGATCCTTGTGAACTTCTATTTATTTAGATTTGTTGTAAGTCTTTCTAAAATGAATAAACAGTTGATGTACTGGGTAATATATTTCCATTTCTTTTCGAGTATTTGTCGAATGGTAAATATCTGGTCGATTTCGACTAAAACCACACTGATAATCTCCAATAATTTCATCTGTGTGTGGGGTTAATCATTAATGGAATGTTAAGAGAAATGCTTCGATAATTATTACAATCAATTTTGTCATCTTTCTTGTGAATTGGAACAGTGATTGATTTTTCCATTCTTTTTAAATGTATTCCATAGTTTTTTTTTTTTCATTTTTGTAAAAAAAAAAAAAAAAAAAGTTTCGTAACGATATGTCGAATTTTCTTGTTAAAAATTCAGAAACCTTCAGGACTGGGTAAACCGTGATGGTGATTATATGCTCTACAGCCTAGGAAACCATACGCTCAGATGAACAGTCTATTACGTATATCATCCATGAAAAGAAAATTCGATACTTTCCCGATTCTGAACAAGCTTAACCCTACAACGGTCGAGCGGAAAAAAGTTTCATAAACGGTCGGGCTGGGTCTGAGAGACCCAAGAAAATAAAACTGCATAATTAATATGTAACCAATATTTTTAAAATAAAAACGTTCTTTTGTGTAATTACAAGTATTTCTAAAGCAGGAAAAAGCATTTCAGCTCAAAACTGATGTTTTCGCTTATTTTTAAAAATATTTTTGTAATTGTTAACATATTTTTGTTAGTAAATTATATGAGTTTTTCTAGAAAATTATATAAAAAAGAATATTTGCTTACATTTTGTTATAGGTAAGTAATATTGTAAAGGAAACATAAGTTTATTTAACATAACCTAAGGCACTACCTATGTTCAAATGTACTGAATGTCAGGGGGTAAAGTTTTTGTAGTTTTAATTTTGGCAAGACTGTTATCTAATGGCGGAGTGAGTGGAGATTTCTCAGCAGCGGCAGTAGTAACAATTCTTCACACTTATCATTTTATTCCCCACACTCACTGTTACTATCATGATCACTAAATAATTCAAAAGCAGGATTGTCCATTTCGCTTTCATCATCATATAAAATTCTATGAATTTCACTCACAGAATCTGTTACACGTTCCGTTATGTTCTAAAGTTGCACAAAATACCAACTGAAATGTTGTTCGTATATACACACACACAAAATGTCGAATAGGTAGTCACATTAAAAAAAGTAAACTTCCTACAAGATCGTTGACACTGGCAAAAAAAAAGTTACGTGAACGGTCGGGCTGAGTCTGACAGACCCACGCGAGGTTCAGAGCTCTATTAAAAGCAAACTAACATTAAATCAAACTGGTTTGCAACACTAGCGTCTCTTATCGGTCGTTTTAGGAAGGTATAGGAAATTACAACTCAAACCGCTAACTTTAAGTTGAAAATTTTATTTAAAATATAAGTAGATGGGTCTCACAGACCCAGCCCGACCGTTCTAGGGTTAACGAACAGTCAGTGCATTACAGAATTTGGAGCTTTACAGATTTTGCAGATCCGAAGCACCTGATAGGTGGTAACAGATTATTACGTATGTGATCAATCAATGAAAAATTTGTTCGAAATATTCATACAATGTATATGAAACTTAAAACATAACTGAAACATTTCAAGAATGTACAGAACCACCCGAAACGAAGCTCTTGATGTGCAGATTTCTTTGCTTCAAAAAGGGGGTGTGATATTTTGAAGTAAAAATATTACATACAATTTTGCTAGTTATTTGTGTATCATTTTTTTAAGTACTTATTGTATATAAGGGGTTAAAATATTATTACATACATTGGTTAATCCTTTGGAATTCATAATGTAAATATGTTAAGAATTTTAAAAAATCTATTTAAAATTCATGGTTTATTTTCGAGGTTTCATATTATTATCTGCATCAACCACTAAGTAAATGAGTTTTCTGTTGTAGAAAAGCGAAATAAAGTCTGCTTTATCAGTTTAAAGCAAAATTTTCAAAAAAGCCCAAAATTTCCCAAGCAAAAAAGCGAAGCAGAAAAAACCGAGTTTTTTTCAAAAAAGCCGGTTTTTTTCCGAGCCCTTGCATCTCTACCTGCAGGTCCATGCCTACACAGCCTCGATACTAAATGGGATGTTGAACTCCAAATCAACCAACCAAGGGGACACGGTGGCTCAGTGGTAGAGCGCTTAACTCTGGTTCGTGGGGTCCCTGGTTCGATTCACGGCCAAGTAAGTTTGTGGTGGACAACATCGTGTTCGTGGGTTTTGTCGGGGTAATCATTTTCTCCCACTTTCTCATTCCACCAATTCTTCCATCATCATTCACTTGCTTGAATCGTCGTCTCCCTTAGTTTAACCAGCGAAGTAACTACGCTAGTTATCGTCCGGGACAAGAACTCGCCTTAGCGCCCCCCTGACCAATCAAACCGAAACATTTCCTCAAATATTTGCCCAATTTTGCGCCCTCCCAATCCGTCGCCCGGGTCACAAGCGCCGTTTGCCCTCTTCCCTAGTTACGTCACTGGGCTTAACAGACACAATTGTGGGGCATTAAACTCAAAGTTTTAATTTAATGTTTTTTTTCCAACTCAACCAACCAAGAATACCCGATGTCGTAAAATACGGATACATTCCAACCTTAGTACAACTTAATATTTGATTGGTAATTAAGAAGTTAGTGAAAAATTTAGCGGAGCTACAATATTTTTTATACATTTCTTCCCTATAAGTGAAATTTTAATGTACAAATATTATAAACTGATAACATATAATACAGAAGAAAATCAGTGAAAATATGCCGATTGGAAGAAAATAATATAACAGAATACAGTGAAAAGTACTTACTGTAATATTTAAACATAACTGAATCTTGGTAGTTATATTCACACTTTCTCCAGAGATATTGAATATATTAATCTTGTTGTTCTTCTCTTCCGCACAAAGTCGACATATATTATTCTGTAAAGTAAAAGGAAAAGATCTACAGTGAAAGCTATTTATGCTGGCCTTTAATTCCACTGGAAACTGAACTACTTAGACAGGTAAACCACTTACAGAAAGCCATACGCATATTTTGAAATGAAACATTAATACTGACTGCTATGTACTTCTTATAATATTATTGAATAACTATATAAAAACATAAAACTATTAAGCAGAAATAATTATATGAATAATATATGAAAAAGAGAAATAATATATTTTATGGATGTATAAACTTCCGAACACTGAATTTATTGGTATAAATTCAATGCTTATTTCCTTAACCCTTTTCGCCTACTTTGTCCAGCTGCAAATTTGCAATTGTTAACAACCGGCTGCAAATGTTTCCCACATAATACTCCAATGTAATATTTAAAAAAAAAAAAAAGACTAGTTTATAAATTTCACACAATCTGCATTCCCATTTGGTTAAACATATCTTCGGCAAAACTAGCAATTAATCCGTTACAAGATCACTTACGACAGCTGCCACTCTCAGCCCACAGCCTGAACAGAGATAAACCCAGCCAAATCGATGTTCAAGTACAAGCATAAGATTGTGTTGAGTATTCAACCGAGCGCATGCGTAACGTAGAGCAGGCTAAACAAGGTCTTTCCCACGATGTGGTCATGGTACAATTTCCTGTGTCTTTGTCCACGTAAACAGTGAGAGGTAAAACAGAGGAAAAGTTGAAGTTGCAGGATGCAATCAGTTCTTAGGCGAGTTGAGTTATGCAATCGATAGAAGTTCAAGCTAAAAATAATCATGTGAGGGCAATTCATGCAGTCATTCATCAATCAATCAACCTCTCTCTCTTTTCTTGTATGTGTACATACTGAAACAGAGAAAGAAATAACTAAACAACGGAAGTATTTATCTTCATTATTCTTCTTAAGCAAACTAATACATTATAAAGTTCTGCTTGTGCAGGTATTGGTAGAGCAAATTACAGTCCGGAACGTTTTCCCACTACCGGTTTTTATTACAAAATCCATTAACTTACACTAAAATACAAATGCTGAGCAAACCAACGTTTTATTATGAAATAATAAAATAATAATTGTGACAGTTTCGGATTTTGTAACATTATTATTTTATTATTTTATAATAAAACGTTGCTTTGCTTAGCATTTGTATTTTAGTGTAAGGTAATGAATATACCAAAGCTAATATGAATTAGATAGTTACAAAATCCATTATAAACAGTAGATTACAAAATGATACTATAATGTAAATGCACTGATATTGGGTGAAGAGAGGGGACTCAACGCCCGAGCAGCATAAGGCAGGATCTTAACAGAGCTCCGAAGCAAGCTAGGTGGAGTGGATTTTAGGATCCCCAATGCTCCGTGCAAGCAGTGAAGGGGTTAAGAGTCGCAGAGCTTCAAGCAAGCTAAGCGGGCAGATGGAAGCCTAGAGTTCCGAAGCAAACTAGAAGCTTTGGGATAGGTATCTCCTAGAGCTTCAGAGCAAGCTAAAGAGGGATGACCAGTCGCAGACTGATGTCTTTTTATGGAATCCTCTCGGTTATATAAGTAGTCCAAGTGAGGCGATGGGGCTGCTGTTCCTGTCGTCTGCAGCCATAATATTCCATACTAAAGCACAAATGATTGGTGTTTATAAATAAAAGCGCATGTTGGGTGTTTGTAAATACAACCTTGCAGGACATTACAATACAGAAACCTAAATTCTAACGTTTTAAAAACTTCTTCGTGACTACGTGATTGAAGTGTACGCACCTTCAGTGTGAGAAGCTCGCGTTCGATTCCCTATGGGATTCGTAGTTTGCGTTCCACTGCTCATAAAAGGAGTGATATTCTCGATGCTAAAGCTGCTTTAAAACTAACAAAAAAAAATTCAGTTAAAAACGTATCAATGCAATGTAGAAAATTAAGATGTCACGGGAATGATAGAACGTCATACTCATTTTCATTAGTTTAATAATAATATCACCATTTGATATGAAAGCTGAATTCCTTTGTTCCCAAGATATTTGAAATTATGACTCTCATACCAGAATAGTTCAAGTATGAGCAATGAATTGCAAAAGTTGCAAAGACACGGTACATTTGTATTTATAATCGGAAGCATTTTTAAGATTTTAGCTCGTTTATTTTCTTTCTTTCTCAACGAAAGAGAGAGAGGCTACAATTTAATAAAATATAATAATGTTAAATTGTGGAAACCAAAATTAAATTGCGGGAACGCTAGTAGCAAGTAACGTAAGAAATATATTCATATAATAACTTTGCAGTGTCCTCGCATATGTTATCTACCCCCCCCCCCTCCTCCTCCTCGTCCGAAAAAAAAAATCGGAGTGTGTAGTTGACTAAATATTCTACCCAAAATGTCAACGTTAATTGTGTAACGAAGATAAGTAGAAACTACAACCATATATTACCACATCAATTATATAAACACAGTGATTTTTTCTATCTGTGCCTTATCCTTTATCTTATATTTTTGTTCACACAACTCACTTGATGTAAGTAAATTATAAATTGGTATATTGATTTGCTGATATCTGTAATAAATGCTTTCTGAGTCAGTGCAATGTAAAAATTATGAGAAAATATAAAGATTACTGCAGAATGTATTTATCATCCTGATGTGAACACTATCATACCGGTGTGTCTGCATCGACCTCGGCATAGTCTTCAATCAAATTTTTAATTAACTCTTTTAAATTCTTCCCTTTTTCGGCGTTTTTCTTGAGTCTCAGATAAGCAGCGACAGTGTCATCCCTATTTACCCTAGGATCATAGTTCATACCTCGTTTTTCTCAGAATGGAACAGCCTTTCAAACGGTATCACTTACATGTCCCTATGATGTACCAGAAGGGAATTATTTGAGGGAAAATCGGGATTTTTAGCCAAGAAAAACCTTCTTTAAATTTTGGGACCCCTGAGGCTCTACCGGGTCTGCGCACAAACCTCCAAATATTTGGGAAAATACTACGTAGTGCACCAATTACTTGTGACAAATTCGAATTTCCTGTCTTGAATAGTAAGGGCGGGAAAATTTTTTACCCATGTTAAGAGAGCATAAAAAAAACGCCCAAAAATCCCCTAAAATGCACCTTACAAATTTTAAAAAAAAAATTCTGACACGTCCCTAATGATCGTAAAATTATGGTTTATACGTCGTTTTGTTCAGAATGGAGTAGAATTTCAGATGGTATCACCCGCATGTCCCTTGGACATCCCTTAGGAGGGAAAAATTGAGGAAAATAGGGATTTTTGCTGAAAAATCCCTTTTTTCCCGGTTTGGAGCCCTCTGGCGCGGCCCTGGGTAAACATAGAGATCCAGAAATCACTTTCAAAAATACTACGTGGTGTACTAATTGCTTGTGCCAAATACCAATCTCCTATCTTCAACACTAAGGACGGGAAAAATATTTTCCTCTTCTGCGAATATTCCCAGAATGTCCCAGAATACCCTATATAAATTTTAAAAATTTCTTGACACGTCCCGAATTATCGTAGGATCACGATTCATACACCATTCTCTTCAGAATACAGGAGACTTCGAGATCGTATTACCCTCATGTCCCTCGGACGTCCCTAAGGAGGGAAAAATTAAGTAAAATAGGGATTTTTGCTGAAAAATCCCTTTTTCCCCATTTTGGGGCCCTCTGGTGCGGCCCTGGGTAAACATAGAGATCCAGAAATCACTTTCAAAAATACTACGTGGTGTACTAATTGCTTGTGCCTGTGTACTAATTGTTTCCTATCTTCAATACTAAGGACGGGAAAAATATTTTCCTCTTCTACAAATATTTCCGGAATTTCCCAAAGATACTATACAAATTTCAAAAAATTCTTGACACGTCCCTAATTATCGTAGGATCGCGATTCATACGCCATTTACTTCAGAATAGAGCAGGCTTCCAGATTGTATTACCCTCATGTCCCTCGGACGTCCCTAAGGAGGGAAAAATTAAGTAAAATAGGGATTTTTGCTGAAAAATCCCTTTTTCCCGTTTTAGGGCCCTCTGGCGCGGCCCTGGGTTAACATACAGATCTGGAAATCATTTTAAAAAAATATTACTTATGGTACTAATTACTTGTGCCAAATACCAATCTCCTATTTTCAACACTAAGGACGGGAAAAATGTTTTCCTCTTCTGCGAATATTTCCAGAATGAGCAGGATTGAGGAAGAAATTTTTAATCTTTTAGCAAAGATCAAAATGTGAAATATAGTCTATACTTACTACTGTACAACAGTCTTACGTGTTTTATTGAGTTTTCAGTATTTTAAAAAGGTTATTCCAATAAAGTGAAGAACTACACATAACATTTTAGGTGCATGACATCATCATCATCATCATCATCATCATAGGTATTCTGCCACTAATGGCAGGTCACTTGCTGCAACTGATGCTCCACGGTCTTCCGCTAACCTCTTCATCTTCACGTACTATTTTTCTGTTTTGATATCGTCCATCAATTGTAGTCTCCTTCACCCCTCCCTCTGTCAAAGGTGTGTTGAAGAAAAGAATAATCATCCTTTTATTAGGCTGCGCCTATTATTCTGTCCCTTGATTTTAATTCAATTTGTCAGAATTTTCAAGGGCTTGTCCTCTTTGATTTTGTCCTGCATTCGTAATAATCGGTTTAGTAATTCCAACAAAGTCTGTAAGAAGAATAACCATATCTTAAAGTTTCATTTTTAGATGTTATTCTACTAGTTCTTTTCGGGAAAATGGCTAGGATACAGTTCTGTCATTAGCAGTGTTATTCACATCTACTTTAATAAAAATGAATGTAATTTTTTAACACCTGCAGGAAAATGGAAAATCGATTGATTCAGTTGCAGGAAAGCCGTCTGTCATTGTGACTGAAACGAACATAAAACAAACCTAATTCGGACTAATATCAAGTCATTTCACATCAAAATTTTATTCAATTTTCCAGAAGTTCATTTCCAACATGCTAAGGCTCTCAGTACGTAAAATGTGTCACAGTTCGCATCCTCAAGAGATGTTTGGCCACAAATAAACAATGCAAGAGAATGCATAAGGAAGACCTTAAGAAAGAGTCTTACAGTTAGTTTTGTACATCACAACTCCTTTTTCAGCATCACCTATCAGCTGATTTGTCTTCTATACATAATCATATACTATATGCGATAACATATTTCTATTCTCGTATTTATATTGTTAATATACAAGCTTGTAAATAGCACCAATGCAAAATATCAATATCACACTTTCAAATACTTGTATGTTTTTTATAGAGCTCCAATCGAACCAAAAGATCAGATAATCGGGATAAGGGCCGTCTTTTGCACCTTCTTGGATTATTTGTTTATTGTATGGCCAAACATGTCTTGAGGATGTGAAATATGATACCTTTTATTTACTGCTAACCTTAGCATGTTGGATATGAATTACTGGAAAACTGAGAAAAAAATTGTTTTGAAATGACTTTATATTAGACCGAATTAAGTTTGTTTTATGTTTGTTTCAGTTACAATGTCAAACGACTTTCTTTCATCTGAGTTAATCAATTTTCCATTTCTCTGCAGGTATTTAAAGAAAATCACATTCATTTTTCTAAAATAGATGTGAATAATACTGTTAATAACAAAACTGTATCTACTCATTTTTCCGAGAAGAACAAGTAGAATAACATTTAAAATTTATGATGAAACCTGAAGAAATATTTATTCTCCTTACAGAATCTCTTACAATTAAGAAGAAAAAATTTCCTAGAAGAAATCCCTCCCTGTACAGAATTCCCCACCTCCAAAGATTAGGCAGAACGGGAATTACTGAAGCTTTCGTAATCTGGAAATAAACTTTTGGTTTACTCTTAATATATAAAAAACCTGCTCTCCTAGAAAAATTTGCTGGCTACATCCCTAAATGAGTATGTAGTGGTTTCTGCAAACGTATTGTATTTAGCGTTATTTGTTGATTTTTTTTCTTGTACATATCAACTCTATCAAAACACACCGTGAAATATAGTAACTGTATTGCATAATAAATGTTCTTTGTTCAATTTTAAATTTACTGCGTTCTTAATGTATACAGTTGGTATTTAATGTACACTCGTGAAATGTCTAGTGAGCTTTTGTCCTAATTAAATAAACTTTGGTGGATTTTTATCCTACTCTTAATAAAATACACTCCACACAGTATAAATTACAATTCTGAATATTTGCTTGGTTTCAGAAGTCTGGTAAAAATATGCTTTTTAAACTTTTTTATTTATTTATTTATTTATTTTAGGAATTTGTCCTGGGATTCTCGTATCTCCATTTGAAAGAAACGAATTTCTTAACCAATTATATAATTAATTCTTAGAACGAAATAGGTTATATTATGTAATTCCTGTATAAGTGCAGAACAGATAATGATAATAATAATCTTAGTAATACAAATATAGCTGTTACCGTTGAATTAGCTACGTTCGTAACATTATCGCCTACTAGCTGCTGCATCGTCGCAATTTCGTGTGGTGGTGGCGAATTTCAGAACTAAAGCAAGTGATTGAAAAAGGCACAAGACCTAAACGGCAGAAGTCCTAAAAATCATTTCGCGGCACAAGCCCTAAACGGCACAAGTCCTAAAATTTAGGTCTTGTGCCTATATTTTCAGGACATGCCGTTTAGGACTTACGAATGTCACCCACTACGATGACATGGAATTTGTACCGTATCGCCTGTATTTAGACTTCTCTGCAGTCCAACTCAAAAATGAATCATGTTCTGGATATGAACATTTAATCAAATTATTGCATGAAAAGGAACCACAATTTATTAATAAAATTAATACTATAATCCCATGTGATTTTAGAGAGGGATGTTCACATAGAAACAAAAGAATGATATTCAGACTTCTAATAAGGCTCACAAATTTAGCATTTAGTGGATTTTCGCTATATGAAGTCCATAAATTAAAAAACTATAAACCTTCTTAAAGATCAGACGGAATACCTTAATTCACAGATTCAGGAAATTAAAGAACGCAAGTTTCGACTAACCCACATCGTCTCTAACTTCACAGTAGCAATCGAAAAACTGGTTTCTCAAACACATCATGAGATTTTACAATTAATGTGTACCATAGCAACAAATGAGCGATTTTTGATTACTCTCTTAAACTTTCAGTTTATAGAGCAACATTTCGACTTAATAATACAAAGCATATTGGATAATAGAATTATTGACGCACTAATTAAGTCAACCCTTGCTAATAATATTATAGAGGGTAACGCAAATTTAAGAGGCACTTTAATGGAACAAGACTTGGGACTTTTTTTTTATCAAACTTCCAAGGCATATCTCGTATATTTTGATTCAAAGAAAGCAAATTTAGGTATCATATTACGAATTCCCATCATACGAGACAGTAATTATCATTTTCTACATAAAATATTTAACGGTGGATTTTTGACAGACTCTTCTTATCTCCGTCTACAAATCCCAGAATTTGCTATATGGACGTCGGCATGGATTTTTTAATTCGATGTTTCACTTGGACAAACACACCGTATGATAGAAATCTGTAAATTTCAAACTCAAGCAAGATCACAGAAAACGGATTGCTTACATAATCTCATCTTACGAAATATAACAGCCAACTGCCACATTAAACCTTCGTTATCAAAAGCAGAATAATTTTATTTGTATACTCCAACGAGACTTCTACTAACAACAAGGAAAGTAGTACGAATAGCTCACCAAAGAAACTATATAGTTGTCACAGATGAAACGGATCACAACTCTAACTTATTTCTTTCCATATGATGATTATGAATATCTTCAGAGATCCTCAACTGACCAACCAGACATACGGCCAATTTTTCACAATAGAACATCGCACACTTCCTACCAATTATAGTTTAAATTTTACTTTCAACCTACAAAATATTCAACAAATTGTGACATCTCTTCAAGCTTTATTTTAGCAAGAACGAAGCAATTTACCGAATTATTTTCCGAATTACATTTACACCATTCTTTTCCTTGGACCATTCTCATTATTTCATGTATTTTATTCATTCTTCTACTTACTATAGGAATAACTTTACATTTCTTATATAAACGTTTAAAAGAACACCAACACTAAAACCATCTTTTCCTTTCCAGAAATACGTTCCAGATTCTAATACCGATAATTCTCCTCTCCTTGGCTCTAATAATAATAATTTATTTGGACCTCATCTTTTATAAGTCCCGTTACAAAAACAAAAGCTTAACTAATCGACTAGACATATCTTTACCATTAGAAAGACTTGACTCACCGGCGCCTACTACTAAAGTTGAGATTTCACCGGTACAGACAACAAATACTGGATGTGACGTAAAGATAGATACCAATTTTAACCATTAATGAACTGGTATATATTTATTAACTACAGTAATGACACTTCTGCCCACTCTGAGGAAAATGATAGTGACTATTTTGATCCTGCTTATTGTTAGATGGGACAGAAACATAGTGTTATTACCATTACATATATATATCACAACAGGTTTTTTCCTAGTAATTTTACAGTGTATTATAGTGTTTACAGTGTCTTTTACAGTGTTTCCAAGTGTATCAGTGTTGTGGTGCAAATAACTTTCATTAATGACAAAAATGTATCTTTCTCAAAAATAATCTTGCAGATTATTTTTTTTCCAGTGCGGGGGGGTTTAAGGATCCCCACATCACAACAAAAGCACATGTCAATGCATCACGTGTTATTGATTACAATGAAGCAGACGAGAAGTCAACACGGAAGACACGAAATCAAGACGACGGAGGCCGAGGAGGACCAACTGATCAACTAACCAACGCCTGCTCCAAGGTCACATTGGACTAGGGATACACCTTTTCTTAACCCGAGATCACATTGGACTAGCGATCCTCACCACAATAAAACCCTCACGAAGCTACTTTGGGCTGAGGGGGTTATCCTTCAAGACCCACTAAAACCTTGCAGATGCCTTGGAGACTGCTTTGAGAGAAGGGGCATCGTGCAAAACACCAATCTCCTTCATCTGGTCAACAAAAAGAAAAGACACTATTTATTCTTTGTAAATCATAGACATTGTACTTAGGAATTTTATAATAAATTGGTAAAGGGGAAAAAGACTCGCCCAGACCGTTGTCTTTACCTATGAAATCATTACAATATGTTACATAATTTGGTGCCGGGAGTGATCGGGAAAACGAATTAACTTACAAGGTGTAAATTAAGAAATTATATATTGGTAATTGATTGTATATAATTACTATTCGCCATTACAGTCACAAGTGTGACAAAACTATTAGTGATTGAAACTAGTGATATTAGATCCAGTGACTCCTTGTTCTGTATAGACAGTAATAACAGTTCTGTTCCAAAACTGAGTTTCCATTGTATTCATCACGAAATCCCATTGTATGTACAACAGGACCGGCGTCATCAGTACGTTTTTGTCCTTTAAAAAAAAAATCCAAGAATAATCGACCGAAACGTATTGTATTTCTCAGTTCTTCATAAAACCTTTTATGAAGCTAGTGAAAACAAAAGCAACAGCATTTTTGTTTTAGAAATTTCTTTCTTTTTAAATACAGAACGTACAGTATTAAAATAAAACATTATTCATTTTAGTTAATATAGAAATGCAAGCCAATTATTTTCTTTCCATATACAGTTAAAATAATTCTAGTGTGCTTTGAAAGCAGAATATTTGCCGCATTTGAACAAAAACGAGGTGTTACTCATAGATGTATGTGTATATATATATATATATATATAAATTATTTTAACTGTATATATATATATTTTACATTTTTTGAAAACTAAAACGAACTCTCTAATGTATTTTTCATTGCTATTTGTGTATTTGTTGATGTCTTCAACAAATATCTTTTACGACAATTATGCATTCCATATCTTACTCGGAACTGTAAGTTGGCATATTGGAAGCGATAATTCAGAAAAATTTGCTATCTTACGTACTAGATTAAGTGTTCACGTGATTGGACTCTTATTATTGTATTGTGAATTTAATCTGTATGTATGTAACAACCCGGCAAGGAAAAATGGAGCAATTATTTCAAAGCAGTATCGAATCGTTAGCCGAACAAATCCAAAGACTGTTGGCAAGAATGGACCAACAGTGAACCAACTGGAAGTTAAAATGGAGTAACAGACAGCATGTATTGAAAAAAGATGGAAACTAATATAGAACAACAGACGAATATCATACAGCAGCAGACAACAACCATTGAAAATAACATGAAAAACAGACAGCAGCCATTGAAAAGATGGAACAGAGAGCAGCCATTGAAAACAAGATGGAAGCTAAGATAGAACAGGAGACCAATACCATTCAGCAACAAATAACAGCCATCGGGAACCAAATGGATGGAATTTCACTAGAAATGAAGACGCAAGCAATCAGTATTGAACAAATGAGGTCTGTTTTGAACGAACAAAAGTAGGAAATGGACGATTACAACAAAGTAATAAATGAAGTTTACAAGATTTGTCATAAAAATACCGATCAGCTATGGGTAGAAGTTGAAAATGTGAAACAGAGTTTAATCCAGGCCCATCGTGATTTGCGAGACGACTGCAAGGAACAAAATAAACTCACTTTAGGATGTCTCAACATCTACCAAGAACAAATTAATAATGATGTAGCTGCAATAAAGAAAGAAGTGGAAAAACTACAAATTGAAGGAAAATTCGAGAACCGAAACTTTCGTAACGACATAAACGAAATCCAACAGGACATCAAGAAGAGCTCACCTCAGATCCGTATCACGTTACCAGAGTAAAGATGGAACCGAGCAGTTACTCAAAAGAAATGAGAGAAGGAAGAATATTAAGTTTTAGACACACAGAACCCGTCCATAGTAGAATTCATTCTACAAGAAGG
This sequence comes from Thermobia domestica, assembly GCF_964235325.1. NCBI lineage: Eukaryota > Metazoa > Arthropoda > Insecta > Zygentoma > Lepismatidae > Thermobia > Thermobia domestica. Next base: position 56,210,015 of record NC_137462.1, on the reverse strand, counting down.
TTGTTTTCATCACCAACCAGCTCAACCAGCGGCAGTGTCGAAGAATCAAAGTATGAATCAAGAGCCCAAAGAGTACCGACATCTCAACGTAAGAAGCTCAAATAACGCAGGGTATCATTTAACGTCGCAGACCTACGTTTCTTTGTTAGATATGATGGATATAACGGCAGAATTACCGCCAAATGATTTCTTCAAAAGTTTGAAGCTCAAGCCAGATTACAGGATATCCCTGAAGAGTAATATCTAAACATTATAGCGCACCTGTTAGATAGTTCCGCGCTAAGTTGGTACGATTTGGAACATCAATGTGTGGATTACCAAGACTTTGTTATCGCTTTCATTAACCAATTTCAAAGTAAAACGGCTACCGTTAGTTACAACAGTTAGAGCCTTTACGTAACAAGAAATACGATCCTAAAGTGGACAAGTCATTGATTGATTTTTGTATCGATAAATTCAGGAATATGAAGGAACTTCAACCCCACTCCCTGATGAGTGTACGTCTGATGAGGATCTTGGCTAGAAGATCGAAACGTCACATGTAAATGTGTTTTTTATATTAAATAAGTGTAGTCTTGTTCAGCAGTGTGTTTATTTTTCTGATTTGATTTGTAAGACGTATGACTATGATTGTGTGTCATTACGAATTTAATTAACGAATTATTTTTGTCTTTCCTATATCGTTCTATGACTTACGAATATATTAACCTAACGAGTTTATAGTGAATTACCTACAAGTATTCTGATTACAAAATAATGACGTGCTGCTCTTAGAATCTCTGATACATTTCTATCCTAGCTTTAACATCTCTTTTGGCATACTATTGTATAAGTTCCATTGCAGTTGTATGTAGCTTTGTAGATGTCTAAAGAGTAACTGAATATTACGAATTAGTGTTTACGTCTCATGATTTCCCACATTTCTTGTGGAACTCAGAAAAAGAAATATGCAAACTACATTTAAAATTATTGCAAATACTGACGCTGCTGGGAGCTTAGAATCTCTACTTTAATGTAACGGAAATTTATCTTATGTCACTTTGGAACTTTCTTTTTCCTATTTTTATATTCAATCTTATCACAACGTAACTATTTCTATCGAGTTTCAATTCTATAGCCGTTTTTTTCGGCCGAAGCAAAAACAAAATGGTATATCTGGCTTCAAGGTCATGACTAAATGATCTGCGTTTGATTGCTCCTCCTACAAAAAATATTACCCTCACTTGGTTGGATTAAAACTTCATTTATCATACTTTCAATGCAGTTTATACTCTATTTACAAATAGTATGTTGCCAAAAGAAATTACACTATAAAAGCATGCAAAAATAAATTTACCTGGGAACCTCTAGCGTCGTTGATTATTTTTCCCTGAGCAATCTGACATCTTTGTTGAAAAGCATCCACTTGATTTAACTGGTCCAAACATAACTTACATATATATTTCGACCACGGATCATTTTGATACACCTGCAACGAACAAGCCTACAGTATAAAACGCCAGTTAATTCACACACATACAAATATACACAAAACCAGATAAAAATACAGAAACTTGGAGAAAAAAAGGAAGTCGAATAGATGGCAAATTACAGATACTTATGTGTAATATTAGCGACAATCTGAAATATAAACGCGAGATGAAAGTAAGGGTAGAATTTACACAAGAAATACAAGAACACGAAAAGCGCACTTCTGTTGGTCGCTGAATAAATTATTACAACGAATTCTTCATAAGGTTCCCACCCAGCGATGTATTATCCGAAGAAAATAGTACTAATAATAATAATAATAATAATAATAATAATAATAATAATAATAATAATAATAATAATAATAATAATAATAATAATAATAATAATAAAGTGGATATGAAAAAGCGGCCAGAAACTTTCGAAATTTAGGTACATAAAATAATAATGGAAACTATCTGGATTGAACGGAAAACCGGTAGGGAAATATTACGAATAGCTACAGAAAAGAGAATAATCTAACATTATCTAATAAGAAATATGTTTTCAGAAAAATGATGAGGTATCGTTAAAAGAAAAAAACAAGAAGACATTATTACTGACGGAAGGTTTTAAAAACAGATAACTGTTACGTCAAGATAAAGAGGATAGCTAAAGATTGTAGAAGACATTATATTTTAAGAGACGTGACGGAAGCTACGGTGAAAAGAAAAATGGGACAGAATTAATGATATTTGTTACGTCAAGATGAGAAGACTACTTGAGGAATGTAGAAGAGATTGTACTTTAAGAAAAATGTGAAAGAAGTTACCGTTAAAACAAAAACATGAGAGAAACACTTATTACTGACGGAAGATAATTAAACCAGTAACTCTTATGTCAAGACGAAGAGCTTACTTGAGAACTGTAGTGCATGGCAGAATCTGGAATAATTAAGTGTATTTATTATCCAAATAATATGTCCCTTATAGTGCAACAATTAACAGTATGTTCGAAAATTTGAGAAAAGTTGTGAAGATTACTGTATGAAAGTAAATGCTGAAGATAACAAAGCAATGATAACTGAGAAGAATTATGTAAAACCAAGAAGTTGACGGATAAAAGTAGAGCAAGTGAAGGGCACTATTATTGTTATTATTATTATTATTATTATTATTATTATTATTATTATTGATCGCTTCTCGGCCTTTGGCCCCGTGGTTGCTCATTTCTTTTAAGGTCTTTCCTTTCTTCTGGCCAATTATCATCAATGAACAACTGTCCCTTCCTCCACGAGGTGGGGCTGGAAACATCGTGAGCAGTAAGTCGAGGTGCATTAGTATCTCGCAGCAGGGCTCTATGGTGGCTAAGCAGGGACCTTTCCATCTTCTCTGTTCCTAAGCTTCACAATAATAGGTTGGGTCGTGAGGTCTTCAGTGATTTTAGATCCTCTGGCAGGTCGAGAAACTGATAATATTTTTAATTGAATAGATTCCTTTTTGGCCGTTTGGAGTCTTTGTACGTCTGTGTGCGCGTTCATTGTATTTATTTTTTTCTTTTTTCCTTTTTTTTGTGTGTTATTATGTTTATATTAAATGGCACCTCTAGCAGATGATTGTCCACAATGTAATCAATGTATATATGGAAAGCAGAAAACTGTTAAATGTAATACTTGTCAAAGAAAATGTCACTCAGCTTGCTTTGAACAAATTAGTAAAAAGGAACATATCCAATTAAGTGAATTTAAATGTAGTGCTTGTGTTCAAAAAGATAATTTTTTTGTTTGTGGTAGTTCAACTAGTGCTAGGCAACCACGTGTCTCTGAAAATGAAAAGAGACAAAATGACCAGTTATCTTGTTGTAAGGGTTCTTCTATGGACTTTGAAATGATATCAAAATTACTTGAATTTAGTGTAAACAAGATCAAGAGTGAACTTTTACATGAACTATTTGAACTTAAAAATGAAATTGTAAGTTTGAGGAAAGAAAACTCTTTGTTGAGAAGTTTGTTAATTGGAGAACAAGTCTACACCTGTAAGATCTCAACTTCTAACCAGGACTTTGAACAAGACTTTACACCGACTCCAAACATCAATGATCAAAATCATTTCCCACATTTAACGGATAATAGTGAAACTGGTAGAGATGAGCAAATATCCTCTAAATCCACACCTTCACTCTGGTCTCAAGTAATATCCAAAAATAATAAACCATTTCAAGCTCTGAGAGCTAAGAAGTTGCCGATTTCAGATTCTCGGAGAGAACCAAGGAAACTCACCGTTGGCTGTGGCTCAGGTAATTCAAACCTGGTATCTAAATCAAGAAGAAAAGCACTGTTTGTAACAAGACTTAACCCGTTAGTTACTAGTGAAGAAGTTGAAGGAATTGTTAAGGAACTCAATGTGAAAGAAGTGGTTTGTACCAGATTGAAGACTAAACATAATTCTTACTCTTCCTTTCATATAGAGGTGAATGAATTAGACTTTTCCCGAATTAATGATCCTAAAGTGTGGCCTACAGGTGTTCTCATAGGTCCTTTCTATGGTAGATTGCGGAATTATGGCGAAGTTACTAATCATAATTCTCCTACTAAGCATGATGAACCTAAACCTTAAAATTTGGTATCAAAATGTCCGTGGACTTAGAACTAAAAGTAGTGATTTTTTCTCTTCAATTTCTGACTGTGAATATGATATAATTGCAGTAACAGAAACATGGTTATCTGATATTCATAGAGACTACGATTATTTCCCAGATACCTATACATGCTTTAGAGCCGACAGATTATATAGCGAAGAGTCATGTCAAAGAGGTGGTGGATCTTTGATAGCAATAAAGAAAAACTTTATGGTGAATCGCAGGCCTGATCTTGAACTTATAAGTGAATGTGTGTGGATTGAATTAAAATGTAATACTGGAAAGAATCTCTTAATATCGTGTGTTTATTTTCAACCAACTTTTTCCCCTGTAAATTTTGAAAATTATTTGAACCATATTTCTAGTAGGTTAAATCCTTTGGAAAATGATATACTGATTCTTGGAGATTTCAATATATCCAAAGTTGATTGGTTAAATAATGAACAGCTTCCAGGAATACATTATTATTCCAAATTGAAGTTTCAGCAATTAGCTGTTTTTTTGGAAAATACTAACCTGTGTGTTGAACCTTCAGTTTCTGCTCTTGATCTTGTTATCACAAATGATACTTCTATGTCAAGAAAAACCAATCAGTGTATGGTCTATCCTGACATTTTTCATTATCCGATTGAAATCATTGTGTTTTTACCTAAAGGTTGTAAAATAAATAAGTTTTCTGAACGTTTTCAATTTGTTAGAGGTGATTATTATGCATTATATCAACAACTGGCCAATATAGATTGGTATAATATCTTGTTAAAACCAGATATAAATGAAGCTGTTGTCGATTTTGAAAAAGCAATTGTATTAGCTATGGAAACAAATATTCCGAAATCTAGGCCAAGAATATCTAAATATCCGTGTTGGTACTCCAAAAAATCTGTTTCTTTATTAAAAGCAAAGAATTTAGCTCATAAAAAGTATAAAAATACATTAAAACACGAAGACTATTTATTATTTGCTAACTACCGCAAGGCTTTTAAGACTCAGTTAAAAGATGACAAACGTATTCACTATATTAAAATGGAAAATCAATTAAAAAGTAATCCTGAGAAATTTTGGAGATATGTATCTAAGGGTAATAACAAGACTGCAACTGGAATAGTAGTAAATGATTCTTTGGTTACCGACTGCGAGTCGTTGGCAAATTTGTTTGCAGAGTACTTCGCATCAGTTTACCAGACATTTTCAAATATTAGCAATACAAATAATTATTTAACATCATCAAGAACTTTTTGTGAAACGAAAATACATCCTATTACAACTAGAAATGTAAGAGATGCTATTAAATTCTTAAAGACTAAATCTGCGTCAGGTATAGATGGAATACCTGTTTTTATAATAAAAGGTGTAGCTGAGGTAATCTCACCAGTGTTAGCATCTTTGTTTAATTGGAGTTTAAATGAAAACATTTATCCTGAAGCCTGGAAAATTGTAGCCGTAACGCCAATACCTAAGACTAAAGGTGACAAAATTAACGACTATAGACCAATATCTATAATGAATGTTATTCCTAAAATTTTTGAAAAAATAATGTACAACTACTTGTATAATGCTGTACGTGATCAGTTGGATATAAATCAACATGGGTTTATAAATGGTAAATCAGTTACTACAAATTTGGCATGCTTTGTACATAGTTTGTTTTCTGTTATTCGATCGGGTGGTCAGACAGATGTTATTTACTTTGATTTTGCCAAAGCTTTTGACAAATTACCTCATCACTTATTAATAAATAAGTTGTATAAGTATAAATTATCGAATCAAATAATAAAGTGGCTAGATTCGTACTTAGATAATAGGAAATTCAAAGTAAGGTATAATGGCTATATGTCTTCTATTCATAATATAACATCTGGTGTGCCTCAAGGCTCTAATCTTGGTCCGTTGTTGTTTTTGTTGTATGTAAATGATCTACCTGAGAAGTTAAATTGTAGATATTTGATGTATGCCGATGACATAAAAATTTTTAAAGAAATTAAAACCTTTCAAGATCAAGTAACCTTACAAGATAATATTGAATTAGTGGTCAAGTGGTCTGAAACCAATTTTTTGCCTTTGAATATTACCAAGACTAAAGGCATAATTTTCTCAAGGAAAACTGATCTTCTTTTGTATAATTATACAGTCGGTAAACAGAGAATCGATTTTGGAGCCTATGTCAAGGATTTAGGAATAATTTTGGATAACAAGTTATTATTCAATAAGCATTTACAGGTAATAACTTCTAAGGCTAGGAAGAACTTAGCTATGTTAAAATGTCTATGCCGTAATTTTTTGAATGTCAATACGTGTAAGACTTTGTACATTTGCAATGTGCGATCCCATCTGAAGTACTGCACTGTTATTTGGAATTGTGAAACTAAGTATTTTGTAAATGCTATAGAATCTGTTCAAAACAATTTTTTGGCTTGGTTACGATGGAAGTTTAAAAACTTCAAAGATAAGAGTTTGTCTTGCATATCTAAAGACCTTTATTTGTTACCTCTAACTGATAGGCGGTGTATTTTTGATTTAAGTTTTTTTCATAATATTCTTCAAGGTGTCTTTTCTATTGATGGTCTCTGGTCCATAAGAATTCCATATCGCAATGTTAGAAATTTTGTACCCTTTGTTTCGAATGTTCCTACCCTGAAGAGTTCAATTTATAAAACTATAGATACAGCCAATAAGTATTACCATGCTATAGATATCTTTCAAAGTAATTTTATTAAAATTCGTTCACAATTAATTAAAATTCTAAAGGACAAATAATTTTAACTTGTAAGGTGCCATTTGAATTTTTTTTTAATTTGAAATTTTTTTAAAAAAAAAAAAGGTTTTCTTGTTCTCTCTTTTAACTTTCTTTCTCTTTTCCTATCATCTTTTTTCTTTTATCTTTGCTTTCTTTTTTTGGATACTACACTTCTTTTTATTATTATTATTATTATTATTATCTTGGTTATGAGTTTCACATGCCATATGCTTATTTTGTATTCTTTGGTAAATTTATCTTATTTTTATTTCTGTCTTTGAATGAGTGTACTTTAATAAGGTGTCATTTGATTTGAAAATTAAGCTTATATTATTTTATGATTTACATGTATGTTCATTTGTAACTTTGACTATATGTATGTTCCTTTTAATATGTTATATACTTTTTTCCTACTGTATACTCATCTCAATGTTATTTTAGTCTCATGACTGGGTGTACTTGTTTGAGATGTACTTAAGATGATATTTCTGCTTATTTGTTTTCTCATTATGCTTTTCATTGTATTTTTATCTGTAATACCCATTGCTTTTTTTTTTTTTTTTTTTTTTTTTTTTGGCATGTTTCAATTTTATGTTGTTTAAATGTAAGCGCCCTATAATTGTATAATCCTTCTTGGGGGCACTTTGTGGCTGTAGCTGTTTGTCCCTAATAAACATTTAAACATTTAAACATTATTATTATTATTATTATTATTATTATTATTATTATTAAAGATTTGAAAGTGAACATATTGTAGGTACCAAAAATAGAAATAAATAAAGTGTTAGGAAGCTGGGAATTATATTTAAAGACTTGAAAATTGAGATAGAAAAAAGGTGTATCAAATGATTTGT